>NC_138202.1:255012980-255612980 GCF_964194415.1 Vipera berus | reverse complement strand
TCTCTTCAGGCCTAGGAGAGAAGTTGTTCTTGAAAATTAAGCTTAGCTTGTCAAATGCCTGCCAACCACATTTAATACACCTTTCCATTTTTTTAATTGTATCACCTTCCATTGAGATCTGTTGGTCAAGGTATATGTAGTGGTCTACTATGTCTAGCTCTTCTCCAGATATAATTTTTTTTCTTTCCTTGGTGAATTTATTAAACATAACCTGGCTCTTTTTCAGCTTTATTTTTAAGCCAAATAGTTCTTCTGCTTTGTGCAGCTCTTGTATGTGTCTTTGTAGCTCTTCTGGGTCTTGTGAGAAGAGAACATCATCATCTGCAAATCTTAAGTGATTTAAATAGACGCCATTGATTTTTATTCCATCTTTTACCCAGTCTACTTTGTGAAATACTTCTTCAAGGCAGGCTGAGAAAAGGATAGGTGATATTGTATCACCTTGTCATATACCTTGTTCTGTGTTGATTTAAGATCATTAAGGCAAGGTCCATTATCCAGATGATTTTGCCTTTTTATTGACAATTGTTAAGTGTTATATGGCAGATACTTGTCAGTTTGAATCTTTAAGTCCCAGAGTGCTTTAACTTCTTCATTTTCTATTACTTTGTCTGTTTTGTGGTCTCACCAGTTACTTGCAGACAAACAGTATTTGTTGCAGATATTCCAATGCCTCATTGTTGCTATTTTGTCATGCCATTGTTTGTAGTCAGTCTGTGCAATCTTCCTGCAGTAGCTAACTAGGTAATCCACTGTTTCTTCAGTTTCTTTGCAGAGGCGGCATTTGCTGTCAATTGATGTCTTCTCAGTTCTGACTTTATTTGTATTTGTTCTTAAGGCATGGATTTGTGCAGAATTGGCCCCTGTGTCCAGTGGTGGGATTCAGCTAGTTCACACCAGTTTGGCAGAACCAGAAGCTAATTTTTTGTTGCCCAGGCCCAGAATGGACTTCCGGAAGTGGCATCCACACAGAGAACTGGTTGTTCACATATTTGAATCCCACCAGTGCCTGTGTCTCTTTCTTCAACTTTCCTGCTTTAAGCTATTGCCGCGTCTTATTGTTATCTGCTTTGCCATTAAAATTTACTATGACTGCTTACTCCAAAAGACTCTAAGGTGGCTTATAAAATCAAACAGTTAAAAACAATTTTATTTGCTAATGATGTGGGTTTTGCAGAAAATTCTGCTGCCCTAAAGAATTAGGCAATTTAATTGCATTTAGTAACACTTTCAAAGGTAATTGGCTTGATCTGTCACATTAACCAAGTGTTTGACATGAAATACTAGAAAAGGTTAGAGCAGACCTAAGATATTACACACACACCCCAAGTACGTGTAATTTATAACTAGCTCCTTGTAACAGGTTGGCATCAGCCACCTGTCCTTAGTACAGTATTGTCATATTGGTACAGTGATGGTTGTATGACTCTAGAAAAATTCAGTGTAAACATTTAAAGATAGTACCATCTGTCTTTACATTATGTAAGTTAAACAAAACTCAAAGAAAGGTATTGAAAAATTCTGATGGATTGTACCACTTTAGGTACCTTAAGAAATCTGTCTGATTTCTTGGCCACATTTTTCAGAGTGCAGCTTTCTTTCATTGGGGTTATGTTGGGATACTTAGTTTCTTTGACAATACTAATTGCTTCCATTTTACACTGAGTCAAATCTGATTCACACTTCCTGAAAGTGTGTTAGTCCCTACAAATGTGCTCATGAAATTGAAAAATTTCCACTGCCACATCACCGCTTCCTCCCACCCACCCCCATTATTCTGTATGATCATGAGACATCTTCCTGTTTATTTTTTCAATGCTCTTTTGGCCAAGGTATCTCTTTTTCTATGTCTCTGCTGCAGGGACAAGTGTTGCTTTATTGTTGAATGTCCAGAATTTTTTTAAAATGGATTTATATATCCCTATAGATTTTCCTTCTTCTGCTAATGTTACGAAGCATGTGAAGACAAGACTGTCAGTCAGAATAACTTATTTGAGTGGCAACGTTCATGGTTAGTGTTTCACTGTTTTTTGCCTGACTCAGCAACTTGTCTTAGTAGGCCTGTTCCAAGATTATTTGGAACATGTTTCCTGTTTTATTTCCTTCAAAGTTGTGGAGTTCCTGATGTTTTGCACATCTTCATGTGGCATATCCTGCCCAGGGACTTCTTACCAGCAGTGTTGATAATATATTTTGTCAGCTGGGCTTCCTCATACTGTCTCCAGCCAAGAGGTCTTGCACTACTATTACGTAACATCACTTTATAGTGTTTTGTGGAAGAAATGTCATCATCCAGCTAGGCCTTTCCATAGAATGATCTGTCATCACTTTTCATGATGCAAGGAAACTCAGTTTGGAAGAGGCGTCCTTACAATGTCCAGATACGTATCAATATATTAAACTGGTTTCCCAGGTGAATATTTGTTTTGACAAATGCTACACTAGGATGGAATTTCTAGCAGGGGAGGAGGGCACGTCTGTTCCATATCCTTGACCGAAGAACAACGCCCTCTGTCTCAGTTGTTATGTACTGAGCTTTTGGGAAGACCTTATCACGTGTACGTTGGAAAGCTAACAGTTCTCCAGTAACACAGATGGGACTTTCCAGTCCAGGCTGCAGTCAACTTGGCGGGAATGATGGGTTCAATCTGATTGGTTGTTCAGACTATGGGAGACTATATAAAGACTGCATGGATACCCCTAACCCTCAGTACAGTTACAGTTATGAATAAAGCAACTATTGTTTTCTACTCATCTGCCTGGCGTCTTTCCTGCTCGTCCGAACCCGAAACATAACATCAGTTATCATCCTCTTCCATCAAAGGCAAAGTTTCAGGAGTGATGTAAATGCCTAGAGCGGTTGGGGGAGACTGATGTTTAAAACTGCAACCCTCTGAGCTAACTCTTTCCCTTCCTTATATAAACCCAAACATGGATCAGGTGATGGACTTACTTTCACTTTACACAGCAGCAGCACAAGTATGGACTGTGGAAGCACAGGGCACGACGACACTCTGGAACGCTTTGCGCAACTATATTTTAAAGCTGCTTTTCCAGCTTTTCTTTTTTTGCACGTGGAAGAGAACGATTGCCCAATAAAGAAAAGAGGAATCAATCAATCAATCAACTTTTTCAGGCCTTTTTAATAGAAAAACTCACACCTACCTTCCAGTGAAGATGTAGGATTTTTCTTTAAAAAAAAAAAACAAAACAAAATGAAAAGCTTTTGGTGCCAGTGAAGTATTACAGTGCCGTTTCTATGTAAAAAATATGCATTTTTTTCCTGTTCTTTTTTTTTTTCCTGTGGAAAAGATGGGAATTAGATCACCCTTTCCCTCCAAGCAGAACTCCTGACTAAAATCAGCTCACTGTTCCAGTCTGTTTGTTCAAAGCACTTGCCACGAGACTTCAAGATAATTCCCTCCTTCGTATCCTTGAATAATATCGGAGAAAGGAAAGCCATAAAGCTGTATGCATCTTGGCCTCCGTGTGAATTAGGACTTTTTTATACTGCAAATGTCATTTGAAGGACATTGAAGAATGTGGGACTTAGCTGGAGTGTTCATGTATCACATGCTCTTGTTCTGTGCCATTTGACAAGACAAACCCACAAAGAAGGGCAGCTGAATAATTTGCTTCATGTATTTAACCCTGCATCATAGATTTAAGTGCTCCCAAATGTCTTAGCTAGGAAAGGCATATTCCCCCTGGGGCATGAGGTTTATCAACATCCCCAAAGAAGGCATCAATACTGCCACAACAATATGCATCAATAAAGCCAACTAACAACTTCAATCAGCGAAGAAGCTCTTTAAATATATGCCCTCTGGTATTTTGTGCAGCACATCACACAAGGAAGTAAAGTCAGAGATGACTAAGTACATTTAGGACTACAGGCACAGATACATACTGAATATTCTGATGCTTCCAAGTAGCATTGTTCATTATGATGAAGACTATGCAGTGTTAAGCATAAATTTAATTATTTGATGTTCAATCAATCAGAATAGAACTGGAAGGGACCTTGGAGGTCCTTTAGTCCAACCCCCTGCTCAGGCAGGAGACCTATACTATTTTAGACAAGTGGCTGTCCAGTTTCTTCTTAAAAGCCTCCACTGATGAAGCACCCACAACTTCTGGTGGCATGCTGTTCCACTGGTTGTTAACGGCTAGGAAGTTTCTCTTTAATTCCAGGTTGCTTCTCTCCTTGATTAGTTTCCATCCGTTGCTTCTTGTCCTGCCTTCTAGTGCTTTTGTGGTAGCCCCCCAAATATTAGAAGACTGCTATCATGTCTACACACACACACACACACACTGTTCTTCTTTTCTCTAGACTAGCCATACCCAGTTCCTGCATCCTATAGAGTCTGCTTTCTAGTCACTCCTGAGTTCAGTAAGAAAAATAAACCCAATAAAGAGCTGCATTGCAGGCTTCTAGAGAAAATTATATTTCTATGTGTTTGCAGCATTTGTTATATATTCTTGTGAACAGGGCTTTTTTTCTCATAGAACGCTCAGAACGGAGTTCCGGTACCTTTTTTGGATAGAACCTTGTAGGGTAGGCAAGGCGGGTTGTATGACACGTGTGAGTTCTGGCACCTTTTTCTTTTACAAAAAAAGCACTGCTTGTGAACATAATTTGATTTATGGATACTTGGCATGCCAAGATATCAGCGTGGTGGACCTCACAAAAATTGTTTATTTTTCTTCAGGGTCAGTGAATACACGAAAGAGAGAGAAAGAGAGAGAGAGAGAGAGAGAGAGAGAGAGAGAGAGAGAGAGAGAGAGAGAGAGAGAGAGAGAGAGAGAGAGAGAGAGAGAGAGAGAGAGAGAGATTGCATTTGTTACAGGTACAGCATTTGTAAGTAGTGTATTCAACAGCATAGAGAGGTGTTGTGGCTCAGTGGTGGCTCAATGATGAAGGTCTTTGCTCCAGCAGTTCAAGCCCTGGCACTACATGGTGGGGTGAGCTCCCATCACTTGCCTCAGCTTCTGCCCACCTAGCAGTTTTAAAGCATGTTATATATGTGAATAGATAAATAGGTACCAGTTCAGTGGAGAAATGAGCCAGTACTTTGTAGAGATGTTTAGAATCTTGCTGATGCTGGACATTCCCAATTGCAACATCCATTTATGAGGTGGCTTTGGCAGAGGGAGAGGGCCCCAGATGATGCTGCGGAAAAGCTTCTTTGAAACCACACAAGCGTGTACCAAACAAGCCTAGTAGTCTTAGGCTGCCAAACTGTTACTCTGTATTAGTATTGTAGTCTCCTGGCTAATGTAACATCGCTGTATGCTAAATAAATAAATAAAAGGCATATGTATCCAGAAGAATTTACACATGTACAAAGAGATGAGGTTTCTGTGTTTTGATCAATATCTTTCTTGTTTTGATTCCGACTCCCCACCCTGGACACTACTGTTTGCTATTATAGTTGCTGCAGAATATTTTCAATAGCAGCATTCATACTGTATTGACAATATATGAACAATCTACGACCGTCTAAATATATTTCACTTATCTAAAAGCTGCAGCTTTCCTTTACATTTTAATTAAAATACATTTCTGTGAAAAACAATAAAATGTACATGATCATTCACTGAAGAGAAAAAAAACACCATTTTCATACAGTTGTAAATATGTAAATAAATGAAACATCTCTTCATATTCTAGCATTTTCTTTATTCAAGATGAACTGCCAAACCTTTTTACACCCTTATTGAATTCAGCCTAGTTATAAAAGATTATAGGTTTATATTTTATTGCTAAAAGTTTAAGCATTACTGTTGATGTTAATGAGCCTAGAATCAGTCACAATTAATGTAGGTCTTTCTAAGTGTTAATAATAGCAATTCCCATGTATCCTATGGATTTGATTCATATCTTATAAATGCCACTGAAATACAATGCAAAGTCTTTAAACATTTCATAGATAAGGGATACTTCTCCATATTAGTGATATCAATGTTTGTACAAAAAGAGCAGTCAGCTGAGCAGTCTGTAACCAAATAGCCACATCCGAAGCTTAATCCAATTTCATGTTTCACTTAGTCTTGTTTTAAAAAGACTTCTGAGGACTGTCCATTTCTCACCAGCAAAGCCAATTTGTCCCACCTCTAGCAACCCTCTGCAGAGAGGAGAGAAAGGGAGAAAGAAATCAGAGAAGGAAATAAGGTGGAGAAACACAGAGAGCATCATTTTTAGTACCACTCCTATGAAAGGTTGGTAACCATCATTTGCTATTTGCTCTTTTGATGTTCTTGTCCACAAAATTGTATTTTTTCCAAACCAAAACACTCTCTCTCTCTCTCTCTCTCTCTCTCTCTCTCTCTCTCTCTCTCTCTCTCTCTCTCTCTCTCTCTCTCTCTCTCTCTCTCTCTCTCTCTGTGTGTGTGTGTGTGTGTGTTTCAGTTCTCCCTACTGGGGAAGTGGGATGGACTGCATTTGCTCCCTTCTAGATCACAAGATCTTTCCAACACTTTTACCAATAGTCCAGTGGGATATGTTGTTATGAAAAGCAGTGAATACAGTACTTGATTTTTTCATTGTAAACAAAAATTACCATCTTCACATCATTGAAAGTGTGCGAGCCAATGAAACGCCTCCATACTCTGCTTAGGAGCTATCTGTATTTTATTTTGGGTGGAAAACCTCACTCAGTGCTGCTGCAGCCAGAAGAGAGGGGCACTGGACAGGACTGGCAAGGCAACAGTAGCTGTATGCTCCATTCCAGGTCATGTCACCACGAAGGAGGAGGCTTAGAATGGCCAGCATCACAAGTTACTTCCCAATTGCCTGTCCCAATGGGATGTATTGGGGATCACTTTCGGGAATGTTTTTCTCTGCAGCATCCTGCTCTATCCAGCTCATCTGTTTTGCCAGCTTCTCTCATCACATCAAATTTTGTCTTATTTTGTTCTCTTTGCAGAGAACTACTTTGAGGATAGACAGGCAGGCAGATACAAAGAGAATCCCAAACATTGTTATGTAATTCTTTTACAGTTTTCCATTGGGTTGCAAAGGATGATGAGTAATAATAATAAAGTTGGAAGGGACCTTGGAGGTCATCAGGCAGGAAACCCTGTACCATTTCAGACAAATGGCTGTCCAGTCTCTCCTTAAAAACTTCCAGTGTTGGAGCATTCACAGGTTCTGGAGGCAGGTTGTTCCACTGATTGATTGTTCTAACTGTCAGGAAATTTCTCCTTAGTTGCTTCTCTCCTTGATTAGTTTCCATCCGTTGCTTCTTGTCCTGCCTTCAGGCACTTTGGAGAATAGCTTGACTCCCTCTTCTATGTGGCAGCCCCTGAGATATTGGAACACTGCTATCATGTCACCCCTCGTCCTTCTCTTCATTAAACTAGACATACCCAATTCCAGCAATGGTTCCTTATATGTTTTAGCCTCCAGTCCCTTAATCATCTTTGTTGCTCTTCTCTGTACACTTTCTAGAGTTTCAACGTCTTTTTTACAACGTGGTGACCAAAACTGGATGCAGTATTCCAAGTGTGCCCTTTCCAAGGCAATGTATAGTGGTATTAATGCTTCACGTGATCTTGATTCTATCCCTCTGTTAATGCAGCCTAGCACTGTGTTGGCTTTTTTGGCAGCTGCAGCACACTGCTGGCTCATATTTAAGTGATTGTCCACTAGGACTCCGAGATCCTTCTCACAGTTACTGCTATTGAGTAAGATACCACCTATAGTACTATAAAGAGGCTGTCATACTTTGGACATGTCATGAGAGCTGACTCAACTCAAAAAGTCAATCGTGTTGGGAGTGATTAGCGGGAAAAGGAGAAGGGGCCGCCCTAATACCCGCTGGCTGGACATTATAAAGGATGACACCGGGATGACCATGGGGGGGGGTTGAAGGAGGCAGTATTGAGAGTGCTGATCCATAGAGTGGCCGAAGGTCAGACATGACAGAATGGCTGGCAACTATGATAAGGAAAGTGGGGAGAAAAAATGACTGTGTAGAAGAGAAAAATAAAGGGATGGGTGTCCCTACTACTTTTCCTTCTTTATCTCATTACTGACATATAGTCCCAAATATTATTTCTGTGGGTAAACAGCCACTAGCAAAAAAAAAAGATTCCCATTGCTGCTACAAAAGAGCCTAACAAAAAGTGGACAGATCCATGAATTCACACAGTCCATTATTTCTGTTACCTAGATGTTTTCAGAAAGCCTAACAGCACAGAGATTTCCAGTACAAACTGTGATAATACAAATATTAGGTATTGTGATATCATGATGCAGTCTAGCCTATCATACTTGCACTTTAACCAGTACGTATGCCATGTTCATTGCATCATTTTGACACAGATATTGAAATCCTAAAGGGACCTACTTACTGAACTGGGTATATATGGTCTTTGAATGATAAATTCTGACATTCTTTTGGGAAACTCCCAATTTGTCGGTCTTGCAAGGTAGTCCCTGCAAGAAGCATATCCAGGAGTACTAGAACTACCTTTATTGTAAGATTACATTATCAAAATCTTGCAAATCTGAAACTAGGGAGGACCACGCCCTCATTACTTTTGCAGGATCAGTTGCCTCTTTTCTGACTGTGGCCTAGTTTGTAGTTCTTCCTCTTATTTTCCAAGGTCATTCCCATTATACCATTACACAATTAACCTATAGCATACAAAACATCCTGAAATTCAAATTCCTTGGGGCCTATTTTTGATTCAACATTCAGAAGACCTTTGGTTTCAGAGGACAGCAATATTCTAATTCCCACTCAGGCTTCAAAACCAAGCAAATTTAAAATTAAGCGTTAATAACCTGAAGATTACGTAACTTAGATTTGGCTAAGTAATGTATTCTGTTATGGCTTTAAGAAGTCACTGTCCTCGTCTCATCTCCATATATTTTTCATCATGTCTACTATCATATTTGTGCAGGTTCCATCTACAATCACTTTAACAATTAATAGGCAGTACAGACACCCAGCAGTTTATATCGTCATTTGATCACTGAATAAGAATTGCAAACTGAGCACTTAAAGGACCATAGAGCAATCAATAAAACTTGAAGGGCTAAAATCTTTTAACACTGGGATTGTGAGACTGCTGTTGCCTTGCAACTGTTTTATTCTTTAAAATGTAAATGGATTCCATTAACGGCATTAACAATAAGTTTAGAAATATAAAACAAAATCTCAATAGCAAGGGAAAACGATACCACGAGGTTTAATCATTCTACTTATAAAGCTCTATGTTAAAAATAAAAAGGGAGAAAACAGTACTAGCAAATTATGTATCACAATCAAGTAGTTTCTATAAAAAGGCAATCAGGATTAATCAAGAAGTTAATTTCTTCAGGACAAGGGATCACAAACAAGTCTTTAGTGTCTCAACAGTGGTAAAAGTATAGCAGTGGTCTTTGTTAAAAGAACATGCATTATTTTTCCTTTAGCTTTTAATTTTTAGATATTCATTTTAAAAAGTGTATATGGTTGTCCAACGTACATATGAATTCCAGGTAGCTTATACCAAATAACAAAAACTATCACAAAACCTTTATAAATCAAACAGAAACAGAATTAAATTGTTCACAATGCAGTAACCCAACCACCATATAACAAATTCCACCTTTATTGGGATCATCTAGCATTCACAGCTTTCCGAGAGTAAAGCCCCTCTGGATGTTGGATGTTTCCCTCCCCCCCAGTCCAAAAAAATTACTCCTTGGACTCACAAGATGACATTGTTTAACAGAGGGGGCCTGGAGCACACCTGCCCTGACAGATCTGGTGAGGCAGGCAGAGACCCTAATATATACGTGATTCTGTGAGTAATGTGGACTACTGCAACACTTCTGTGTGTCTGCCATACTTTTAAAATGGTAACCAGCACCTTGCATTTGAAAGCTTAACAGGAGCTAGTGCAGCTCACCTTCCAGTTGATTCTGACTTTGAAGAAGCAGCTCCAACGGAGCCTGTGAAATATCAGGCTAAGGCAGGGGGTAGACAACCTTGGCTCTTTTATGACTCGTGAACCTCAACTCCCAGAATTCCTGAGCCAGCACAGTTGGCTCAGGAATTCTGGGAGTTGAAGTCCACAAGTCATAAAAGAGCCAAGGTTGCCTACCCCTGGGCTAAGGAGACATAAAACCCAAGAATCTCATGAGGCTGATCTAAAACAGGAACCCCTAGGCAGGTGGAGCATTTAGGTGGGGATGATGTAAGGCTTCCTGACTCCCACACCTGGCAAATGCAAAAAAAAAAAAAAGAGCACATCAGAGCTGTTCTAAGATGTTTCTTGACAAGCAAGGATATAAATCTCTTTATTAAAGACATCTGGCTGCAGTTTGATTTAAGAAGCAGCCCTGGCCCATGATCCCTTGTTGGAATCAATTGTCTGATCTTTGGCTTTTGTGTGAATTCTGTTTGTGAAATTCTGGACTAGCTGACAACCTTAACTTGGATCTTGTAACGGTGAACTGGATTTTGGCTACTCTTTTATACGCTCCAGTTAAAAGCAAACTATTCAGGCAAATTTCTTTCAAAGATTCTGTTTTGGGTTGCATTCTTTGTGTACTGTTATGTCCCTTGAGTAAACTGCTGATTTCCATAGCAATTGTGAGAGTATGTAATTGAAATCAGAAACAGAACAAACAAATCCCTGAATTCAGGTCCCCCCCCCAAAAAAAAAATTCAAAGCAGCTCCTTCTTGCTAGGGTTGAGTTGTAGTCTGATCTTCTGTATGCAGAAGATGAGGACAAATTAGATGTTTTTAGTTTACTAAGCAAAAAAAATCTTGACTCTGTCCTTGCAAACAAAATATATTTTGCCTTGAAAATACTAAAGACCTTTAACAGAAGGCTTAACTCAGAAGACTACCTATTAAAGTCTTTGAAGCCCATTGAAATTAAATGCTGAATGTTCTTCAAAGAGTTTCAGAAGGGAATGGTACCCAGAATCATCCACGTGGTATTGCACACTACTATTTCAAGATGAATGACTGGCACCAGTTGACACAATCATGTAACATAAATGGCAAAACTGTGGATATCTTCACTCTATCATCTCTCCATGCTAAAGAAAAGCATAATTAGAGTGATCAAAAGTGGTAGGGTTGCAAAAGATGTTTGAGAACAAGACTGTTGGTTATGAAAATCAAGTAATTCCTATCACTCTTCTCTCTTCACTGCAGCATATGACATAAGCAACAAACCTTTTGCTTTAATGAATTTCTACAGAAAAACCCTTCAAGGTGCACTGAGAATCCAGAGATACTGACCAAGACCTAAATATCAACACCCAGTATTGGATTAGAGAGAGATCAGACTCACCTATTTTGACCCCCAAGATGAAAACACTTTCCAACTTATCTTGCTTCTCCTGAGAATTTGATTTCAGCTCATCTGCTGCTCACCATAAGTAGTTACATTTTAATTTTAAAATTACTAAATGTATAATAACAATGGTAAACCCTCAATGCTGGAGGACTGCAAAATTTCTTAATGCATTAAAAATGTGTGAAGAAGGCTTGGAGCAAAATTAACAGTCTGGATTCTGCCATAAATCCTAAAATTAAATAAATGTGAACTTTGTCATACATTTATATTTCAGTCCCAGGTTGGTACATAATAATCCTGGTTAATCACCCACATTCTATGTGGCCTGAATTCTCTAACTTTTACCAATTAAAGGTTTCTTGATATGTAACCCTCTTATACTATACTAGGAGAAGATCAGGAAAATACCATGAGAGCAAATAACTTCGTAGTGCAAAGAGTATGAGTTGAACAAAGATATAAATATATTAAGATATTTGACAAAACAGCTTAAAGGGGAATGTTAAAAATGCTGCAAATTTGCAAAGAACAAGGAAAGCAAAACAGTGGGAAGCTAAGCAACTCTTTTTTATGGTGAAAAGTGAATTGTAGAACATTGTTTTTAGCCAAAGATGAACCTAGAGGTAGAAATAATATTTCTATTTTTGGATGTGTCTAAAAGGATGCCTAGGGTGAAGCCTGAAGCAGTAGGCATGAGCTTAAATGGACTCCAGAAGATGGTAGAGGACAGGAAGGCCTGGAGGAACGTTGTACATGGGGTCACGATGGGTCAGACACGACTTCGCAACTAAGAACAACAACAGGGCGAAGCCTCCCCCATATTTTGGCAGTGCCATATAGGTATTTGATATTGTGCCTTATCAGGAAGCCTTCTTAAGAGTATTAAGGATTCATTGTTTTCTGTGCTTGAGTTGTTTCTCATCCTCTTTTCAAACATTTCTTCATTATCTGTGGAGACCCAGTTTATACACTGATGGTCTCTTTACTTTAACAATAGTCATACTAAGCTACCAGCAGCTACTCTCCCTTCCTTGGAGGTGTTATAGAGGTAGGAATTTTTCCCTGATATCATTCATGTTACTTCTTCACAATACTTTTCTATACTTTCTTCACAATACTTAGTGGCACCAAAAGATCAGGCTTTGCAAGGTGTGAATTAAGAAATTTTAAAAAAAACTGCAACAAGAAAGAGGAAAAAGGGACCCTCACAGTTAGAAACACACTTCACTTCAACTTTGGCACATTATTCAATGTATGGGATGCCAAAGCAGTCCTGGACATTGTCCCTTTTATGACAACCATCTTAATTCCTATCTTAAAAACCTACAGGTAACATGATCTCTCTCTAAAACCAGGTGCAAAGAGAATGATTGCATAAAGAAATCTCCTAATTTCACTTGTTTAATCATTCTAGTTGTGTTTTGACACCAAAATGAAACCACCTGCATTTCTATAAGCTTCTTGTGCCCGGGAGCCATAAAAGTCTAAAGGAAGGCTGCACAAATGCACTCCTCTGGCAGCTGGCAGCCTGTCAGCATTTTGTTTTTGAAGGCCCAGAGCCCCAGGGTGAATGGGGCCAGAACATTATGCTCTTTTTGTAATTTTAGGGAGGTTAAAAAGTAAAACAGATCCCTTTAGGTTTGCAGATACTTAATCACCCCATAAAATGTAGATCCCAATATGGCACATAGGGTTTCCCATCTGAAGTCGCACATGTCTAATCTAAAGGATGTAGCAACAATGATATTGCCAATTGTATATTTTACCAATTGCATTTTAATTGTGGGATTTATGCTTTAACACCTTGAAAGAGAGGTAACGTTGCACAGTGGAATGTACCCTAGAGCCTGTTTGCTAAAAGAGCTTATTTCCCCATATGTAGTTATTGCTCTCAGGCCCCATATTAATGAAGTTGTGCTTATCAGAGCAGAAAAACAAGGTAGAAATCAAATAGATAAATCTTTTCTGTACATACTGTACAGGTAGTCCTCGACCTATGTCCAAAATTGAGCCTAAAATTTCTGTTGGTAAATGACATGTTTGTCAAGTGAATTTTGCCCCATTTTATGACCTTTCTTGCCACATTTGTTGAGTGAATCACCGCAGTTGTTAAGTTAGTAACACAGTTGTTCAGTGAATCCCCATTGACTTTGCTTGTCCCAAGGACACTGCAACCATCATAAATGTGAGTCAGTTGCCAAGTATCTGAATTTTGATCATGTGACCATAGGGATGCCACAACAGTCCTAAGTGTGAAAAATGGGCATAAGTCACTTTTTCAGTGTCGTCGTAACTAAACAAACTGTTGTAAGTCGAGGACTACCAGTATTATATGATTAAGTACTATAGATCAGTGACACAGAATTGTATTTCTAGGGGAAAATATCAGACTGAGCTTTGTATTTTACCATTTTTGTCCATATGGAGAACATATGCTCCAAGCATAATGTGGAAGTCACAAGAGAAATCTCATCATCCACGGCAGAATCTGTCCCTAAATCAGCCTAAATCAGTCCCAAATCAGCCTCTGTATCTGAACTGCTGTAGACGCTTACTGTTTTCAAAATGAACATTACATATGCAATTGCCTTTCTAAATTGATGCAACTTTAAAATAATTCTTTAAAAGTCTGACCAATAACCCTGGAACTGAAAGAGAAAAAAAAACAGGACAGGAAACACTCCAGACCCAGCTCCAGGTCAAAATGAGAGAAAATAATAATATTGTAACGTCATATAAGTATATAACAGAGCTCAGTGGGTTAGGACGCTGAGCTTGTAGATCAGAAGGTCGGCAGTTTGGCGGGTCGAATCCCGAGTGCCGCGTAACAGAGTGAGCACCTGTTACTCGTCCCAGCTTCTGCCAACCTAGCAGTTCGAAAGCACGTAAAAATGCAAGTAGAAAAATAGGGACCACTACGGTGGGAAGGTAACAGCATTCCGTGCGCCTTTGATGTCTAGTCATGCCGGCCACATGACCACGGAGACGTCCTCGGACAAGCGCTGGCTCTTCGGCTTTGAAACGGAGATGAGCACCGGCCCCTAGAGTCGGAAACGACTAGCACACATGTGCGGGGGAACCTTTACCTTTACCTTTACCTTTATTTTTAAAAAAAGAACAAATGGTGCTTCTCACATTACAGTTTTGTTTTATGGGAACATACTATTTTCCCATAGTTATGTGTGTGTAAATATACATATGCATAGACACATACAGAGTAGAATTTATATTTTTGAAGTTCAGTGTAGGTTTTTGTATAACTATTTGAGACATAGTGACTTTTAGAAAAGTCACAGAACCAGCAGTATCACTTCCAAAAGTTTTAATAACCACCAAAAAGTTGCCAAAGAATTTTCTCCTCTGGTCATAAATAAATTGCCTCTTTTTGATAGAGAAAAGTGAGCTTTGATAAAGAAGCATCAACGGGGCTTCTGCAAAGTTAAGCCCCGTATTACTAATTGATTAAACTGGATATCAACAAAGTGACTTTCAAAAGATTATAACATAGCCTCTCTCCACATTCCCCTAAAAAATTTAGTAGCCAGCAGGAAACAGACTAGATTAAAGGAATATAGATTGACAGAACGTCCCATGGAGATGTGTACAAAGGTTCCCCAAGAATCAGTATAGGGATCAAGCTTTTAATTGTTTATAACAGTTCTGCAACCAGCATTGAGTAGCAAGGTATCCACATTTACTATGTAGAACAATTTGAACAAAAAGCAATGGCAATTATCTTCAGTTCTGCCAAACTTGAAATGCAGAGAACAGGTGGAAATATTAATACTTTTCCTCCATCTAACCCAGGGGTAGGCAACCTTGGCTCTTTTATGACTCGTGGACTTCAACTCCCAGAATTCCTGAGCCAACCTGGCTCAGGAATTCTGGGAGATGAAGTCCACGAGTCATAAAAGAGCCAAGGTTGCCTACCCCTGATAACCGGAGGAGGATTCAATTGGTGTCCAATTCAAATTGCTGCATAGTCTGGAACAGACAAAGACACCCCCCACCAGCAGTCCAACCACATTTTCAAATATATAAATAATAATAATAATAATAATAATAATAATAATAATAACAACAACAACAACAACAACAACAACAACAACAACAACAACAACAACAAAACAATAATAATAATAAGTTGGAAGGGACCTTGGAGGTCATCTAGTCCAACCCCCTGCTCAGGCAGGAAACCCTATACCATTTCAGACAAGTGGCTGTCCAGTCTCTTCTTAAAAACTTCCAGTGTTGGAGCATTCATCGCTTCTAGAGGCAGGTTGTTCCACTGATTAATTGTTCTAACTCAGGAAGTTTCTCCTTAGTTCTAGGTTGCTTCTCTCCTTGACTAGTTTCCATCCGTTGCTTCTTGTCCTGCTTTCAGGTGCTTTGGATATACTGTATGTGTTTGCCTAGTCCTTTTGCAAAAAAGCTGAGCAGCTGTTCTATAAAGAAGAGCTGCAAACTCACCAATCCACCATTTGTCTTGCATTCAAAAAACCCCTCTTGTTTGCAGTCATGGTGAAAGGACAGTGTGCTGGCAATTTTGTAACCAGGCCTTTTCCTTGTCATTGTCACTATGTTCACATGGTGTCGCAGAAGGCAGAATGAAGATGAGAAGAAGAGAAATTCTGAATACAGCTGAACACTATAAACAAGGTGCTGAAATTTCCCTGTAGGAAGTCTGGGAAGGTGACACAGAACTGAAGAAACACATCACACAAAAGTGTGTGTGTGGGGAGAATTGCTAGCACCTTGTTCTGTGCCCAAAACTGAGGTGGGGACCCTCAAATGGAGCGTCAGTTTACAGACTGGCTGCTCCTCCTTCTTAAAAAAAGGGAGAAAACCAAGATGAACTATTATCAGTTTCAGCCCAATTTCCTTCATCAGGAGAAATGTGTGCTTGGAAACAGTTGCAAAGGCCTAAGAGTTAAAAGAGTCCAGAATAATCTCTGCTGCCTTTCCAAGTGGAAGCAGCAAAAAGTCTGCGTCTTTGGTCGCTGACCAAAATAAACAAATAAGCCAGAGGATGCTGCAAAGGGGGACTTGTGATGCTGTCAAAGTCCCCCCTCCTTTAAATACAATAAGCGAATTGCAATGTCAGCTAAGCTCAGGAGCCAGAGTGAGGCAAAGGTTCTTCCCAATGGGAAAACACCGCCCACAAACTCTGTAGTACTGTAGCATTTCAGAGAGATGTAACATATTGAATATGATTTTAGAAGCATACCAACTGAGTAAAACCAGAACTGGATCAGTTTCTTGACATGGATGATGGCATCCGACCAAAGCTGACTGTAGACGGATGCATCTACAGATGCCCCAAATGGGTACAGGGGTATTAAATAATGGATGGTATTGAGAAACTGAATAGAATTAACATATTTCTTATGTGAGCGAGTATGATAGAATGCTGGAATCAATGAGAATGAATGGTGGAAAACTCAGGAAAGTTAACAGGAAAGTATTGCACAAAAATTCTTATAAAACCTTAAGTATCTAAAATGACTAACACATACAAACCAGAGAATAGTCCCACATATGGATTCATATAAAACAGAAATACCAGAACTCCCGCAGAAATGGTCCAGGAACATCCACCCAAGCCAGATGTGCTTCCTTTACTACTTCAGTCATATGTAATAAGCTAAAAAAGCAATATACTGTATAGAGGAAAACATGTTTCTTATATACAAGCTGGATAATTACAATTGAGAAATACTGTTTTCATTGAACTCTCCACTGCCTACTAAATTATGAGAGCTATATATTACCTTCTCCATCAGAGGCAAGATACCACTAAATTCCAGTTGCTGGAAAATACTAGTATAAGGAAACTACGGCTTGCTGTGGAACTGTGATTTAACAGTGGTGAAACAGAATGATGCATTAAATGGGATACTGATGAAATCCAATACAGTGTTCTTGTATTCTTATGGTAAGAGATATTATATCTCCATTTAATGTACAATAATTATTTTAATATATACATAAGCATGCAAATATTATGCAAATTGTCATTTATTTGTTATCCTTTCAAAAAAAAGAAATGTAAAAGGAAATGAATAAAATATTGTAAATTTGAATTCTGAACTACTGCAAGAGTTCTTGAAGAAAAATAACGTTGAACTGAAGCATGACATAAATCACAATGTAAGCGGATGTATATTTGTGCATTCTCAGATTACATAGCACAGGATTAACAACTGATTTATCTTATTTGTCATTTGAATTAAAATCAGCATGATCCATATTATCATCAGAATACAGATATTGCAAAATAAGGTACACTACATTCTTACAAAATCATGGAAGACTGTATTTATAATTTTGCAATTCAGTGGCAATGAAATTTCCCCTCTCCCAGAAAATGGAATATATTAATGTGCACACATTTACTAAAGAATAAAAAACAGATTTTTTAAAAAAAAATTAATAGCCAGGAAAAAATAATTAGAATAACCCAGGTATTTTTGCAGGGGGGCAAATATATAAATACTGATTTTTTTATTGTGCCATCCATTTGAAAGCATTTTTACATTCAGAAAACGAATGATTCCACTCATTCCCCACATACCCTGCAAGAACAAAAGGCAAAGCAAAATTGATTAAATTTTTCCAGTTTAATAAATTCTTACAAAAGCCTAGCATCTTTGGAACTTCTTAGTGCTTTTAAGTCAGCTTGTCTGATGCGGCAGAATGCCACAAGAACGTTTAGAGGTATTGTATACTTTAGTATAAATAGTTCATAACTGCAGGTCCTTAATGTTAAAACAGCTAAGATCTACATTCTCTCCTGAGCAAAACAGATCTCCTGTAGGGTCTATAATATTTTTTCATCTTTCCAGAGTTAGCTCTTCCTTCCATCCAGCAATGCAGATCCTCTTCCATTCCTTGCTCCTATATTGGGTTTCCTGTTGTCCCATCTCTGTTTCATTTCCATTTTCCACTCTTAATTCTATTTTTCAGTCGTATTACTTTGTCCCAACTTCTTTGATTATTCTCTTAAAAATTCTGCCACAGTATGCCATATTGCCTAAAATTAAGGGCACTTTCAGGTAGGCTTTGACTCAATCCTGGTGTAGTACCATACTACTGATAGCACCAGTGGAGAATCATTTTTTTAAAAAAAGTTAATTGATCAATATCCAAAATTAGAAAACTGATGCCTCTCCTGCCTCTACCTGCCATGCTCTCAACTGTGGCTCCTCTAGCTTACTATTTCATCATAGACAACAGTGAAAACTTACAATAATTGATTACTACAGTTTAAATGCTAGGTTTCTTCCTCTTACTTCTAAATTAACAGATGGTTGGCTAGTGTCTTGTTGGTGCTAGAGGAACCTGAAAATTGGATAACTTACTGGTCCCTATCTTGCTGATCTCAGGCCTTATTCCTCCAGGGTATCAGAGTGATTTGACACTCATCTTCACTCAGGCCACATTTTTCCCCCTTCACAATTAATGAGAAGAGGGAGAACTGGGGTGGATGAGGGCACTAGCTAGATGCCAATTTCCACACTTCCTTATGGAGGGAGCAAGGTCAATATGAGTTATTCTTGCAACACTCAAATGAATTCAATCACAAGCCATTTTGGCAGTGCCCCTGACAGTTTGGGAAGCGTTTCAGGGATGAGAAAGGTAGCCACAAGAAAGAGTTCCAGGATTGTCTCCTAATCTTAAGTGTTGTGGCAGGATGAAAAGGCAAAATGGGGCTTTTTACCCTAAGTTTATTTGAAAAAGCATTTTATTTTTAATTTGGTAGTTAGGATATTGCAAAGCAGAACTTCCATTCTCCATTACTTTGCTTCCAAGGCCATATTGGCCTTCTGTAATGGCCTGGTTTTTCTCCCATTCACTAGACTGGGATGGCTGATGAGCCTGTTCTGTAATGTTATTGTTGCCAGTTTTGATGGTGTGTTGATTAAAGTTGTTTTTGTTTTTTAAAATTATTTTTCAATTGTTGTATGCCACCAGGAGTCACAATTTATGGGGGGAAACTTTACATATCTAGGAAGGGAAGGAGGAAAGAATGAAAGCCTCTAGGCAGTGTGTTTCAAACTTGGCAACTTTTAAGATGTGTGGAGTTCAACTTCCAGAATTCCCCAGCCAACATATTCTGGGCTCTACATCACCTGTTCAGAAAAACTGATTGCACACCAGTGGTTTATTTGGGTGGGGGAGGTCTATTTGGAGAAGTGCCCAAATGAGAGAAGAAATGAAGGAAAGCGGGAGAGGTAGTGTATTTAGATAGGTGGCAGGGAGTAATCTCACATTTGTTGCCCATTAAACTCTCACTTTTGTGACAGTTAGAACAACTAACCAGTGGAACAACCTGCCTCCAGAAGTGGTGAATGCTCCAACACTGGAAGTTTTTAAGAAGAGACTGGACAGCCATTTGTCTGAAATGGTATAGGGTTTCCTGCCTTAGCAGGGGGTTGGACTAGATGACCTCCAAGGTTCCCTCCAAAATAATAATAATAATAATAATAATAATAATAATAATAATAATAATAATAATAATAATAATAATAATAATAATAATAATAATGATGATGTAAACTTTAGTCCACCAAGAATGTCCACTTTCCAGCTTTCTGTCATGCCAGTATTGCCTTTATGAGAGTTGCCTAGCGGTCACCACTACCTGCTGTAAAAATTCTCCGCCCTGCTCGTGACTGGATCCACAGTGCTTGCAGAATCACCTAGTAGTTAATCCAAGCGGCAATCTGACTTCAACCCAACGAAGCGGGTGGGCTTGGATTAGAGAGATTGCTTTACAGAAATGCCGGTAGTCATTGTACTTTACGGGCGGCTGGAAAGAAAAATCGGATGCGAAACAGGAAGGTTGCGGGTAATCACAGCCTGGATCTTCCCGAAGATATGATTCATTGGCGATCTTCCAATCCGAACGCCAGTCAAGAAAGAGAAGACTATTCTCCGTAATAGTTCCATTTCCGTTTAAATTGGATGCCTCAAGAGAGAGAGAGAGAGAGAGCCCTTTTACGAGACGGGACGAGAGACACCCGAAGGCGCAGCCCAGCCCACCGCGTGGAAGCCGCCGCTGTTGCAGCTGATGTGACGCGCAAACGACCCCCCCCCCTCCTTTTTTCTTTTTTGCATACCCGCCTTCCCGTATAGGGCTCCTGCCAATAAGGACCGAAGCGTTTCCATCCGCCCCAAAGTCGCTTCGCCATAGGCCGGCTTGGGATGTCATTCTTGAGTCGCTTTCCCCGCTTTGGGAACTGACGCAGGGGTGAGGAGGCGAGGCGAGGCAAGGCTAGGCAAGGCAAGGCAGGGTAGCGGAGTCCAGGCTCCAGCCGCGCGAGCTACTGAGGAGCAGCGCCAAAGCTGCGATGCTGCGGTTGCGCCATCTGTCAGGAGCCTGGGGGGTGGCGGCGGCGGCGGCGATAGTGGAAGGAGGGGAGGAGACTGACTGAGGCAGCTTTTCCTTAAGACTTGCCTTTGGAAAAGAAAAAGAAGAAAGGGGGGAAAAAAAGAGGAGGAAACGGAGCCCTCCCGAACCCCATCTTCTCCGGACACGAGCACCCGCCAAGGCTGCCCGGGCGCCGAACAAAGCTGCGGCCGCCCTCTTCGCCTCCGCGCCCCTCGCTGCCGAGGCAGGGACTTTTGACGCCCACCCCCCCCCCCGTTTCCTCTCCTCCGCGGTCTTTTCGTTCTTGGGTTTGTAACGGCGAGCTCCGGAGCTGGCGGCGGGAAGTGAGCGAGCGAAGGACCTGGAGGAGAAGCGTTTCGCGAGGGACTCCCGCCTCCGCCCTGAGGATCCTGCAGAGAGGAGGAAAAAAACCAAGGGGAGGGGGCGTTGGTGAGAAAAGGGGCTCTGCAGACCCAAGTCCTGCTGCGTTTCAGGTAAGAGCCAGAGCGACGCCCTCCCCCGCCCCTGCACACAAACACACACACACACACACACACACACAGATAATGACACACCGCCCCGCCTTAGGGGGAAAGGGAAGGAAGCGTGCGCCGGCTTTTGTGTGCTCGTGTTGGCTTTCTTTCCCTTCGCCCTGCTTTGTGCGCGCTTCTTTGCCTGAAGTGCCTGTGAGCGTAATTGGCTCTTTCCTTCCTGCCTTGTTTTTTTTCTCTCCTCCTCCTCCTCCTCCTCCTCCTCCTCCTCCTCCTCCTCCTTCTTCTTCTTCTTCGGAGCTCCCTCCTGCAACCCCCGGGGCCATGTAGGAACCTACTACATTCCCGCAGGAGAATTGAAAAGGCGGCGGCGGCGGCAATAGAAACGTGGAGGCGTGCATTTGGTAATTTCGGAGTGGGTGGGGATGGGCCCAAAGAACGGAGTAGCCGGGGAAGCCTCCTCCACCCGGACGAAGAGAAATCGCTGGCGTTCGCAGCGCAGGAAGGGTTAATTTATGTCGTTGAACGCGGCCGGGTGGGAAGTGAGGATCCCCTAAATTCTACAGAATTTTTTAGATAGAAATATACTTAATACCGGACCGTTTATACGCGTTCTCCTAAATGTATACGAGAATTAAACCTCCAGCTTGGCTAAGACCACCGTGGCTAAGACTTACAAAGGGTGTATAGTCCAAGTCCTAAGCGTTAATGGTTGTGTGTGTGGGGTGGGTGTCATTCGCATTATTGTTGGGTAAGGGTACTTATGCTATTTTTGGGGACGGAAGTCCATGAGAGGAAGACTTTTGAGATTAGAAGTTCCTCTTCACTAGATTTGGCCGATGATGTGTTGGCATGGAGGGTATCGGCACCAGAAAGCGTGGGGCTTCTTAGTGTGACTTGCTGGCGAATTTGTGAGACCGGCTCTTGTGACCTGCTGATTAGGACTAATGGGGCCACATGACAAAATGTTCAAAACCGGATAATGCTTACAGATCTGCAGAGCTGAGGCTTTGTGAAATGGGGGCTTGCTGCTTCTTGTGTGGCTGTGGCCTTCTGGAGTGGCACTTGTTCCCTTGGCCCAGAAGAGAAGAAAGACTGGATAACCCCTGATGGAAATGCATGGAGGTGTGAGAGAACATTAAATAGATAATGTTCTGTAGCTTGTGAATGTGGAAAAGAGTGGTAATAACTCTGATGATGTACGGTAATCCTTTAATAACTGATGAGCTTCCTGTTCAGCTGGGTTTTTCACACACTGTAAAGTTTTTTTTCTTCCATTGGGGTCCTTTGCAAAAAGAAAAATATCCGTGAAATTAGATCAGTTCTCAAACTCTCTAACTTGCACAAACTGAGTAATTTAGTAGTCTAAGGATGGGAGGAGCCATAGTGATCCATGCCTGGGCTTTATGTTCCTGTAAGTTAGCTGCAAAAAGAGGGAGTGGAAGAAATAGTGAAACGGTCCCTCCTCTTCAAACAATTTTTGCAGGATTTGTATAAGAGTGACAAAGAGGGCTTTAAGAGACGAGAGCGATAAAATGCTGAAGGGCACTGAAGTTTGAAAGGGGCTCTCATTTCCTCCTTTTGATTCTTCTTTCTCCTCCCAGGGGCTGCAATTCTCTTTCCTCAGGAGAGACCACTACTCTATTCTCATTTACTTTCCTTAGACATTTAGCCCTAGTGAAGGATTCTAAATGCTCCACCATGGGTACCTGCATTTTTGGTGGCTGCAGTCTTAAAGGGCATTTAAACCATTTTTAAAAGCCTGGTTTTGTGGTGCACTTGAGTTTGATATAATGCTCTATCTGGAAAAAAAAATATCAGAATTTTTCTAATTTAAAAATGAAGGAGTGATTCATGCAGATGATTCAATTCATTCTGAGATAGGATAATGGCAAAAGCATAGTCCCATTCATGCTGATTCAGAAACAAATCCTGTTAAGTTTAATGGATTTAGGTATGTAAGACTGCAACTATAATGCACATAATAAAAGTGAAATAAAAGATGCACAGACCTTCTCTTTTATTCTCTCACCTCACCTTTAATACTGTGAAGGATCTGAATCCTCCCAAAAGAGAAACAGGTTTGGAAGATAACCTCTTTCTAGGTACCTTCTTCAGGGGTGTCAAACTGCCGGCCTGTGGGCCGAATGCATCATAGTGAAACCGTGCCCACCCCATTGGTGGCAATGCCAAAAAAGTCACGATATGTCGTGATACGTCATGTGATGTTGCAAGTTTGACGTCCCTGTTCTACATGACTTCTGGGAACTTCAACTTCCAGAATTCTCAGTATTGCTGGTTGAGAGTTCTGGGAACTCCAGTTTAGTTTGGCATATATAGAATTTAAAACCTCTGCTTAAAAGACTGGTTTTCTTATTTTCAATTGCACATCCTTGTTTATACTACCTAAGTAAGTTATAGTGAACTTCTTTACAGCAGAATTATCACATAATGTTACATCCTGTAACTCTAGAATAAATTTAGTAGAATTAATTTTATTTGAATTATTTATAAGGCTGCCTATTTTAGCATATTGACTCTGGGTGACTAACAATTCATAAAAGAATACTTTTAGTTGCTTACTATTTAATATAATGAAGTTATTTTACAAATGGTCCTATTGTCCTTATGTTAGTAACTGGCTGTATTCTGCGATTGCAAGGGATGAATAGTTTTATGAAATTCCCTAGCTTTTTATTATATTTTAATTTGCCCATAGTTGTATCTATTATAAGTGTTATGTATTACCTGAACAAATGTAAAGAGATGCTAATTCCACTTAAATATGTTCATCGCTTACACCAGGGGTGTCAAACTGCCAGCCTGTGGGCTGGTTGCATCATGTGGAGGCCGCACCCACTTCAGCTCCAGCAATGCAAAAAAAGTTGCGTCACGTGACGCTGCGTCTTTGACACCCGTGGCTTACACTGTCCAAGAGGCAAAAAAGCTAAAGCATATACTGTGCTGAAGATTCCACCCCTTTTGTTTGTTCATATGATATTTACAACACATGTACATAGGTGATTGGGTTTGCATCACAATGCCATGGTGCTTTTTACATCATTCTACACACACCCTTCTGAAATAAATCTCAAAAGACTATGTTATGACCACAGCAACATGCAAGGGTCAGGTGATCACTATTTGTGACTTTGCCAGCTGGTTTCAGACAAACACAGTCAATGGGGGAAGCCAGATTCATTTAACAAGTGCATGGTTCATTTAATGACCACAGCAAAAAGACTCCTAAAATCAGGTGTGGTCACACAATGACTTAATGACTGCCTTGCTTAGTGATGGAAGTTCTGGTCACAGTTGTAATAAGTTGAGGACTACGTCTCACCACTACCTAACCTTGTAGGCTAGACTGGCAAACTAAAGAAAAATATCAACACCCAAGCCTCAGAAGAGTAAAAACTACTTCTGTTGCCAAGAAAACTGATTCCTATCAGAAGTAAATCTCAGCTCAGATTTGTGTCATTAGATTTAAATGGTGGGAAGAGGGTTTGATTCTCCTCTCAATGATTATATTTTCATGCTACAAACCTGAGACACACCCCAGTGCAGGGGTCTTCAGACTTGGCCCTTTTATGACTTGTGGACTTCAACTGCCAGAATTCCTCAGTCAGCGTGCCTGTCTGAGGAATTCTGGGAGTTGAAGTCCACAAGTCATAAAAGGGCCAAGTTTAAAGATTCTTGCCCCAGTGAATCTGTTCTCTGGAAGTGATAATTTTAGTAAGATCATCTGAGTCTTAACTGGCCTAAGCTTAGCTATTCACTAACATACTAACTTGCATATTTAATTGAAAATATGGGAACAACAGCCATTGACTTTTTACATAGGTGAATGTAGATAGATATATCACATCACAAGTAATGTATGCTTCCACGAATTTATCTGCATTGTGTCCATTTATTTTTAATGAAATTGTTTTTATAAAAGTAAGGGTTGAGATTTTAAAAACAATTTAATATTTTGTAATAATTGTA
Organism: Vipera berus; assembly: GCF_964194415.1. Taxonomy (NCBI): domain Eukaryota; kingdom Metazoa; phylum Chordata; class Lepidosauria; order Squamata; family Viperidae; genus Vipera; species Vipera berus. Next base: position 255,587,815 of record NC_138202.1, on the reverse strand, counting down.
ATGTAGTGCTTATAATTTTTTTTTCTTTTTTAACTTTTGTACCTTTGTATTTTTATATGTTTGCCCTGTTCACCGCCCTGAGTCCCTCGGGAGAAGGGTGGTATACAAATAAAATTATTAATTAATTAATTAATAATGCATGAAAACATCTGAATTGTAGAATTGTTTCTTAGGCTTCTTGTTGAAGAACCAAAGAAGAATAGCTGTAGTTTTTCAGATAAACTACTAGTAAATAGACATCAACTCATTGATGTCTATAGCACTAAGGTTACTCATAAATAACTTTGATTCATTATAATGAGCAATTCAAATATGATTATATTTGTTCCAAGGAACAACTTCACTTCACTTTTCTGTCCTACCTTAGAGGAAATGCTGATGTGTAGTAATTTCTTTAGAGGCATTGGCTTTATGAGACAATTTTGACAGGGCTGAATGTCTTTTGTAACATTATACTGTTTAATGGAAGAATTTAATAGTTGCAGCTGGGATATTAGTACTGTTGGGAAGTAATTTAAAGAGCTGCTTCTGTTTTTGCAATACTGATATACCATGTAGTAATTTCTTTTGTTAGAATAGCAGTTCAGGAAACAATTTAAACAAGAGGATTCTGGCTTTCAGATTACAGTGAAAATTGTAGAACAGAAGTAATTTTGAACATCTCTATGAGCCATTATCTTGCCCAGTTGAAGTAATACTTCTTGAATGAGTGTAGATGGTTTTTCAAAGAGTTCAATTCCAGAAAAGATGTATTCACTATTGTAATAGTAAAAATCAATAATTTGTATCCCATAAGGAAGATGGGTGGTAAAATTTCCTGACTGGATGTCTTCCAGATATGTGGAACACCATATTCTGTTGAATATGCAGATTTATAAGTGCACCTAGCTACCTTTAATATAGTTGCAAGGTAATACAGTACCAGTTGGAGAATAGGTACTGTATTAGCCTGGGGAATAATTTTATTTTTGTCAGCAAATAGTGCATGCTTTTATGTGTGCATATCTTGTTACATTCAGACATGTTTTAGAGTTTAAAAAAATAAAACATTTCAGGATATCTAGTGTCAAATCATTTTTCCCCTTGATGTGTCCCTTAAATCTTATCATTCAGCTCATTAGAAATGAGTCAATTCACATTTCCACTGGTACAGTCATGAGAATGAAGTGACTGTAATTTCCTTAACTGCTCCAAAGATGGACTTTTAATTATCAGTAGGACAAATGGGCTTTTGTAATAAGATATATCTGCTATTTTCTTTTAGCCAATGCAGATGCTAGGCAGCTTTGAAAGTTTTTGTCTGTTGAATTTTCCATCAAAGAGGTAACAGTAGAAAATACTTGCTATCTATAAAGCTATGAATATGAATCTTCTTTATGCCTTAATAGAAAATAATATATTGTACCGGAACTTGAGTCATATGATGCAAGTATAGATAGGTGGAATTGTTTGACAAAATACCCTTGAGGCTTATATACTAATAAGCTTCATTAGGATAAACACTATTTCTAGGCATAATATGATTTGCAATGAATTTAATGCAAATTTGATTGCAGAAGTTAAAACTACTCGCTCTTTCAAGCAGCATGCTTCAATTAATAATTGCATTAAACTAACCTTTTGGAAAACACTTTTTATAATTTTATCGTCCATACGTTCATAGATGCAAATATTTACTCTTGCAATCTCTTATCCATCCACTAAAATGAACTGTTAGTAAAGTCATATATGTGCCATTATGTCATATATCTCTTCTATGTGCTTATGTTAATATCCACATCAATGTACACTGTCTTATGGAAACCATTATTAGTGGATCCCAGACTCCAATTCAACCACCCTTTCCCTTTATCTGTCATAGAATAATTGTTTGGTATGAAAATAGGTCACTAAAGATATTTATAGTCCCAACGGATCTCCCGTCAAGAAGGAACTATTTTTATAATATATGTATATAACATAGCAGCTTAACCAGGAAATAAATATTTCAGACATGATTAGTGGGACTGCAAGCATGAAAAATTCTGAAAATACAGGTGTTTTTTTTCTTTCAGCATGGAAGTAAAACTAACTGTCACAGAAGGAAGAATCAAGCTAAAAAGAACCTAAAAAGAGCCTTTTAGCATTCACTGTATTCTGCCTCCTGCTTCCCATTGTGACTAAAATGTTACCAGGAAATGAACAAACTTTATTTGTTGCCTTTCTCCAGAAGTGACCCTTGGATGTATTTGGATTCTACCCTTGCAGTCAGGATTTAGTATCATATTTTGCCTTCATGAATTATCTAATATTTTAAAAAAGACATCTGGAAGCTCTTATATTCCTAGTAATTTTCTACATAGTTATTCCGTCTGGCCAGAGCAGTTTCCCATCTTCAAAATACTAGGCTGTAAATTCTGCCTTCTGTTTTATTATAAATTACTTGTATAAGAGGTTGGTTTTTTTTTAAGAAAATGAGTGATGGGTAAAAACCATTGTCCTTTGGCAATAAGTCAGAAGAGGAGGAGAGAAGGGGGAAATTCCCTTTTATATAAAACAGCTTTTAATGTCTTTCACTAAAACATGATAAAAGCTTTGACAGTTGTCTTGTAGAATCAGTAGGAAGGAATGCTCTGTAGGTTGCCTTGGATTCCTGAGGAGTAGTTCTAACAAATTTATAGTTTTATACTAAGTGTTTATACTTGTACTGATAATGCAAAACAGAAAAAGAATGATTAAAAACAATGCTGTAGAAGCTAAGTGAAGATAAAGTATGAATGCTAAGATGGGAGTGCTTACACACTTGCTTTTGTCTTTATTATGCTTTCTTATTACATTTTGAAAAAAGTAAAAATATAAAGATACTATCCAGCCAACATTAAAGACTTCACTCCTGTTGATTTTAACAGATGCCTATATTTAGAATTCCTCTGTTGAAATCAATGGGATCTGTTTAATTTCAATGAGTTTATGCTTTAATTTGCATGCTAGTCATTGGAAAATCTTAAAGATCATGTGTGATGCCAACTTACTATATCTGAAAAATTGTTTGTTTCTGTATTTATAGTTAAAAATTTGGTAAATGAATGCTTGCAGTTAAAAAACACACGTGATAAATATGTCTCAAATAATACTACAATGGAATAACTGTGGAAACATTTACTTCTATCTGTATAGGGAAAAGTAACTATCTTAGAGAAAAACCCATCACTGGAGAATTAGTACTTTTTATTTTTTTCTCTTATTTACTTTTTTGAAAATAATATAACTAACTTCAAAATAATTTTCATAGAATTGAATTTGAATAATAGAAAAGTAGATATGCTATTCACTTCATTATTCTTATCCAGAAATAATTGGCATATTGAAATTATTATTTACCGTATATACTTGAGTATAAGCTGAATTTTTCAGCCCACTTTTTGGGCTGAAAAATTCCACTTCGGCTTATACTCCAGTCAACAAAAAAACTTACCGAGGACTTGTGCGCGGCCGAGGCTTTGGTGCTTCCGGGATCGCGCGCACCTCTCCCAAGCCACCGCCGTCCGGAGACCTGCCGAAGTTTGGGGAGGTTTGGGGAGGTGCGCGCGCACCTCCCCAAACCTCCCCAAACGTCGGCAGGTCTCCGTTCCTCCGCGCCCTGCCTGCCTGCTTCTTTCCGCTGCAGAAAGAAGCAGGCAGGCAGGGCGCGGAGGAACGGAGACCCGGCGACGTTTGGGGAGGTTTGGGGAGGTGCGCGCGCACCTCCCCAAACCTCCCCAAACTTCGGCAGGTCTCCGGACGGCGGCGGCTTGGGAGAGGTGCGCGCGATCCTGGAAGCACCGAAGCAAGTCCTTGGTAAGCTCCGGGCGGTCACTTGCTTCGCGTCTCCTGAGGGAAGGGGGGGCGACTGGAGCGGGCGTGTTTCCTCGCCTGCTGGGCGCCGCGATTTGCCCGGGGAACGCGCGGACCCCGAATCGCAGCGTGGAGCGAGGAAGCGGACAGCCAGGGCTTCCCCGAGAGCCGCGGCCACACAGGGTATTCCTGTGTATTCAGGCTTGCAAAATGGCGGATCGAGCCTCTGCTGGCAGCAGAGGCTTGCAGAACAGCGGATCGGCTTATACTCGAGTCAGCAACTTTTTCCAGTTTTTGGGGGTGAAATTGGGGGTCTCGGCTTATACTCGAGTCGGCTTATACTCAAGTATATACGGTAGTTGTGTCTTTCCTAATTCTAATGCTTATTCTATTGTGTTCATTTGGCCACCAAAGGTATTCTCAAAATTCCTTTTGAGGCATCAGTCCAAAAATGTTGGGGATCCAGAAAAATATTAATACGCTGCAGTGTTCTCAGTAATTACAACTCTGTCATATTTCCAGTTTTCCATTTCTTTGGCAAAAACCACTTCTGTAGAAATCTATATAAATTTTTTAAGAAAGAAGTCTGGAACTGTTTTCACACTATAAGAGTATTGATCAGGCAGTATGTCTATATGATAAATTAAAAGTTGTTTCCTTAAAATATTTTGTTTCTAGAGCATCAGGAATGGGATAGTATCCAAGCTCTTTTAAAGTAATATATTTCCAAATAGGATTTAGGCTATGGGAAGCAGTGCACAATCTCCACCACAATCACTCCCTTTCTCTCTTAAACCATATTATGCCATAAGTGAACAGGTAATCATTTCAAGTACAGTGGGGAACTTGTCCTTGCATGTGAGCTACAAGACAAATAATATAATAATCATGCATATATTGTATACAGGCTCCAAATAACTGCATATGGTGATCCAAATGTACCTTTATGTTTTCCTATTCTCTCTTTGTCTAAATGGCAGACTTCACTCCCAGGAACATTCTTCACAGACAAGGCCTTCCTGGTAGTAATAAGAAGCTACTGACAGAAGAAGAAAAAACAATTGTATGGACATGCTTTGCCTATCTGCTTTTTTGGATCTGATACAGAGGGTTAGATGTTGCTTTAGTTTAATTATTCTATTGTTGGAATTTCCTTATGCACAGTATACCAGTTTCATATAGAGCTATTTATCTTGTGTATAGATGTGGGTATGTCTGTGTGCTTAAATATGCTTGTATTAAATCATGATTTTGATTGCACAAACTTCTGTAGATTGATGCATGATTCTACTTTTGGAGGGGAAAAATAACTTAAAATAAATATTTTGCTGATTCTGTCATGGTAGTCATTAACCTGTTGGTGGATTGTTAGTGTGTGGGCATAGGATAGAGTGAATCTTTCTTATTCTGATTAAATGTCAAGCTCAAATGATTTCCTTTTCTGCTGTGTGAACAGTCAGTGAGGTGGACATTTTTCCCCTTGACGATGCCAGTAATGTTTTGCCCTTCCAAATCAAGGACCTTGCCAATACTCTGTGTAACGAAGCAAGTCAAGAGCAAACCAAACAGTGCTTGATTTATATCCAGTCTACCTGAACTGATTACCGCACGTGTGTTACACATACAGAAAATATAACCTTTTTACTGGCTCATATATCTTCTACACAAGATGAATGTGCAATTTTGACTTCTGATTTCAAGGACCATGATGCTCCTGATTGTTCTGTTTTCATAAAATCAGTTTATCCTGTTTTCAAAAAATAGTCCTAATCATTTTAAAAACAACTATTTTCAAATATCAAATCTATTTGTTAAAATAGAGAGGGCATCAAATAAATAAGCAAAACAATAAAAACAAAAATTGAGAAATTTTAACATATATGGGGAAAAAGAGCATAAAAACTCAAATTATTGATTGCTGTAATAAAATCAGTTAAAATGTTTGGAGAATAACATATCTTAATGCAGTAGTTTGAAAGTTAAAGAGTGAAGGTGGCAGAAAATCTTTTTCAGAAATGTATTCCATAAATTAAGTATTACAGAAGGGATTTTTTTCTGCACTATCCTCATTTCTGAAACCAGAGCAATGAATTTGTGACTAATTCCAGATGTTTTTTCTTGAGAACTTCATAGATAGATCAGATATCTTTTTTGTACCAAGTACAGTTTTTAAAAGTTAAATCCTACATTATCTGTAAACTAACAGGGGAGTTCCTGGTAATTCTTTCCTTTCCTTTCCTTTCCTTTCCTTTCCTTTCCTTTCCTTTCCTTTCCTTTCCTATCCTATCCTATCCTATCCTATCCTATCCTATCCTATCCTATCCTATCCTATCCTATCCTATCCTATCCATTTCTAAGTTTCAGAAACAGCATAGTGTGTTTCAAATATAAAATTCTGGTAGTCAAAATAACTATAGCATCGCACCAGGATACATCAGGAACTGCTTTACCAAAAAAAATTCTGCTCATCTAGTCCAAATATCCTTTTGAGAGATCCACATGAGATCATGCGAAATACAAGGGAAGAAGTCCATGTGTAAGGCCTTGTCAGTGACATCCTACTCTGAACCTCCTCTGCAAGGGAATTCTGTTTCAGGTTCCTCTCATTCCAAAAAGCTCTGAAGATAAAATGCACTGCTTTATACATATTTAAATTTGTAATCACCAGCTTCATTGTTAAACACTATTCCATTTTGCAGATACTAAGTTTTAGAAGACAAGGTTTGCTAAGAATGTGCAGTTTTAATATAAACTATGCTTGCAAGATATGCTGAATATCTTTAGTTAACAAAAATATATAGTGCAATTTTAATACTTCTAAATAGGGCTCTTTGCATGGAATCAAAATGGCTGTTATCTTGCTGTAATATGCAACAAACCCAAGTATAGCACTGAGTTTATGATATTCTAAGTCTCTAAGAGGACAGCTATTTATATGATAAATTAAGCTTGAAATTTCAAATAGCTGTGTTTTATAGGTGTAAAATGGCGCCATATACAAACACAAATCTTATTGCTGCTGAATGTATTTTGTGAACAGCTATGCAGCCATACTATAACTACCTTCCTTGTCTACTACCAATATTGTTTATTCTCTATGTAGTTTAATCAACATGCTTATTCAATTATCTTAAAATTTAGGCTGTTCTTTAGAGCTATTTTTTGAAGTTACAACAACCAGTAGTGAAACATCCACATTGCTTTGCTTTGTCCTGTTACAAAGCTTTACCACATCCTTGATTAGTACTTCCAATATCTGAAAAAGACTTCTCTGCCTGTATAGATTTGTCTTGATGCTTCCACCTGACTACTAGAAATCTCATTTTTCAGCTTTTACAACTGTCTGTCAAGACTGTGAAGTGACTTCTGGTGAGGATTCATAATAATTAGCAAAAGAAGTTTTAAAGATAGGTTTAAGGACCAACTCACCCACCGCTTTTTTTAAATAAACAGCAAAAGGGAGATTAGAATATTGATTTTAGAAAATTGTAAATGTATTAAGGATACAGATAGATTTGAAATAACATTTTGAATTAACCATTAGAATCCTTCCTATGGGAAAATGGTAGGTGGTAATAGGATGGGAATTTTAATGTTAGACACTAGAGGGATTCAGAAGGAACTAAATATTACAATTAAAGGAGAACACTTAAATTTCACTTACTCGCACAGAATGGAGCAAAATACTTTAACGTTGGATGTATTGGAAGATACTTGTGAGTAAAGGACCCAGAGATTAATCTTAAAAGTATCTTCTGTTATATATAGCTTGCATTCATTTGGTAAGGAAAAGGAACGTTTCAACAGACAAGACTAAGTCTGCTCTGAAACTGCATTTAAAAATGACAAGGTACAAGAATTAAATGTAAAAAGATATTACATTGGATATACAAATAAGACCAATCTTAATAATGAAAAGGAATATACAAATGGCAAATCAAATAATGACTTGGGTAACTTTCTTATGTTGGATTTACAAAAGAGATACGTGAAAGTTCTGAAGGATTTTGTGAGAAGGGACAAAGAAAAAAATAAAACAAGCTCTAGGACAGTGATGGCGAACTTTTTAGAGACCGAGTGCCCAAACTGCAACCCAAAACCCACTTATGTATTGTCGGGTGCTGGGTGGGCGTTGCCCATTGGGTGTGTGTGGCTGCGGTGGTAACGGCAGACGGTGGGACTAAAAAGTTCAATCAATTCCAACTTTGCGAGATCTTTTTTTTTTCCACGAGAAGTTGAAATTGATTGAACCTTTTTTTTTGCACACGGCGGTTGAGTCCTAAAGCGAAAAGGTTTTATAAAACCTAGCTGAAGGCCTAGGACTGGGCTGACAGCGTGTGTGCCCACAAAGAGAGCTCTGCGTGCCACCACGGGTCTAGGACATTACTTGAAGGGATTAATGATTGGGATTTTTAAAAGTAAAAAGAATGAATATAAGGTGGGTTTACTTGATCAAAATTAAAATAAATATGTTGTTACAGGTAGTCCTCAACTTAATGACTAGTCATTTGACAACTGCAGTCACAACGTTCTCCAAATGGGTACTTTATGGCCCCTAAAGCACTTCCATCTATAATAAAACATACCAGCTGCCTGGTCACATGATCACTTTTTGGGTGCTTGGCAACCTGTTTGCATTTACAACCAGTTCGCAAGTGCCCTGCAATCATGTGAACACCATTTGCAATCTTCTCTGCTGGTTTCCCCAGAAAGTCAATGAAAACTGTCCCCAGAAAACACAAGCAGAGGGGATATTGGATTTGAAATCTATTTACTTGATGCACATAAGGACTTCCCTTTCCCTCTATACAGGAAGGGAAAATTCTCCTGTCTGCTGGAGGAATGGACCTCAAATCTAACAAAATGCTAGCAAATGGTAACACTCTGAGCCTTTCCAAATTTGGTATTTGTTAGCATTTTCCACACCAAAGGGGAAAACACTAGCAAATGCCACAGTTCTGAGCATAATGTTTTCACCAGATTTGAGGTTTATTCTTCCAGTGGCCCAGGAGATTCCCCTGAAGGAAATCCCTCAGTAGACTGAAGAATAGACCTCAAATATGGTAAAAATGCTAGTGAACACTATCGTTGGTGGATTATTCTCCCTGAAAGGGGGAGAGAAGTTCTATACCCTCTCCCACCCCAGAGATCTGGGCCCTCTCCTTGATGCTCCACTTAACAACCTGTGCAGTTGCTTAATGACTGCAATTGGGAGAGCCAGGATTGTAGTCATTGAGTGAAGCGGTTACATGGCATCTTGCTTAACCGCTTCACTCAATGTCCAAGATTCCGGGTCCTGATCCTAATTGGAGGATTATCTGTATTTCTGGTAACCGTTAATGGACTTTTGCTGACTAGGACTGAAGTAAAGGTTTTAAGGATATGTTTAGAGATGAGAGATGGGATGAAGAGGTTGTTGTATTTTAAGAAAGTGATAAATTGTTAAAATTATACTTGTAATGAAGTGACTTCTTTATATATTTTGTTTTTCTTTGCTATATATTTTTTAGTTTTCTGTGCTTTATTTTTTCTTTTATTTTTTGTAGTTTTGTAGGTTTTGTATTATTTTTATCTGTTTAATGGTAATGTTTAATAAAATGATTGTATAAAAATGACTATCAAGTGATCTAAGCAAATCCCAGTTGCCTCACAGAGGCCTAATAATCTCTGCAGTCTCTATTTTAACTCCAAAGTTTCATGGTTCTCATGCTGATAATTCCTGCCCTGCCCTTTTTGTCTTTTTTCTGCTAACGTTTGATCTAACAAAGAGTGCTGCAAAAGTTGCTGACTCATGTTTTACTTTTTAACAATTCTACCTAGATTAAGGACAAGAGAGCACAAATAAGACTAAATATTTACTTATAGTTGGGGCCTGTAAATTCTTAGCACTGATTTCCACTATCCATGGGATCAGTATCCCTGATTATAATGGCGCTTTTTTTCTTCCTACTTGATGTATTTACTTTATACAAGGAGCCATGAGTTTCAGAGCTTTTGGGGAAAAGTCTGACATAAAGAAATACAAATTCTTGATTAAGAATAGTTTAACAATATTGGTTCTAGACAAGGCTTTGATACATTATTTTTCAATTTATTCTAGTACATTCACAAGAGTTGGCAACAAACATAATACTAGAAAACCTCTATATTTCTGAACATAATCTTTTATGTATGCTTTTTTTTCTTTGAGTACGCCTTAATCCCACATTGAACACAATGAGATTTCCTTCTGAGTAAACATATACAAGATTATACTTTGTAGATATGTTTGTTTCTGCATATTATGAACAGGTGTGTTTTTTCTTTTTCTTTTTTGATCATTAGAGAGTAATCTCATTTGCTTCTTTAATTTGGAGGAGATTAAGGGTTTCTTTAAGATGCGGAAGAGTTCAGCTCACCTTTTCTAAATTATCTTTTATCCACCCCAGGCAGTACATTTATATTGAAATCTACTTCACAGAACACATATTTGCCTAATTTTTTAGAGTCTCTGATAAAGATAATAAAGGAAACACACTGCTAATACTGGATGAAAACAGTGGAGTTTTACACTAATATAGCTGGATAAGCACTACACTGGGAGGCTCTGCTGTTACAAAAAAGGAAATAGTTTTTCCAGCAAGTGTTTGCTTCTGCTGAGGATAAAAAAATAGAAATACCGTATTTTCCGGCGTATAAGACGACTGGGCGTATAAGACGACCCCCTACATTTCCTGTTAAATTATAGGGTTTGGGCTATACTCGCCGTATGAGACTACCCCTCTTCCAACGCACACCAAATAAAAATTAAAAAACATCAGATTTGATTTTAATATGGTAATTTTAATTCAAATGCTTATGACATGCAGGTGCTTAGTAGGAAAACTGTCACTTATAAACATAAGGCTGTTTGTCATCAAACATGTAAACATAAAACAGTGCAAGTGGATTAAACTAATAATAATAACAATAAAATAATAATAATAATAATAATAATAATAATAATAATAATAATAATAATAATAATAATAATAATAATAATGAAGAAGAAGAAGAAGAAGAAGAAGAAGAAGAAGAAGTTGGAGGGGACCTTGGAGGTCATCTAGTCCAACCCCCTGCTAAGGCAGGAAACCCTATACCATTTCAGACAAATGGCTGTCCAGTCTCTTCTTAAAAACTTCCAGTGTTGGAGCATTCACCACTTCTGGAGGCAGGTTGTTCCACTGGTTAGTTGTTGTGTCAGGAAGTTTCTCCTTAGTTCTAGGTTGCTTCTCTCCTTGACTAGTTTCCATCCATTGCTTCTTGTCCTGCTTTCAGGTACTTTGGAGAATAGCTTGACTCCCTCTGCTTTGTGGCAGCCCCTGAGATATTGGGTCACTGCTATCATGTCACTCCTCACCCTTCTCTTCGTTAAACTACACATACCCAATTCCAGCAACCGTTCCCTATTTTCCTAATTCACTTTTTCACTTTTCCTAATTCACTCTAAAGCTTTCCCTGCGCAGAGCCTTACGTAAAAACAGCTGCCTGCAATTAGTGCAGGTTCGCATTCCACCAGGGTCAAGGTTGACTCAGCTTTCCATCCTTCCGAGGTAGGTAAAATGAGGACCCAGATTGTTGGGGGCAATAAGCTGACTTTGCAATAATGCTGCTTGGGGGGTGGTGAAAGCCCTAATAAACAGGCATATACACAGAATGAAGGCTATTGCTAAGCCCATTGATTTGTGCTTTAAATTGTAAGCCACCCTGAGTCTTCGGAGAAGGGCAGGATATAAATGGGATTTTAAAAAAAAAGACCAAATGGGAGATCCGCTCCAGGTTTTCCAGCCAGCCCGCCCAGTTCCTGAGTCAAATGTGTCCTTAGAGCTAAGCCTGCTCTGGCTGCTGCCTTCCCCACCTGCCTTTCAAGTTGGGATATACTACAGCTGCTCTTCAACTTTAGAAGGAAAGACGCCCAGACCCCAGCCTGTAAAAAAATCACAGACTGCAGCTTCTTCTCCAATTGGTCCCGCTTTCCCTGCGCAGACTAAATGGGAGATCCGCTCCAGGTTTTCCAGCCAGCCCTGTCCCTAAATTTTCAGCACTCGGCATATAAGACGACCCCTGACTTTTGAGAAGATTTTCATGGGTTAAAAAGTAGTCTTATACGCCGGAAACTACGGTAGATACTGTACATGGCTGAGATGGAAACTAGTTATTTGAACCAAGTTAATACTTTTTCACTGCAAATTTTACACAGTAAAATCAGCCTGTCCCATGAGGAGAGGGAGAATTTTTGACCCATAGATATTGCTGAACCATAGTTCTTTGCATCCTTTATCATTGTCCGAGACTGCTGGGAATTGTAGTTCAGCAACATTAGTAGAATAAACTACTTTATGTGGGCTGATGACAGGTATTAATGAGATTAGGACTTTATTTTATTGGATGAGAAGAACAGAGACCAGGTGCTACTTAAACTGTGTTTGCGTTTCCAAGAATCACGGCCATTTGGATATAGGAAAAACAAAGAGCTGGTCTAAGAAAATTGATGATCATGAAATTCTGGAAAAAAAAGAAATTAATCAAATCTCTTAAGTTTTATTTATGCTAATAATAATGAAACACTGGAAATCTATCCTTTGTGCCCACTATGCTTTGTGCTTCCGGAGATATTATCAAATATGTAAATTAGATGCAGTTGCTCTATGGCTAGCATTCAGGCTGAAACTAGACTGAAATTCCTCTAGCAGTTTCCCATAGAAAAGACCAAGGAGACAGTGTGTAATAACTTGTAGTTGCTACTGTGATGGGTTGGATAATGTTAAATTAGTGACCCTGAAGGAGATTTCAGAGGTTATTTCCCAGTGCTGGAGCTCCCTGCCAAGGAAGAACAGCTAACTGTAATTCACTTGTCATTCCATTGGCAAACAATGACATTGTTTCTTCAGACAGTTTCTGGAGTTTGTGCAAAAGCAAGTTTAATCTGAAAAATGCTGTATTATTGTATTTTTATTTCAGGAATTTTTATTATATTTATGTAATTAAATTATATAATGAAATAAATTATATAAATAAAAGTAAATATTTTATGTAATTAAAAAAGCTTGAATTATATAATTATAACTTATTTATAGTTAACCTTGACATTTTTAGTGGCAAAATAATGTTTTTTAATGCATTCTTAGTGGAGTAATTTCTGTTCCAATTCAGCTACATTCTTAAATTGTATGGCTGTATTGCATCATTTTAACTCAAGTAAACATTATAGCAATTCAAAATCCTGTCAGTAATTCTCAGAGTTTGACCTAAATCCTTGCCTAAAGAAGAAATTTAATTAAGTTAGACAGCTGGACTCTTCTTCCTAATGTTCTTACCAAATATTGCAACTTCCACAAAATTATCTCATTTGAGCTTTTCACATTAAAAGACAAAACTGCATTAAGATGATTACAAAATACCTTATAGTCTAGGTGTGGGTATTATAAGGTATCTGCATGGAGGAAAATGGAACAGGTTGAAAAGCTGGTTTGGAAATGGGTTTTCTGTGAAGGAAGATTACTATTAAATTTATACCCTACTACTACATAAGGTTATAAATGGGAGGAGTTAAAGAACAAATATTCAGCATTTGCCATCTTAGTTAATTTAAGCCATACAGGTATCAGGAAGAGAAAGAGATTTTTTTCCTCCTCTCACAGTGTTAGAACTCGAAGGTCATCAATTGAAACTAAGTACAGGGAAATTTAGGCCAAACTGAAGAAGCAGCTTTGTTACATAGCACATGTTGGGTTTTATTATTGTTTTAATCTATTTTAACTTACTGTTGTAAGCTTCTGGGCACTTTGTTTAATCTCTTTTAATTTTTGTATTCTTGTATTTTATATGTTTGCCCTGTTCACCGCCCTGAGTCCTTCGGGAGAAGGGCGGTATACAAATAAAATTATTATTATTATTATTATTATTATTATTATTATTATTACTAACCAAGCTGGAATGTAGAGCAAAATTTCTTGTCTTGTTATTTTGAGATGAGTTGATTTGATCAGTGATCCATTGGTTTTAATGCTTCTTTAAAATCCAGCTTTCAGCAACCTAATGTGTTTAGGGAACATCCTTCTCATTTTTGCAGGTATAGACACATCATGGCATTTGAATATCTTTTCCAAGGCCTTCATGGCTTCTTTACCAAGGGCTAGTCTCTGGTGTATTTTTTGACAGCTTGTTCCTTTATTCTTGATGGCTGATCCTAAAAGGTAGACAGTTATATTGATGTATTTTCATTGTGTTCCTTTTTCATTGTTTATTTTGTGGGTTTTATTATTTTACTTCTGTTTACATTCATTTCATTTTCTTCCTTTTTATTATTGTAAGCTGCAATAATAACCCCCGGATGAGATAGGTGGCAAATAAATTTAACAAATACATAAAATAATACTTCAACAATATTGTTGGATGATACTTTGATGATGCAGTGTAACAGCTCCTTTGAAATAAAGCAGGTAATGAATAGAGACATGATCTTTATAATAGTAGTATTGTAATTTTGGAACTTTCTCTCTAGGAAAGTTTGTCTAGAATTTCTTCCTTAGCTTTACTTGGTGCTAGATAAAAACCATTCCCAAATTCCTGAAGCTCTTTGTAAATGACATTGCTATATGGTGTATTGTGGATAGAATAGCAGAGCCCCACTATTCTATTCATTGGAAATAATTATTAAAAACCAATCAGTCTGTATAATGGGTGAGGAATGTATATGAGCATAATTGAATTTACCCTACTGGATAAGATTCTTTACCCATAGAAGAGTTTTATGTGAGAAATAAGGCTGTTTCCCTAAAAACTGAGTTTATTGTTTTGAGACAAGTTTAAGAGTCGAATGTAATTCAGTTCACCAAACTACTCTCAGAGTTACTAGAAACAACACCTTGAAACAACATGGTTATTAAATAAACCACAACTCATATAACACAATGAGTAATAAACCATATTACAAAGTACAGTGGTTAGGTTCCTAACCATGTTAAGCTAAATCACATTGATTACTTTGTTTATTTGTCAGACTCATTATGCTGTTTCAGTCATGAAAATGTGTCCTGTACATTTCAGTCCAATAATCTATGCTTCCAAAATAAAGAATATGATGAATAACCCAAAATTGTATGGCTTCATACAATTGAATGGAAGCAAAAAAGTCAAATATGAGCAGTTCTGAATTATATGAGATATAAAATATTTGAATTAGCTGCATATTAAGATTGAATATAAGGACAAAGATCTTATTTTTATTACATTCCATTATTCATGTCATGCCTTAACGCAGATCAGTGGTGTCATTCATGAGCTGTGTAAGTCATGGAGGGTATAACTGATGCAAGCATGAAAACAATATGCATGTTCCTAGGTGCAGGTAGATCTCTGAATAATATGACTAATAAGATCAAAAAATTTCCCACCAGTAGTCAAAGCCACTCTTAATTATTCCTGAAAAAAAAAAGAAGACTTAACTTTTTGGAATCTTAACATAGTCATGTCATTGAACAGATTGCTGTGTCTCATTTTCTAAGGTACACTAAGGAAGGTGCTACTCTTTATTGTGATACAATTAACTCTCCCCAAACCTTTTCAGGAAAATTATTTTAGTGACACTAAAATTTTTGTAATATTGCATTTTTTTTACTTGCAAGAACTTAAGTTCACACTTAGCAGTTGAAGGAATAAGAAGAACAGGTATCATTGTGACTTTAGTTTCAAGAAGGAAAAAAAGCCAAGGAAAACAGAAGAAATGCTTTCCCCACATGGATGTTTTGCTTGGAGATTAAATTACTCTTGGAAATTCTATTCCAAGACAAAGCTTTCCATAGAGTTCCTTCACCCATTCTCTTAATTTATCTTAGGTAAAGGTAAAGGTTCCCCCGCACATGTGTGCTAGTTGTTTCCAATTCTAGGGGCCGGTGCTCATCTCCGTTTCAAAGCCGAAGAGCCAGCGCTTCTCCAAGGACATCTCCGTGGTCATGTGGCCGGCATGACTTGGACGCCAAAGGTGCATAGAACGCTGTTACCTTCCCACCGTAGTGGTCCCTATTTTTCTACTTGCATTTTTACGTGCTTTCGAACTGCTAGGTTGGCAGAAGCTGGGACGAGTAACAGGTGCTCACTCTGTTACGCGGTACTTGAGATTCGACCCGTCAAACTGCCGATCTTCTGATTGACTAACCCACTGAGCCACCGCGTCCCTTCAAATAGACTCATATTAAAAGGTGAAGATAAGCCTTTGTTTTTTCAGTCACGAGTCATTTTGTCTTAGAATCTGCTAATGTGAAAGCACAGTAGTAAAGGTAGTCTTGACTTATGACTATAATGGAACCAGGAACATCCATCATAAGTCAAGGTACCCACATGACTGATCCAATTTTACAATCCTTTTTGTGGTGGTCATTAAGCGAACACAATGGTGGTTAAGTCATTGCATTCCTATGGGTGTTTTTTCCCCCCTGAAACTGGCTGAAAAGGCTGATTGGTTGCCAAGCACTCAACAAACTTTGAACAGTTGCTAAGTGAGGACTACCTGTACTACCAGTTATTGATCTCCAACTATAAATAAGCCACATGAAGAATTATTACTTTTGTTGTATGTGTGTCTCTGAGTCAGGGTTGAATCCTCAATTAGTCTCTGAAATTGTCTTGGCAAGATTTCAGAAGTGGTTTGCTGTTGTCTGCTTCTGAGGGCTGAGAGAGAAGGACTGGTGCAACGTCAACCTACTGGCTTTGTCCCTAAGGCAGGACTACACTCATAGTCTCATGGTTTCTAGCCTGGAGCCTTACCCATTACACCAAACTGACTTTCATGATTACTTTATTAGGTTTGTATAGCTGTCCATCTGATAAAATGTGACTTACTGTAAAATCAAAGGCACT
The DNA here is from genome assembly GCF_964194415.1 of Vipera berus. Taxonomy (NCBI): domain Eukaryota; kingdom Metazoa; phylum Chordata; class Lepidosauria; order Squamata; family Viperidae; genus Vipera; species Vipera berus. The sequence continues at coordinate 255,571,126 of NC_138202.1, read as the reverse complement.
TAAACTATAAAAAAACAAAACTGTTGTACTAGTAATCTACGTTTCTACATTTGGTGGGATATGGTGGTTTATGTGTTTCCATACTACTCAGTACAACAGTTATATGTGTTGGAAAGGAACAATTATGAATGCATTATTCTTTCAGTAAATGTTTCAGTTATTTAATTTGAGATAAAATATTATTTTAATTAGTGACTATTAGATGACTAATTTCATTTCTAAAACGATAGGACATACTGTAAAGGGTTTTAGAAATAATTCTAAAAATGGCTCCTGAAATCACTTCCACAGTGTTAAATGGTGCTGAATAGAAAAGTAGAATGTCTTTAAGTTTATTCAGATCTTTGCTTAATTGTGTTCTTTTCTTTTTAAGACTTACAGCTTAGATACTTCAATTAAAATATAGAAAAAGGCAATCAGTTTGTTAAAATAGCATCAATTGGCACTAATAATTAGAATAGTGCTATATGGAAGGGTATGTGTGTGTGTCCATCCATGCAATAAGCACACTTATTTTTCTATATACTGTGTTTCCTCGAAAGTAAGACCCGGTCTTATATATGTTTTTTGCCTCCAAAAGAGACAGTAGGTCTTATTTTCAGGGGAAGTATTCCCCCCCCCCCCGACACTTGCCTTGCCTCATGGCAGGGGCACCAACAGGAAGCCAAGCTGTGCAGTGCCATCCCCACAAACTGAGACAGGAGGGGGAGGGGTGGAGCTGCCCCAAGCGCCTTATTTTCGGTGTGTCTTATTTTCGGGGCAATATGGTAGGTACTCTAGCACTAAGATAATTACCATTGCACAAACTGTACCAACATATTTTTCCCAAAGCAAGATAACACTTGGTTCTTTGAGAAGAACTGGAAGAAATGGGTAATTCATTCAGTGCTATGTCTATTTTAAGTAGAAGAAAATATGTGTAGCTCAGGATTGAACTGTGGAGTCCTTGGTGCTCTTTGAGATTGGTTGTTTTCATTACTCTAGGTAACATCAGTGCTAGTGAGTATGGGATTTGCTCCCTGTTTATATATAGTAGCTTGTCCTGCTGGGAGGGCAGATGAGGGCTTTCTCCTTGGTAATTCCTTGATTGGAATATTGTTCTCTGCTTATCTGGCTGTTGGTTGCTGGAGAGGATGTGTTCTGGTGTTTATAGTTCCTTAGCTTTTTTATTGTCTATTTTGAATGGCATGTAAATGAGGTTTATCTCTGTCTGTCTATTGATGGCTGATTTGTCTGAATGCAAAGCTTTCAGGAAATCCTTACCACTTTTGGATTGAGCTTGGTCTACTCTAGGATGCTCTCTTAGAGAACCAGTTTAGCGTAATAGTTAAGGCATCAGGCTAGAAATAGAAGACTGTGAATTGTAGTCTTGCTTTAGGTACAAAGACCTTAGACTGCTCACTTTCTCTCAGTGCTAGGGAGGAGGCAATCGCAAGCTACTTCTGAAAAACCTCACCAAGAAAAGTGCAGGTATTTATCCAGGCAGTCTCTGAGAATTGGACATGATTGAATAGAAGAAAAAGAATGTTCTGTTTCCTAGCTGAAATTATGTTTGGGTTTGTGTCGCAAGATTAAGGAGTTTTCATCATGTCTTTTAACTACTAGTTGGTGCTCGTGGATATGCTCTGCTGGTTTTTTGTCTAAAGGTCCTGTTATTAAAATGACACGGCATATCACATCCAGGAGGCAGTGCAATTGTCCTCATCAAAGCAGAGTCATTGTGATTTACCTTAATGAAGTGCTTAGTCTTATATTGAACTGGACAAGCAGTTCTAGCAGCATTTGGTAGTATCAGAAGAGGCTTTGGCACCCACACTGGAGCTTTTTCTGGCAAATACTGTAGAACTGATGAAGAGTGAGCTCATTTTTTTCATGTCCATAACCAGACAGAGGAGGAAGAGGATGTGAATGCAAGAGGCAGTTAGATTTCTACCTTTTAATTAGGAGTGCAAGAAGTTTTGTTTTTCAAAAGGCTTTTTGGATTTTTGCTTGCAAGAAGAGTCTTCTGCACTGTCTCCTTGAGCCGAAGTCTAGACAGGAACAGGATGTTAACAATTACAGCGCAGGTATGTAAAGTGTCGGTTCATTTGCAGACATATTCTGCATCCTCTCTTATTTACAGGCATTCTGGTTGCTTATTTTTCTGAGAAGAAAGCTGAAAGCCAGCATCTTTAAATCTCATTTAAATCTATTTTATACATTACCCTTATAACCCATATCTCACTAATGTCTTTGTCACTCTGAGCATCAGTGTTGTACAGCAAGCATTCTCTAATGGAAAATCCAGCTCTAGAGCTTAAAATATACTAGTTGCATTCACTATGTAAATCAGTTTCACTCCCCTCCCTCCCCCACACCGCCATCTTGTAACTCCTGGGTTCTTCCATGGCCTTTCCTTCCCACAGAGGCCCACCTATCCTTGCCTAAGCTGTTACTATACCATATAGGGCACATAATCATGGCAAAAGAAAAGGGATGATGGATAATGGAAGGTGATGGAAGGCATCTAGAAAAGAGAAAAGAAAGGAAAAACGGTCGATCTGGATTCTTTCTGGCACTGGAAATGCTCAGAAGCTGAACCTCAGAAGGCTGCTAAGAGAATTAAGATCTTTGCAGATAATATAAAACCCTGGAAGTGCTAGCAACTATTGAACTACTCCTCAGGGGATGGATGCCCTGTTTGGTGCTCTCCCCATAATGTCTTAAGATTTACAATGAAACCAGTTAAAGAGATTATCAGGAGACTTGGTGTGGATCCTGTCAATATACTGATGATGTCCAGTTGTAAATTGCCACCTCAGGCTCATCTAGAGATGCTGTTGAAATGTTGTTGCGTCTGGAGGGTGTTGAGGTCTGGATTGGATAAAACAGCCTGAAATTTAACCTAAGCAAGGTGGAGCTGCTGTTTCATTGCCATTGTATGTTGGCTCCAGAGTGGTATTTTGAGAGGATGGTAATGCCCTTAAGAAGCAGCTGTGTATGACTTAGGGCAGGGGTCTTCAAACTTGGCCCTTTTATGACTTGTGGACTTCAATTCCCGGGATTCCTCAGCCAGCGTGCCTGGCTGAGGAATTCTGGGAGTTGAAGTCCACAAGTCATAAAAGAGCCAAGTTTGAAGACCCCTGACTTAGGGACTTCTCCTAAACATACAGCTATTGGTACAGTGCAGATTTATAGTGGACAGGGAATGTGCAAGCCAGATTTTTGCTCTTTAGCAAATCATTAAGAAATGTATGAATATGAAAAAATACATTAGCCCATTTGTTGATTCATTGAAAACATATGATAACATGAATAGACTTAAATAATGGAACATTTTTTGCAATATGTAATTGAAATTTACTATACATCTGAATTGGATCAGAGACAAATATGGAACTAAAGCATGAGTAATGAAATGAAAGAAGTCATGAGAATAGAAAGAGGTAAGATTGGCCACAACCCTGTATACCTTTACAATGCCCTTGAAACTTGGATGTGCCATTGGGTTTGGATATCCCAAGGAATTGTGGAACTTTTTTAAAAGTTACATTGTTCATACTTAGAGTGCACTCTTCTTGCATATTTAAATATAGCTTTTAATTCTTTAAATTGTTTCTCATGGAAGAAAACTATGATTTTTCTTTTGTTTTAGTTGTGTATGCCAACCAGCGTCACATGCAAGTGAGATGGGTGGCGATATAAATTTAATAGGTTGTTAGTTGCGAAGTCATGTCCGACATCGCAACCCCATGGACAACATTCCTCCAGGCCTTCCTGTCCTCTACCATCTTCTGAAGTCCATTAGCTCACGCCTACTGCTTCAGTGACTCCATCCAGCCACCTCGTTCTCTGTCGTCCCCTTCTTCTATTGCCCTCAATCTTTCCCAGCATTAGGCTCTTCTCCAGTGAATCCTTCCTTCTCATTAGGTGGCCAAAGTATTTGAGTTTCAACTTCAGGATCTGGCCTTCTAAAGAGCAGTCAGAGTTGATCTCCTCTAGGACTGATCAGTTTGCTCGCCTTGCAGTCCAAGGGACTCGCAGAAGTCTTCTCCAGCACCATAGTTCAAAGGCCTCAATTCTTTGGCGCTCAGCCTTTCTTATAGTCCAACTTTCACAGCCATACATTACAACTGGGAAAACCAAATTTAATAGGTAGGTAGGTAAAAAATAAATGGAATGCTCATAGCAAATGATTTGATGTTGAGTCGAGAGACAGGGAAGTGATTTGTCTTCTGTTATTTATACATAAATGACTAGAAAATGTGTGCAATGTTTGGAGCCATGAATGTGTGTGTATTTTTGTAAGCAGATGATACGATGTTATGGCTGAGAATTCAAATGATTTGCAGCAAATGTTAAATTATATGAAGCAACAAGGGGTGTGTATCTCAAAATTAATGTGCCAAAGCCCAAGGCAGTCATATTTGACAAGGAAAATGGAATTAATAATTGCAAAAAAAATAGATTCGAAAAAGCTAGTATATGAATTTATGAACTTTAAATCTTTACAAAAAATAGGGAAACAGGTGGAGAAATCTTAAATTGTGTAAATATTAGGAGAAAAGTACTATATATAGTGTCTGATCTTTTACATGGGGTACATGTTTTTTGAGAATATGAAAATGGCTGTGTATAAGAATGTACTTTTGATCACTTTGTTATATCAAAGCAATAATTGGATATGTCAAGAAAAACATAAAAGTAAGTTGGATGCTGTGGGAGCTGCATGCTGAAAAAAAATAAATAGTTGTATAAAATGAGAATTTTTATTGGACCTAGGATTGATATGTGACACTCTCCAAGAATTGTCAGATTTAAGTTTGGATCTACAGGACCGCAACATTGACTTGTATAAGGCAAATAAGAAAATAAAAATACTGGTACAAGTTTTTGAAGAAAGAAGGCAGAACTTTGGGCCCTATTATAAATGTGCTGTTGCTGCTGCAAGTGATCTTCGCTTTCGTGGAGTTTTACTTCACAAAAGAGATTCAAAAAAGGATCCCCCCATTGACCCAAGTATATTTTATACAAAATTGAAAGAGTCAATTGAAAAAAGATTACTTGATAGCAAAGACAATGAGTTGGCGTATTGGTCTCGCGTACTTGATCAAAAACATTGGCCTGAAGATGTTAATACTCAACTGACATTTGGAGAAGTGGAAATTAGAAACTTATCAATCAGACTGCAACTAAATGAAAGAGAAATGATTCGTGGATTCCGTGAATATATTCTCGAAAAGACATATCCAGAAAAACTGTTGCATTTGATACGGACTCTGAATACCATTCCTATTTCTTTCAAGTGAATGTGAACATGGGTTTTCACAGATGAATTTAATTGCCACCCCAACAAGAGCTCTGTTAAAGAGTAAGACAATTTCAGCACTTTTGTTCATCAAACTTGTCGGACCACCTCTGAGACTTTTCGATCCTTCAAAGTACGTCGATCTGTGGTTACTCAGAGAACAACATTCGGCCATAGATACTAAGAGCAAGGAAAGGAGTCAAGAAGATTTGCCAGAGGAGAATTTGACAAAAGTTTGGAATTTTCTATGAACATTTGCCTTAAATACAATCAATTAAATGTATGTTAAGAATTGAATATATAATTGTTTAATTATATAAATAAATATATAAATAAAATTATATAAATAAAATATTAACAAGATGAGAGTTCTGGCACCTTTTTTTTTTTTAGAAAAAAAGCCCTGCATAGAGTCAAGAATTAATGGGTACTGAATGAGTACAGGTTTGATACAAAATGAATAACCAATAAGGAATAAAGTATGTTAAGATAGTTGGTCGTAGAGAGAGAATGAATGAGGGTTGAATAGTAAGACAAATACATGAAGGTTGTATGGATCAAGAGGATAAAAAATATTATTTTAGACAAAAACAAAAGAAAGAACAGAATTTGGTTTCCATAGTGGTAACCAATTATAGCAAATGTGAAATGGTGATTTAGGAAATCCTTTGTGAAAGGAATCCGTGAGAAGAAGAACATGCTAGTTGACTGATATGGAGGATACAGCTGCAGCAAACATAACAGGAAGCACTGCAAGAGTCATAAAGGCAGAGACAAGAAGTCAAGACCGATTTCACACAGAGACAAAATGAGCTCTTAAGGTTCTCCTCTTCAGCTGGTACAAAAGGAAAAAAAACTTTTAATGGTGCTGGCTTCCTGTTTTAATTGATTGCTTTGTAGATAATGAAGATGAGTTCACTATCACTTTTCATTCTGCATGTAATTGGTAAGAAAGCATTTTCAATCAATATATTTTTAGTCCCCCTATTTTTCATTAGAGAACATATTTTTAAATTTTGATCTGTGTTCCATATAGAGAATTCATTTTTAGTCACTACTAAGAGATGAAACTTGCTTACTCAATTACCCTTTTTCATTGCGGTTGGCTTCTGCTAGATATTAATTTCTTCCACTCCATCTCATCACCTCAGTCTCTAATCAAACAGATATGGTCAGGGGAAATCCTTTTCAATGTGGGTCACTTTGCCATTCCATCTACTACCCCCACCATTGCAGCTGGAGCTATTAAATATATAATAAGTAGAAAAAGAACAATAGGATATGGATGAGATTGACAACGCTCTGCCATCTGTTTGTAGTTGGAAGAAGAAAAAGGATGGAAACTCCAGCAGTTACAAAAGGGGAGCATAAGATGCTGTTTTGATTGTCACTGATCTTATTATATTAAGATTGTTTCTGCATTCATTATTCAGGATTTAGTTTTCATCTCCAAGAGCCCCTTGGACTGTTTGGGACTAAATTAATTCCCCCACTCTGCTGTATCATTTGAACGCACACAGGAAGTTAGCTTCCCTTCCTTCTTTCAAGGCTAATAGAGTCGCTTGACAGTGAGATGGGTGGCATATAAATTGAATAGATAATAATACGGGGTCCTGGATTTTCTTTTTAGGATGAAAATGACACAGAAAATATTGGAGGTTGATAAGACCACCTCCATCTATCTGCTATGGTATGAAACTAATCAGGATAGTGTAGATTTTCAAATTTTCTGTTCATTTCTTTAGTAAAAATGCAGGAAATAACGATCTCTTAGGCTGCTTTGCAGCAGTTGGAAGGACTTAGAAAATGGCTGACTGGATCTTTGGTGATTATGTGCTCATAAGTGATTTCACTTTCCTGGAAACAGTCCAGGAACCAGTCTCATCACTAGCAGAGACAATGTAGGTAGACTTTCCTGAACAATAATCACTGGAAAATGTATACGCGATTTTGGCCAGACATATGCAACTCTGCACAATTGAGCAAAGACAAAAGCATGTAATCAGCAGATAGAAGAAAGAACAATAACCAGGAGTGGAGTTTTAAATATAACTAGTAGTAAATTTGTATCTGTTAAACTGATAAGTGAGGCTTCAGAAAGTTGAATGGGGCAGCTGGATAGAGGTTACTTTAGTACACACATTTTATTTTCTTTATTTGTTTCATAAAACTTCATTAAGTTAACAATGAAAAGTAAAATAGCAAACAGAAAACTAAAGAGAAATTGGAAAGAAAAGGACAAGAGGGGAACAAGTAAGGGGTGCAGAAAAAGAAAAATAGGAAAAAAGTAACTTCTGACTTTCTTTGGATACTTGCATTGTAGAATCTGTAAGCCTTCCTTCTCAGTGCATACATGTCTTGCTGCTGTTATTTTACATAAAAACAGGATGCCATGTTTATTTTCAAGATATGCAGCAAATGCATATGCATTTTTATGCATCAAACCTAAAAGAAAAATCTTTTGATTTCAATTGCACATTTATTCCAAGAATTGTCTGAATTAAGGTATATATCTGATTCCAATATTTTTTAACTTTTTTACATGTCCCTTAAAGTTGATAAAAAGTACCTTTAAATAGATTACACTTCCAACATATGTTTGACACACCCTTGTACATCTTTGATAATTTATCAAGTGTTAAATACCAAAGGTACGTCTTCTTATAAAAATTCTCTTTCATGTTATAATTCAATATATATTTCTGTTCTTTATTCCACATATTCTCCCATTGATGAAGCATTACATTATATCAATTTTTGCCCATTTAGTCATACAATCTTTAACAAATCCATCTTTCATAATTCAGTTTCAGTAAAAATTTATACCTTATTAATAACATGCTCATCAATGGTACATATATCCAATTCAAAATTGGTTTTTCTTATTTGTAAAATCAAATTTCTGGTTCAATTTAAATCTTTCTGTCAACTGAGCATACCATTGAGAAATATGACCCTTCATTTAATTTGGTTCTCCTTTGGAAAAAGTCAATAAGTCTGCATAGGTCAGCCAAGTTTGTGTAACTATCATTACTTTTCTAAAAAGGCTTCTTGGGTTGACAACCATAGAAAAATTTTGGGAGTCAATCTTATTTTATGCCAGTTGCAAACTTTCAATATGAGATGTCTAACAAAATGATTTTGAAAATCCATATTAATCTTAACTTTGTCATACTGTTAACCTACATATTTTGAAGCTGTATAGCATGAGCAAAGGTTAGCAGAGTAGGTTATATACTAGGCTATGAAAATGATAAATCATTGGTATATATACAGTCTAGAATGGAATGCTAGCTATATTCTACTGATAAATATACTGAGAAAGCAAAAGTAAGTGTAGACATTTTTTCCCATTTAATGCAGATAATAGCAAATAATATATCTAAGTCTTCTTCCTCTATTCACAATATAGGAATAGAGTATGCCAAGGTGCGTGGATTATATGAAGCTACAGTAATCTTCCTCAATCCAATTGCAATTTTAACACACAAAACAAAAATCCTCAGCATTTTAAAAAGACAACTATTGTAGACTGTGGTTAGCATATTTATTGGCCAATATTAAATGAAGCTTGTAGCTTGCAGTTTACAATGTAATGGCTGGAGTTGACATCAATAGGATCAGTTGTCCCTTTCAGCTGAGATGGAAACAGAACAAGCTTTTTTCCTCTATTTTCTAATGCCGCCAAATCATTAAGCAGTGTGGGAGAAGCAGCCTCTGCCACAACTGTTCAGTTGCTAAACAAAGAGGTTAATTCTTTGAGGTTCATTCTTTTTGGCATCTGTCAGCAACAATAAAATATTAGGTGCACACTCCCCCCACCCACTTCACATTTATGTTCAGGGTATCAGTGTACATAAAGTGATTCATGTGCTAACTTCCTACCTTTGACTGTTGATATCCTAGGACAGGGCTTTTCAACCTTTTCACCATTGTACCACCCATTGTACCATTGCAACATCCGAGTACCACCAGTCGCCTAGCAAGGTGTCAAAAACTTGATGACCCGAAAAAAAAGTGATGAAGTACAGGTAGTCCTCAACTTAACAACAGTTCGCTTAGTGACTGTTCAAAGTTACAATGGCACTGAAAAAAGTGCCCTCCAAGCCACAGCCGAGCAAGTCACCTGCCTTCCCGCCCAGCGGCACTCTTCCTCCTGTCCAAGGTTTTCATTGTTGTGAGAATTTCTGTTGAGGATTAGCAGCACGGGTGGGATGGGGGGGTGTTTGGTTTTTTTGACCCCATCTGCTGGGTGGTTGCAGCAGATTTTAGTCATTTCATATGACCCTGGGACAAGTGTGACCATCATAAATATGAATCAGTTGCCAAGCATCTGAATGTAAATCACAAGGCCCTGGAGATGCTGCAACATTCCAGCTGATCGGCGCTTCTTCTGGGCTCAGCAGAGGATCAGCGCCGAGTTCCAGCTGGAGCCTGGCACTGATCCTGGCGCTTCCGCTGAGCCCTGACAACCCCAAAGAAGCGCTGATCCTGGCGCTTCTGCTGAGCCCTGACAGCCCTGCAGCTCCACCCATCTCTCGCTCAGACTTGTGCAGTGCTGCCATTCCCCTCCCCCGCTACCACTTTCCTAGGATGTTCGCGTACCACCTGTCATGTGCCAATGTACCACAGGTGGTACCCGTACCACTGGTTGAAAAGCCCTGTCCTAAGAGAACCCACTGGTATAGTTGGTACTCAGTTGCTGCTAAAGAACAACTAGTGGGAGAATTAATCAGATAGATTTCTACAGAGATTAATGGGTAATACATAAAAAGGCAAGGCAAGGTAGGAAGTAGAGTTCTGCAGAGGCTACTTGGATTTCTTTTCACCAGAATGAATATTGAGAAAATAGCCTGCCTCATCACATACGAGAGCCAGTTTGGTACAGCGGGTAAAGCATTAGGTTAGAAACCAGGAGACAGTGAGTTCTAGTTCTACCTTGGGGACAAAACCAGCTGATTGACCTTGGGCCGCCCACTCTTAGCTCTAGGAAGGAGACGACGGCAAGCCCTGAAAAACCTTGCCAAGAAAACTAGAAGGACTATCCAGGAAGTCACAGCAGTCAAAAACTGATCTGAAGACACTTTTTTTTAAAAAAATGCACATGGTCCAAGGAGTAGTCCTTCCTGCAGTTTGATCTCAGAAAAACAGAAGTTGTTCTTTCTCAAAAAAGTACAGTATGGTAAATAGATTAAATTGTTGTTGATTTTCATCAGAGTGAAAGAAACTCTGGAAGACAGGCCATTAGGAGAAATGAAACATACCCCCAAACATAAAAATCAATGGATGAATTGCAAGAAAGGTGAATAAATCAGGGAGGAGGATCACAAATGAAACCTTATCTTTAAACAAAATAAAACATTGAAATTCAGAGCATATATTCTGGAAGAAAGGGATGAGATGAATGGAAAGGATGGATAAGCAAACTAATGGAAAAAGACTGAGTAAGAATGGGATTGAGAATTATAAAAAAAAAGCTTCTCACCCTAAAAATTGAAATCAGTGAGGTTTGTTGTAGAAGGTATCTTTGCTTTCTCTCAACTATCCAGACGATTGTGTTTGGAACAATCTGTAGCCTGATTATAAGAGTAACTCTGATTTGGGGCTAGACTAATTGACTACTGCCTCTATTAGTGATGGCTTGGGTATTTGAATTCTACTTGGGAGAAAAACATTGCAGTTAAACTGGTAAATAAATTAAAACTTGACATAATAATTTTAATTGTTGGGCTTAATTAATTTAATTTATTTTAATTTTATATTATCTTTTATATTGTATTTTATGCTGCCCTGTAAACCGCCCTGAGTCCTTCGGGAATAGGGCGGTATAGAAATCTAATTAAATAAATAAACAGGTCCTGGAGTAAGCTTCTCTAAATTTGATTTTTGCCATTGCATCTGCTCATTTTCACACTTCGATGGGTTGCTGCTTGTACTAGTTTGTGGCTTAGGGTTACAATGTATGATTGCTTTATTTCATGCAGAACTATCAACTTAAGCCTACTATAAAACCACAGAATTGGCAGAAATAAATTGAGCCAAAGCAGGATTAGTTGTGAGGTCTACTGCTTCAGCATTCACCTACTTATTTGACAGTCACACCATCTTTTCACAAATCTGTCATTTTACAAATGCATTCCACCTATATTTATAATTTACCAGTAAATTGTCCCTTATAGAAACTAATACGCTTGCAGTATACTAGTCCATGTAGAGTAGTCCCACTTGGAGTATACAAAGTTGGGGAATATTGTTATGTATGCATGTAATAGGTCAAACACATGGATAATTTTGTTTTTTAGGACTAAAATTCAGATAATGCTCTCTGTAGAAGGAATGATTATTTTATATATGATTATTTTATTGTGTCTGCATTTAGGGAAAAAATGAAAGGCAATAAAATACTTGATATTTTTGCTCAACATTTGTTGTTTGAAATGAATAGATGAGTATGTTAATCTACTACAAGTAGAAGTCAGATTCGTCAGCAAGCTAAATTATACAGTTAACATCTTTGACATTTCTATAAATATAAAAAGCTTGAATTTGAAATTGTAAGGTCTTGAACAGAAAGGCTTGCATCATCTTAGAAGTTACTTTAGCTTTGGACAATTGCCCCCTCCCCCCAAATGAAAGGATTCTACATTTATAATTGAATGAGTGTAGTTAAAAATAATCTTTGGTGGTTAGAAAGTTGTTAACATGACAGCTATATTTATGTTACAAGCATATGGACAAAACCTATAATCATAGCTATAAGTTTCTATAAAACTTTATGGCTTTGCTTTTAACTTAAATTCCAAAAGCAGGATATTTTTGGCAAACTTGCTTCATTTCTTCTGCAGCAGTATTTACTTTAAAAAACACACTTCAAATTTTTATTTCTTTATATTGATTTTGATTCTCATGTTTAAGAATTGGGTTGGTAATTAGCATGGAAGAAGTAAATACTGGTTATCAGAAACAATTTATGAGTCTTCCAAGATTTTTTCTGTATTTTCTAAAACATACATTTGATTAATTGATTAAATTAATATGGGAGTATTAATTATGCATCATAGCAAACTTTGTTTTCACACAAGATATGTGAGAAGATTAGGGGGAATTTGAGTGATATGTATTTTTGACATTTCAGGAAATAGACTAGAGTATGAAGCAATCTATCTGTTGTATATCTGCAATTCTTTTTTAGCATCTTTTCTAGCTTCTGTTTGCTATGGATATAGTGCAGTGTTTCTCAACTTTAAGATGTGTGGACTTCAACTCCCGTAATTCCCCAGCCAGCTATGCTGGATAAGGAATTTGGGGAATTGAAGTTCACACATCTTACAGTTGTCAAGGTTGAGAAACACTGGGATAGAGTGTGTGGTTTCTAAATAGGAACTTTATATATGAACTCTGAGGTAATTAAAACCAAGCATTGCTTTTATTCAAATTTCGATAAGGAAATCACAATTTCAACTTTTAAAAAACAAGTCTGATAGAACATCAGTCTTTGGAATGGTGTTTTGAGCTGACTCAGGAATTCTGGGAGTTGAAGTCCATGAATCATAAAAGAGCCAAGGTTGCCTACCCCTGCCCTAGAGTCATGCTTCCTGCTAGATGTGCAAGTGGAGGCCATGGTTTGGAGGGCCTTTCCCTTGCTCTGAGTGGTGCACCAGCTGCATCCCTACCTAGAGTGGAAACACCTGGCTACAATGACTTAGCACCTCTTGATTGGGCTACCTTTGAAGACCACCTGGAAAGAGCATTTGATTCAAAAGACAGCATCCAATTCATTGGCCAGAGCTCACAGCTTTGAGTAGGCCCTTTATTGAGTGTACAGTAATTCAAACTGCAGGTTTTAAGTTATAAAGCCCTATATTGCTTGACAATAAGATGTTTTCAGGATCACTTGTTCCAGCCAGAAGTTGACCCACCCAATATGACCTACTCAGGATAAACTGTTTGTGGTTCTCATTTCATGAAGTGAGAAAGTATGAGGCAAAAATCCCCCCCCTTGCTTTCCAGTTTAACAACATTAGTGGTGCACTAGTTTTTTTAGATGTAGCACTAGTGCTGCGAAATAACATTGGTCTAGATTTGAAATTTGATTCTTTGGTAATGGTTTTTCAGAAACTTGTGAAAATGCATTTTTTCTAAGGGGAAGTTTGTCACTATTGTGTTAATATTTTGTTTTATCACATATATATTTTGTCATTGTTGGAGGTAGATGGGTTTCTTTGGCATTATTAACCTGACAACTATAATTTTTCATTATATATTTATTATTCTTGAAAGCCACCAAGAGTCTTGAAGGATTTGGTAATTCAATCAACCGATAAAATGAATAAACAAGTACAGACACACACAATGTATTTATATACCTCTACCTGTTTAATGTGAATATTCATGCTTTATTTGCTCATGTTGCTCACACTGGTTGCACAAATCCAAAAGTGGTGAAGTGAGTCCTGTTTTAATGAAATTATATAAACTGAATGAGCCAGCACAGCATTTTTGTGTGTGACATTTGCTGGTGGGCTGCAAGCCAGTTAGCTAGCTAACCAGTGGGGAAAATGTAAAAAGTGGAGAGAGAGATGCAGTAGAGGTGGACCTGACGAGAAGAGTGGTTCTATCAGTCATTGATCAAGTGGCATCCCTGGAAATAAAATAATTATCTATCAAACTATTACTTTTTCATTCCCTTATCTAGTTTAGAACAGAAAGGCAGAAGAAAGATCAGAGCTGAGGAGCAAAAGATGTTTTATGCAAATGCTCACGTGGCAGTATTTGGGAACAGAATAAATTCAGTGAAGACTGAGTGCCCTGGTAATATGCAAAACCAGGAATGGAATTGCCAAGCAGGCAAGTACACAGTTAACCCGCCCATTAGGAATAGCTGGCTAGCAGTAATACTGCAGCGGCACACACAGTGTCATTTTGCCATCAGTCAAGCAAAGCAGAGCGAATTTGGGATAGCATCCAAGGTCTTGGGTAGAGAGTGATGAAGAGAGCCAAAGATGATATAATGGTGGAACAGGGCCTTACTCAGCAGTTTAAATTAGAGTTTGACTAAACATTTAGAAACATTGAGCTGTAATTGGCATAAGTCAAATTAAAATTTACATCTGGAATAGAATGCAGTGAATTCCACTTCTGTTTGAATCTTTTTGGACTTTTTTTGAAGGTATGAAATTTAACAACATAGACACTAGCAGTAGTTCCAACATTAGATCCCACAAATACAACTCTTATTGTCCCTGTAATTCAGAAATCAAGTTCAATAAGAAGAAATAAAATCTCAATATCCTCATTTTTAATTCAGGAGGCTGATACGCTCCCCTTTATTGCTTCTGCATAAAAAGATGTTAACATGTTCTTTGTAATGTCATGATACAACACTTTAGTAGAATAATCAGTGGACTTCAAGATGTTGAAAATACATCATTTACACTGGTCTTGTTAGCTGCCAGCAGAAAATGCTACAGAATAAATCCAGTTTCTTCACCTTACTAGTGTCTAGATGTCTTAGGGTGGCAACCCTTATTATTATTATTTTTTTAAATTTTAATTCCATTTATATCCCGCCCTTCTCCGAAGACTCAGGGCGGCTTACAAACTTAGCAGTAGCCTTCATTCTATGTATATGCCTGCTTATTAGGGCTTTCACACACACAAGCAGCATTATTACAAAGTCAGCTTAATTGCCCCCAACAATCTGGGTCCTCATTTTACCTACCTCGGAAGGATGGAAGGCTGAGTCAACCTTGAGCCTGGTGGGATGCGAACCTGCACTAATTGCAGGCAGCTGGTGTTACTTAAGGAGGCATTAGCCCACTGCTCCACCAAGGCTCTTAGAATGAAGCAAGTTAAAGCCTTTTAATACCCAGGAGTTTTTGTTCAATAATCTGCAGTGTGGAAGAGACCAATTTAAATCACTTCTGATTAGACCAGGGGTAGGCAACCTTGGCTCTTTTATTACTTGTGGACTTCAACTCCCAGAATTCCTGAGTCAGCAAGGCTGGTTCAGGAATTTTGGGTATTGATGTTTGTCTCATATTTTTAAAAAATGTAACTTAAAATGAAGCAAAATCATTTGGAATAGAGATTCCAGGATAGAATATAGTGAGTGACAATGTTGCTTATTCCTTGTTAATGAAAAAAGCCTGAGTATCAGAGCCAGATGCATTTTATCTCTGATAGGAAAATATGTAAAATAATATCTTATATCTGCAAAGTTATGACATTCTTGACAGTCAGCCACTAACCACAGCCAGCCAAATCTTTTTTGTGCTTCTGGCAGCCCACAAAAATACAAATTGAGTCAAAATTGACATTTGGGGAATATAGAGTCCCCACCCACATTTTCCAGGATGTGCTTGGTACCCCATAACTTTTATGCCAGCAAAGTTCTGGTAAGCCTTCATTACATCATTTTCCTCTTTATACCCAGGCAGGCAATGGTAGATGGCTTGGTCAATGAAATCATTGTTTGTGGGGGAATATATATATGCCACCACAGCAATATTTCTTCTTGAAAATTTAAGGCTTTTAGGATACTCTCTCTGTCTCTGTCTCTGTCTCTGTCTCTGTCTCTGTCTCTGTCTCTCTCTCTCTCTCTCTCTCTCTCTCTCTCTCTCTCTCTCTCTCTCTGTCTCTCTCTCTCTCTCTCTCTCTCTCACACACACACACACACACACACACACACAGAGCTATATGAAGACAAGATAGGGGCTCTAGTACTTCTTAATGAAATAGGTTGACATTTATCTTGGTTTATTGGACCAACACTCTTTGCATTATACAGTACAGTGCCAAACAAAATATCCCCTAGTTGGAAGGGGGAAACTCTGTTAAAAATTCAAAATAAAACTCTCTGCCAGCTTATAGAAAACACATTATAGAATTTGCCTGGATTTAAAATAAATCAAATAAAAAACTCTTGTTTTCCCATGAAAGTCACATTAATTAAGATTATAAGGAAGACCAGTAAGAAAATACACATCATGTTGTTATGACAAAAATATTGCAGCTTACACAGTTGTGTTTGATATTGGAATACAACTATGGTATATGAGGGTGGAATTTGCACCATGACACATCTTGTGCTTATTATCATTTGTGCATCTTCATGGCACATTGTTAATGCTGCTAAATTGAAGATTCAGTAAACTTGTCTTTTTGACAAGATCAAAATGTACTTTTTGGAATGAATTTTATATATTATTACATACAGTGTTTACATAGAAGTAATTTATACAGTTCTTATATACTGTAAAATTTGTGTGGGATTGAAGTTTACTATGGTTAACTAAAAATCTATGAAAAAGTAGCTGTCCTTTTTCAAATTTTGTTTTATGAGTAGTTTTCCTAGAACTCTGTTCAGAATGATTTTGTCAGCAAAATCAAGTAGAAAATAAATGCTGATGTTTTAAATGTGTTGTCTCATAGTATCTTCTCCTGGGATACGATGCAGAAATCTTTTCTTCAAGTGCAAATAAACATACAACTAAACTTATCTTGGCTCATGTGAATAAGCTTTAAAAACACTTTTAAAATGGCTTTTATTTTTAAATTGAGTAAAACAAAGTAACTCAATTGTTTCAGTATAACTCATAATAGTTCAGCATAATCTTTCTTTTAACAGGCTATTACATCTGTACTTTGCTGCATAGCCATTTTCTCTGGGCAAACTTTCTGTTTCACTAAGTACGGTGAAGAATTAGTTTTCATGAGTAGGAAATCATCCTCCCCTGAATAATTGCCTATTAATTGAGAAAGAGAGAGCATTTACGATAAGAATAGAAGGAACTGCTGGAAACAAAGGCAAGATAAATTGACAATAGATCCTGCAATAGGTTTAATATTTAACTATTTTGCCTACAGTAAGACAATCCTGGCTGCTGAAAATTGGAAGATTAGCCTAAATACCCCTCTCTCTTCCTAGTGAGTTTTGATTTTTCTTGGAAACTTACACAGGTTTTCTTTTTGCCTGTGCTGTTTTTTTTCTGTTTTATTGTGTATCAGTCCAGGTTTTTTCCACTGTATTTCTATCCTGTTTACTCTCTTTTGCTATTTATGCAGAAATGAACACCAGTTTGGTCTAGTGGTTAAGGCACCAGGCTAGAAAACAAGAAACTGAAATTCAAGTCCGTCCTTAGCCATAAAAGCTAGCAGGGTGACCTTGGGCCAGTCATTCTTTCACATCCAATTCACCTCACAGGGTTGTTGTTCTAGGAGAAATAGGAGGAGGAACAATGGGCCCTATCCTACTAAACGAGTTTCAATGTGGAGAAAAGCAAAGTTTTAATTTAGGCAGGAAAAATCAAAGGTACAAGTACAGATTAGGCGAGACCTGGCTTAAAAACAGCAACTGTGAGAGGGACCTTGGAGTCCTAGTGGATGATCACTTGACTATGAGCCAGCAGTGTGCAGCAGCAGACAAAAAAGTTAATACAATCCTGGGTTGTATAAACAGAGGCATAGAATCAAGATCATGTGAAGTATTAGTACCGCTTTATAAAACCCTAGTAAGACCACACCTCGAATACTGCCACCAATTTTGGTCATCATATCACAAAAAAGATGTTGCGAGTTTGGGAAAAATTCAGAGAAGAGCAACTACGATGAGTAAAGACCTGGAGACTAAAACATATGAAGAACAGCTACAGAGCTTGGGTTTGGCTTGTCTAAAGAAAAGAAGACATAGGGGAGAGATTATTATAGTATTACAGCATTTGAAGGGCTGCCACTAAGAAGAGGGGGGGTCACGTTATTCACCAAAGCACCAGAGGGCAGGACAAGAAATAATGGTTGGAAACTGATCAAAGAGAGAAGAAACGTGGAATTAAGGAGAAACTTCCTGACAGCGAGGACAATTAACCAATGGAACAGCTTGCTTCCAAAAATCGTGGGCACTCCATCACTGGAGATTTTTAAGAAGAGGCTAGAGAGTCATTTGTCTGAGATGGTATAGGTTCTCCTGCTTGAGCAGGGGGCTGGACTAGAAGACCTCCAAGGTCCCTTCCAGTGTATTCTGTTCTATTCTAAATATGTTTGCCATCTTGAGTTATTTGTAAAAATGATAAAGGCAGGATATAAATGACCAAATAAAATTAAAAATGGGGGGAGTAAATGGATGAATAGATGGATTTGCTTGATTTGTTGTAAGAGAATGGTTGGCCTATGCAAATGAGAGAACTAATAGATCTTATAAAATGGCACCTTACTTTACAAATTATACTTAATCAGTTGTTATTAAAATGTTGCTTGGTCCCTGCTTTTATTTTATTTATTTGATGTTTTTTCTCTTTTGGCAGAAAGAGAGATGTATGTGTGTATGTTTAAATCCACACATCACAAATCTGGTTGTATGAACATACATCCAGTTGAGGAAAAGTTTTTGCAATTGATTTCAGTTAGCCACTCTGGATTAACACAGAATTTTTGTCTGTATTAATTTATTTTCTTCTCACTCTTGTAAGATGTGGAGAAATAGACTTCAGGGTCTTCTTCTCATCTTCTGTTAACTTCTGTTACCTTTCTGTTAACTCTACACATTATAATAATTCTGCAAAATTCTAATTCTTATTTACATATTGCCAGGCACTGGCCCAGAACTGCTTAGCTTCAGTTCAAATTCAGAGTCTGAATCCATTTATCTCCCCTTTTTCTTTCCTACTTCAACCAAATACATTGAAAATTGTTCAGCTCAGATTTGACAATTTACCTCAAAGCAATAATCAACCAGGGCTTCTCATGCGGTGAGTGCATGTGCCCTTTGATGAATGAGTAGGCTTGTGGTGGAAGGACACTGTGCCTCGTCATTCCTCTGGCTTTGATTTTCACACTGGCACTCAGAATGGAAACGGACTGAGCTCTGGAGGAGGAGAAGCAAATGGCTTTTTTCCTTCCTCAATGAGCTCATTGAGGCATTTAAAAAGCCTACTAAGCAGCCTGCATTGAAAGGTTATCAGTCAAATTGCACTGCTCTCCTAGAGTCCTTACAATCCATTCATGTAAAAGTTCACTAAATTGAATACAGTAATTATCCATGCAATATTTATGAAACACTGATGTATTGCAAACATTTATGCACAGATATATGTCTTTTTTTTCTACTGTGATTTTTTTCTTTAATCAAATTTAAACTTCTAGAGATCTTCTAGAAAAGGCTTAGCATCTCCTGCTCTTTTTTAATCACTTGGTCAGAAGGGTACTTAATTTTTCTCTCTGCATTCAGTTTTGGCCTGATGTAGCTTTAGCTGTAGCTTTCTTTTTTACTATTTTTTTAAAAAAAAATATTTTTCTTTCTGTGTGGCTAAGTTATCTGTGGTTTTAACTGAATGCTCAGTCTAATCTGACTTTATTGAATATGTCTGTGTATGTGGTTTTACTGCAGATAAGATTTGAAATGGTACTTTAACTTGCTGGGAAAGGCGGTATGATCATCTTCCTCAATCCACATACTGTAAGTTCCTAAAATTCAAAAAGAATCTCTTGCTGTATGGAATTTCTCAAATACTCCTGCTAAAAACAAGATATGAATTTATGGGACCTGACAGCTGCCCGTGAAGTCTAGTATGTGATGAATCAACAGCTGTGAGTTCTTCTGAACTGCTGTTTCAGCCATAGAAATGAGCAGTTAAATTACTTGGTATCAGAATTGTTGGATATTCTCCAAAACCCAAGCACTTTGTCTCCCCGTAGGCAGATGTGCAGTCTTTATTGTTGGTTCTTCTATGCTACCATAGTTTACCATTTCTCCTCCCTCCTTAGTGCATTCATAGTTTCCCCTACATGTAAACGTAACATCGAATGCAATTTAGTAATATATTTAACCTGCTAATAAAAGCATCAAGGCAGTTCCTGCATTTAGAAAGCCAGAGCAAAGTTTTTAAAATAGCAGAAATTCTGCAACTTGAAAAAACATTTTGATAGATAATAAATTGGTCTTGAATTGGATATGTTTGAGTGGGAGCTGTATTATGTTGAGAAATGCAGGTTTTGATAGTAACAGGAAAAGAGTTGCAGAGAAAGTGGTCTTTATGATAGATATGAAAAACCCCAAAGTCTGCAATGGCTGTTTTTCTGTTTTGCTACACGTAGCAGGAAATGTTTGTAGATGTGTGACAAACATGTGTTATCTTTTTAGCATTTAGCACTTAGCATGCAGTTGTCCAGGTCTCACTATTGAAAGATAGCATAAGAATTTGTGCTGCTGACATATATATAGTATTTGGGATATTCTAGAACCGTGATGTCATGAAAAATGTATTATCAGAATGGCAAGATCCTGCCCACACTTAATGGTTGGTAGTACCCTGAAATGGTTATTCAATAATACTGTTTAGAGAAGAAGAAAAGGGTGGTTGCTTTTTATGAACTTCCCTAATTCAAACTACCTTCATTTAATTCATAAATAAAGTTTATATTTGCCATTGCTAGTAATTATAAACATTCCTTGTTACTCCAAAACCCTTGGCTATAAAATTATGACTTATTACAAAAATACTGGTTATAATTAATATGTAAGTCATCCTCGACTTACAGTCATTTGTTTAGCTACTGTTCAGTGTTACACTGGCATTGAAAAAAGTGACTTGCAGCTGGTCCTCGCATTTACAACCATTGCAGCAAATAAGATCCAAAATCTATAATATTAATACTAATGTTAATGTCCTTGTTCTTCATTTGTTTGTAATATTTGGATTTTAAAAGAAACAAAGCAATCAAGACTCTTAAAATGCTATAAATGCCAGAAAGTAGAGAAAACATTTGAACATTTGTTCAGAAAAGCAAAGTATTTGTGTAAAATACATATTTTGTTCTTTAGGCAACTGTCAGCAAGTAAACACTATAGAACTTGAACCTGTCTTAATAACTTTTTTAAAACCTGTAAGCTTTTGAATTCATAATGTCAACTGCATTTTTATGCAGTAGGGCAATTTTGTATATATTTAACTGGATGTAAGCTTCTCTAAGGCAACATTTCTATTAATTCTACTGAACTCTGGTTTAAAAATAGAAATACTGTGAAAAAGTAAGAATTTAACATCTAATAATCACAGTTACATGTTCTGATATTTTTTGAGGAAATGATTTAGAAGAAGAATCTGCAAACACCATGCTGGCATTAGATTCCCCATACACAATAAAGCTATTGAGAACTTATATGGAACATTTGTTACATATCAACATACTGTACTATAGATTATTGTAGCTTCCCCTGGATTTATCTTCTTTAAAGTAATGTCTGAAATTGAATTACGTTTACTAAATTAAGCCTTTTATTTCTTTTTACCTAGAATTGCATGTCGAATGAATGCAAAAAAAAACAGCAGCTGTTCAGAATTCTATCCAATTACAAGATTTCTTGCGGTTGTTTTTCATATTTGCATAAACAAAATTGATGTTTGACATCCAACGTTAACAATCAGTTTGTTTTAGGCTTCATAAGGATTCTCACAGTCAACTGGAGAAGATTTTTTTCCTCAGTTCTCCCAAGAAACATTTCCAAAGATCAACATTTTTTTTTCTATAGTGGAGGAAAAGTATTTCTGAAGCAAGAATTTCATTTCTACTGATTCCCAAGAGTAGGGCTAGAAAGTCTTCTAAAATCAGTTTTTGTGGGAGAAGATAGCTTTCTTTTCCAATTCCAGTCTTGCTTTGCTCTGGAAAGCTCTGCCAGCTTCTTGTGTGGCCAGGGCCATCTCAATAGTTTATCTACTTATTTCTTTTTATTATTGCTTTACTTGCGTTGGCTTTCACTTTCCTTTTTTGGAACTCCTAATCCAGGGGTGTCAAACTCAATTTCATTGAAGGCCGCATCAGCATTGAGGTTGCCCTCAAGGGGCCGGGTAGGTATGGCCAGGGTAGGCGTGGCCTACTGGGTGGGCGTGGCTAGAGTGTGTATGGCCTACTGGGTGGGCATGGCCAGCTCTACATCGTTCGCATCAAGGGTGCCTGTGGGGGCCTGGGCAGGAGTGGGACAGATCTGAGGGTCTCTGGCAGAAGGAGGGTCTCTGGGCCAGGGCCAAGGCAGTGGGGCCCGTTCCCTCACTGTTTCCAGGATGGCTTTGCGGGCCACATGAAACCACTTCGCGGGCCGGATCCGGCCCCCGGGCTTTGTGTTTGACATGTCTGTCCTAATCTAATGGCCATCAAAAATTATCAGCAATGTCTAGGGATTTGTTTGAGTTTTCCAACCACAGGAGAGAAACAAAGAGTTTGGCTTTTAATTATTCTGCATAACAAGTGTGCTTGAAATAGTTCTTCACTCTTGGATGGCCTTGTTCTGCACCAGATAAATTTTCCACAGTAGCTTATATACCTCTTAATAGTGCTTTACAACCCTCTCTAGGTGGTTTACAGTCAGCATATTGTCCCCAACAATGTGGGTCTTCATTTTACCTACCTCTGAAGGATGAAAGACTGAGTCAACCTTGAGTCAGTCAAGATCGAACCTGCTGATAATTGGCAGAATTAGCAGACAATACTGCATTCTAACCATGCGCCACCACGGCTCTACAAGATAGCTCCATGAAGAAAACTTCGTTTATTGAACCTAGACTATTGTGTGAATAAGTAAATTGTAAACTCCACTTAGAGTTGTAGTGCTGCAACTACTGTAGCATATCAGAACAAGCTGTTTTAAAACTGCTCTTGGTCACTGCAACTGAATCTCACCTATTAGTGTAGAGTTCCCTAAATGTACATTAGTCCTTTCCAAGTCATATCCAGTTGTAAAAGTTTCCCTACTCCTATTGCTTGTTTTAAAAACACAAACCCTATTTTGAGTATATTCATTCTCAGTTTTCTCCCCCAAATCTCCAAGTTCCACGTCCTATTTAGGAGAAGTAGAGTTAGTATGTTCTGTGTGTACTAATGAACATTTAGTCCAAATACCTGGATGCCATTCCTTGCAGTTACAGTAACTTTCCTCTAAAGTGTTGTTTTGATAAGCTTCAAGCAAAACTATCCCTTGAAATTGAAAGCAATATGCTTCCTTATTTATTGACTGATTTGATCTGAAAGCCGCCCAGGTATTCAATCTAGTAGGATTTGTATCAAATGTTATCAGAAAATATTTTTGCCCTGAATGTGTATAGATTTATTATTTGCAAAGATTTTGAACAAAAAAGATACTGGAATCTTGAAACAGTTTTATTAGAGTCCTAGCAATCAATGTTAGCTTTCTCCATTTGTCTTCTCATTCCCACCCCAATCTTCCTCAGTGCATTCTGGACATAGGAGATTTTCACTTTCATGGTGTCCAGCTAACACTATATGGGAGCTAAATGCTCCACCAGACACCACCAGAATGGGAAGAATATCCTAAGCAATGAATCTCAGTATGAAGTATAATTGATAATACTGTGCAAATGAACATCTGGTTCTCTTTATTCTAAATACCATTACAGTTGTGCCAGGAGTACAGTGAGATCCTGTGTCCCTTATATAATAGGAAATGGTGGGTACATGCAATGGCACAAAGCAGTTTATAAAATATTGGGATTCAGAACATTTTTAAAAATATGAAATTCAGTTTCTTTAAAAAGAGCTGCCACCAAGTGCAATTCATGTCTATTGAAATCGTTATAAACAACTCACTGTTTTAACATAAGTCCATTCATTGAAAGAATCCTATAAATAGGAGCCTTGTTCTGGCCTTCGAAATGCTTGGAATGCGCCTGTCACGTAATATCTGTGCCCATTTCAATGTGAACACATGTCTCGTCAAATCTGTCTTAGCACCCCCCAAGAAAAAGCTTCTCAGGGAAACCAACATTGTTGTTTGTGTAATACAAGTAAGCTTTGCTGTTTTATAAAGAGCTATCCTTTTTCTTGATAAAGCATTCATATAGAGCACCTGTAAATTTAAATGAGAGAATTAATCTCCTTGATAAAAATGAACTTATGATCAAACAGAGATCAGTCGTTCGGCAGGAGCAGAGAACAGTTTGCGTGATTAAAACCAGCTGGTGAAGTTTTGGAAGAAGTGACATTTTAATTATAGGCTCTATTCAGTATGGCAATTCATATCATACATATGCTTCAGTATGACTTCAACATGGGAAAGATTTTTTTTTTACATGTGGGTACACGTATACATATTCAGAGAACATGTAGGCTTGAGTTTCTTTTCTTTCTCCCGGAAACTTGGGTATAATAGTCTTTTTCCTCCCCCTCTTCACCCTGTTTAGAGCAGGTGGGAAGCCTCACAGTAGACAGCTAGTGTTTCCTTGTGTATTGCTGTAATAAAGGACCTTTGTAAATGGCTCTTTATATGACCTGAATACAAGCTGAGCAGAATACATACTAACTACTTCCAAGAACCATTTCATTTAGTTCAAGATCTTACCTGAATTCGCATTGCTGTTTTTGGAAATATTATTATTATTAATTATTAATTTTATTTGTATGTCGCCCTTCTCCCGAAGGACTCAGGGCGGTGAACAGGGCAATACATATTAAAAAAACAAGATACAAAAATTAAAAACGATTAAACAAAATGCCCACGAATAAGTTAAAACACATTAAAAAGTAGGTTAAAACAGATTAGTAAAACCCAACCCCATCCCATCAGGTCAGGCCAGCTTGTTCGAAAAGGTAGGTTTTGAGATCGCGCCGGAAGGAGCGGAGGTCAGGCGCCATCCGGAGCTCGACCGGAAGATGGTTCCATAAATCCGGCGTGCCCACAGAGAACGCCCTCCCCCTGGGGGCCACCAGTCGACATTCTTTGACCGGTGGCACCCTGAGGAGGCCCTCTCTGTGAGAGCGTACTGGGCGGAGGGAAGTTGACGCCGGCTGCAGGTGCTCCCCAAGGTATTCCGGACCCATGCCATGTAGGGCTTTGTAGGTCATTACCAACACCTTGAATCTCACCCGGAAGACAACTGGAAGCCAATGCAGCTCGCGGAGCAGAGGTGTAACATGGGAGTGTCGGGAAACTCCCAACACAACTCTCGCGGCTACATTCTGTACCAGCTGGAGCCTCCGAGTGGTCTTCAAGGGTAGCCCCATGTAGAGAGCGTTGCAGTAGTCCAGACGAGAGGTCACGAGGGCGTGAGTGACCGTACGTAATAGCATAAAGCTATTATGGACCTGGCTAACTAGTGTGTGTGTGTGTGTGTGTGTGTGTGTGTGTGTGTGTGTGTCTAAAGATAAAGGTTCATATATATATATATGTTTTCTGAGGTTTTCGCGGGTGTTTGTATGTGGATCTTTGATCATTCAGGTTTTTTCCCCCACGTAGAATTGAAGGTGTAAGAGCAACGTTTCGACGGAATCCCATCCGTCATCCTCAGGCTGGTGGCTTCAGCTTCCTTCTTCTGGGAGAAGCATGTGGTAGTGGCTGTTTGTTCCTCTTTTTTAAACTGCCAGAGGGGGTGTGTTCTGTGGGTGGAGGTGTGCTCTGATTGGGTGGGGGATTAGGTGTGTTCTGATTGGGTGGGAGTGTGTTTTGAATGGGGTGTGTGTTCTGATTGGTTGGGGGGGTGTTTTGAGTGGATGGGCTGGTCTCAGCTGCCAGCCTTAGAACTGAGCTGGTGAGTTGTGCTGCTTTTGTTCGGCTTCGTGTTTGTGGTGGTGCCATGTTTTTATAGTGGGTGTCAGTTTGCTTATTGTGTGGTTTGGAGGGGTTTAAAGTGGCTGATGTTGCAGCTGTAGTTAGGTTTCTGTTTTGTGGTTGTGCGTCGTTATCATTGTGGGTTCGGATTTGCTTTTTGAATGGTTGTGTGGTGGTGATGTCATGTGATGTTATCATGAGTTTGGGTCTGGTATCATTCTTGGTGGTTGGGACTCGTCTGTCAATCAAGGCAGGTTTCCAAATGGCTGGTAGGTGAGAGGTATCATCTCGTTTGTTCATGCTGTGGGGGCGTTTTTCTATCTCAATGGCTTCTCTGATTATTCTGTTGTTAAAATGTTCAATTTTGGCGATAGTTTTGGTTTTTTTAAAATCAATTTCATGTCCCGTGGCTTCAAAGTGTTGGAACAGGGATGAAATTTGTTTTCCCTTTCTGAGTGAGTTTCTGTGCTCTTCAATGCGTGCACTTATTCTTCTGTTGGTCTGTCCGATGTATGTGGTGGGGCAGGTGGTGCATGGGATTTCGTATACTCCTTGGTTTTCTAACCCAATTATGTCTTTGGGGTTTCTTAGGATGGTGGATATTTTTCTGTCTGTGTAGAATGCTGTTTTGATGTTGTGTTTTTGGAGGATCTTGCTGATTCTGTCTATGGTCCCTTTTAAGTATGGGAGGAGGGCTTTGCCATTTTCTTGTTCTCTGTCTTGGGTTTTTGTGGGTGTCTCTCTTCGGATTAAGTTGGTAATCGTGTTTCTTTGGAATCCATTGGCTGTTAGTACATTAGTGAGAGTGTTTAGTTCGGTTTTTAGGTGTTGTTCGTCAGCTAGGTGTTTTGTTCTGGAGATGAGTGTCTTGGCTACGGAGTTGATCTGTGCTGGGTGGTGGTGTGAGAGTGCGTTCAGATAGCGGTTTGTGTGTGTTTTTTTTATGGTAGATAGTGTGTCCTAGGGAGCCGTTGGATTTCTTGTAGACTAAGACATCAAGGAAGGGAAGTTGATTGTTAGCTTCTGTTTCCATGGTGAATTGTATTTTGGGGTGTAGGCTATTGAGGTGTGTGAGGAAGTCATCCAGTTTTTCTTTGCCGTGTGGCCAGATTACGAAGGTGTCATCTACGTATCTGAGCCAGAGTTTGGGTTTGTGGTTGGATTTTTCTAGAGCGAGGGTTTCAAAGTGTTCCATGTAGAGGTTTGCGATGACAGGTGAAAGGGGTGATCCCATGGGTGCTCCTTCCATTTGTTTGTATCTTTGTCCATTGTAGATGAAGTATGTGTTTGATAGGCAGTGGTTGGTCAGATCTAGGATGTGTTTTGGGGGGTTGTATTTATTTAGGATAGCTGTCAAGGCTTCTTTGATTGGCACTTGGGTGAAGAGGGATACGACATCGAAGCTCACAAGTAGGTCACAGGGCTGTAAGTTTAGTTTACTTATGATCTCTATGAATTGGAATGAGTTTTGTACGTGTGAGGTAATGGAATTTGCGTAAGGCTGTAGTTGTTTGGCAAGAAATTTGGCTAGATTTTGTAGAGGTGAGCCTATGGAGCTGACTATGGGTCTGAGTGGGGTTCCACAGAAACTCACTCAGAAAGGGAGAACAAACTTCATCCCTGTTCCAACACTTTGAAGCCACGGGACATGAAATTGATTTTAAAAAAACCAAAACTATCGCCAAAATTGAACATTTTAACAACAGAATAATCAGAGAAGCCATTGAGATAGAAAAACGCCCCCACAGCATGAACAAACGAGATGATACCTCTCGCCTACCAGCCATTTGGAAACCCGCCTTGATTGACAGACGAGTCCCAACCACCAAGAATGATACCAGACCCAAACTCATGATAACATCACATGACATCACCACCACACAACCATTCAAAAAGCAAATCCGAACCCACAATGATAACGACGCACAACCACAAAACAGAAACCTAACTACAGCTGCAACATCAGCCACTTTAAACCCCTCCAAACCACACAATAAGCAAACTGACACCCACTATAAAAACATGGCACCACCACAAACACGAAGCCGAACAAAAGCAGCACAACTCACCAGCTCAGTTCTAAGGCTGGCAGCTGAGACCAGCCCATCCACTCAAAACACCCCCCCAACCAATCAGAACACACACCCCATTCAAAACACACTCCCACCCAATCAGAACACACCTAATCCCCCACCCAATCAGAGCACACCTCCACCCACAGAACACACCCCCTCTGGCAGTTTAAAAAAGAGGAACAAACAGCCACTACCACATGCTTCTCCCAGAAGAAGGAAGCTGAAGCCACCAGCCTGAGGATGACGGATGGGATTCCGTCGAAACGTTGCTCTTACACCTTCAATTCTACGTGGGAAAAAACCCGAATGACCAAAGATCCATACATATATAAATATATACATATATACATATATACATATATACATATATACATATATACATATATACATATATACATATATACATATATACATATATATATATATATATATATATATATATATGAATGAGACGAGGTTAGGATGCTGAGCTTGTCGATCAGATGGTCAGCAGTTTGGCGGGTCGAATCCCAAGTGATTCTGCCAACCTAGCAGTTCGAAAGCACGTAAAAATGCAAGTAGAAAAATAGGGACCACTATGGTGGGAAGGTAACAGCATTCTGTGCGCCTTTGGCATCTAGTCATGCAGGCCACATGACCACGGAGACATCCTTGGACAAGTGATGGCTCTTCAGCTTTGAAACGGAGATGAGCACCGGCCCCTAGAGTTGGAAATGACTAGCACGCATGTGTGGGGGAACCTTTACCTTTACCTTTACACATTATATAGTATTATAAACTGATTTTCACTATATTACAGATATAATATTTCACAATATGAATCCAATGCCTAGTCACAATGCTCATGAGACAGTAGGTTTACTTTTATTCAAATTGTTATCTTTTCACTCTGTACTTTCAGAATGGAGAATAACAATAAAATAGAGGCATAGAAAGTGGTAGTAATATGTTGTTGGCATGCTTCTTACAATATACATCAAATTGAAACAATAATTAGGATGTTGTTATTTCTGGCTGCACTTCTGAGTAGACCTATATAAAAAAGTATTATGAAACTCAGGTCCTAGTCTAGTCAAGAAAGAGGAAAAAGCTCTTTGATACATAATATTGTTCTTCCACATTCAAAAATTCTGCTATGCTCTAAGTTAGACATGACATTCAAGGCTTCATCAATTATACTTTAAAAAGTTAGGAACAAGTATAATTGTCATGGCTTAATGTATTATGATTAATTAACTACAAGTTTCCCAGTTTTTTGACAAACCAGGATCATCATTTGGGCCTCGTTGTTAAACTCAACCTAGATCTTTATTATTATCTGTTCACAGTAACGTGAAGTCATAACTGTCCATTCTTGATCTGGTATTGGCCTTCATACACATTGAGCTCTTCCCAAAAATCTACGATGTTTTAATAGTGTATGTGCATATTCAAGCAATGTGGCCTTTTGCAGTTGACAGATGGAAAACTTGCCAATGCACAGCTTCTCTGAGGCTTGTCCAAGTAAGGAACCCAGTATGGCGATAACCATTAAGACTGATTTATACCCTAATCTTTCAATTCCAATTTTTGGATCTTGGTACTTTGTGAACTTTTTCAGTTCTTTGTCTTCTATTTTACTATCCCCCGGTTTGTCACCTCAATTACCCACACGTTCTTCTTTTCAACCACAGTCATGTGATGGTGTTATATACCAGGAATTTATCAGTTTGTGTTCGGAAATCCCACAATACTTTAATATGCTTAATTTCTATCTTACAGTTCTGTTTAGTATTATTGTTATTTAATGGCATGGCTCAGTTTTGCTAAATACTGTTTCAGGATCAGAAAAAGGTTAATCTCTTTCCATAATACCACTGTAGATTTGAATATATTATTTGGTGGTTGTCTTTTCTCCAATTTATTTTATTATTTCAGAACAATATTTCTGGGTAGAGATTAAGGATTTGGGATCGTGGCTGAGTGTTTTGTTTTGTCTGTTGCATTGTACGTTGGGGATGATTCTTTGTCTGATGTCTTCTTGTGTTTCTTGTAAATAAATGATCATCCCCAAAATTAATCTACATTTGTCACTAGAAAAATGCCTTACCAAGAAAATCCATCTACCAACCTCAGAAGTACACCAAGGAGGATTTTAAGAGAAAAGCAAGCTGCTCTGGAATTTTCTCATACTGTCCAATTAAACTGATTTATTGTGAACCATGCCTATGCATAAGAATCTTTTCATCTAACAGTTAACAGCTATTTGGTGTTAGATAAGGGTCAACAGAATTCAAGAGGGGTTGTACTTTGTTCGTTTCTGACTATGTAGGGATTGTAGGCTGATCCCTTTTTTAACCCTGCCCGCAGGTTCTGCCACTCCTTCACCTACATATACTTAACTTTAAGAAAGAGTTGTGAAGAATTATTAAAATTTAGGTAATGGCGTTCATTGTGCATTGTTTGGAATGCTCTTTGATTCATATGGAGATTAAATAAATAAATACAATTGGAGGGAAATATTTACTTGTTATACACTGTACCAAATTTGAAAGACAGAAATTCTACATACAGATCAATATAATCCTTGGCCTTCCAATTTATTATTATCCAATAATAGCTGTGTGATTATATTCAACTGGATTATGGAATTAAAATATATATCAAGGCATAATCTGCAATTTAAGTGGCTTTTAAAAGGTAAAGGTAAAGGTTCCCCCGCACATGCGTGCTAGTCGTTTCCGACTCTAGGGGCCGGTGCTCATCTCCGTTTCAAAGCCGAAGAGCCAGCGCTTGTCCGAGGACGTTTCCGTGGTCATGTGGCCGGCATGACTAGATGCCAAAGGCGCACAGAACGCTGTTACCTTCCCACCGTAGTGGTCACTATTTTTCTACTTGCATTTTTACGTGCTTTCGAACTCAGCATCCTAACCCACTGAGCCACCGCATCCCTTAAGTGGCTTTTAGTCAAGTGCTAATTCACCAGAGTTCCAAAATCATGTTTATTACAAAGTTGATGCTGAACCAATAGTTTTAGAGTCACTATAAAAAAAATATTAAATCTCCTTTTCTATTTTTGTCAGTATGTACTTGTCATAGTACATCTTTCTTCCTGTTTCCTTGAAATCATTTTATTTATTTATTTGTATCCCACCTTTTTGTTTCTTTTATTAGCAGGATCTTACCCAAGGCACATGCTTTTTCTCTCCAATAATTGCTAAAAAAAATATTCTGTCGGTATAAATTGCCTGCACTGTAAGGTATTTTATTCTATTTTTAGCTTAAGGAAAGAATTGGAATAGCTACCACAAAGATTTCTTTAGCATTGGCAAATTGTTATATTTGTCCACCTTAGCCTTCTTATTCTCAAATTATTCAAACTGGATCATGCATGTCTGGCAATTTTTCTGTAACTGATAAATTGTTTTTTCATAAATATACTTTTGCTGTTTACAATAAACGTTGATTCACAATAAACCTGTGGAGTTCTATAAAATAGTGATAGCAGTGATATTTGTTTTTAAGAGAGAGAATAAAATATTAAGAATTTGAATGGATTTGAAAATTAAGAAATTTTAAAGTTTATAGTCAACCAGGTATGATTGATGAGCCAAGTTTCCATGGTCATATTGTATGAACATATATTGTGGTGTTTTCATGTATTTTCAGCCAACAACTCAGGAAGCTATGCTAAACAACTTTGAAGTAACTTGGGATATTAATATGACTTAAAATAGGCTTAATAATATAGTTCCTTTTGAAGATTTTTTATTAATACTTTATTTAATGAATCTATAGTCAGGAAAAATGATCAGAAGTTAAAAAAATAAAATAGAGAATTAATTAAAATGCAATTAAAATAAGTCCTGTGGGTTTTTATTTGTATATCTAGCACTCAATTAGAGTTCATTATTCTATGGGAATAATTTGCTTCATTGTGCAATTGAGTACATTTGATAACTGGTAAATGTTTTCAATTTTTTAATTGAAATTTCAGTATGTTGAAAAGCGTATCATAGCCCTTTGCTTAGCTAATAAAGTTTAGAGCTCTCATTATCTACAAGTTTATCTTTTGAGCATACAACGTGTTAAGTTTTGTAAAAGGGAAGTGGCCCAATATCCCATCTCCAGTATTGCACATAGTAACTTTATGTCAGTAGTTTTTAAAGAAGACAGCTTATGAGACGTGTCAGAATATTAGATTGTTTGTGTTCCATCAATATGGAAAAGCATAACTGAGTAAGTCTTTTCTTTCTTTGCAGACTCTGTCTTAAAGAAGGTGCCGAAAAAATGTGGTGAATAAAAGCTCGCTGTGTTTTCAGGGGGGTAAGCAACTTTCATTTTACAACAGGAGTGTTTTCAATTAAATAGCAGTAGCACTCAGATTTATATACTGCTTCATAGTATTTTAGAGCCCTCTCTAAGCAGTTTACAGAGTCAGCATATTTCCCCCAACAATCTGGGTCCTCATTTTACTGACCTCAAAAAGATGCAAGGCTGAGTCAACCTTGAGCCAGTCAAGATCGAACTCCTGTTTGTGAGCAGTGAGTTAGCCTGCAATACTGCATTCTAACCACTGCGCCACCACGGCTCAATTTTCAAATCTATTTTTTTCAATCATTTTTAGTTTAATTTGGTATATTGAAAACTATAATTTTACAAAGTTGGTGATTAATATATTAGCAATATTTTCCTCTTTAAATCTGAAAGAAATCTAGCAGAGCTTTCAGGCCAGGAGCGCACTGAACAATTTAATTTCTCAAACCAGCTTCTACACACTGTGCTGTGGCTTTTATAAAGTACTTAGGTCTAAAATCTAAGGCAAGGATATAATAACATCTTGCTTCAAAAAAAGCAAATTGATTATATCACCATGAAAACTCATAGTTCAGTTGGGAGTTAAGAATAGTGATTGTTTATTCTGTAAGATAAGTACATTGAAATGATTTTATTTGGAAAACTTGGGACTGACAGGCCATGACTATTTCTTGTTCTAGTTTTAATTAGTTTGATTCTTTTAAGATTTTTTTCTTTGTTTTTGCTAGACTGGACATTGACATATAAAATACCTTGGAGTTAATCCAGGTAGAATTTGTGTTTATTTTTGTCCAGCAGTTTTCAAGTGTACTCACTGAAGAAATGTTTAACTCTTATTTTTTTAAAAATCAGAAAGGTGATAATGTGGATGCACTTTAGATTTTCAAGTGATATTTTAAAAGCATCATTTGAAATGAAAGCAGGCTCCAAGACAGGGCATTTATTTACTGAAATATGGTGTATGCTAGGAAGTAATCTGTTGGGGATTTGTACGGCAATCAGATGACAAGATGGAATAAATTTTACCTCCATGATGTTATCCATTGCCACCTCATCCAAAAGCAGCAACAAATGAAATCACACTTTTGAATCTCTTGCTACAGATTTGAATCTGAAAGTACTGTAAATGAAAATCTGTCTAATTATGTCTGTTCACAATTTATTTTTTTCCATATACTGGTACATATTTGAAAAGTACATGTGATTTCCTCCAGCTTTATTTCTGTAAGCTGTGAACATAGGAACACTCATTTTATTTTTACATAAATGGGCTTTAAGCCTCAAGCTAAGATAGACAATTGCCACAATAAGTTTCACACTGTTCTGCAATATGCTTTATGTGAATGCCACTGGTATTAAAAGATTAAATGCAGGATACATCCACACTGCTAAAACTTATCATTGCCTTAAATGCAGGATATACGGTATTTGAATATTTTATGCATTATTCAATATTCAGACCAGCTAATAAGTTTGGAATTTATGGGAAATACATACATTTTGTAATAAATGCATTACAATCCCACTGCCTTTCTGTTTCTTTTCTCTTTATTTCCTTTTCTTCCCTATACTGGGTGGGAAAAAACAAAATTTTAGTAGTACTGGTTATCAATCAGTTTGCTGACTTCAGATGAAGCAAACACTAGAAAAGAACATAGACAAATAAATGGTCCTTAAATTAAATTAAATTTTAAATCCCTTTATTAATTGAATAAATAGGCTTGAATAATCCCATAATAATAATCCCTTTCCACACACATTTCTCAAAATTTATCACTTGCTGATTTATTTACAGTAAAACATTGATTTAATGTAGTTGGCAGAAAGTACATTAATTCCAAAGATCCCATCTTTTTATTTTCCTCTCCCAATGGTTAACTAGAGAGATGCTCTTTCTTACAGGAAGAAAAGCTCTGAGCAGTTCACTAAGCACCATAATAGAGACTGTTGAGGGTCCATGTTTTTTCTAGTTGCTTAGAGAGCAAGGAAGCATTGGTTGAGACTGGAGGAGGCTATGGAAAATGAATTGCCATTGCTGCTTATTGTTTCACCCAGTCAGTGGCTCTTCCCAGCCACTGCTCTGGCATACCACCTGTCCAATTTTTCTATTTCTTCCCAGCCTTGACTTGGTGTCACTCCTTCAGTTCATATACCTTGCCAGTCTGAATTTCCCATCCCTCCCTTCTCCTTACCAGGAATTCCACATGAAACGTGGAATATTTCACTCTGTTGCTTGATCTTCACTTGGATCTCAAATGAAGAAGTATGTGCACTTTTTACAGGAGCCTGTGGCTACTGTCTTGAGTTGTTTGTCAAACTTACAGCATTTGTTATTTTGAAGACTTCCAGGAGAGCAAAGCCTCACCCAATTCAGAACACAGTGGGAACAGAACCTTTATAAATGACTACAGCAAAATGGCCAGTGTACTTCCTCTTTGCTTTCATCTTCGGACTTCCCAAAGAGGCTTTCTGTAGGAAGCAAATTCCCAGCTCACATACTCAAAAAAGATAATCTCCTGGAATGTTGAGCAAGGCTTCCTCAGATTTCATCTCACCCAATGACTC
Source organism: Vipera berus (assembly GCF_964194415.1). NCBI lineage: Eukaryota > Metazoa > Chordata > Lepidosauria > Squamata > Viperidae > Vipera > Vipera berus. Next base: position 255,536,352 of record NC_138202.1, on the reverse strand, counting down.
TCTCTCTCTTCCAGGCATTTAAATAGGGAAGAAAGAGAACTAAAGAAGAGAAGCAAGTAGAGGTGGCGTCAGAGGAAAAAATGGTTACCACGAACTCTCTGAGATTGATTTATCAAAGCAATTTCATTTTCCTAGTTAAATCCCTAAATCTATAAAATCCACTCAGGAAATACAGTCCTATCACCTACCCAGTCATTCTTGCATTTTGGGTAGCTAAAATAGGACTTGTAGCTTAAGACACAGCAACAAATATCCCCTTCCTTGATAAACTGAGCAGATTCATCAAGAATATAGCCAAACATTACCATAGTTTGTTCCAAATCATGTCAAAGACTTTAAAGGAACTACTGATAGATCTCCACTAGCTTTCCTGGTTTAGAAACATAGGAATGACTTTCTCATGTCCTAATGATTATATTATTTTAAAGATGACTTGTGAAGTCGATGCCTTAGCAATGAAAGCAGCAAATCTTTGATAGACTGTAAATTTCCTAATACACAAATCAATCCAGCACTCTAAATTTAATGTTTACTATGAATTTGATATTTACTTTGTCACCATCATGTGCTAGTTCTGAAAAATCCCCACTCATGATATGCCTCACATCTTCATAGGAAAGGTTTTGAAGGATGTTGTAAATAGACAAAGTCCCATATTACATGTCTCTTTCAGCAGCATGGATCTTGGAAATTGAACCCTAGATCCACAGGTATTCCAGGAAAATCTTGGAATAGAATCCTTCATAGAATCCTTCAGATTATAGCAGGGGTCCCCAGCCTGTGGGCCACAGCCCGGTGGCGGGCTGTGGGCTGCTGGTCAACGGGCCGCGGGACAGGCTGGCCAGTGCACACAAGTATACATGCACATCCCCCCACTCGCGCTAGTTCCACGGCCGTGGGGCACGAAAACAGGACGCTGCACCGCATGGTGCAAAAACGGGCCGCTGCTGCACCTTGGGGCACAAAAACGGATGCCACCACACCTTGGAGTGCAAAAATGGGATGATGCCATGCCTCAGAGCAAAAAATGACACTGCTGTGCACCGTGGAGCACAGAAACATAGCACTGTGCACAAGAACAGGGCAGGGCTAGCAAGTATCACACAAGCGCTAGCCATTTGTGTGACATCCATGCTCGTGGCCGTGTGCGCATGGACAAGTAAAATGCTTCCCCCTGCCTTTCCCTCTGATCCGCCAACCAAGAAAGGTTGGTGACCTCTGGATTATAGGACAGCAAATTGCATGAATTCATTTCCCTGCTCCCTATGGAAAAAAGATTTGCCTGAATGTCTGCATGATGTAAGGGTCTTTAGCTTTCCTATGACTCCTCTGGCAGACTCTCATTTTGTAGCAAGTGCAAATAAAAAAGTGTGAAGTCATCATTATTGTTTCCAGTTGACCCATGGAGTTCCCTGTGGATTTTTCCCATCAGCCCTGACCTCTTTAGACAGAGAGGCCAATTTTATCCAGACCCAACATGGCTGTAAATGCCTCCCTGGAGGGTGAGCATAGCAGACCCCAACTACTACTTGCATTAAAACTACCATGCAACTTATTTTCCTTACTCTTGTTTCTGAGGCATTACCCAAAGCTTGCTTCACCTGATGTAATGGGTAGTAAGAACAACTTTAAGGAACAGGAAGAAGATATGTAACCATAACCAAGACAATAGTTACTGAGGCAGAAATGTACTACCATTCATAACTTTGCTTGCTTAATGTGAAGTGCTCAAAAAGCTGATAGTTGACAAGCCCTGCAACAAATAATGACTTATTTGCAGGCCTGCCTAGTGAGTAGTTTGCATTTTGTTGATGATGCACTGCTCACTACCAACACCGAGGATGATCTACAATAACAGATTTTTTTTAAAAAATGCCATAAAGGTAAAGGTTTCCCCTGTCCAGTCGTGTTTGACTCTAGTCATCTCTTTTAGCTGAGGGAGGCAGCATTATCTGTAGACATTTCTGCAGTCATGTGGCCAGCATGATTATATGCCGAGGTGCACAGAACTCTGTTACCTTCCCATTAAATCCTATTTAGTCTTATTTGCATGTTTTTGAACTGCTTGGTGGGTGGGATCTGGGGCAGGAATGGGATCTCACTCCATTGTATGGAACTTGGGTCTCGAACTCGGGGCTATCAGCTTTCAAACTGACAAGCTCAGCTTCTTTCACTGTTGAGCCACTGCATGTCCTCAAACACCCCCCCAAAAAACGCCATAGTCTTACTTTAAAATTGCTTTTCACACCATAAATAAGGATTTATAGATTTTTCCCCTCTCGGGGAAGACAAAGCATTGTTATACTATGGAAAGAATTGCCTCTGGAATAATTTGTCTTTACCTCTATTTGTCTTAATGCTATGAAACTCTTTGTAATATTACTGTCGGGCCTCGGGAGCCCGACATTCGAGGGGTGGGGTAGGTATAGGGAATGGGACGGCGTGGGCGTGTTTGGGTGGAGTATGGGTGGGTGCTTTGGGCGTGTATATAGCAGCGTTGGCTGCGGGTAGCGGCCAACGCTGGCTTTGTTTCTTGCTGCGGCTGTTGCCTTGAGGAATAAAGTGCTTTCAGTTCGCAGTGGAGGTCTCTCGTTCCTGTTTCGGTTCTTCGCTCTGCCTGCTGCAGGACGAGCTTTGACAATTACTGTACAGTTAAATGGCTGAGAGGTTGCTCTGTACAGTCATGTAGAGCTACAAAATAAATCTTTGGTCCTGCTTACTGGAAAAATACAGTAGAAGGAATAGTTCTGTAAGTGGGAAGTCAGTAGTATGACTGCACTGTCCCTGCCTTATTTAATTGTTCCATTTTTATTACATTCCTTTCCCCCTCTGTATACATTACACAATATCTTTCACTTATCTTTTTTTTTTTTGCAACTATCATTCTTGTATAGGCATTTCTTTTCATTGACATTTTTCATTAAATCATGTCACCATTTTTTTAAATATTTCCTATTGGTTAAATCTACATCCTTTGTGACAGTTGGCTTCTATAAACACTTTCCTTATATCTACTTTCCATTCATTCGGTTGGAAAATTAATTTGTCTTCTGGTTTTTTCATACAATTCATATTTCTCTCTCTGCTGTCATTCTACTTTTATTCTACTTTCACCTTAAATTTTCCCCCTTCCACCTGGATTTTCTCTACTGTATAACTTTCTTAATGCTGCCAAGAAATAGTCCTATTCAGAAGTTCCCTGCCCCCCTGCATCTTCACTAATTCTCTCAATTCACTCATAATGAATACTTAATTATTGGAGGTATCCTTTATCGTTTGGTTTAGCTATCTCAGACTAGAACATGAATTTTGCAAATGCCTGTGTTCTAAAGCTAATGTTGAATTATTTCAGGCTTGCAGCAAAATGACAGAGCTGATACTGTTTTCCTCGGATTTCAAGTATCTCAAATATTTTGAGAAGATATTTTTGCACAAAATTGATAGTGTTTGCTCTGCATCTGTTGCAAAGTTATTTCCCACATAGGTTTTGAATTTTCAGCTATATGTAAAGTAATAGGAATAATTCCTTGTCTGCTTATGGGACAGCTGCAGAGTTGATTCTTTTATTAAAGCACACTGCACACTGCAGGATCTAAAATGAAGGGCAGGGATGGAGACTGTCTGGATGCAAGACATATGTGCCAGTCTTGTTACTTCATCAGTGACTTGATTGCTTTAAACCCCATGGGTAATTAACATGATTGTTACCCTGTATATGTAGATAATCAATTAAACTGAATGCCAGTGGCATGAAGAAAAGGTCAAAGCAGTTTTTCTGTCTTTCACAAACCTAAATGGCTTTGCAAAACTAACTTTTTAATGTCCTTGTATAATGCAGTGTTTGAAATCTATATTTGGCTCTTCTGTTTGTTCTTCTACTTTGATAGTATTAAATCATTTAAACATTTTTAAATGTTGCAAAGATTTTGAGGACTGTTTTCATTGTAAAGGGGTGTTTGAAAGCTTGCAAACAGTAAAGTAGAAATGCAGCTGTGTTTTGTTATTGTTGTAGCTTAAAAAAACACTGCTGCCTATTTCACATCAAGGCATATGTGACTATCATTTATTTTCTCAGGATATCTCTTTAGTCTCTTGGAACCTCAGGCTACAATCAGAATTTTTAAGGAATGTACAAAGAATATGAGAGGATACATCAAAATTCATATTAAGATAGAAAGCTTGTGTTTTGTGATCTTTAAGACACAGGTTTCATCCAGTAAAATTTGATTTATTGCCAGGTTTTCTTGGCAACGTTTGTCATTGCTTCATAAGATTTATTCATTTTCTTCTTCTTCTCTTAATATTATACATGGTCTCCCATCCAGGTATCCACACAACTATATTGGGCTTTGTGTTGCTGTTTCTGTTTCGTGATGATCTTGCAGATCACTTGGACCTACTCTAAAATATAATACAAGCATTAATAAGAGTTTAGTCTAAAACTATACTGTAGTCAGATTTGGATAGTAAAATGCAAAACATTTTCAAGTCAACTTTATAGTTTCTATTTTTGCATCTACTATAGGCATTGTTCTATCATTAGGAAGAACAACTGTTTAAGACTGGGAATAAAACTAACCTGTTAGAGTCTAGGAACTAACATTATAATTATGGAATATTACCTTCATGAGAAACGTTGCGTTTACAGATCACATTATTCAGCATACGATTAAGCTTCCACAAGTGCTGTATAATAGCATTTTTTTATTCTAAAGATTATAGGAGAAATTAATGTTTATGAATATGAATCCTTGCATAAACTGGAACAGCAAAATGCCCTACAGGTTCAGAATTCGTTGCCTATCAATATTAAGAAGGGGTTGGAGGATTATGAGGCCCGTATGAAACTCAAAGTGGTATGATTGAAACACTGGCTAAAAAGTGGTGTTTATGGTTTTCTCTTTAGCTCTCCTACCTTGCTTATTATTATTATTTTGGCCAAATTCCCTTTGTTGCCAATCTCTGCTATTGATTCATATTCTCTCTCTCTCTCTCTCTCTCTCTCTCTCTCTCTCTCTCTCTCTCTCTCTCTCTCTCTCTCTCTCTCTCTCTCTCTCTTCCTAGTACTTTTATTTCACTTTCTTTATTCCGATCCTTCTTGCCCTTTTGTTCACTGAAGCAAGCTTGTACTGAGGAATGACAATTTTTACAGTCAAATAAGTATGTGCCCATTCTGCATTTGCATTAGCTGTGCACTTTTATCACTGAATCACATTGCACGCCACATTGCTCCTAAATCACCTCTGCAAAGAAATCCAAAACAATTTTTCTTCTAATAGCAGTGCTCTTCCCCCCCCCATGCACAAAGCACATATACAAGCATAGTTCGCTGTAGTATGTGTTTCATTTTTACCTTATCTTTATAAGTCTCCAGCAAAAGTTGCCTCTACTACTTAACTGGTTACTGTCATTCTGATTATAATTAATTATCCTTTTAAAAAATAATACGTCACTGATTTCAATGTTTTCTCAGGCAAAATAGGGCAATCCCGGTAACTCTGCAGCAAAATTATTTCTTTGCTGTAACTTAAATGGAGTGCAGTGAATCAAAAAGGATCTCACAAAGCTGGTTAATGTAATTCATCATTATAGTAAAGCAACATACTGTATCTGCCTCATAAAATTTGCCAAAACTATTTTGGAGCATGGTTCCTTTGAGACCATGTATTTTACACAGACGTAATTACATTTCTACACAGATGTACATTCTCTGCGGTCTTTTTCTGTCTATATGCTGTGACCAAGTTAAATCCAGTGTTTCTTTGTGGTTTTCACTTCGCCTCCTGTTCAGAATTGGGTATGCCTAAGTCTTACTACAATAACTTAGTTTATCATGCTTAACCATGCATTTAATAGTGGCATTGATTTTTTGCTTCCTTTGTAAAAATCTGTTCCATACCCCATCAACACATGAACTTACAAATTCTGTTTACACTCTTCCTCTGACCTTTCTAAGTCTGCTGTGTGCCAGCACAAATCTTTCCTTCCTTGTTCCACTTTTCCTAAAGCTCTCTCAAAATTAAATTGGAACAAGTTTGTCTTTTTTTTTTACTATTAAATTATTTGTGGAAAAGTATGTAAAACAATGTAGGACAATAAAAAGCTATTACTCTGAAGGCAGATATTTTTAAATTAATGCTTGATTATCAAACTCGCTAACTGGTTATTTGCACAGCTATTTTTTCTCTTGCATGGAAAAAGTGTATGTGGTTTTTAAAAAGTTATATACATGATTTGCCTCTCTCAATCTTAGCTCTTTTACATCTTCGGCTTCCTCAGATTCAGCTTTTAGTTTTAAATTACTTATTGACTTCTCTTACCTTGTAAAATCAGATAAATTACCTAACCGTAATTCTGTAAATATACAAAATAAGATAAATTCTATGGTACTTTCATCATAGTATATCTGTACCTATGCACTCCTACAAACATATATTACTACAAGAGCAGTGAACTATTTATATGGCAGCCTTGTTAGCATCTTGTGTGAAATTTATGATAAGAACCTGATTTACAACTAAAAGATTTTGGAGAGGACCCAAAGCATGTTAACCGGGTTAAAATTTGTCACTGAGATGAGTCTTTATATCCGACATAAAATTAACTCGATTTTTGCTAAAATACAATTCATTTTACATTACAAAATTGCTAGTGTGAATAGGAGATTGTAATAATTTTATTGTAAAACGTACCATAAGTTTCAAAAAATAAATATATAAGTCTGCAAGTCATACAATATTAGGAGTTCCTTATTCAGTTATCTCCAAATACACAGTTGTTAAATGAATCACTGTAGCAGTTAATAACACAGTTGCTAAGTGAATCTGGCCTCCCCATTGAGGTCACAAAAGGTCACATACTAGATGCTAACAAGACCCCGAGACACTTCAACCATCATAAATACGGGCCAGTTCCCAAGCATCTGAATTTTGATCACATGACCATGGGGATGCTGCAACGGTCATAAATGTGAAAGAAGTCACTTTTTTCAGTGTCACTGTAACTTTGAATGGTCACTAAAAAGATTGTTGTAAGTAGAGGATTACCAGTATGCAGCAGGATTTTAAAAGATTACTCCCCAAGGTCAATTCAGTTGGACTAGTCACTAGAAGACCTACAAGGTCCCTTGCAGCTGGACCTTGGTGGGTGAGCTGGAACTCTTTATGTATGCCTGCTTGCTAGGACATGGTTGAGAACAAATTCATGCATTCGTATTCTCTAGAAATGGTGGGCAGTTAATGCTTGGGTAAGCTGGAAGTTTGGATCTGCTATACAGTTGCAAGAAAAAGTATGTGAACCCTTTGGGATTACGTGGAGTTTTGCATGAATTGGCCATAAAATGCGCTCTAAACATCATGTAAGTCACAACAATAGAAAAACACAGTCTGCTTAAAATAATACTACACAAACATTAGCTGTTATCATGTTTTAATTTAACATAAGATGGAAACATTCACAGTGCAGGGTGGAAAAAGTATGTGAACCCCTAGCCTAATGACTTCTCCAAGAGCTAATTGGAGCCAGGAGTGAGCCAACCTTGACTCCAATCAGTGTGATGATATTGAATGTGTTGCTGACAGCCATCCTGCCCTTTAAAAACACACACCTGTTTTGGGTTTACTGGTCTCAAGAAGCACTGTCTGATGTGAACCATGCCTCGCAGAAAAGAGTTCTCAGAAGACCTACGATCAAGAATTGTTGACTTGCATGAAGCTGGAAAGGGTTACAAAAGTATCTCCAAAAGCCTTGATGTTCATGTGTCCACGGTAAGACAGACTGTCTACAAATGGAGAAAGTTTAGCACTGTTGCTACTCTCCCTAGGCGTGGTCGTCCTGTAAAAATGACTGCAAGAGCACAGCGCATAATGCTTAATGAGGTAAAGAAGAATCCTAGAGTGTCAGGTAAAGGTAAAGGTTCCCCCGCACATGCGTGCTAGTCGTTTCCGACTCTAGGGGCCGGTGCTCATCTCCGTTTCAAAGCCGAAGAGCCAGCGCTTGTCCGAGGACGTCTCCGTGGTCATGTGGCCGGCATGACTAGACGCCAAAGGCGCACGGAACGCTGTTACCTTCCCACCGGAGTGGTCCCTATTTTTCTACTTGCATTTTTTACGTGCTTTCGAACTGCTAGGTTGGCAGAAGCTGGGACGAGTAACAGGCGCTCACTCTGTTAGGCAGCACTCGGGTCAGCTAAAGACCTACAGAAATCTCTGGCACATGCTAACATTTTTGTTGACACATCTACAATAAGGAAAACATTAAACAAGAATGGAGTACGTGGGAGGACACCACGGAGGAAGCCATTGCTGTCCCAAAAAAATATTGCAGCACGTTTGAAGTTTGCAAAAGAGCACCTGGATGTTCCACAGCACTACTGGCAAAAAGCAGCAGCTTTGCAGACGGGCCGCGGCAGCTTTCCCAAGAAGCGGCGCCGCGGCCCATTCCGAGAGGTGCGCGCGCACCTCTCCGAACGACCGTAGGTGCGCGCGCACCTCCCCAAACCTTTGAAGAGGTGCGCGCACACCTCCGTGCGAACGGGCAGTGGCGCCGCTCTTTGAGAAAGCTGCCGCGGCCCGTCTGCAAAAGCTGCCGTCGCTTTCGGCAGCTTTGCAGACGGGCCGCGGCAGCTTTCTCAAAGAGCGCCGCCGCTGCCCGTTCGCGCGGAGGTACGCGCGCACCTCTCCAAAGGTTTGGGGAGGTGCGCGCGCACCTACGGTCGTTCGGAGAGGTGCGCGCGCACCTCTCGGAATGGGCAGTGGCGCCGCTCTTTGAGAAAGCTGCTGCGGCACGTTTGCAGGCTGCCAAAAGCGGCAGCTTTGCAGACGGGCCATCGCCGTCGCGCAACCAGGAACCGGTTCCATCACACATAAAAAAATGGCAACCGCGCGCATCCGCGCATGCGCAAGAAAAAACCATTTTGCGCATGCGCAAAATGTTTTTTTGTGCATGCGCGTGCATGGACGCACGCACGCGGCTCCCACTTTTTTTATGTGTGATGGAACCGGTTCCCAGTGGCTCTTTTCCTTTTTCAGGTTGCCGACCCCTGCGCTAGACAGTCACTTGTCTGAAATAGTATAGGTTCTCCTGCTTGAGCAGGGGGCTGGACTAGAAGACCTCCAAGGTTCCTTCCAGCTCTATTCTATTCAATTAGATTTAGTTTCAAACAGTGCCTGATTTGCTTGGGTTAAATTAATTTCCCCTGTCAACTGGTTCGCCCAAGTGGCCAATCAGGGATTAAACGCACTCGTCTCCATCTGTGGAAGAGACAACAATTTTCTCTAGGCAATTTATGATTATGTGAATGAAGGAAAATATACATTTTCCAGGATAATGGTGCAGGTTCCAATCTGGTTCAGTTACCGGGACCAGAGTTTTGTTCTTTCAAGCTTTCAGATTCATGCTGGTGGATGGGCTCTTGCACAAGTCCAAAAGCTTGGAATAACAAACCTCTGGTCCTGGTGACCGACGCAGATTGGATCCTGCAGTTTATGATTATTTCTGCTACACATGAAGTGAAAGAGGGCTAAAACCAGAGGGCTTCCCCCCCCAGTCTGTTGGAAGCAGTGGCAGCAAGTAGGAAAGAAAGAAAAATGATTTGGAATGGCTGGGAAGATTAAAAAAATGAAAAACATCCTGGCTGAAGTGCATCAATATATAGAAGTGAGGAGATTGCTGGGTCCTTCTATAGATTCCTATGTGTTTTACTAAGTCCGCTGTGTTCAATTATATGTGTTCTAATATGTTAGGTATCAATGATGTCGTCTTATTTTGTCTGGTTTTGTCTCTTATTTTATCTGTCCTTCCAGCATTTTGAAGCGCCTCAAGTTGCCTTTCAGGCTCTTAGGAATACTGATGTAAAGTGCACACAGTTATTCCAATGTTAGCATACTCAGTGAATGTAAAAGTTACAATAACTATACAAAGTTTTTTATTCTGCTTCAGAGCATGGGGAAAGCCTGTGTATTAAGACTCTGCAGTGCATTTGAAAGAAACTGCAAGGTTTTCACTCACTATCTAGGTTGCTGTACCTAACTAAGATAGCCTGAGCTAGGGCAGTGTTTAATGTCCTTCAACTGTTATTCACTGCCACCCATACTCAGTCAGGATGATAGGAACAAGGCCAAAAAAAATTCACACACAAAAAACCTGCCTGCCAGTTTTGCTACTTGAGAAATATGAGAGTATCTTAGGCCATTATCTGATACTCAGCCTAATAAGGTCAAGGCCTGTTGAAATACAGGTAGTCCTTGATTTATGATTGTTCATTTGTCGACTGTTCTAAGTTATGACGGCACTGAAAAAAATGACTTACAACTGATCCTTGCACTTAACAACCATCACAGCATCCCCATGGTTGCATGATCAAATTTTGGATACTTGACAACTGGCATTTATTTACAAAGTTTGTAGTGTCCCTGGGTCACATAATTGCCATTTGTAGTCCCAGCTCAATGGGGCAAGCCACATAATTGCCATTTGAGTCCCAGCTCAATGGGGCAAGCCAGATTCACTTAGAGACCATGAGATTCACGTAACAACCATAGCTACAAAGGTCATAAAATCTAGTGTGACTTACTTACATCCTCTCTTCACGGCCGAAGTTCTGATCCTAGTTCTGGTTATACGTTGAGGGCTACCTGTATATTAGCACATTAAAAATCCAGACATAAAATGGCAATAAACATATTTGTTTAACATTGATTTAGATATATAAGGAACACACAACAGCAATAAAAATGGACAGATGGTAGACTTAAAGAAAAACAATTAGGTTTCACCAAACAAAAAACAACAACATTGGGACCAATGTAGATTAAGCGTCACAGAAAAATAGATTTGAAGGAAGCTAGTTATTTGTCTTGAGCACATGTGTAATATAATCAAACTCTTAATGCTATTCTAAGCACTTAACGTACTAGCAGTCTGGATTAGATAAAATCTTTCCTGAGTTGTAAAAGATTTTATGCCACAAGATTCTTTTCCTTCCCTGCTGTTGGATATTACAAAAAAAAAAGCTTCGAGCAAACTTGTGCCTTGCTATTTAACTTGAGAAAGAAAGAGTTGACTGTGAGTATGCTGCTGATCTAGTGATAGTTCTCTTTCTACTGCTAGAAATGCTTGCAATTGAGAAGTCTTGCAGAACATGTTACACGGAGTGCAATCCTTCTCAAAGTGTTTAAGCAGCTGTAATCCCTGGAGAGCTCACAAGGCAGCTTCAGAGATTGTCCTCAGCTGTTTGCACATTTGCTGCATGCACACTTGCTTCCCTGGCATATACATGCAAACAGCTGAGGACAACCTTTGAAGCATCTGTACAAGCTTTGAAATAGCTTGGCTGCTCCCCACTTTGCAGAGGACTACCACACTTTAGTTATGCTAAAGATGCTTTACAGAGCCTGCCTTTTCCAGGCTTTACACAGCCATGCTACACAACCTTCTACCAAAGGAAACATGATGCCCACTCAATTAGAGTTTCTTTGAACCTACCAAAGTCTATAACAGCCTTCTCTAAAACTGGCATCTGCCAGCTATGTTGGAATGAGTCCTAACCAAGGATTATACTGGCTGGCAGTTTTTGGAGTTGCAGTTCCAATTCTATGAAGGGATGATTGGTTTATGGATTGATAAAACATTACATTTATTCATATTCCGTCTCATGTGTCTGAGTAGTCATCCCTTCATAAAATAAATAAATAAATAGCTGGCTTTAAAAAAAAAGATCTTCCCAGTACTTCTTGGTAAACATAATACTTTACCTTGAAGTAACCATTTATGAATTATTATGAGGAGGAAGGCAATTTGGAATTCGGCAAATTCATTAATTTACATAGGACGGTATGGTGCATTTCCTTCCTTTTTTCATGCTTAAATGTACCATGAGTATTACTTTGTAGCATGCAACATAAGGCTAATTTGCTTCAATTGAATCAAAAGGATCCCACATCCTTCCTGTGCCCTTCAAAGAATTATAAAAGCCTATTCAGAAAAAGAACAGATGCACAAGTATGTATCATTTATCATCAAGAATGTCACAATGATACTGAACAAACCAAAGAAAAAAGTGCCTATGCAGAAGATAAGAAGAGATGGACACCCTGCCTTTTTTTTTGCAGCAACTGCAGTCCATTTGTTTTTTTTAAAAAGTGTAATGAATAAGGTATGACAGTTATCAAGGAGAGAGAAACATGTTTATTTTTGTAAGTTTAAAACATTTTTTTAAAAAAATACTATTTTGCAGGATTTTTTAGAATGCATGTTAAAAATAAAAACAGATTTTAAAGCCCAACACCTCAGACTATTAAATCTCAGTGGTTAAATTTTTGCCTGTCCTTAAATGTTTGATTGTTTTTGACCGTGTCAAGTAAAGTGGTGCTTATATTTTGGAATCCTTTTGATGTTCAATGTTTCTGCATAAATACGACATAAAATGTGATTGTTTTCTATACAAATCCTAAAACTAAATAAAGAGAATCCAATTAAACAAATGAATCAAGAACATTATACTTGTTTATTTAATTGTTGAGGAAAATGATCCAAAGCTACATATTTGCATATGGAAAGATTGCAAGGAGAAGGCCTTGCACTGATGATATTATCTAGTTTGGTAATGAAACATCTGCAAGAAAACAACAAAGCTAGGAGAATGTTAGGCATATGGTGTTAGCCTACAATGTTGGGTTGAAAATATATTAACCATGATGTTATGTCTTTAAGATGTTAATTGGCCAATGGGTGTGTAAGTGTTCTCATGGCCATAAGAGGGAGCTCGTAAAGTAGCTTCTTTCTCTCTCTGAATTCACTGCTCTCTACTATTACTGTTTTTGCTCTGTTACCTGAACTGTGTATTGACCTCTGGACCGGTAAGAAGACTTTGTATTTTGGATTGCTACTTGGACTGTTACTATTGTGTATGACCTGGACTGTTTATTTTTGACTGTGCATTTTTGTTTTTACACCACTTTAAAGTAAACTACTTTTTGCTTTTACAACTCAGTGTACTCTTGTGGTTACTGTGTGACTCTTACTGCTCTCAGTACCCTTCCTTGTCTGTGCAACTCTTTGGTAGCACAAGGAGACCTCTGCACAACAAATTCCTTAACAGAGAACACCAAGGACAGCATGTATATTATAGGGATAAGCCAGAAAACTATTGGAAGAGAATGCTCTGTGGATAGATGAGACCAAAATAGAACTTTTTAGATTGAGTGAAAAGTTGCAGACAGGCATATTCCTGTACACTGAAAGAAACATTTTAGAACTGAATCCAAAATATTGCCACCCTACTTTTTAATATTCAAAATAGTGTCCATAAATTTAATACCAATTTAGGGGAAATATTTGAAATTATAATAAAATTCTCAATATTACAGAAAGCCATCTAATACCAAGGTCATGGGGTCAGTATAAAAATTTAGATGATTTTGTAGGATAATCATGTATGTTTTTAAGACTCAAATATGTGACAATCAAATTATACTTATTTAATTCAGAAAGGATGTGACACGCGTGAATATATTATGTTAAATGCTTTTATATTATTAAAATAAGGTATTTCAGATAACATACGTTTAATTTATTGATAAATGATATGCAGTGGTCTGATTTATTTTAGTTAATATCCACTGCTTTCCTCTCCTTTTCCCCCCTGCACTCATCAATAAACAGATGATTTCTATATTGCCATATGCAGATGATAGGTATTACTGTCCAAAACACAAATTGATATGGGAAGGATCCTCAGCAAATATTACAGAAATGATTTTTTTTTAAACCAACACCCTGAAGACAAAAATTGTATTGTCTAAAAAGTCCCGTAAACATAAATGGACTCTTGATGGCAGTGTAGTAGAAGTTCATTTAAATATCTTGATATTTATTTCTCACATTGTGTCCTTCAAGGCTCATATATCATATGAGAAGACAACAGCTATAATATCTATGAAACTTGCTGTTCCTTTTTCCCCTCCTTCAGAAGAACATCTAGAGATATCTGCCATAAATATATTCCAAAGAAAATTGTTTTGCTGTTATATATGGTGTGGAGATCTTGGGATTGTGGAAAATGAATAAATTGAAAGTAATTAAAAATAAATGTAATGTATCATCCTAGATTTCCCACTAAGCCTTGGCAAGAATGTACTGTCACAGAATCAAGGCAGTTCTGTTTTATGAAATATTAGTTTTTATTTAATATGTACACTATCTGACTTCCAACAACTATGGGTGCTTTTTTAAAAAAAATAAGTTTATTTATAACAAAAAATATGAAAATACAAAAGCAAATAGTAAGGGATGACAATGGGAAAAAGGAAAATGAAGAAGGGGAGGGGAAGAAGCAAATGGTGTTGACTTCCAACTCCCTCTGTTGCAGTAAAATAAGACATTAAGTTTATATTTATATATTATAAATTAGCCATTTCTGTATCAACAAAGAATATACTTAACTACTTAAAATTAATATATAAAGTTCTTCTTGGCATTGCAATAGATTAAATTTAAAATCTCTGTGAGGTTAAGGATATACTGCTTTGGACTACTTTGTTCCTTTCTTGCTTGGTTAAATAGACAAGTCCTTTTGCCCTTTTTCATTTAAATTACTTTGGTGGTGATAAATTATGGTTCTCAAGTCAAAAAGACAAAACAACAATCACATCCAAACAACAATCCAAAACTGAATGTATTCCAGACCCAAACAGAAAGCAGCAGGAAAAGCCACATAGAAAGCAAATTAGGTGCAAATTAGATCAACTTAAAAGCTTTTCCTCACGATTTGCATCTTTTAAAATGACTGAATTTATGCACATAGAAATCCAATGAAATCTTTTTTTTTTCTTGGAGATTAGCAGAGATTTGATTAGTTAGTGAGAAATGCCAGAGATAAAAAACCGTTACATGGAACAAGAATCACAAAGTTTGAAAATTCCAATAAAAAGCATATCACATTGAAACAAGTGTTGAAAAGAAAGATATTCAAGATTACTCGACCTTTCTGCAGGGTCTATTTCACATAAATAATTTATGGTTTTTAAATGTTCCATACAACAATGAACAAGGCAAAGCTATAGGACCCTTTAAGAAGAAATTTAGGCGTAAGATTTTTTCCCCCACTGCAGTCAGCATAGAAACTGGAATGTGAAATTACTTACTATCCTTTCCCAAGAGCATGAAAAGTAGTAGAAATGAGTATCTTTTGAAATATTAGTTGAAAGTCCAAGTTTAATTTATCAAAATGGGCAGAAATTCTGAGACAACATCTAATATTATAGTAGTATACATTTCAACAGTGAACAGTGAAGTTATCGATATTTCTGCTTCAAATCAAAGCATTTAAGTGAATTTGCTACCGAATTCACAACAGTTAATATTCCTCTATCACAAAGTTGGTATTTCATTCAAATTCAAATGTATTTAAATAAAAATTTAAGGTGAAAAATAAAATATAGTTAGGAGATTCCTCAGTTTATAAATTTGTACCTCACTTAAGCAAAAATAAAAACAGTCTATGGTTTGGTACAATTTTGTTGAGCAATTATTCTTGCCTATGCTATTCCACCAATTTAAACCTGTTTTCCCCCTTGTCTGAAACTGGAACAAAACAAATGAAAAAGAATTCCTAATGAAAAAAAGGGCGGGGGAGTGGAAGAGTCCTTACCACTCATGGAAATATTTGGCAGTGTAACTACTGCACAAATCAAGAAAAGCAGCCATGTGGCCTTTTGTTAAAGACAATGGAGGTAGGCCGAATGGAGAGTTTTTTTTATCACGTCTGCTCAAACAACCACTTTGTGCTAATGTGTTTTCTTGTGGATTTGCCAGGTGACCTCTGATTCACAGGCACCCAGCCAATTCCACCACAGTAACTGTTCCTTAAACAAGCATAGCAAGTGAAGTCAGTTTTTGCTACTGCTTTCCAGATGAAACACTGATTTTCATGGGGGGAAGGGTTCAGCTGGTGGTGAATATGTCCTAAATTTAAATAAATGAAGTACCTCAGTGCAAGACTAAAAGATTGCTCACAGAACACCAGAACTAAAAAGATAGCTTTTGATGAGGTTTTGCAAGGTACTTTTTGTTTGTCTCTGTGTGTCACTCTTTATACTATGGAGTAGTAATTAGCTTTTAGTACATGTATAATGTAGGATAGTTTTGTAAGTAAGGATTTTAGGGTCTGAAGTTAATCCAGTTCACAATATACAATTAGTCCTGAGATTTATATGCAAAGGAGTAATCATCTAGGCTTGTTCCTGGTTTTTCTCCCAGAGAAAGGGAACACAGCCAGAGCTGTTCCGACAACATTGTATTCATTGTCAGTAAATATAGAACCCATTCTAGGACTGAACTAATGCAATGAAGTGATAGGAGTGACAGTTCTGTAGCTTTACACAAAAGAGAGGCTAGTAAGTGAAAAAAATAAGATGCATACTTCATGTAGTGCCATGTTTTTGTGGCTTTTTTACTGAATAATCAGGAAATTGATTGTCCTACCAGCAATAATTTGTCATCATTTGCATTTTTAAAATACTTTGGATTGATAAAAGTAGTCATAGAAACTAAGCTCAATATTACAATGGTAATGTCCTAATACAATAACTCACCATTCAGTGTTTTGCATTCATCTCTATTGCTCATTTGTTCTAAATAAGACAGACCACAAAATGGTCAAATGCTTTGTCTACCATCTAGTGCAGGGGTCTTCAAATTTGGCCCTTTTATGACTTGTGGACTTCAATTCCCAGAATTCCTCAGCCAGCATGCCTAGCTGAGGAATTCTGGGAGTTGAAGTTCACAAGTCATAAAAGGGCCAAGTTTGAAGACCCCTGATCTAGTGCCTCTGAGCTTAGCTTACCTTCTGAGCTATTAGGAACACACTATCCATGAAGGCAAGTCACCTAACAACAACCTCTAGTGAAAAACGACTGCCCTGACCAAAGAACAGGTATAAAAAGCTCATTTGTTTCCAGTTAAGCCAGACATGTCAAACACAAGGCCCGGGGGCTGGATCCGGCCCGCGAAGTGGTTTCATGTGGCCTGCAAAGCCATCCTGGAAACAGTGAGGGAACGGCCCCCACTGCCTTGGCCCCGGCCCAGAGACCCTCCTTCTGCCAGAGACCCTCAGTTCTGTCCCACTCCTGCCCAGGCCCCCATAGGCACCCTTGATGCGAACAATGTAGAGCTGGCCACGCCCACCCAGTAGGCTATACACAGTCTAGCCACGCCCACCCAGTAGGCCACGCCCACCCTGGCCATACCCACCCGGCCCCCTGAGGGCAACCGCAATGCTGATGCGGCCCTCAATGAAATTGAGTTTGACACCCCTGAGTTAAGCTATGCTCTAAATCACACATAGTTCAATATTCAGAGTGTCTTGGATTTCTGGTCTTGCTTTTAGTTCCAAGTCCTAATTTATTCTTGGGTAGTGCCTCCTGGCTTGCCACTGACTGGCACTGTGAAACCAGTGGTAGGATGTGGCCTAGGTATTTATTCCCATTGCCATCTCAACTAAGCTTCTGGGTGAAGAAAGACTGGAGAATTATCTTTCAGATTCACGTATCATTGTATTTAATATATGATAAAACTTTAGTACTAAGTAATGGTTGCTGCAAAGTCATTTGTCTTTTCATTTGTCTTTTCTATTTTAAAGGCAGAAAGGGAACTGAAGGTGGTTGGAAGAGCAACGTAAAAGCAAAGGAGCAGTGGGTGGAAGCAGAACTCATTCAAGGTGAGCTGAACAAAATTAGCTACATTCTATTAATACCTTCAAGACTTTTCTTTGGACTAAGAAGCCAAATGGAATAGGTACAAATTATTATAATGAACACAAGAAATTATCTTAGAAATAAAAAGAGGATGCTGCTCTGGACTCAGCATGCAGAACAGTCCTCAACATTTTTAAAAAATAATTGAGAGGGCTTCTGATGAGGCTTGTTTCCTTAGCATATTACAGCAATTAATTTTTCAGGTAATAGAAATATTACAGTATGCTCTAACATTTCACTGATTTAAGTAATAGAGTGCATAAGGTTTTCCCTGATTTTTATTTGTGTCATAAAATGCATGTGCTGGATCAGAATGCACAGCATGGCCCAAAGCTACACATATTTCCCCAAACTGCTATTACAATCTCCAGAGGCCCTACAGAAGTATCATTTTTAATATGTCAAAAAGGATAAATACAAGGGAGTTATCATCTTACATTTTTTAATACATTAAAAAGTAATTAAATCTAAGTTTAAATTGAATTTAGCTTTTGTTCTTCCCCTTAACCTGCTTTTTAAAGTACAGCTACTGCACATGATTCACAGTTTCAGTAGGGTGCTCACATCAAATCTATCAAGTTTATGATTCAGAAATGCATTACTATTAATTTCAGTTACCATTATTCTATTCATACATCCCAAAGTTACCTCAAAAACCAGCATCCAGTATATGATTGGTATGTTTATTCCTCAGTGAATTTCAACATTTGCAGATAAGCAGTCTAGATTGCATTAATTAATATTTGCATGGATAGATTTTTTTATCTATATTTTCTCTATGCAGTATAACTTCTTTGTTATCTTTCATTTACTTTCTGCACTGTTTATAAGCTTATATATTTTAGTATGCAGTTTTCCCAAATATATGTATTTTAGTGTAGGAATACACTTTGATACAAAACTTTTGATCTGAGAAATAATTCAGAATATTATGTTTTCATACCGTATGGATTTTTTGCTTATTTAGACAACTGCTTTTATCACACACTATTTTGCTTTTAAAGAAAAGAATTATGGTTTTAAAGAAACCATAATTCTCACATTTCTAAGCATTCCTCTCCTTGTCAAGCAATGCTTGTTTATGGTTCCAACATGTGCCTTATATTTGAGCAAATTATTCTTTTCCTATCTCCTTAGGAATTATAAATTCCATGCAGCAAATATAATGTAGCATGAAATTAGTAATAATTATGAGATCAAAATATATTTATGAATTTGTTTTCTTTTTCTGTTTTAATGCCCTGTTGGGAAAAAAGTGTCAAATGGAATGGAATGTCCGCTTATACATGTCTAGACTTGCCAGATATTGACAATTTTGGATGCTTCCTCCCACTGGACCTACAGTAAAAGACTTCTTTTTAAAGTGTGACACCCCTAAGAATAGAAAGCAGAACAAGCCTGAATTTCATTTCCGGAATCATAAGATTGGAATGCCTTTCTGCATTCTGAGAAATGCAGATGGAAAAAGTAATATGAATATATTTTGAGAACAGAGTCAGTTGTAAGACATAGCAAGACCAGCGATTAAATAGCCTCAAACCAGTGAAACAAAAATAAAAAAATAACACTTCCTATTCCAGTATTGCCACTGCTTTCATTTTTCCAGAGCTTATTAGCAGGCCAGAAATAAAATGGGAATATTCCTTGATGGTGAGAGTCTTGTCTGGGTGCCTACGAAATCTTTACTGATAGCATTAAAAGTAATTTAAATTCTAAATTTTCAGTCATCCAAAGAACTGTTAGATCTAGCAGCTAATAAACAGCATATATTTTGTAGATTCAACAGACAAATGCAGATATGATTGAGCATATATGAATAAGGTATCTTTATTTTTCCTTTAGATGGCTACTTGATTTTTCAGAATTACTTGCGGCTCTAGTTTGCTTTTTGCTTCTTTTGTGCCCATCATAGTAACATTATATAACATCACTTTGAAAAGTGGCTTTGGAGCCAAGATCTACATTTGGCCTTTGAATGGCATGTTGCAGGTACTCTCCCCAAAGTGGGTGAACTACATTTCATTTTAATTTAAAGCTCAGTTAAAATGCATTTCATTTTTTTTGCATATACTAATGGAATTACTGTCCATGTATTAATGGACAGTCATCTAAATAATTATAATTCGATGGTAACTTTTGAGGCATGGAAACCACATATTTGTCTGGAGTATAGAGACAGTGCTGATCACCCTTGCTTCCCTCTTCCCCCAGAAAGGTTTATCAAAACACTGCTGTGTCATATCAATGTGTTTTTTAAGATATACAGATAGTCCTTGACTTACAATCATTTGTTTAGTGACTGTCCAAAATTACAATGTTAGGGTCCTTGGTGCTCTCTGAGCTTGGTTGTTTTCTTGCAGACGTTTCAATACCCAAACTAGGTAACTTCATCAATGCTAGTCATCAGAGATGCTGAAAAAAGTGTCCTACAACCAGTCCTTGCACTTAACAACCATCACAGTATTATCACAGTCATATGATCAGAATTTGGACACTTGGCAATTAACGTGTGTTTATGACAGTTGCAGCATCCCAGAGTTACCTAATCACCATTTGTGATCTTCCCATCTGGCTTCTGACAAGCAGAGTCCATGGGGGAAGCCAGATTCACTTAAAGACCATGTGATTCACTTAACCATGATGATTCATTTAACAACTGAAGCAAAAAAAATCATAAAATTGGTAGTGTGATTCAGTTAACAATCACTTTGTTTAGTTTGGGCTCCAATTCTGAGGAGGAAGAAAATGATTGAAAACTTTCTTGTTACATGTGACATGAAGAAACACATTCTTATTGCTATTTCCATTGAACTACTTATTCCTTTGGATGCCATTCGAAAAATGCCAGTTGGTGGAATAAAGATTTTTTATTCAGCTGTGGACTTGAATCTATTTATTCTTGCAAATGGCCATCAGGAAAAGTGAGAGGATTGCAAATGACATCTCTTATGTGGACCCATTTTACTCAGGCTTTCAACTAGGAAATAGGATTGACAGTGTTCAGTCACCTAGTGAATGATTCAAACTGGAAATTGGGCAACATTTTGTTGTCCTATTGATTCTTGTAAACATTTTTGCAGCTTCCAGTACTGTCTATTTGTGAGGTAACATGAGCAGAGCAATTTTGTATATAGCATGTTTTAGGTGTGTGTCATGTATGTGTTTCACTTTGAGAGCGGGCAACTAAATTTCATTTTTGATGTGTGCCATTGTGCCCACCGATTATCTTATCTAAATATCTCTTCAGAAAATCAACTCCATATTCAATCTAGCAGACTTTTGTCATTTTGATAACACCTGGATAAATTGCTTTATTGCAGAAAAAAATTAGTTATACTCACGCAGTCAGTCTGTGTATTGCAGAACGTAGAATGATATGCATGAATTATGAATGAGTGACAGAGCCAGAGATTATCCCAAGCATTTTCCTCTCATCTTGTTGCATCAACTGTCTCTTATTCATTTTTCCCTAGCCTTGAGTTTAGTAGGCAGCTGGCCTGAACTGGGTTGGTTTCTTCATCAACACTATCAACTCTTATATTCTTCCTCCCTATTTTCTCCTTCCTATTTAAAGGTCCAGATGGATCTTCCGCTCCCTCAGTCTGTGAGAGACTGAAGGGCATTGTGTCTCTCTGTCTGTTTCCATATCTTTGCCAACTGGAGCTGACAAAACTTCCCCCTCAAATGTCTATACTCCCTCATTCTACCTAAGGATCTTAATAATATATATAAATTCTATTTCTCCTTTGACTGCAAAATAAGAGATAATTTCCTATTTTCTCCCAATCTCCACTTCCAGTTGATTCCTCAAAGCAGAGTTTAGTTTCCATCTTATCTATTTTCTTCATCAGGAGCATCACCCATTTCAAAACTCTTCCTTTTGAATGGGATAATCTTTATCTTCATCATTAGTTGCACAGATGTCTCCTTTTCTATCCCCCAAACAATTTACTTCTCTCTTAGAGTCAGAACTTCAGATTATTGCCAAAAGTAGAATTGGTCATCAATTAGGTCATTTTGGTTGTGAAAGTATGTCAGAGAAAGTACAGAGCATGAATGTTGTCAGAAACATCCCATGATATTTCTATATCTGGGTAACTGCCAATGAATCATGTCTTCTAGGTCTGGTCTTTCTGCAGTGAAACTCTAAAATACATTCCATGCCAATGCTTCTTCCCTCAACCCATAACACAAATTGGTTCAAAGATGCACAAGGAGGAGAGAATCTGTGTATAACTTTTAATGTGGCTGGAAACTGCAGAATAATGTCTGTAGTATTGATCTATGCAAGTATGGCAAATGGATCAACCAGCTTACATCTAGTTTCTTAGGTCTGTTGGGTGACAGGGAAAAATCGGATACAAAGCCAGATGTGATCTTCAGCGACAGTGGAGGAGGAGAGGAAAATGCTTCCTGCTGCTGACTGTCAATAGAATGTTTACACAAGACCTGGTGTGATCCAGTTGATCCATGAAAAGGTGCCAAGAGCTCAGCATTCGTGGAAAAAGGGAGAGGCAAAATTTGAGGGACTGAGAAGCATATGGCAATAGGTGTAGGTAGTAACCATAGGTGGCCTGAAATGGCAACATCTGAGTAGAGGCATTATTGGAGTTACTATAAGCGAACACAGTAATAGATAAAAAATCAAGCCAGTTTACATAGAGTTGGAGAGTTGATCTTAGTGACATTTATCCACCATAAATAGCACATCAGCCCTTAAGTGGTAGGTCAGTTATAAAGTGCAACGGTCCACTTGGTTTCCTAACAGGAAGCTTGATTTTTCAAAAAGAAACACAGGCCTTGATATCTCTAGTAGAAGGCCACCAAAGGTCTCAGAGAAGGAGGGGTGGATAGTTTTAAATATTCTGAACTGTCCAGCTAATCATCATGGCAGAGCTGTAAGGCAAGGAAAGAAGAACCCATAGCCGGTTGTCGTATAGTTCTCCCCATTCCCCAGAAAAGTGGTCCTTAGTGGTCCTTTTTTATGGTTTGCCAGCTTTGACTCTCTTATTGTCTTGGTGCTGCTACATAGTAGGAAGAAGCTAGCTAGACAGTCACTTGTCTGAGATGGTATAGGTTCTCCTGCTTGAGCAAAGGGCTGGACTAGAAGACCTCCAAGGTCCCTTCCAGCTTTAGTCTAGTCTAATCTAGTCTATTTCAGTCTTAGGGACTCAGTTGTTGCAGTCTTTCCAGAGATACAAATTTATCTCTGGATATTAAGATAATTCTGGAACCTATTGATTTGAAGCTAGCAACAGCAGTCCCATTATGAAACTATCTTGTTCCAAAATATGCAAATGACATTTTTTGAGCACTTGTTTTTAGAGGTGTAACATATGCAGATAATTATATTTTACATTGCTTCCAAATTAGGGGAATGCCTTTTTATGCTAAGTTTAGTTCCCAGTTATTTAGTACAGCAGAATTTGATTAAATTTTATTTTCTCTTTTAATATTGTGTTTATATGAATGTTCTCCCCTTCATGGATTACTGCCTTGTCGTGGCGAAGGGGCTTGCGTAATTCAATGAAGCTATGAGCTATGCCGTGCAGGGCCACCCAAGACGGACAGGTCATAGCCGAGAGTTCTGACAAAACGTGATCCACTGGAGAAGGAAATGGCAACCCACTCCAGTATCTTTGCCATGAAAACCCTATGGACAGTACCAAAAGGCAAAACGATATGACGCTGGAAGATGAGCCCCTCAGGTCGGAAGGCGTCCAATATGCTACTGGGGAAGAGCAGAGGGCTAGTACTAGTAGCGCCAGAAAGAATGAAGCGACTGGGCCAAAGCCGAAAGGACGCTCAGCTGTGGATGTGTCTGGTGGTGAAAGGAAAGTCCGATGCTGTAAAGATTTTTTCTCCATAGGAACCTGGAATGTAAGATCCATGAATCAAGGAAAGCTGGACGTGGTCAAACAAGAGATGACAAGACTGAACATCGACATCTTAGGTATCAGCGAACTAAAATGGACAGGAATGGGTGAATTTAATTCAGATGACCATCAGGTATACTACTGCGGGCAAGAATCCCTCAGAAGAAATGGAGTAGCCTTCATAGTCAATAAAAGAGTAGGAAAAGCAATACTGGGATACAATCCTCAAAATGACAGAATGATCTCAGTTCGAATCCAAGGCAAACCATTCAATATCACAGTAGTCCAAGTCTATGCCCCAACCACCAGTGCTGAAGAGGATGAAATTGACCAGTTCTATGAAGCTCTACAGCACCTTATAGAACTAACACCAAAAAATGATGTTCTTATCATCATGGGGGATTGGAATGCTAAAGTAGGAAGCCAAAAGATAACCGGAATAACAGGCAAGTTTGGCCTTGGAATGCAAAATGAAGCAGGGCACAGGCTGATAGAATTCTGTCAAGAGAATACAATGGTCATAGCAAACACTCTTTTCCAACAACCCAAGAGACGGCTCTACACATGGACATCACCAGACGGTCAACACAGAAATCAGATTGACTATATGCTCTGCAGCCAAAGATGGAGAAGCTCTATACAGTCAATAAAAACAAGACCAGGAGCTGACTGTGGCTCAGACCATGAGCTTCTCCTTGCAAAGTTTAGGCTTAAACTGAAGAAAGTAGGGAAAAGCACTAGGCCACTGAGGTATGAATTAAATCATATCCCTGTTGAATATACAGTAGAGGTGACAAATAGATTTAAGGAATTAGATCTGATAGACAGAGTGCCTGAAGAACTATGGACAGAGGTTCGCGACATTGTACAACAGGTAGCAACCAAAACCATCCCAAAGAAAAAGAAATGCAAGAAAGCAAAATGGCTGTCTGAGGAAGCTTTGCAAATAGCTGAGAAAAGGAGGGAAGCGAAAGGCAAGGGAGAAAAAGAAAGATACGCCCAATTGAATGCAGAATTCCAGAGAATAGCTAGAAGAGATAAGAATGCCTTCTTAAATGAACAGTGCAAAGAAATAGAAGAAAACAATAGAATAGGGAGGACCAGAGATCTTTTCAAGAAAATTGGAGAGATGAAGGGAACGTTTCATGCAAAAATGGGCATGATAAAGGACCAAAATGGCAGGGACCTAACAGAGGCAGAAGAGATTAAGAAGAGGTGGCAAAATTACACAGAAGAACTATACAAGAATGAGCTTAATGTCCCTGATAATCACAATGAGGTGGTCACTGACCTCGAGACAGACATCCTAGAATGTGAAGTGAAGTGGGCCTTAGAAAAGCTGAGCAACAACAAAGCTAGTGGAGGTGACAGTATTCCAGCTGAGCTATTCAAAATCTTAAAAGACAATGCAGTAAAAGTGCTACACTCAATTTGCCAGCAAATTTGGAAAACTCAACAGTGGCCACAGGATTGGAAAAGATCAGTTTACATTCCAATTCCAAAGAAAGGCAGTGCCAAAGAATGTTCAAACTATCGCACCATTGCACTCATTTCTCATGCTAGTAAAGTCATGCTTAAAATCCTACAAGCTAGACTTCAGCAGTATGTGGATCGAGAACTACCAGAAGTACAGGCCGGATTTCGAAGAGGCAGAGGAACTAGAGATCAAATTGCCAACATACGCTGGATCATGGAGAAAGCTAGGGAGTTCCAGAAAAACATCTACTTCTGCTTCATTGACTATGCTAAAGCCTTTGATTGTGTGGATCATAACAAACTGTGGCAAGTTCTTAAAGAGATGGGAGTACCAGACCATCTTATTTGTCTCTTGAGAAACCTATATGCAGGCCAAGAAGCAACAGTGAGAACTGGACACGGAACCACTGATTGGTTCAAAATTGGGAAAGGAGTCCGGCAAGGCTGTATACTGTCGCCCTGCCTATTTAACTTATATGCAGAGCACATCATGAGAAAGGCAGGGTTAGATGAATCAAAAGTTGGAATTAAGATTGCCGGAAGAAATATCAACAACCTAAGATACGCAGATGATACCACTCTAATGGCAGAAAGTGAAGAAGAACTAAAGAGCCTCTTGTTGCGGGTGAAGAAGGAGAGTGCAAAACTTGGGTTGAAACTTAACATTAAGAAAACCAAGATCATGGCATCCGGCCCTCTCAATTCCTGGCAAATAGATGGGGAAGAAATGGAGGTAGTGACAGATTTTATTTTCCTGGGCTCCAAGATCACTGCAGATGGGGACTGTAGCCAAGAAATTAAAAGACGCTTGCTCCTGGGGAGGAAAGCCATGGCAAATCTAGACAGCACACTAAAAAGCAGAGACATCACCCTGTCAACAAAAGTGCGTATAGTCAAGGCTATGGTCTTCCCAGTTGCAATGTATGGCAGTGAAAGTTGGACCATAAGAAAGGCTGAGCGCCAAAGAATTGAGGCCTTTGAACTATGGTGCTGGAGAAGACTCCTGCGAGTCCCTTGGACTGCAAGGCGATCAAACCGGTCAGTCCTAGAGGAGATCAATCCTGACTGCTCTTTAGAAGGCCAGATCCTGAAATTGAAACTCAAATACTTTGGCCACCTGATGAGAAGGAAGGACTCACTGGAGAAGAGCCTAATGCTGGGAAAGATTGAGGGCAATAGAAGAAGGGGATGACAGAGAATGAGGTGGCTGGATGGAGTCACTGAAGCAGTAGGCGTGAGCTTAAATGGACTCCAGAAGATGGTAGAGGACAGGAAGGCCTGGAGGAACGTTGTCCATAGGGTCGCGATGGGTCGGACACGACTTCGCAGCTAACAACAACAACAATGAATGTTCTTGTATATATATATTAATTTGCTACCAATTCGTGAATATCTGATAAAACGTATTACTACATTTTGTTGCGTATGCAATATTTTGATAGTTTTCATTGTTTGATATTTCATTTTTATTTTATTATTGTAAGTCATGCAAAGTCATCTGAGTTGAATGATTTATAATTGATTATAAATAAACATTATTTCCAAATAAGAATTCTCAGATAATTTGGCAATCATACACACACACACACACGTACACACACACACACACACACACACACACATGCCATTTGACATTCCTCAGATGCTTTGGATTATAACCTCCATGATTGACATGTTGACTGGAAATCTATACATGGTCTTTGCTTCAGTATATAGTGGTTAAAGCCTTTTAGAATATTTCTTTAGTATGTAATTTCTTGAAAGAATGCATGATCTACTCTAGTAGTCGGAAGTGAATGGATTTGTTGCCTGAAGGTGACTTGTCCCAGTGAGTTTTCTGCTTTGCGTGTACTTTTATTCTAACTTTGTAGTTTTGATATGTATGTAATTTGGGTTGTGCAAGTTTATCCTGTCCTACATAGTTGGGGCACTGCTTGCAAACATGCAAGAGCACAACATCTTAGCAGAAGATTCATTCGTGCACATTCCTTGCCTTACCACTGTGATAGGCTTTTTACTCTTTGTTGCAGGCAAGTTCTTCCAACAATGCCTCCATCTCAGTGTCAGCCTGTTGCTAAACCAGGCTAAAGTTGGATTGAGGTGAGCTGGCAGGAAATGCTGGTGTTTTCCCTGAAAATGGAACGTTCTATGTTGCAGAAAGGAGAAATGGAAGGTGATGACCTGCAAGGCTCCAGTTGATCTGTTGCCAGTTCCCCTTCTCTCCTTTGGCTTCAGGGCTCTGGGTCTCCATGACCATCTGTGCTTTAGCTCCT
Organism: Vipera berus; assembly: GCF_964194415.1. Lineage (NCBI taxonomy): Eukaryota > Metazoa > Chordata > Lepidosauria > Squamata > Viperidae > Vipera > Vipera berus. Next base: position 255,508,974 of record NC_138202.1, on the reverse strand, counting down.
GGAAAGAATAGACCTTCATGTGGTAGCCATTTTTTTTTTCAGTAAGGGAAATATCAAGGTCTTCCACAAGGTCAATAATAACCTTTGTGCACAAAAAAAACAAAGAGATCAGCTACCCTAATTGGAGCTATGCATTAGCAAGATTCCCAATGGCAGTTCCTCCTTTCTCCTCATTCAAGTGCACCACTTCCCCTACTGTCCTCAAAGTTAATCCACTTCCTTCCAGACAGTGTAAATGTGGTGAGGCTGATCCCTTCCGATTCTCAGGAAGAGGGCATTCACTTTAGCTGCTACCAGTCTTCCTACAGAAAAGAAGAGGTAGTTGGATTGACTCTTTTGAGATGATAGTAGTGATAGGACTTGTAGCAAGTACTCTGCATAAGAATGAATTGGCTGTGACACTGCAAGGCAGACCTACTGTGCTATACCAGCAGCCTTCCTGCCAAAGCTCTTGATAGGAAGTCTCCGCCACTCTGATCTCAGACATCTGGCTGTAGGAATGCCTGGGGACAGTGCTTTTCCAGAAATCATACTTATCTCTCATCACAACAATGGGAGGACAGCAGACTGCTGGGTTGGCTAAGCCCAGAATGTGCTGTGTTATTGGACTCTTTATCTTTTGACTAGGCTGTTATTCCAAGCTTCAAGTGGGTAGAATTATTTGAGTATAACTTTTTTGTGGAGGGATTGGTATCCCAATTGAACTGCCTAAAATTGTAGCTTGTTTCTTGAATCAGAGCAAAAATAGCACCTGCTTCAATTGGACACTACTTGTTTGGCTTGTCTTTTCCTTGCTGTGAAGAATTGATGAACAGTGAGTGGGAAGAAACTAAGAGCAAGAGTTTATATAAACATTTATCTGGTTTTCAGTTATTTAGAAACTTATTTAACTCCAAACCTCTGCATTTCTAAAGAAGACACAATATGTTTTGTGGAGCTTTTTCTTCTAATTCTTGACTGTAACATTAAAGTGTTCATGATCAAACATATGAACAGCTGAAGTGTCTGAAAGATGATGACAATTTGCTTTTTGCAACATAAGTACATTGGCAAATAGAACATTTAAAATCTGGATGTCGTTGTAAGAGGTGGAATGTTGCTGATACCTAATTTTTGTCCATCTGCTCCTTTGCATGTTGTTGCATCATTCCAATCAGTATATCCATGTATTCTTGCATAAGGAGGCAATCTGTCACTTGCAGGGTAATTCTGTACAGTGTAGAATAGAACTTATTGCCTTAGGTAATACTTGTAGGATTTAACATACACACACACACATGCACAAACACACACCCTTCTACTGAATGCTCATTAGGAGTTATTTCTATGAAAATATATTGTAAGATTGCAGTTGTATGCTGCAGCTGCAGTCATATTATCACGTGGTTACAAAATTACTGCTTGATTTCATAAAGCAAACAGGCCCTGGAATTTATGAGGAAATACGTACAGTACTGTATTTCAGTATATCACTCAGTTTCATAATTTCTGTGGGCTTTAATTAGCACCTTCCTCGTTTTGCTTTGGAGAAGTAGATACAAATTGAACTTCTTTATACACTTATTTTGAAAAACCAATGTCATTTGCTAAAACAGTCATGCGACCCAGTCATGCCCAAATAATTAAGGGATGTGATAGTTTAGAACTACTGTACTGTACATCAAAATCTTATTTACCAGTTGTAGACGTAATGATTTTCAGATTTTATGAAATGATATCACCATCGTCCTGCTAAGCCATATGTTTCTAGCTTGCTAAAAGCTTGAAATGCCTGTAGACCATATGGTGATGTTTCTGATATGAAAACTGTAGCTCTGGCTGTTTAGAGCTCTGTGCTCTGTGCTACAGCTGAATAGAGGATGCATTTAAAATGACTTACACAAGCCCTGGAGTCATTTGGGATCCCATCCAGTAATACTTTTGTTACTTCCTCCACATTCTTAACTAAGCTTTCAATGATATCATGTATGGAGTTTTCAAGAAAAAAATGGATCACTTTTCTAATTCTTGGTTTGAAAAACAAAACATGTAGGTTACACCCTTTGTCACAAATTATGTAGTCCTCCAATCACGCTTTTAAAAATGCATTGCCTAGATATTGGAGCCAAGTTGAAAAAGACAACAGAAAAGGTGGGGGGGAATCTCTCCCATCAAACATTTCCATGTACTCCTCCATCTCTTTCACAGAAAATACATGCCAGCAAAAAAGGGAGAGATTTGGTTTGCAGTCCATTAATTAAATACCTATTTTGTACAGATAGGCTTTTATCTCTTTGAAATATTACTACTATTACTATCGTCACCATCCTCTCCATCATCATCTTTTATGGCTTGGAAGTTTTAGGTATATTCATTATTGGCATAACTTTTCTAAGGTCATACATTTTTGAAGAATTACTTTATTCTTTGCTTTCTTCCCTTCCCCGCCTTTTGGTAACTAGGAAGTTAATTCATTTTTGGTTGGCTCAGCAGGTGAATAATACATCTCTGGTCACATTCTCATCTTCCCCTGCAATAAACCATGTCCTTCTAAACTTCATCTTACAGAAGCTTTTCAGAAATCTATAAAGTATTGCGTGCAGATCGTGTGAAACCCAAAGGAAAAATTCCACGGATTATATCCCCAAATGGCTAAATGTAGGTGCTTTGTCAGAATTTTGTGGAAAGGTGACTCCTCAGGCCAGATTGCATCCAACTCAAGGGAGCATAAAAGACCTGTAATCTGAGATTGTGCTGCGCTGTTTCCCTCTTAATTTGTACAGTGACTAGGAGCCAGTGTGTGAGTCCATTTGTTTTTTGTTTTGTTTTCTTGGCTGATGTTTGCTTGCTGAGCACAAAGTCACAAGGGAAGGGGCTAAGGCTGCCTCTGCCTCACTCATCAGGAGACAGGCACTAGGTAAACGTTTCTTTCCCGGCCAACAGCTCAGTCTCATCCAGCACTCTTGGAAAAGGCCAAACTGGTTAGGAATTCATGACCAGAGTGAGCAAACAGGAGTGCGAAGAGGAAAACTTGGTGAGGAGGAAGAGCAGGGGAAGAAATTCTAATTACCCATCTTCAGAGTTCAGCTACAGGGTCAAGAGGTCAGGGTTCCACACTCTATAAAATTACTGTCTGCCATACGCACTAGCTTTTAGATTTATCAGTTCCTAAAGAAAAATACCCCTTCATGGATTACTGCCTTGTCCTGGCGAAGGGGCTTGCGTAATTCAGTGAAGCTATGAGCTATGCCGTGCAGGGCCATCCAAGACGAACAGGTCATAGCAGAGAGTTCTGACAAAACGTGATCCACTGGAGAAGGAAATGGCAACCCACTCCACTATCTTTGCCATGAAAACCCCATGGACAGTACCAAAAGGCAAAAGGTATGACGCTGGAAGATGAGCCCCTCAGATCGGAAGGCGTCCAATATGCTACTGGGGAAGAGCAAAGGGCTAGTACTAGTAGCGCCAGAAAGAATGAAGCGACTGGGCCAAAGCCGAAAGGACGCTCAGCTGTGGATGTATCTGGTGGTGAAAGGAAAGTCCGATGCTGTAAAGATTTTTTCTCCATAGGAACCTGGAATGTAAGATCCATGAATCAAGGAAAGCTGGACGTGGTCAAACAAGAGATGACAAGACTGAACATCGACATCTTAGGTATCAGCGAACTAAAATGGACAGGAATGGGTGAATTTAATTCAGATGACCATCAGGTATACTACTGTGGGCAAGAATCCCTCAGAAGAAATGGAGTAGCCTTCATAGTCAATAAAAGAGTAGGAAAAGCAATACTGGGATACAATCCTCAAAATGACAGAATGATCTCAGTTCAAATCCAAGGCAAACCATTCAATATTACAGTAGTCCAACTCTATGACCCAACCACCAGTGCTGAAGAGGATGAAATTGACCGATTCTATGAAGCCCTACAGCACCTTATAGAACTAACAACAAAAAATAATGTCCTTATCATCATGGGGGATTGGAATGCTAAAGTAGGAAGCCAAAAGATAACCGGAATAACAGGCAAGTTTGGCCTTGGAGTACAAAATGAAGCAGGGCACAGGGTGATAGAATTTTGTCAAGAGAATACGATGGTCATAGCAAACACTCTTTTCCAACAACCCAAGAGACAGCTCTACACATGGACATCACCAGACAGTCAACACAGAAATCAGATTGACTATATGCTCTGCAGCCAAAGATGGAGAAGCTCTATACAGTCAGTAAAAACAAGACCAGGAGCTGACTGTGGCTCAGACCATGAGCTTCTCATTGCAAAGTTTACGCTTAAACTGAAGAAAGTAGGGAAAAGCACTAGGCCACTCAGGTATGAATTAAATCATATCCCTGTTGAATATACAGTAGAGGTGACAAATAGATTTAAGGAATTAGATGTGATAGAGTGCCTGAAGAACTATGGACAGAGGTTTGCAACATTGTTCAAGAGGTAGCAACCAAAACCATCCCAAAGAAAAAGAAATGCAAGAAAGCAAAATGGCTGTCTGATGAAGCTTTGCAAATAGCTGAGGACAGGAGGGAAGCAAAAGGCAAGGGAGAAAAAGAAAGATACACCCAATTGAATGCAGAATTCCAGAGAATAGCTAGAAGAGATAAGAATGCCTTCTTAAATGAACAGTGCAAAGAAATAGAAGAAAACAATAGAATAGGGAGGACCAGAGATCTTTTCAAGAAAATTGGAGAGATGAAGGGAATGTTTAATGCAAAAATGGGCATGATAAAGGACCAAAATAGCAGGGACCTAACAGAGGCAGAAGAGATTAAGAAGAGGTGGCAAAATTACACAGAAGAACTATACAAGAATGAGCTTAACATCCCTGATAACCATGATGAGATGGTCACTGATCTCGAGCCAGACATCCTAGAATGTGAAGTGAAGTGGGCCTTAGAAAAGCTGAGCAACAACAAAGCTAGTGGAGGTGACAGTATTCCAGCTGAGCTATTCAAAATCTTAAAAGATGATGCAGTAAAAGTGCTACACTCAATTTGCCAGCAGATTTGGAAAACTCAACAGTGGCCACAGGATTGGAAAAGATCAGTTTACATTCCAATTCCAAAGAAAGGCAGTGCCAAAGAATGTTCAAACTGTCCCACCATTGCACTCATTTCACATGCTAGTAAAGTTATGCTTAAAATCCTACAAGCTAGACTCCAGCAGTATGTGGATCGAGAACTACCAGAAGTACAGGCAGGATTTCGAAGAGGCAGAGGAACTAGAGATCAAATTGCTAACATGCGCTGGATCATGGAGAAAGCCAGAGAGTTCCAGAAAAACATCTACTTCTGCTTCATTGACTATGCTAAAGCCTTTGATTGTGTGGATCATAACAAACTGTGGCAAGTTCTTAAAGAGATGGGAGTACCAGACCATCTTATTTGTCTCTTGAGAAACCTATATGTGGGCCAAGAACCAACAGTGAGAACTGGGCACGGAACCACTGATTGGTTCAAAATTGGGAAATGAGTCCGGCAAGGCTGTATACTGTCGCCCTTCCTATTTAACCTATATGCAGAGCACATCATGAGAAAGGCAGGGCTAGATGAATCAAAAGTTTGAATTAAGATTGCCGGAAGAAATATCAACAACCTAAGATATGCAGATGATACCACTCTAATGGCAGAAAGTGAAGAAGAACTAAAGAGCCTCTTGTTGCGAGTGAAGAAGGAGAGTGCAAAAGTTGGGTTGAAACTTAAGATTAAGAAAACCAAGATCATGGCATCCGGCCCTCTCAATTCCTGGCAAATAGATGGGGAAGAAATGGAGGTAGTGACAGATTTTATTTTCCTGGGCTCCAAGATCACTGCAGATGGGGACTGTAGCCAAGAAATTAAAAGACGCTTGCTCCTCGGGAGGAAAGCCATGACAAATCTAGACAGCACACTAAAAAGCAGAGACATCACCCTGTCAACGAAAGTGCGTATAGTCAAGGCTATGGTCTTCCCATTTGCAATGTATGGCAGTGAAAGTTGGACCATAAGAAAGGCTGAGCGCCAAAGAATTGAGGTCTTTGAGCTATGGTGCTGGAGAAGACTCCTGCGAGTCCCTTGGACTGCAAGGCGATCAAACCAGTCAGTCCTAGAGGAGATCAACTCTGACTGCTCTTTAGAAGGCCATATCCTGAAGCTAAAACTCAAATACTTTGGCCACCTAATGAGAAGGAAGCACTCACTGGAGAAGAGCCTAATGCTGGGAAAGGTTGAGGGCAAGAGAAGAAGGGGATGACAGAGAATGAGGTGGATGGATGGAGTCACTGAAGCAGTAGGCTTGAGCTTAAATGGACTCCAGAAGATGGTAGAGGACAGGAAGGCCTGGAGGAACATTGTCCATAGGGTCGCGATGGGTCGAACAGGACTTTGCAGCTAACAACAAGCACAAAGAAAATAATACCATTGTCAACAACATGAGCATAGAAAGTCTGTAAGGTGTGAAGGTTTTTTCCAGTCTATTGTACAGCGTATGAAATCTATGATTCCCTGCCTTTTGAACATGTCAAATAATATTAATAACATTAATATCCGAAGCCATAATTGGCACTGATAAAATATCCACTTTTGCCCTCATGGCAGCAAAAATGGAGTTGGCATAAACTGAACTGGTATATTTAGCCCCACAGAAATGTGATATCCTTTCATACTTACAATTTGAAGTTCAAACGCTATCTCTGTAGTCGAAGAATTTTTTTTTATTAGAATTCACCCCAATAAAAGTTAGCCTCATTTTAGCAATTGGATGCCTAGGTATTACCCCCCCCCCATGACTCTAATTCTATCACTCCTGAATATGCATGTGTTGTATGCTTTAGTTGAAATGTATAAGCATCATACTGTATATTTTATTTTAATTTTTGCAGGATTTTAGATAATGGGCTGTGTGCAATGTAAGGATAAAGAAGCAACAAAACTGACCGACGAGAGGGATGGTAGTTTAAACCAGAGTTCAGGTTATCGCTATGGAACAGATCCTACCCCCCAGCATTACCCAAGTTTTGGTGTGACTTCAATTCCAAACTACAACAATTTTCCCACAGCTGGAGGACAAGGATTGACGGTCTTCGGTGGTGTTAATTCTTCATCACATACTGGTACATTGCGTACAAGAGGAGGAACAGGTGAATAACAGCAACAAGAGCAACTGAATCCATTCCTTTCCTAAAGCATGTTTATGTTCCTCAATAAGTGTATATTTCTTCTTTAAATCCCTTTGCCTTTATCTCAGACATATTTCTTGTACTTGATGAAAGTATTATCAGGGTTCGCCAGTGCATGAATTCAGATATGCACATACTTACTATTCATACTCTGACATTATTGTTTGTTACTCTACTGACACAAAAGTCAGTCATATAGGTTTAGTAGATATTATTTTCTCATCATGTATGTTCAATATACCAAGCCCAACATTCTTACAGAATCAGTTCTCACACAAGTTTTTGAAATATATATATATATATATATATATATATATATATATATATATATATATATATATATATATATATATATATATATATATATAACACAAACATATCTCAAAAAATAAAGGGAACACACACACACACACATATATATATATATATATATATATATATATATATATATATATATATATATATATATATATATATATAACACAAACATATCTCAAAAAATAAAGGGAACACAAGATAAGACATCCTACTATTAAATACAGTACATTGTGTTGTTTAAGTGTTCCCTTTATTTTTTTGAGCAGTATATATATATTCTTCTAGATTTAAGGTTTAATTTTCTATAACTTCTGAAGCAGCATAAGAGGTGAAAGGCTATATAGATAATAACATTTGAAATTCATTATGTTTGTTGCTGATACCAGCCATAAAATTAATAAGGTAAAGGTTCCCCCGCACATGCGTGCTAGTCATTTCTGATTCTAGGGGCCGGTGCTCATCTCCGTTTCAAAGCCGAAGAGCCAGCGCTTGTCCGAGGACGTCTCTGTGGTCGTGGCCGGCATGACTAGACGCCAAAGGCGCACGGAACGCTGTTACCTTCCCACCGTAGTGGTCCCTATTTTTCTACTTGCATTTTTACGTGCTTTCGAACTGCTAGGTTGGCAGAAGCTGGGACGAGTAACAGGCGCTCGCTCACTCTGTTACGCGGCACTCGGGATTCGACCCGCCAAACTGCTGACCTTCTGATCGACAAGCTCAACATCCTAACCCACTGAGCCACTGCATCCCTTATAAAATTAATAGATAGTCCTAAATAAAATATCAGTGTATGCATTAACCCACGCACAATAAGTTGTGTGACACAAGCAGGCCAATACACTAAGCCATTAACCATGATTTACAAATCACAAATCACAGTATGCTCCTGCAACATACAATGCCAAAGCCAAACCAACCATATTATTATTTTGTATGGTGTATGATACTATTCCCATAGATATCCAGAACAGAGAGATGTTGTTTGTTTCTTAGGTTTATATTCCATGGTCATCTAATGATGTGGTGTGCTTATGATGCTTGTGAGCTCATTATTAAGTTGTGTTCTTGGATATAAATATACTCCTAGAAGTTGTCAGTTTAGCTTGCAGCATGCCAAGATACGATTTATTAATTCAAATGGGGGAGGCAAAGAGCCTCACAGATATGGTAGTAATAAATTTGTTTAATACACTAAATAAATGATGAGCCTGACCCAGCACCAAAAAAATATCCACTGGCACATTGGTGCCCTGCAAACCACATTAGAATCTCCAGTCCTGCTGGACAACATTGATCAAAGATAATACATACAAAGCAGTTTAGAAAAAGATAATATTAGAATTTAGGTAGTATGTATATAACCAAATGTTTTGGGCCTCCTATGCAAAATGCTGTATAAAAAATAAAAAGAGGTTAAAATTTATCTTCCATTATGAAAAAAATGAAATATTTTTTTTAAAAAAACACTCTGATTTGTAAAAGTTGCATTCAATTTTACTCTCTTTCTATAGGCGTAACTCTTTTTGTAGCTCTATATGATTACGAAGCAAGAACAGAAGATGATTTAAGTTTTCATAAAGGAGAAAAATTCCAGATACTTAACAATTCGTAAGTTCTGTTTACTATATATTTACTGTTTAATGCCTTGATAGTTTGTTCCCTAGATAGAAATGATATATTAAATTCCTGTGTATATGAATTTTTAAAATGTGTACAGGTACTCCTTGACTTACGACCACAATTGAGCCCAAAATTTCCATTGCTAAGCAAGATAGTTAAGTGCGTTTTGTCCCATTTTATGACCATTCTTGCCACAGTTGTTTTAGTAACAAGGTTATTAAGTGAATCTGGCTTCCCCATTGAGTTTACTTGTCAGAAAGTCGCAAAAGGTGACCCTGGGATATGACCGTCATAAATACATGCCAGTTGCTAAGCATCCATATTTTTTAACGTGACCATGGAGATATTGCAACAGTCATAAGTGTGAAAAATGGTTGTAAGTCACTTTTTCAGTGCTTTTGTAACTTTAAACAATCACTAAACAAATGACTGTAAGTCGAGGACTACCTGTAACGTATCATATTAGGATCATCTGTTTCAATTTATAACTGTTTAAGAAAGAACATAGGTTATTATTGTGACAAATGTAAGCTGAATTAAAGTAATTGAAGATTATACAGAGCTAATTTCTGCCATTGAGAGACATTTCATATCAGGCAGGACATTTAGATTACTGATTGTTTAAGCTAATAAAAGAGGAGAGAAAATAGTTACTTGTTAATTATGTAAAGAGCTGGAACTATTGCTACTGTTACTTTGATGACAGTAATCACTGTTACTGTTTATCAGTGAATATCTGAGTAGAAATCTTATAAATAAATAAAACCAGTAATATTGTAGATGTCTGATGTATGTAAAGAGGGACGGATAACATGGGAGTGGGGGAAAGGAGTTAAATTAATTTGCTCCCTACATCTTCATGTCTTTTTAAATTTATTGCCATTCATCTAAATTGTATGCTACCATCAGAACAAAAGGCAAGAGATGTTCACTCTTACATTATTTCTATAATTGATGAGAAGAGCTTTGGAACTGAGTTGCTGAATGCACTATAAAGCACATCATCCAATATTGTACAATGAACTTCGTTGGTCATTGGTTATAAATATACTGATTGATTGATCATAGAACAGAAAGAATCTGACATTCCAGAGATGGGGCTGACAAAATCTGCATCATGATGCAAACTCCATGCCTCAAATAGATTTTATGATCTAATGTTTTGTTGTTTTGATGCTATTGTAGTTAATTATGGACGTCTATGAAGAGGAATAATCTGAACCTTCCATCTCTCATCTTTTAGCTGGCCTTTACTGTCTAGGATTAATATTTCTGTCCCAGAATGACAATTAAAATAAATGTAGAAGTACTGAAAACATGGCCTTTAAGAATCAGTGTTTCTAAAAATTCAGTGTTTATTTTAAATACTTTAAATATTTATTTTAAAAACCTACAGTTTTAAAATATTCCTTAAATGCATCATGTGCTTTTCATGTATTTAATGGCAATTCCATCCTTGCAATATTAACAAAGATTCTGTAAATCAAAACAATATCTTTCCAAAGATAACTGGCGGATTATAAAACTGAAATAAAAAACAAGGTAATTTGTGGAATATTCTGCGATTCTTTGTGGCTAAATATCATTGCTGGTTGAAAGAAAATTTACTTTAAGAAGAATAGCATGTTCATAATCATATTTTGCTTAAATTTTCATTTAATATCTGATTTTCCTTATGCCTCAAATGGTCCTGATGAAGATAAAGATAACATAATTGAATAATAAGCAATTTTATTACAGTTTTCTAAATCTGCAGTTGGGCTATCCAGATGTACATAACAGTACATTGTATACAATTAATTTTAGTTTTTATTGGGGATATTGAATGTAGTAAAGTTATCCATATTTATATTGGCAAAAATACCCAAAGGATGCCTAATCATTTTTTCCCATGTTGTGCTGGATCTTTTTTTTTAAATTCTAGTTTCTTTTTTAAAGTTCAACTTTAAACATTTTCAGTCTTTTGTCAGTCATTTTAGAGTGCAGTAGTTTGAAAGTCGATGAAGTTCACAAGCATGCATTTTTTTCAACAGAGCTGTGGAATCCACCCACACTGATACATTCTTTTAACATGGAAGCAAACTGTACAAACACAGTAATACCAGTTAATGCTTGCTTTCTCTGTTTTCTGAATGAATCTCTGTTATAACATGGCACAAACTGCAGTGCTTATGGCTGTTATAAAAGATCTCCATCTAGTGGAATTTCTGGGCAATAGTAACAAAAGAAAAATGCATTCCATTGTCTGTTTCTTTAATTATGAATGCTCAAAAAGGATGGAGTCCTTTACTGAACCAGGACCAAGGTAGGCAAATTATGATGGCTATCTTTAAAACAATGTTCTGTTTTTTCTAACTCTTGCTTTGCAGGGAAGGAGATTGGTGGGAAGCCCGATCCCTGACTACTGGAGAAACTGGTTATATTCCCAGTAATTATGTGGCTCCAGTTGACTCCATCCAAGCAGAAGAGTATGTATTTTAAAAAATAAAAATAAAAAAAAATACGATTGTTTTGGATAGAGAGAAGTTGAAACTGTGGTGACTTTCAAGGAATTACACATTACATTAGCTTCCTTTTTCAACTATACTTGCTAAATACTTGGGTAATTAAAAGAAAGATGGGGGAAAAACTGAGCTAGCTTTTACCAGATCAGAGTAGAAATATTCAGAATCTTCTGGTTTAGAAGTATAACCTTTCTCGTGTACTGGGTTTAAGCATACTAAGATTGTGAAGGTTTTATTTTAGTTAACTGGCCGGAGCTCAATTCATAATAAAGGCAGATGGAACAACATTTATTATTTCAGTTTTTAAATATGAACACTAAAGGAAATATTGAAGCCTTTCTAAAGACATTATTTGAATAAACATGAACTCCTAGACCTACAATGCTATATAGAATAGAATAGAATAGAATAATAACTTTATTGTCATTTTGAATGTACACTAATTGGCATACATTAAAATGAAATTTCATTGCATTTCATTGCATTCAGGGTCACCACCTCCGATATACGCTGCATAAATATGACAATAAATAAATACAGAATTATGCATATACCCACATATATGACACAGAGAAACAACAGTCTAGTTCGGGTTATGTATACATGTGCAAGGCAAAAAAAAGATATTTTTTTCTATAATTTATCATGCAACCGCACGAGTCGTCTTGGGAGTTTCCCGATACTCCCATGTTACACCTTTGCTCCGCGAGCTGCATTGGCTACCGGTTGCTCTCCGGGTGAGGTTCAAGGTGTTAGTTATGACTTACAAAGCCCTTCATGGCATGGGTCCGGATTACCTACGGCAACACCTGTGACCGGCGTCAACTTCCCTCCGTCCAGTGCGCTCCCACAGAGAGGGCCTCCTCAGGGTGCCGCCGATCAAAGAATGCCGATTGGTGACCCCCAGGGGGAGAACGTTCTCTGTGGGTGCGCCAGACCTGTGGAACCGCTTACCGGTTGAGCTCCGGACGGCCCCCGACCTTCGCTCCTTCCGGCGCGATCTTAAAACATTCTTTTTCGAACAAGCTGGCCTGGTCTGACGGGATGGGGTTGGGTTTTTAAAACTAGTTTTAACTTAATATGTATTGATTTTATGGGCATGATGTTTAATGGTTTTTTAATTTTTGTATTTGATCTTTATTGTGTATTGCCCTGTTCACCACCCTGAGTCCTTTGGGAGAAGGGCGGTATAGAAATCAAATTATTAAATTAAATTAAATTAAATTAAATTAAATTAAATTAAATCAGAAATACTTTTTTGCATTGGATTCTGCTGTGCAGTGCTTTACATTAAATTGTGATTAGGATTACATGATCATACGTAATCAATTGTCAATGGACCATTCAGAGCAGGGGTGTCAAACTGCCGGCCCATGGGCTGGACACGTCACGTAGAAGCCGTGCCCACCCCATTGGCGGCAATGGCAAAACTGTCCTGATAACGTCGCGCAACATCATGTGATGTCGCAAGTTTGACATCTCTCATTCAGAGTATGCCTATCAGTGTGCAAATTAATCTGACTACAGTTGCCAACCTTTTATGTGCTCATCGTTTCTCAGGAATCATTATTAGTAATTGGCTCCCTTCTGCTTGTACATAATTATTAGATATAAATGCTTTACTGCTGGGATAAGTCTGTATGTAAGTGTGCTGAAGATACAAGAAAAACTTGAATGATCTTCACAGATGGTCTTTACGCAAGCTTAATTGTTTTATATCCTTAAAAAAACAAGTCCGCTTCCAGTTTGAAACCTTTTGTTTCTGGCATGTTTGTTCAGATGGTACTTTGGGAAACTTGGACGAAAAGATGCTGAGAGGCAGCTACTGTCCTTTGGAAATCCACGCGGAACCTTCTTGATTCGTGAAAGTGAAACCACCAAAGGTAATGTTTTAATTAAAAAGCAGAGTAAAAGCATCGGTGAAGGTAATGAGACATGCTCAGATGAAACAAAAAATACCATAAACAGATTATTTTTTTCATAATAATTTAAATTCAGCAAAACCTATTAGATAAACATCACATTCAGTTTATAGAATCTGTGCTGGGTGTGATTGTGTCTTACATAAAGAAAAATAGCATCTAACTTTTGACTTGACTTTTCAGAAGTGCTTATTTTTCAAATTCTGCTCTGAAAATTGAAAGTTGCAAACGATGGTAAGGAGATCTAATTCTGAATATAGCTGAAGTATAAAGAATTTTAAAAGGTCCTCTAAATTGTTGAGCAGTTCAGAATTACTGTTAAATGTTGTGCCTTTAAAAAGGCCTTTCCTGCTTTCCTTAAATTCAAAAAATTATACTGGATACTCCATTTTTATAGTAACGTGCTACCAAAATAATTTAAATTATTTCTGGTTAGAATATTCTATTTTTTTATTTACATGTATCTTTTACTTTTCTTATTATAGGTGCCTATTCATTGTCCATTCGTGATTGGGATGATATGAAAGGTGATCATGTCAAACATTATAAAATCCGTAAGCTTGACAGTGGAGGATATTATATTACAACCAGGGCACAGTTTGAAACTCTTCAACAACTAGTTCAGCATTATTCAGGTAACCTTGAAAATTCAGTTGTTAAATAAATTCAGTCTCCTTAAAATAAACCTACTACTGATATAACGCCTCCCTATTAACTTTTGTTAAATAGAAAGTGTTAATTAAATTAGAGTCTTCTTTTTTCTTTTGGTCTTTAGTTTGGAGATAGATGAATCTCTTATATTATCAGAACACATAAAGATTCACCATTTTAAAATATGACTTTCATTATATAAACCTCAGAGCATTTCTGTACAACATAAGCTTCATTAGCCATTTTTTGATAACTGCATGGTTTTTCAGTATAAACCACTTTATCTGCAAAGTACATTTTGGGTAATCTATTAATATAATGCATAAATTGGTTTCTTATAGTCACATCTTGATACTGGATTTCCCAAAATTCACCACTGCTTTCATGTTAACATCTTAAACTAAATTTTAGAACTCTGAGGGCTTGAAGGCATAAACTCGTGAAACTAAAAAGGTGAGGGAGTCCTTATTATAGTATTGAGTTTTTAAATATCTCTGTGGCTTCCCTTCTATTTCCAATAAAATTAATTTGTCTCCCCTCCATCCCAAAATTCTGCCACACAATTTTAGTCTTTCTTGGGAAATAGAAATCTTTTTCCTAGAAAAGATACATTCTGATTTTTTTAAAGGATGCATACATTTTATCCCTAGGTTTAACTCTAATTAGTCATCTTAGTAATATTGACTTTAATGATGCTGGAATTTGTAGGCCTTTTTGCTATAACTTATGGCACTTAAGAGAAATCTCCATTCACCTATCATCGGGATACTTGACCTGGCCTAATCACTTGCTTAGTTCTTGAATTTTGTGTAGTTGTTCGCATATTTCTGTTAAGAAATTATGCACCTAACAGCCGTTCCCTCATTCTCTGCAATGCTGGGATTGAAGCTGACAGTAAACAAATCAGGATCGGATAGAAGAAATTGCTCTTGTCAGCTCATGCCACCTTATAAGTAAGTGACAGAACATTCCTCCTTCCTTCCAGTGACCCTCATCATCACCTCATTATACTTGTATATTCTGATTGGGTACATCTTGTACAATTTAGCACAAGCATTCCACAAATATTATATTTCTCCCTTTTTCTCTATTTGACAGCTAGGGCTATAAACAGTGCTGAAATAGAAAGCCTTTAGTTCATGCTCATTGCTTGATATGGCTAAGATTCAACCATACTTAGTCTTGTATTTATGCAAAGATGGTTCTGTTGTTTTGTTGCTGAGTTTTGTGTGTGTGTGTGTGTGTGTGTGTGTGTGTGTGTGTATTTGTGTAATTGTTGACTCACAACAACAGCCTAGATTAATCTTTGCAGTTTTCCTGGTAAGGTTTTTTGGAAGTCATTTGCCACTAGCTTCTTCCTTGAGCTAAAAGAAAGTGATTGACCAGTGTGGCCCAACGGGACTGCAATTCATAGTCTCCTAGTTTTTAGCCTGTTCCACTGTACCAAAGGTAGTATATGGCACATTAAAATTACAGAGCGGACTGTAATTGTTTTTAGAATTGTTTTTAGGTAAAAAAAACAACAACAAACCACATTCCTAGAAACACCTAATTTTTTTCTTCATCTAGTGAGCAAATATTGATACTAATAGGGGTTACATGTAAACAAATTATAAAACTACACTCTTAATTGTTTTAGACAGTTGTGGATAATAAATGCATTTATACTTCCTGTATCTTGAGCAGTAATCCATAGTTTTTATTCTAGCACTGGGAGATATCCAGTTTCTTGCAAATAGACTTCTTTTCATTTAACAAAATTGCTCCTTCCCCTGAAAGACTCTAATTGCCCTCTTCCAATTAAAAGGTTCCTAAACACTTCTGAGAACACATAGCATGCTAAGGGGGGGGGGGGGAATCTTGTCCTCCTCATTTCACTGAATGTAGGCGGTATTAATTGGCTAATTACTATCTACTCTTATCCACTGTTGTAAAATAAGTAAAAATGCATGTTTCTAGGACAATTTGTTTTTTTAAAAATAGCCTTCTTATGTCTTAGAATGGTCATGTGTTATTGTGTGCATGCATACAATATTCTGTGCAAAGTTCTTAACATTCCAGATACTTAGAAATATATTTACTTATTCTAAGAATGTTCAATATTTAAACCGTTTTTTAAATTGTTTTAGAAGTTAATGAGTTTAGCAATATTTTTGAACTATTTTATCTTTTTAGTAACATTATTCAATATTCATTTGCCTATATTCAGGCACATTTAAACATTCTTCTCTTTTTGCTCGCCCAAGGATGTATGCTAACTAGAATGTATTTATACATTCATGCTTCATCTATTGTTTAATACATTAATTAATACTGCATGAAACTTTCAGATGTTGTCTCCTTGCTCTCTATTGCATCAAAGATAGAGCTATTATGCTTCCATGTATTCTGCCCACTTGCATCTTTCCACGTCTAATAATTTGTTTCTTTTTTTATCTCATTTTTTTTCTATTGCCATAATATTGAAGTAATCCATGACATATTTTTGTTACTAGTTGGACAAATTGCTACTTAAAAGGTATATGCTTCTCCAGGAGTATCATTTATCAACCTGGTACCATCCACTTGTTCAGATAGCAAAATATGTAATTTCCTAGCAGTATTTCTAGAGCAGAGGTCCCCAACCGGGCACCAGGGACCGGTTACGTGGAGAATGGTTTTACATGGACCAGAGGGGGCATGGTTTTGTGTGCTGCCTGCATCTCGCAAATGGGGCTTTGCTTGTTTGTGCGGCCCAGTTGCTGGCATGCCGCGGCCCGGTACCAGTCTATGGACTGGGAGTTGGGGACCCCTGCTCTAGAGGCTATCAGAATCCAGAATGCCAATCTAGAGATTTGCCTGAAAGTTTTATCAAGCAATCCATAATTGCCAGAGAACAGTGAGTGAATAGGAGACAAAATTAATGACGGGCCTGTTGAGGGTATTTTGGTCATGGCCAATTACATCATCAGGTAAGATCCTGACAAAAACCGATGGTTTTTACCAATTGTGTATTTGCTTTATGCCATTCCAGCTGTTTTTAACAGAGGTGCTCTACAAAAGAAGCAGGATTTCATCTTCAGTAAATAAAATCTTAGTGTCAGCCATTGATTGCTTTCTGCTTCATCTCTGGGCTCTGTTCTGGGCCCAGTGCTCTTCAATATCTTCATTAACGATTTGGATGAGGGGATAGATGGGGAACTCATCAAATTTGCAGACGACACCAAGCTGGCAGGAATAGCCAATACTCCAGAAGATAGGCTTAAAATACAGGAGGATCTGGACAGACTCAAACACTGGGCGCTATCTAACAAAATGAAATTCTATGGTGAAAAAAGTAAGGTTCTACATTTAGGCAGGAAAAATCAAATGCACAGGTATAGTATAGGTGGTACCTTGCTCAATAGTAGTAACTGTGAGAGGGATCTCGGAGTCCTAGTAGACAATCACTTCAATATGAGCCAGCAGTGTGCTGCAGCTGCCAAAAAAGCCAACACAGTGCTAGGCTGCATTAACAGAGGGATAGAATCAAGATCAAGTGAAGTACTAATACCACTTTACAATGCTTTGGTAAGGCCACACCTGGAATACTGCATCCAGTTTTGGTCACCATGATGTAAAAAAGATGTCGAGACTCTAGAAAGGGTACAGAGAAGAGCAACAAAGATGATTGGGGGACTGGAGGCTAAAACATATAGGGAACTGTTGCTGGAATTGGGTATGTGTAGTTTAACGAAGAGAAGAGTGAGGGGTGACATGATAGCAGTTTTCCAATATCTCAGGGGCTGCCACAAAGAAGAGGAAGTCAAGCTATTCTCCAAAGCACCTGAAAGCAGGACAAGAAGCAATGGATGGAAACTAGTCAAGGAGAGAAGCAACCTAGAACTAAGGAGAAACTTCCTGACAGTTAGAATAATTAACCAGTGGAACAACCTGCCTCCAGAGGTGGAGGTTTTTAAGAAGAGACTGGACAGCCATTTGCCTGAAATGGTATAGGGTTTCCTGCCTGAGCAGGGGATTGGACTAGATGACCTCCAAGGTCCCTTCCAACTTATTATTATTATTATTATAAGCTACCTTAGTAAATCACCACCAGCTTTCCTTTCCCCTGCCCTCTTAAAATTTCTTCATATATCATGAAAAAAACAGAGAGACTTAGGTTGACTTGACTGAGAGATTGTTTTGTTCCTATTGAAGCATTCAGACCACAGTAATGAATAAAAACATTTTAGGATAATAGTGTTAAAAGTTCATACTGGGCCCAAGATGATTTGAACATGCTCAGAAACATGCCACAGTATCTAAGACTTATGTTATGACTCTGCTTCTGTTACCCTAACCAGGTTTTAGCATTCATTAATCTCATGGTAGGTGTGATAAAAATAATTCTGTCGTGCCATAGTCCAATTTGGAAAAAAGAGAATGCTTGGGTCTTGTTACCAAAAAGAATAGGAAGGCTAAGAATCCTTTATTTAGTCACAGTACAGTAGAAGAGATAGGATAAATCAGCCTATAGAATCTCTAGCAAACATCAAGTCTCTTCTGGGAAATTGGGGAAGGGTACAACAATGAAGGGGACGCGGTGGCTCAGTGGGTTAGGACGCTGAGCTTGTCGATCAGAAGGTCGGCAGTTTGGCGGGTCAAATCCCGAGTGCTGCGTAGCAGAGTGAGCGCCTGTTACTCGTCCCAGCTTCTGCCAACCTAGCAGCTCGAAAGCATGTAAAAATGCAAGTAGAAAAATAGGGACCACTATGGTGGGAAGGTAACAGCATTCCGTGCGCCTTTGGTGTCTAGTCATGCCGGCCACATGACCACGGAGACATCCTCGGACAAGCGCTGGCTCTTCGGCTTTGAAACGGAGATGAGCACCGGCCCCTAGAGTCGGAAACAACTAGCACGCATGTGCGGGGGAACCTTTACCTTTACCTTTACAACAATGAAATAAGAAAGCAGTAGCCTCGGGCTACCTTAATATTTTATTAGAATATATGATGTGCCCTACATATTTCCAAAACAGCTTATTGTGATGGCAGTAGTTGAACTGCCATCAAAATACAAATGCTAACAACACAAAGCAACTGTGTTGGTGGCTCCAAGTTTAATCCAGACACAGTTAAAATCAGTAACTTAAATCTATAAAACTGAATCAAATGTGAACCTGATAGCTGTCATAATCTTTGTTGAAAATTTTTCTTTGGATTCATCAGACAAGAAAGAAAAGCCTCACTGATTGTGAAGTCCAGATTATACAATGCATTCACCTGATGCCAAGTCTGAATTCTTTTTGGTGTCAGATGAAAACCTTTCTATTTTGTTTATGTCTTTTCAATTCAATAATCTTCAAAAATTCAGATTGATAGATGGTGGCTTTTTGAACAGATGCTTTTTTATTTGCTTGTTGAATGCTACCAACTTTTTATCTAAACCATACTGAAAAATGAGAGAATAGAATAAAAATATTGGAAATAGATACGCAAACTACTTGTATCTAAGACTCCCTTCAAAGGATTTCCTATGCTTTTTAGCCTCTGTGGTTTACTCTAGCTGACGTCCTCCCTGTATCTTCTAGTAAATGATGAAAACCTAATCTTTCTCCTCCAAATGTTCACCAATTTCAGTGAATACTTTTCTATGCATGTTGATCCCAGCCAATAGTTTGGAATATCATAAACAGTTATTCTCAAACAACAGATTCTGTGTCAGAAATTATTCTTATGCTGTGACAAGAAAAGCACTAGACAGTAGGAGTAGGATCTCCATATATTAACTGAATCCAGGACTGAAGTAGCCAGTTGGGTGTATATAATACACAGGCTTCCAGAACTTGCCAATATATTTGGCTCCTGATACATCATATCTGCTTTTCCATAGTTTTGCTCCATTTGCAATATTTAGCTCAATATGGAGCCTACAGAACAAATTTGAAAGTACTGTCTCTTTATATTATGTGAAGATGTACACTATTTTTCCCATTTCTTGGAAATAACTCTCTGATATCCATATATTCCTGAACAACAATGACTGGCACCCTGCCTTTTCCTAGATTTTAAAAAAATACTTTAAAAATCTGCCATTTCAGTGCTTTGTGCCTTTGATGTTTGTTCAATATTACTTCTTTTAAAAAAAACAAACCCAAGATGTAGGAAAGAGTACATTTATTCCTAAGGAATCGATTGAGTAAATTTTAGTTTAAGTGTAATTTTAACATTCCTGATTTAAAACTTCCATTTCTACTCCTGATATAATCCCTGTGACCATCCTTCATTTTTGCATAGTGCCTACTTAGCAACATTTAACATATATAGTATGTATAGTAATGGGAAAAAGTACACCCTACTGAATTTTTTCCCCTTTCTAAACATATTTCAACATATAGGTATTTGATCTTCATTTCAATAATATTGATAGAGGAAGAGGATATAACACATACATTAATCATTTACATTTTGTACTCCATTGTGTAATTTAAATAAACATAATTGCTAATTTCACATGTAGATAAACAACATTATGAGAGAGGCTTTTGGAGAAACCAGTCTTATTTAAACCTCTTTTAGATGAGTTGCTTTTTGTTGTTGAAGTGTGTGAGATTGCTATGCCTAAATCAAAAGAGCTCTCTGAGACATTCAAAAAGAAGATTATACAGTATTTTTCCGTGTATAAGACGCTATTTTTCCTGCAAACACCCTGTTCAAAAATCAGGTGCATCTTATACAAGTGCAGCATCTTATACACGGAAAATAATGGTAATCTCTGCAGCCCAGGGCATGCCTATGTGGGTTGCCATGCCGCCTAGTGCAAGTGTCCAACCCCTGTGGGCTTGCCACTAATGGGAGGGGAGATGGGGCAAGATTGTCGGCAGGCCGAATTTCTGGATTTGCCAGCTGAGCTGTTTGGCACTCCACCAAACAGCTGATCGGTGCAGAGAAACTTGCATGCCAGAGCATCTTATACAAGGGTGCATCTTATAGATGGAAAAATATAGTATATGTCAATGGATTTGGGAAGGAATTTTAAAAGATTGCCAAACAGTTAGCTGTCAATCATTCTACTGTCTAGAACAGGGATATCAAACTCTCAACGTCACGTGATGTGTCGCAAGGTATCATGACTTTTTTTCCATTGCCGGCAATGGGGTAGGCACGTTTTCGGCATAACAAAGAACGAGATTTATGGAACAACGTACTCTGGATAGCTAAGGCAGAAATAGACTTATTTGACCACAGAACCAAAAGTCATGTTTGGCGGAAACCAAAGAAAGCATTCATCAGAGGCCTCAGAATGAATAGAAGTACAAATTTTAGGGGTTTACTTTTTATTTATTAATTAAGTACTTATACCACCCATCTCCCCTATAAGGTGACTCTGGGTGGTTTACAAATTAATTTTTAATTAACAAGTTAATTAAAATACTAAAACATTAAAACTGCACAGATTTAAGATTTGAAAACTATACTGAAACCAGAGCTGAGATACAGATGAGACGGGGATGAGGTCTTCTTATCCTGTCAGCCACTTCCAGTGGTGAGAGCGCCCCCTGGGGGCCCTAGGCAAACCAGCAAAGCCAAGTTTTCATAGTCTTCCAAAAGGATGGAAGCGGTTCTCACCTCCGGTGGTATGCAGGATGATTAAGCATCAAGCTTATTTTGGAATGCTACTAACAGACATTTTAACTTGTTCACTAGCACTATTTTTGTTTGTTCTTTTCTTCTGTGCTTGCTATGTTTGTTTGATGTTTGTTACCCTTTTCTTTCCCTGTGCTTTACTTCTCCTTCATCAGAGAGAGCTGCGGGCCTTTGCTGCCGCTTAGTAGTCCCTTGTCATAAAGGAATGCCAAGGCTTACTGACCTGTCTGTCAAAACCAAAGATGTCTGGGAAATTCCACGAGAATCACTACAGTTGATCAAGAGACTGGGAAATGGGCAGTTTGGGGAAGTATGGATGGGTATGCTGAGACAATATTTTAACTTATTTACTCAGCCCCCAGCTATTGGGGACAGGTGTGGAAGATGGAAGGTGGAAGCAAAAGCAATAGGGATCAGTATCAGGAAGAGCAGATGTCTTCCATTACCTAGAGTAATATGGTCTTCTCTGAAAAATTATCATTTTTTTTAAAAAAACGATAAAAAGACAGATAATGCAATGGGCTTCCTGAGTTTACTTGCTAATTTTGACAAGCTGCCTTCAGTTTTCAAATACATTAATCAGATAGCTATGCAAATATTTACTATGAGCCTACTATCTAGAATCGAACTACTACTGAACACAAATAACTAATGAGGGGAAAAAGCACCTTCCATCTTTTCCTGTGCATGCAATTACTCTATGAATTATAAGTATTTCTTTTATTAATTTCCTTTTCTGTAGAGAAAGCTGATGGTTTATGTTTTAACTTAACTGTGATTGCATCGAATTATACTCCACAAACTGTCGGATTGGCTAAGGATGCATGGGAAGTTGCACGAGATTCATTGTTTCTGGAAAAGAAGCTGGGTCAGGGCTGTTTCGCTGAAGTGTGGAGTGGTAAGGCAGCGAAAACTGTTCTGGTTTGGGATGGATGCTTAAAGCCATCAGAAGACTTTCTAGGCCACACAAGCACAGTATATAACAGTATATTGTTATATATCTGTGTTATATTGTAAAAAAAATGCATTGTTGATTCTAAAACTGGAGGTTTCCAATTCCCAAGTTTCACTATTATTTATATGGTCCAAGATTGGGTATAGTCCACACCATTATTGTGTGTTGGTTCATTTCTTGGAGCTCTTGTTAGCGTTTATGAGACCAAATAAAGTGTCTCGCTATTTGGGATGCAAATCCTTTTGATATAGTAATGAAGATTTAATCTCAAAGAGGGCATTTTTCTGGGCTCACTCTCTACCTTTCCCCTATAGCAAAATAGCTTTCATATGTTCCAATTATTGGGACAGCCTTTTGCTAATTACTAATAAGTAGCTGAGCCACATGGCTATAGATTTCTTTTAGTATGAGAATTTTCAACTCTACAGTATATGTGAAAATGAATTCATTATGTTAACATTTGTCTAGCTTTCGATCTTTTTTTCCTCCCTTAAAAATAAAAGGTTCCAGTTTTGGAATATTAATGACAATAGTTCCATCGATGATTACAAAATTAAACAGTTATGAGCTGTAGACAGATAAAATCACAAGAATATTTTTAGCTGATATATGAATTTACTTATTCATTGGCATCCTCATAATTTCTAGTTCACAGGAGAATTAGTTTGACAAGAGTCCATGGGATCCTTACCTTCATGTTTTACTATTATTTATATTGTAAAGAATAGTATGTTGTGTGTTGCTTTGACCCTATGTGCAGGCTTTCTCCAGTAGAAAGAGGTTTCTTTATAATGACTTTCCAAAATAAAAGAGCAATTCTAGCAGAAGAATATTTATCAATACATTTCAGCCCAATAAATTTGTTCACTTTCTAATCAAGGTGAATTCATTCACCCCACCCTACCCAATCCCCCAGGAGCTTGGTGCTGTATCTTGGCTGGGCAATAGCTTTGTGAAATGCATTTGCCTCAAGTACCTTGTTCTATGTCACCCAATGAGCTAAGTCATTAAGACAGGTTTTTCATGTTTGTCATCCCTCTTTCGACTGTAGAGGATGAACCTAAATTAAAGTAGTTGGATCACCAGTGTTCTGCAGCTGCATTAGTGCTCACTGCTTCTTATATGTAACACTTACAGATTAATTTTTCCAACTCATTTTTCGTATCACAGCAGTCTTCCCTAATTTGGTGCTCTTCAGAACTGTGGCTAAGAATTCTGACAATTTAAAGCAGAGATCCCCAACCTTTTGGGCACCAGGGACTGGTGCCATGGAGAAAGGTTTTTCCGCAGACCAAATGTATGTGTGTGGTTTTCAGTACTGCCAGCATCCCAAGGATGGAGCTTTGCTTGTTTGTGTGGCCCGCTTGCTGGCATGCGGGGACCAGTGCCGGTCCACGGACTAGGGGTTGGGGACCCCTGGTTTAAAGGCAACGCATTTGGAGAATATAAGATTGGGAAAGACTGCTGTAATATCTACAAATAACATTCTGTAGTTTAGCTCTCAGTCGGGCATGTGTAAAATTTATTTATTTATCTATCCATCTGGTACTAGGTACTTGGAATGGGAACACTAAGGTGGCAATAAAGACATTGAAGCCTGGCACTATGTCACCAGAATCATTCCTGGAAGAAGCCCAGATCATGAAAAAGCTAAAGCATGACAAACTGGTCCAACTTTATGCTGTGGTATCAGAAGAACCCATCTACATTGTCACAGAATATATGGGTAAAGGTAAGATAAGAAGCATGTGTACTCAATAGATTGCAGAATGCAAATTAACTGTGCTATTAGGCTATCTTGTATTTAATTAATTATACAATGTTTATGCCAATTGACTCTTGGCAGTTAGCAGTAAAACAGAAAATAAATAGTAATGCATAAATGAAAACCCAACCCCTCAAACCACTGCAATATAATTAAACAATGTAGAGAAAGCATGTAGGGCACGACTTCTAGAATTCTTTCCCTTTTAAAATGTAATTGGTGAACTAAAAAGTGGATAGCATAAAATGGTTTTGCAGCATACAGAAATTGATCACTTAATATAATTTCATTAAATATAAAGTCTTACCTATGATTACACCTTTCTCTTAACTAGATTCTTGCCATCAAACCTATAAAATCTTTGTAAATAGCATGTATGTTCCCAGTACTTTTTTTTGTAAAATAAAAAGGTTCTGGAACTCACACATGTCATACAACCTGCCTTGCCTACCCTACAAGGTTCCATCCAAAAAAAGGTGCCGGAACTCTGTTCTGAGCGTTCTATGACAAAAAAAGCCCTGTATGTTCCCATATCAATATAACAAGCAGATATTTTTTGACAAAGTGTTCTATGTCAAATATAATGAGATGATAAGGCATTACAACATGCCACATTGCCTCTAGAATTCTTTCCAACTCTTAAGAACCATTGTGGTGTAATATTTATGGTGTTAGAGTAGGAAGAGGGAACATAATATCATAGAAATTACTGATAAGGTAAAAAAAGGTAAGGAACAAAGAATTAAGATTTCCTTGTAATACTAGAAAGATCTCCCCAACTACACAAAAGGTTTTACTGCCACCAAAGAATTAAAACTACCTCTGTTTCTTCATGCCCATTTTAGTTGCTTACTGAAAGACAATATAAAATCTGTTTGAGCTGCAATATCCAAAATCTGGTTTATTCCTTTATAAAATCCTTTCACTTTCATCTTCCTTCTTATGCTTCATTCTGGGTAAAAATCTAGCAGAGATTTTGTTTGTTTTACATCCAATTTTAAATGGTTGAAAAGAAAGTGCTTTCTTTATGTATTTTAATTGTATCTTCACGTTAGTGACTCAGTTATCTGTATCATTTAAGATCACTCAGAACTTTTTAGAGCGATTTTTGTTTTTCTTTTTTTAGTGTTTTTTTATATTTTGAGTGATCTGGTATTCAATATATTGCATTCCTTTTTCTGAACATTGATGG
Source organism: Vipera berus (assembly GCF_964194415.1). Lineage (NCBI taxonomy): Eukaryota > Metazoa > Chordata > Lepidosauria > Squamata > Viperidae > Vipera > Vipera berus. The sequence goes on along the minus strand of NC_138202.1, from coordinate 255,483,295 downwards.
TTTTATTATGATTCTGAACAAAAAGGTTTGTGTGAGTAAAAGGATTGAACATTCCCTCATATATTACTTAGAAGTTTATATTGGACAAGAACCTTAATTAAATATCCATAAATTCCTGTGGTCATAACTGTTTGCCTCCTGTATCCAAATTCTCACAATACCCATGGTTTGAACTTCAAAAGTTAGCATTGTCTCTTTGACTGGAGTGACAAAGGTTAGAGGGGACTGAATGGTATCCAAGGTATCTAATCCACAGACACTAAAAATGAAATTTTTGGAAATTATTGACATGATCCAGATAGAATAGTTAAGGCCTTTCCAGACAATACCAGAATTTCCCAATAATTTCACATTTCAGTATTTTTCTGAGAATATCCACAACTATTATGTTTTTTACTTCCTTCGTTTTTTATAGCTTTGTGATTACCTTTCACAGAAATATCTCAAGATGGTCCCTTTTCTTTTCTACTCTTCTGATTTATACCAGGCTGTTATCACAATATCTTAAAATGTTTATATATTATTGCATCTTACTCTCCCTTAAATGGCAAGGGTTATTGATTTCCACATCCTAAAGTAATTATTTCCTGGCTTCATGGATTTGCTGAGCTCAGCATTGCTGTGTGACTACTTTCTCCCTCCAGAAATGCTTAAGTAAGCATTCTGAACTTACTCTTTAAATATATCATCTAAACAAAAGTTCTGTGCACATGATAAAGTGGTGGGGAGAGTTCCTTTTAATGATTTACTCATGACTGGGCACTGCTGCTTCTTTAAATAATAATATAGAATGCTTTGTTTGTCCTCAAGGATTCCTTTTTGTTGTGCTTGCCGTATGCAAACTGATATTACCAAATGTACTTTTTTTTCCACTTGGTATTTACTTCAGTAAATCAGTTTTCCAGGAACATTATCCCTTCTGCTCTGCATTATAGAGAATTATTTTTGTTTAGGGGTAGAATAACTATATTGGAGGGGGAAAGGACCTGAATCCAAAGTTATGTGGAACTTAAGCCTGCATCTAATGGCGCTTTAGACAAAGGGTAACATTTTCTGCTCTTTTCTATCAGTAGTGAATCCCTTGTGATTCCTTAAGCCAGGAGAAATTGCAATAGTGTTTTTGGCAGGAGATCATCAACACACAAAATTTCCCTGTTGTATGCAAACGGAGAGGGGGTAGCAGAAGAGAGAACCAGATGAATAGTCTGGTTAAAGGTGCCAAGCTAGTAAATAGAAAGTGTGGATTCTGGTCCTTTCTTACATCCAGCTGAGTGACTTGGGTTATCTCAGCCTTAGGAAGAAGATAAATGAAAAACCACTTCCAAAAATGTTGCCAAGAAAACTTCAGGGACTTTCCAGACAGTTGCCAGAAGTTAAGAATTACTCCAAGTGTATTTAAAGTGTCTTCAGCTTTAATCACCAAAACCCCCTAATCTCTTAACACATATTCCTAGAAATTCAGGCACCACCCATACCACTATATCACTTCCTGTTATCTATTGCTAGTCCCAAAACAAATAAAAAAGTTTTGCCCCATTATCAAACATGTTCTTACCTCTGAAGTGGGATGATATATTAAATCTAGAATTCAATAGGTTGAATTTTATATTAACCTGACTTTTTCCATGACTTGTGTGATTTTGATCTTTGGAGACAAATGCAAAGTATAAATAAATATGTAGCACAGGTTTTCCATAGTTATGATCCATAAAATTATTTTGATAGACTGTAAATCATTGCTGATTTTAAAACTGAATTATATTTGTATATGGAGAATGGCTAAAAAATTATTAACACAACATTAGAAAAATGAGATTTTGGGAAAAATAAAAAACAAGGAGAAATGGTTTGGAGTTCCTTTGATAATGGAATAAATTTCCAGCTTTCCCTTAATCCCCATTGCTTGGGAAGAGCAAATTTCTATTATTATTGTTGTTGTTGTTGTTATCATTATCATCATCATTTAAGAATGTAAATTTTAACTATTTTGAAAGAAATATTATTTAAGAACTTTTTATTTGTATTGCAGGAAGCTTGCTAGATTTCCTAAAAGATGGAGAAGGAAGAGCTCTGAAATTGCCAAATCTGGTAGACATGGCAGCACAGGTAAATATGAATGTGTCATTAATCCAAGGTATGAATGTGAAAGTAAGTTGTATTTATTAACTAGCGTATGTCATGTATTGTGAATTAAACAGGTTGCTGCAGGCATGGCTTATATAGAGCGAATGAATTACATACACAGAGATCTGCGTTCTGCAAACATCCTGGTGGGGAATGGTCTAATATGCAAAATTGCTGACTTTGGACTAGCAAGATTAATTGAAGACAATGAATACACAGCCAGACAAGGTAGGATGAGTGGCCAATATAACCATTGTTATAGTTGTGAATATTATGTGCAGAAAGACATGCCCCCAAGTCGTGGCTTTCTGATGCATACTTGTTTTAAATGTAATCTGCATTTAATTTTTGAGATAAGGAATTGTTATTGCCAAGTCCACTGGATAGCAAAGGTACGTATCACCTCTCTGGCAAGTTTGGAAATAATAGCAGTCTTCAGCGAGAGAGATTGCAATTCGAACAGCTTAATAACTCCAAATGTTTAAAACAAATAACTCCAAACATTTAAGCAAGATAAATAATTTATTACCACCTTTTCTGATCAGTAATTTCTGTAAATGGGTGGAACCCCTTTAAAAAATATCTGCTGCCTTTGGACACATCTTGGAATAGATGTTATCTCACAGTGACTTCATTTTTTTAAAAAAAATGAGTATCCTAATTATTTTTACTAGGTCTTCATAAGTTATTGGTCAATTATTACTTCCACAAATGGAACTAAGTGATTTCCTATTAAAATAAAGTTAAAATGCATTGATTGCATTCTAGAAAATTCACCCGTACAGTATGTAATAGGAAATCTGTTCATGGTGAAAACTGTAATCAGGTTGAAAAACTATCTAGGTATATTAGAGACAGTCATAGTTACATTTTTAGTTTAGTCTTCGTATAGTATAGACCACATTTAAGAAGTAAGAGTTTCTCTAAATATGTTCTTTATGTTTAAAATATAGCAATCAAATACTTTTTTTGCTGCTCTTGGTATCTTAATTCTACAGACTCTGGCATGCATTCTCCCTCCTCCTTTTTCCATGACTCCACCACGTAGATTTTCCACTGGGGTGCAGCTAGAGGACTGATTGTTTATCTAACTGGTTAGTGTTCCTGTAGGGTTTTGACATGCAGGAACTGAAGACTGGCTGGGAAAATGTGATGCAGGCTGGCAGTTCTTCTAGAGACAGGAAGTGCTCACCCCTGTGAAGAGTTGAAGGCTGAATTTCAAAAACAGTCTTTTCTTTTTCTTACCAGTATTGTGTACTTGACATTAATTGGGCTGACTTCCTGCCTCTTCCATCCCCCAAAAGCTTTCTTGGATCTCTGAAGAAATTAGTAAAGGAAGCAGATGGTGTTAAGATATCCATCCCCAGTTAATTTGCAGGACATAAAATTTCGAGTTCAGTCTGATTCTTTTTGTATTGATTTCTAACAGCTATGCTGACTGTAAGTTGAGAACTAATAGGATTATCAACATTATTTCCCATAATTCATAAGCAAAAGATGGATGTACATTGGCAAATAAAAACAATTTCTGAATTCTATCTTTAGTACCCTGTCCTGTCCCAAATTTGATAATAAGTGATCAAGTCATGTTAAAATATTTCTAGATGTTTCATAGAAAGGCTAAAAAGTTGTACAGGTGGGATTGAAGGGTTAAAGTATTGAAAGGCGATGTGTTTGTATAACACAAAATAGTTAATGGAGTTTTCAGTGAGTGCAGAAATAGCTGGAGTTAGCTAAAAAAGGGGATATTGGACATATTCTGAGGATCTGCTGTGTGTTAGGTGCTTAGAATTTCTTTGTGTTAATTTAAGCTACGAAGAAATTACCGTATTTTCCGGCGTATAAGATGACTTTTTAACCCATGAAAATCATCTCAAAAGTTGGGGGGTCGTCTTATATGCCCAGTCATCTTATATGCCGGAAAATCAGCGAGCCCGGGAAGGCACGCCCTCCCCTCTCACTGTGGAGGAAGCAGGGCAGGCTGGCGTCTGGCGGGAGCCGGCAGGGCAGTCCTGCGCACGCGCGCGCTCCCCAGCTGTTAAGGAGCACTCCTTAGCAGCCGGGGAGTGCGCGCGTGCGCAGGACTGCCCTGCCGGCTCCCACCCGACGCTCTTCCCTCTTGAGGCAGCATCGCTCCCCGGCTCCTAAGGAGTCCTCGGGGATGCTGCCTCAAGAGGGAAGAGCGTCGGGTCCTGCCGGCTCCCGCCTGACGCTCTTCCCTCTTGAGGCAGCATCGCTCCCCGGCTCCTAAGGAGTCCTCGGGGATGCTGCCTCAAGAGGGAAGAGCGTCGGGCGGGAGCCGGCAGGGCAGTCCTGCGCACACGCGCACTCCCCGGCTGCTAAGGAGTGCTCCTTAACAACTGGGGAGCGCGCGCGTGTGCAGGACTGCCCTGCCGGCTCCCGCCAGACGCCAGCCTGCCCTGCTTCCTCCACTGTGAGAGGGGAGGGCGTGCCTCACCCGGGCTCGCTGATTTTCCGGTGTATAAGACGAAAAATCTTGAAAATCATCTCAAAAGTTGGGGGGTCGTCTTATACGCCCAGTCGTCTTATACGCCGGAAAATATGGTATCTTTTGGGGGGAATATTTCTAACAGGTTTCTCCTGTTGCTTATAGTAACTTTAATAATTACAGACACAAAGGAGGATATACTTGGGTTGTTGTTTTTTTGTTCTGTGTGTGAAATGGCAAATTGATAATTTTGTTTAATAAAACAGGAAGATTTAGCATAAATGGAGACAAGCTTTCTCAAATGCTTATTTGGATGGTCTCTACACATATTACTTGGTTTCTATTGCGCTAATATAGCTGTAGGACAGACGTGGTTTTCTAGTAACTTCAGTTAAAGCCAGTCAGTAAGATCATTCAAAGTATTTTGAATTCAAAATGGCCATTTTGACAAATGACATAAACCATTTTGAACATAAAAACAGGTTTCGAGCAGGTTTTGAAATCTTTAAAGCAGGGGTCTTCAAACTTGGCCCTTTTATGATTTGTGGACTTCGACTCCCAGCGTGCCTGGCTGAGGAATTCTGGGAGTCGAAGTACACAAGTCATAAAAAGGCCAAGTTTGAAGACTTCTGCTTTAAAGCATTTTAGAAAAGTTTTCTGTTTAAGAGAACCTTTCTTTCAAAATGTTCAAAGTACCGGTAATCCTTGACTTATAAACACAACTGGGACCAGAATTTCAGCTATGAGCAAAGTAGTCATTAAGCGAGATGCCCACATGACTGCTTCATTCAATGACCACAATCCTGGCACTACTGCAGTTGTTAAGCAGTTATCCGGGTCATTAAGCAGACAGAGCTAAAGAGCTGCATGGAAGGGAATCCCTTTGAAGTGCTGCAGGAACAAAACTCAGATCTTCTGAGCTCCATTTCAGCAGCCCATTGGAGAATTTTCCCTTCTTCCTGTTGATTTTCTTGGGGAGGCCAGCAGAAAAGATTGCAAATGGCAATCACATGTTAGGGGAGGTTGGCAACCAGTCATAAATGCAAACAATACCTAGCCAAGCACCCAGATCATGATCGTGTGATGGGGGGAAGCGGGGAGGATGGAGCATTTTACAATGGCCAGACGTGCTTTATAGGCCTTAAATCATCCATATTGTAGTTGTCATAATTAGGACCACTGTTAAACAGTCATAAATCAAGGACTACTTCCCATTTCATGCTCGAAGCAATTGTTTCACACCCAAGATAAACCATTTTTAATTTGAAAAGAACTTTGTTTTGTCAAATTGTTTCAAATTTGAAACAATGCAAATTCAAACAGCTTTGCAGATCATTTTACCTAGGAATTGTATAAATCTTTGTATTCATTCTTTGAAAAATTACTCTTGATAATGATGTATGTTTTTCCCAGGTATTAGAACCGCAAATCACCTAAGCCAATAGACATGTATCTTTGATATCATGTGAATAGTTTGTAATATTGAAAAATATCAGTCACTAGTACCTCCTGAATGTTAAGTAAGCATTTTACTCAAGTGTTCCAGCAGATCATAGTGTTTTTATCAAAATTAATTGGTTTCCTGCTCCTAGGTGTATCAACATTTTTCTGCTTTCCTCTTTCAAATCTTCTTTTATAGTTGGGACAAAGCTAAATTCTCTAGCAGAACAGAAACCCAGGTTTAATTGTTGACTCACTTAAAACAAAGTGATACTTATTACTTTACCGACCACAATGCAAAATAATACTAATAATACCCACATAATTAGCTGCTGCAAGAAGATCACATAGACTGATTGCAAACAACAGCATATAGCATAGCAACAATGGTGCATTGGAATATCTGCAATAAATATCATTTGCCTGCAAGCAACAATTGTTGGTATCACAAAATAAACCAAGTAATAGAAAATGAAGAAGCTAAAGTGCTCTGGTACTTTAGAATTCAGACAGACAAGCATCTGTCACATAACATCTTGGACTTAACAATTATCAATAAAGCCAAAAGTCTGGATAGTGGGCATTGTAGTACTTGAAGACGGCTGAAGAGAAGAGAAAGAACTGAAGAAGACAACAAAATACAAAGATCCTGCAAATAAAGTAGAGCGGCTGTGGAAAAAGAAAGCAATAATAATAATAGTAGGCACTTGGATGCTGTCCCCTAACTTCTGGGGCACCATTGAACACTATTGGCATTGACAAAATCTCCGTCAGTCAGTTGCAAAAGGCAGCCTTATTTGGAACAGCTTATATCCTGCAACAATACCTTTAACACCATCAAACAATAGTATCTGCGTATCCTAAGGATAGGCAATAAAAATGCCAAATCCAATCCAAACATCTGGCTGACTGTGCAACCAGCCATAATAAAGGTTTAGAGCTACAGCAAAACACTTCAAAGGCTAACCAAATCACAGTTGGTATGTAATGAGTCTGTAGACTTAATAATCATGAAAACAATTAGAATGCTTAAGTAATTGAGCATTTAGATCGTAGAACATAAATATGGTTTCCATGAATACAAACACACTATTTGAAAGTTCTGCCTTTCATTTATTTGAAAATACAATCAGAATTTACATGGCTTAAGACAGGGCTTTTCAACCAGTGGTATGGGTACCCCCTGTGATACATTGGCACCTGGCAGGTGGTATGCGACCATCCTAGAAAAGTGGTAGCAGAGGAGGGGAATGAGCTGAACCGGTGGCAGCACCGCACAAGCCTGAGCGAGAGACGGCTGGAGCTGCAGGGCTGTCAGGGCTCAGTGGAAGCGCCAGGATCAGTGCCAGGCTCCAGCTGGAGATCAGCACTGATCCTGGTGCTTCTGCTGAGCCCAGAAGAAGTGCCAATCAGCTGGAATGTTGCAGTATCTCCAGGGTCTTGTAATTTACATTCAGATGCTTGGCAACTGATTCAAATTTATGACGGTCACAGTGTCCCAGGGTCTTGTGAAGTGACCAAAACCTGCTGCAACCACCCAGCAGATGGGGGGGGAAATAAAAACCAAACTCCCCACCCCTACCCCACCCCTGCTGCCAATCCTCAACAGAAATGCTCATAACAATGAAAACCTTGGACAGGAGGAAGAGTGCCGCCGGGCGGGCAGGCAGGCAGGTGTCTTGCTCGGCTGTGGCTTGGGCACTTTTTTCAGTGCCATTGTAACTTCGAACAGTCACTAAGCAAACTGTTGTAAGTCGAGGACTACCTGTACTTCATCACTTTTTTCCTTTTTGGGGGGGTCATCACGTTTTTGACACCTTGCTAGGTGACTGGTCGTACTCGGATGTTGCCATATCCTAAAAGTGGTACAATGGGTGAAAAGGTTGAAAAGCCCTCACATAAGAGATGTAGAAACAGGTTAGTATTCAGACTTCAGTGTCAAATAAAAAGGTTTGAATTGTGTTTCAAATTGGATCATTTATTAAAATATAGGACAAGGTTTTTCACAAGAATGTAGTGAATTATTATTTTTTAATTTTTTATTCTCTTGAATTATAGAGCTTTATTAGCCATTAATTCACAACGAAAGGCTTACTGATATTTTCTGTATTCTCTCAGGTGCAAAATTTCCTATCAAGTGGACTGCTCCAGAAGCTGCACTATATGGAAGATTTACAATAAAATCTGATGTTTGGTCCTTTGGGATATTGCTAACAGAATTAGTAACAAAAGGGAGAGTTCCATATCCAGGTAAGAGAAAAATACAAATTAAAGAAAAGAGAACCAAAGTTATATCAAACATTTTAATTGATAGATGCAAATAAGTGATAGGTTACTGATATTTTGCATGAAAAATGCTACCTTTGACTATTTCAGGATTCAGTCAGGAAACACTGATTGTTTAAGATCAATTACATGACGCACACATGGCATAGTAGTGATTTTTAGGGATGCCTGTCTGATAAGACATTCATAAACATTTGGGGAGGGGGAATCCATTTTCCAAATAAATAACCCAAATTCAAATAAAAAATATATTGCGCGCTTACTCAGATTATATGCTTTACATCTCTTCAAAATTGTTTATATTTCCTAGGTATGAATAATCGTGAAGTCCTAGAACAGGTAGAAAGAGGATACAGAATGCCATGTCCTCAGGATTGCCCAATCTCTCTACATGAGCTCATGATCCATTGCTGGAAAAAAGACCCAGAAGAGCGCCCAACTTTTGAGTATTTACAGGGTTTCCTGGAAGACTACTTTACAGCAACTGAACCACAGTACCAGCCAGGGGATAACCTGTAATTTGGGGGGGAGGGGGCTGTGCAAACCGGTTACCCAGGTGTTCCATTTGCAATTGACGTAGGTTGAATGGTTCAAGGCTGTATCTTAGAGCACCAAATATACTGAAGCCAGAAGATGAGAACTTCTAGAACTATGTGTCCTAAAAATCTGAATATCTTCTCTGAACAGAAAAGTGAACACGTGGGGGTTTTTTTCTTAATCAAAGACTTTGAAAATGCATTGTTTTAATGTTATGTAAACTGCAAAATCTTTGTTCACTGTAAATAGTAATTCAGTGCCAATAATTTATCCTAGTGCTTTCCTTTTTTAAAAAAAATGCAGAATTATGTGATTTTAACTAGTTTTCTCCTGATTCAACTAAAGTATTATTTTCCAGAAGTGGCCTCTTTTTGTCTACATTTTTTCATGTTCTAACACAATAAAATGAGGACCAGTGTTTGGGGCTTTTGTTTTGTTTCTTTTATATATAGAAATATGTAAAATATATACATACCTGTATATATAGTCCACAGGTGCTATAGCTAAAGGAAATTCATTTCAGAAACGGATTCCATAATGCTGAAGCACCCAGAAAGATTTTCCTGGGGACATTGAACGCTGGTGATGATTCCAAAACCAGTCACTGGATATTTGGCTTTTGCCCAGCATGACTTTTTAAATTGGATTGCACTGTTTGGTTTTACTATATACCCGTAGGTTGTTGTAAGTTTTGATCTTTCAAAACTCATGTACAACATTTCAACAACATTTGCCAAGTGTGTCATTTGATTTTTAGATCGGAATTAAAACAGACAGTGAAAAGTACCCCTGCCTGGACCGGAAGGTTGAAACTGCAAGTGCTTTTGTGTATCAAAATATGTAAACTGAATTTTCTGATTTTTACAAAAAATAATAAACATTGTAACCCCATTCAGTAGTCTCAACCTCATAGCCTTTTAGTCATATTGAGATGCTTTTTCATTCATCAAGCTCAGCTAGAATATCTTTTCTGTGTACCATTTTCCATCATTATATAGGTGTTTTAAATATCCTGTACTGCTAACGAAATTACTTTCAATATGTCTGCAAGTGTTTCAGTAGAATTACTATGCACATCTTTTCTGGGAAATGAGAGCAGTGGGATGCACAAAAGTATTACTTCTTCAGTTGTCTCTATCAACCTTGAATTCTTTCCTTCCTTTTTTCTAACCAAAAAGAAACAAAAAACCCACTCCTTTCTACTTCTCTTTTAAGTTTTTTTTTTAAATAATGTTATGATCTTAATTACATTTTGTTATTGTTTTATTTGCAATTTTATGTTTTTTTAAATGTTTAACTGTCTTAATTTAGTAATTAAAAAGACCATTTTACATTTGGATTTTCGTTGATTTGTTTAAATCACAGGTAGAGGTAGAGTTTGGTTATTTGGCTATTGGGCATGGTTATTCCTAGACCCTGGTGTGACCTATCTGGATTCCAACTCTACAGGATGTTCAAACGTTAATATATTTCCTCTGCTATTATTCCAGAATTCCATCTTTAAGGTTGGAACTGAGGGCATTGGGTAGAATTCTGTGTAGGAGTGCATTTTGCATAACAGTTAACCTGGAAATTCCTTCCCAAAAATAGTTGAAGCAAACCAATGATAAAGTAAGATGAAGTATTCCTAGGAGCAGTCATGCAAATCAATGCTTCTCAAGCATCATTTGGCCTTCCAAAGTATCACCAGGGGTCACTGGATCTTCAAAAGTGCAAAGAAAGGTCTCTATTTGACAAGCAGCCTTCATTTTAAAAACAACAACAAATGCTTTCATGTATTCTTCCATTATTACCTTTTGGCTAGAAAAGGAAGATACAGTTTTTTCTCTCTCAGAATTTTTGTGATGTCGTGGTATAGATTACTTTTTTATTTTATATGTATGTATGTATTCATCCTTTATTACTGCTTTATTCTTATAGAAAGAAGAAACCAGGAGGTTTTTGTTCATACACTCACATTTATTTATTTATTTATTTGCAAGTAATGAGTATTATTGCATTGTTCTCTTCAGAATTTGCCTCTGTCTACTCAAGTTGTAGACAAAGAACTTAAAAACAGTTTCATAGATGCCTTTGTCTTGTTGCTAAGAAACTGGTGCAAGGAAATATATATATATATATATATATATATATATATATATATATATATATATATATATATATATATATAGAGAGAGAGAGAGAGAGAGAGAGAGAGGGGGGGGGGGAGGGAGAGGGAGGGGTCTTTGTGGAAGAATAGGAGGATCCACTTTAGATAAACATGCTGCTTTATTGCTATAATTTCTAAATGTTGCATTAAGCAGAGCAAACCAGTGGTTAGTTGTTTCATAGTCTGGGGATACAAATCCTCACACTTGTTAAAATGGAAGAATAAAAAGATTTTCTATTCTAGTCAAACATGTTGCCCAGTTAGTTCTTAGAGATGCATTAAAGGGAAGAGATTTAATGTATCTGAAGGTTGACAAATCAATCAAAATGCACTGTCAACTTATTTTATTTTGCCCTGCTCAACTCTTTGTTGTTGATGTTGCATAAGAAAAACAAGGGGGGGGGGAAACAAAGGAATGTCAAACGTCAGGCAGTCTCTGAACCACCCTTAAAAGCAATCAGAAATACCTGCAGTCTACTTTGTGATGAAACTGAAGGCATGTAGATCCATTTGGTGTGATTTCTAAGAGCTAGCTTTTCATTAAATGTTAAGATTTTATCTGATTACCTAAACAAAAAATATTCTTAGCCTTAGTGATTTCAAATACAGAAAGGGGGAGTTCTTTGATAAGATCTATAGAAGTGTCTTTGTCTTTAAGCCAGTCTTGACTCCTGGTGACTGGACAAGTTCCTGCAGTTTTCTTGGCAAGATTTTGGAAGTAGTTTGCCCTTGCCTTTTTCCTAGGGCTGAGAGAGAGTGGCTGGCTGAAGGTGCCCCAGCTGGTTTTGCGTGTAAGGCTGGACTAGAATCCACAGTCTCCTGGTGCCTTAACCATTATACCAAATTGGTTCTCGACATATATGTAGTGCTGCACTATTTCACATACTGTAGATCAGTATTCAATTTCTAGCTCTGTGTTCCCTGTAAGATCTTCTTTTGCCTATTAAACCATTTTTAATAGTGACAAAGGTATCATTTTTCATTCATTGTCAACATGGGACAATCTATTGTGAATTAATTTTCAGCTAATAACTACAGCAATGAACTAGCACAATCTAACGTGATCATACTGGTGCATTTTGTTGGTGGTATTAAAAATCAGATCATCACTGTGGGTGTGTATATAACCTTTGACAAATGGAATTATTATTTATTTATTAGATATTTACATGCCACTGCATACAGACCACATGGCAATAAACAATATTGTATCATTATAATAAAATATTCATACTGTAAGATTGAAATAAATCAAGGAAGAATGGCATCATAAACCAAAGCATCTTCTTATCCCCCTGAGGCAATGAGAAACAATTCAGGTTGTAGAAGCTTAAAAAACATCACTAACGTGGGAGCCAATCTTATTTCCAGCAGGAGGCTGTTCCTTAGAGGGGACATTTGTGAGCCTCAAGCTCCCTCATTTCACAGAAGTAGAAACCAAAAAAAATTCACCAGGATAAGTAAACTGGAGAGGTTAAATCCAGCTAAGGAAAACAGTCCTGTTGGGACTTTGATACCAAACCTTGATTAAGAAAATCCAGGAAGAAACCTTTAACTGCACTTTGTGGAGGAATACAGAACTAATCTTGAAGGAATGCAAAAATTGTAAGCTCTGCTTAGTCTTGGAAAGGAAGAAGGGATGAGAAACTCTCAAGACATTCCTACCTTGATTCTTTTTAGAATAAGAGGATGCAGAATTAAACTTAAGTCAGGCTTCCATGAGTCTGTTGTTGTAGCCTCCAAAAGTAGAGAAGAGTTTCAGTAGTCCTGTGGTGTCTGCTTCCTGGCCTACATCAAAGAACTGATACCTGTTTTGAAAGCCTCCTATTCTTTATTCAGAGAAACATCAGCCCTTGTCTTTGATTATGGAGATGGCAGTCAATCCTTAAGGAACTCAAGTTTGCAGAAGAATTTGCTGAAGCATTTTGAATCATGATACAAGTAATTCTGCATTTGGGATACACAACCAGAAGCAGCTCAACAACTGCAGCCTAAGTGGTATTTCTTCACCCTCGAGAGTTTTCTGGAGACGTTGGGAGAACCCAGGACCAGTTTCTGACTTTCACAACTCATTGTAAATTGTTTAGGCCATGTTAGCCAAGCATATTTTTTTAGAGATCATCCAGAATAACCTTTGTTCTGAACATCCTCAAAGTGGCCTCAGCCAAATGAACTATGTCCCTCATTGAAGGCATGGATCTGTTATTGAATAAGTATGAACTGCATGCAAAAATTTATAGCTGCATTTAACAACTCAGGACAGCAACAGGAAATGAAGAGATGAAAGATGATGAAACAGGGCAACCACAGAGTTTGAGACTCTATCAGATTTGCAATCGTATGTCAGGGATATGTGGTGGAATGACCTTGCTCTAATTGATCAGTTCCAAGAAGAACTTATGAACAACTCAGGAATGGATTAGTGAATCAAGGCACACCAGAGAATTTGGACCAATTGTTCCAAAATTGTGTGTTAATTAATGGGTGAATGGAGGAGACAAGGCACAGGGGGAAAAGGGTAAGAACCTTTATGGATCTATTCACCTCTTCCTCCCCATAGCCTTCGAGAGGAGGGCTGGACAATCCATACAATAGGAACAGTTAGATTCTATCCATAGTAGAAAAACAGAAGAGGAAAGATCTTGGTTTGCATTTCTATATTTGAGCACCAGGACACCTAGTTAAGGTTTGCCCCATTAAGGTATAGGCCTCAGTTGCTAAGTGCCACACTTGTGGACCTGCAGGCCACATAGCAAACAAGTGCCTGAGCTCATCTTTTGAAATGTTTACAGGGCTCGCTCCCAAGAACTCAGCAAGTTTGATCTCAGACAAGAAGAGCTTTGGCAGCTGACAGCAGGCAAGTGTATTTTATTATCCCTTTCATATTTTGTGCAGTCTCAATTCTCATTTCCCTTACATCCAGGTGCAATAGCCAGCTTCATTCGTGAATCCCCAGTGCAAGAATATAAATTGTCCACACAATTGGTAGAGAAAGCTGTGCTTGTAGAAATGAATGGTGGACAAGTTCTTCAAATTGAACGCATTGTGCAAATGAACAGAACTGGTGGATTGGGAAGAAGATGTTGCATCACTGGAGGTTTTGAAAAACTTGTCTGAAATGGTTTAGGGTTTCCTGCTTGAGCAGAGGGTTGGACTAGAATACCTCCAGGGCCCCTTCCAACTCTGTTATTCTGTTCAGGTGATCTGATCATGTAGAGTGGAAAACATGAAAAGAAGTGACAGTGTGGCTTTAATTGTGAATTGAATAGCTAAAATGTTTTCCCATAAAGTGGTAAAAAAAATTGATGACTGAGTTAGAATATTTCTGAAGCTCTGGCCAATTTACCTTAGTTCCTCCCTTACCTACTGGGAGTATAGGATTCTGTTTCAATGGGTTTTATTGCTAATCTTTCTCATGTACAGTACAGTATAATAGCAATAGCACTTAGACTCATATATCGATTCATAGTGCTTTACAGCCCTCTCTAAGTGGATTACAGAGTCAGCCTGTTGCCCCCAACAATCTGGGTTCTCATTTTATTGACTTCGGAAGGATGGAAGGCTGAGTCAATCTTGAGTCGGTCAGGATTGAACTGCTGGCAGTCGGCGGAGTTAGCTTGCAATTTTGCATTCTAACCACTGTACTACCACGGCTCTTTTCTACTAACTAAAAAATGCTACCATTTTTTATGGTAGACAATTTGTTTATCAAGATAAGCTCATTTTTATTACCTGCAAGGGCTTTCCATCAGCCTAGCAAACCGCACAACATTTGTTTGGTCATTTTTATGTACAGGGGCCTAGTCAATTATGTGATCCCAGATTACAGCTCTCAATTTACAGTACATTCAGTTTTGGAAAGCCCTGTTCCAGCGATTAGACATTCAAATTCATTTGTGATCCATCCTCTAATGGGCCTCTAATGGGAAAACAGAGAGGATAAACCAATTGTTAGAACAGCTACTTAAAATGCTAAGTCCATTAATAGAGAGGGTAAAACCAATTGCTAGAACAGTTACTTGAAATGCTAGGTCTTTATCAGCAAGACAATTGGACTGAATTGTTGCTTGCAGAATTCGTATATCACATCTCAGTACCTTTCTCCATAGGCATGTCTCTCTCTCAGGCGGTCTATGGCTACCACCACTTCCACCTCCCATCTCACCTTTCAGAATGCCAGCATCTGAAGTTCCTTTAGCCTCAGACTTTCTGCAGGAAAAACAGGATTCTCCAATCCTTTCACTGGTCAGATTTAGCAGAGGCTACATACAAACAGATTACATAAGCACACGGGCAAGATTGCTTTGGGGGAATTTGACGTGGCTTTCCATTAAATGTTTACTTTCTGCCTGCTCATCTAAAAAGCTGGACTCAAAAATGTATTGGTTCCTTTCCAGTTACCCAGCAAATTAATCCTGTGTCTTTTGTTTGCAATTGTCTACTCTTGTTAAGATTCATCTGGTCTTCCATTGTGCCTTGCTGGTTTATGACAGCCCCCCCCCCTGCTCCTTACTTTTGAAAACTGTTCCTTCCCTTCCCCTTCTTATATTGGTGAACAAAGAAGTGGAATGCACTTTGGATAATGGAGCCAGGAGGAATTGTTTGGAATGCTTACCCCGAGAGTTCACAACAGATGACCAGCAGTTTCATTGAAAATTCCCACACAAGCCTCATACCTGTAATCTCCCCCAACTATCAATAGGAACTGGGCTCAGAACTAAGAAGATTCTGTCCTTCCCACCATGATGTACTGTCCAGCTCAGGTCATCATTCAACAGGAAGGGAGGGGGGACTCTCCACCTCCAACTGACTGCATGGCAAGACTGGTGACTCTGGGGAGCTGCCAAGGGAGGATAGGGGGAGTAAGTCTGTATTGGTTCCCATAGCAACTGGCTAGCTAGTGTGTTTGTGTGCATGAGGGGAGGCTGAGTGATCTTTCTGGCATGGAAGAGGAAGCAAACAACCCAGAAACTGCTTTTTCTCTAAACTAGAGATGGGCCTGGTTTTTATTCTTGCCATTAAACTTTGCCTGAAAGACTGGGATACAGCCTCCCACCTGTCTTTATCACGTCAGTGGCAGAGATCTAAATCCACGTCTCTCTAGTTCTGAATATTCTTTCACATCTGAAATGGTCTGTTCCACAAAACAGCTCAGTCCAAGCTCAAAGTGTTTTGCATTTTAAAACATTTTTGCACATCTCAACACTCCAGTACTCGCCTATTATCCTCATGCCTGGAGACACTCAATAATAGTCATTAGCAAGACATGATTGGTTTTAAGACAGCCTGGGAGATGGTGACCTGCCTTTTCTTCGAGGAAAATCTCAGGCCCCAAAATTAATTGTAGCACAGTGCCTTGGGAAAATTAAAGCAAACAGATTATAACTGCAAGATCATCAGAAGCCATCATCAAATGTAGCTTTTAGTTCTGCACAGGAAGCAAATTAAACCTCATGCTTATCAGGCACTGATGTCATTGCCTTTTTTTTTCCATTGGGCCAGAACCCACCTTCCTACTGCTGTAAGGCTAGTTCCTGGCTTCTTCCTGCTTCAACATGATGCAAAGAAAGGTTCCATTTGCACAAAACCACACTGTCACATGTAGAGGAAGACAGAACCCGGTGCAATGAAAGTGCTTATGATGCCTCCATTTGATATGCAGAGCATTCCATTTATTTCATGTGCAATATTGAAATCACATCTTGTCACACTGTGTAGTCTCACCTTAGAGTTGGCAACAAAGGTGTTTCCAGATGGAAGGACTCCTAGCCTACCAGACAAAAAAGTATCGTTCATCTGTATCAACCTTTCACGGGAAGACAAACAAATAATAAGAGCAAGGAAGCTATGTGAATGTTTATGAATGAGGAGGGGAAAAAACACAATCATCATTGTTAAACAAGACTACAAACAGAATGAAGTAGATACTACAAAGTGCAAATCCTTTTAACATAGAGATTTTAAGAACAAAATGCTGGTTCTTAAGACAATTATTTTTCTCTCCTGCATGCTCATGAAACCACTCAGCAATTTCTCCTCTGTCCCTAGAATAATTTCTTAGTATTCCCACCCTATTTTTTACCCAATTATATTATAATCCAGGGATGGGCGTGTGGAACAGAGCAGGGAGTCTCCCAAGGGTCACGGAGCCATTCTTCTGGATGTCTGTGTTTACACCATAAATGTCTACAGGGAAAGTGCTTTGTGTGTCGGTGCAAGAGAACTGCAAGCTGTGTGGTTTCAGCTCATGCAAAGGCCTCCACATGTTTTTGTGCTCAGCTCCCAGATATTTACTCTGTCCCTGTGGATGTTGGATAGATGGATTGTGTGATATGCAAGACATAAAGGGTGTGTACTCTCTCCTTTTTACTCAAGAAAGTGTACAGGTTCCAAGATGGCTTACAATTATTTGAGCTTTGTTTCCTTATATTTTTTTCTTCTTGACCTATTATTTTTTCATTTGGTCTCACACACACTAGTTTATAAAAGTGGAGGGAGAGGTAGCTTAAATCTTGCATATATTTTCCAGAAGCCAGTCACATTCAACTCAGTTGGATTTTAGAGAGATGTGCATAAGATAGTAGTAGAATATGGTTTGGTGATCTAGATTTTGATCATGTTTCTATGGGAATGCCACAAAGGTCGCAGGTGTCAAAAACGGTCATAAGTCACTTTTTTCAGTGCCATTGTAACTTCAGTCACTAAATGAATGGTTGTAACTTGAGGGCAATCTGAATAGTGTGAAGACTGCAATAGTCACTATGTAGGCAGAAGACCAGGCAGAAGATTAGCAGAATGCATCCATGAACACCAACTAGTAATCAGAAGACATGATGAAAACTCTTTAATTTCACAATATAAGGACAGACTTAACCATAGTTTCAACTGGGAAACCATGATCATCCTGGACCAAGCCAAGTCCAAAAATACTAGAGAATTTCTGGAAGTCTGGAACTCAGACAAAGAAGCCATCAATAGAAACATAGACATATATATGCTATATAAAAAAGATAACAAGACAAATATAGGAACAAAAGACCAAAACACCTCCCCACCAGCAATCAACACCCAGATGAGTATAGATTAACATAACAATCAACATTGGACCAACAATCAAGAAGTAAACAATACCCCGATTAAGGAACTGCCAAAAAACTTAACAATAAACAGCCCAATTAAGAACCACCAAAACCTCGCCCACCAACACTGACAGGGCAAGCCACTAGAACAGGAGTCCCCAACCCCCGGGCCGTGGACTGGTACCGGGCCATGGCATGCCAGAAACCATTCCACGCAAAAAAGCAAAGCCCCATCTGCGGGATGCAGGCAGTACATGAAACCACGCCCCCACTGATCCGCATAAAAACCTCTCTCCATGGAACAGGTCCCTGGTGCTCAAAAGGTTGGGGAGCTCTGCACTAGACTATAAACTGAGAGCAAACCCCACTCCCTATTAGCATGATAATATTACCTAGTTTAGGTAATGAAACATCTGCAAAAAAACAACCAAGCTCAGAGAGTCCCAAGGACCCCTCATTTCAACAGCTACAAATATTCTCCTTTATTGTCTACCCTTTCTAACCATCAAACCCATAAAACACAAGTTCTCGTTTTTCCATTTTCAGCAAAAAGTCCATAAACCATTTCCAATCATTGACATTTGTCCTTTCTCTAATCCAACACATCAGTTTTGTGATCTTAGCAAATTCTGTCATTGTCACCAATCGTTTCTCCATTGCTTTATTTTAGTATTTTTGTTTCTACTACACCTTTTTACAAAGCTTCTTAGAGAAAGCAAGCCATGAGTTGTTTCTTGCAACCCTTGAGTACACAAGTAAGTGTAGAGCAAAAATGAGAGACAGATCTCCTTGGAAACAAGAGTAGCTCCTTTAGATGGGAAGCAAGGAAGATCCAGACTATTCATCACATTCTACTCAAAGAAGTCTCAGACCAGAAATCAGTCCATCAGTCTTCTCCCAAACTGACGTGCTGTCTAATAGCTGAAGAGCAGGTTTTTTCCCCTTTGTTCTGTTTTATTTTTAAAAAAGCAGTTTAACCCACCACCACCCCGCAAAACAGATGAAAAGAACCTTGCAGAAGCAGGAGAAGTAGTATGCCATGATATCTTTTTTCTTTTTATCCGTGTCCTTTTAGTATGCTTACTCAGGATTAACTTAATTAAGTTTACTCAGCACAATTACTTGTACAACTCACTGAACAATGGTCTAACCATTCAGGCTAGGTTTGCACCACATAATACACTAAAATGTGATTGGCTCTTTTGCCCTCGGTAAGTCATGGCAACATAGCCACTGTGTACTGTGCAAAGGGAAGAATCACACCTGTGATTCTGCTTACTCTGTGACCTTTGTCCATTGTTGAATGCAGCTCCAATTGGTTTCAACTGCAGTTAAGGAAAGAAGTTTTTCATCTGTCTGAATTGTCCAACATAAAATAATATATGCATTCTTTGTTAGGGTTTTAGTGTTTTAATCCTGGAAGCCACCCAGAATCATTTCATTATGAAATGGGTAGCGAATAAATTCAATAAATAAATAAGAAATATTTTGAAATTCATTTTCTCATTATTATTATTATTTTTTTATTCCATTTATATCCCGCCCTTCTCTGAAGACTCAGGGCGGCTTACAAGCTTAGCAGTAGCCTTCATTCTATGTATATGCCTGCTTATTAGGGCTTTCACACACACCCCAAGCGGCATTATTACAAAGTCAGCTTAATTGCCCCCAACAGTCTGGGTCCTCATTTTACCTACCTCGGAAGGATGGAAGGCTGAGTCAACCTTGAGCCTGGTGGGACTCGAACCTGCACTAATTGTAGGCAGCTGGTGATACTTAAGGAGGCATTAGCCCACTGCTCCACCAAGGCTTCTTATGAAAGGGGACTAAATACACACTCTCCTATTTGTAAGAACAGCACATTTCTGTAGTCAAACATGAGAAATTCCAGGTTAATTCCCATGAAAAATGTTGACTGGAGCTTCAGAAGGGACAGCATTATTCCCATGTAAAGCAGAAGTCCCCAGTGTTTGGGGCATCAGGGACCGGTTACATGGAGAGAGGTCTTTCCATGAACCGGAAGAGGCGTGGTTTTGTGTGCTGACTGCATCCTGTGGATGGGGCTTTGCTTGTTTGTGTGGCCTAGTTGCTGGCATGCTACGGACCGGTACTGCTCCGCAGACCAGGGGTTGGGGACCCTTGATGTAAAAAGCATCTCATTCTTTACCATCCTTCATGCCAGTGACTCCCAATTCAAAAAAAGGGATCTGTTCAAAGAAGCTCGCTTTTCTATAAAATCAAGGCATGTCTCATTGGGTAAAATCTAATCTGATATTAAATGCTGCTATAGTTTTGTCTCACTACTGTATGAAGCAGGTAGTTTTTCCTTGCAATACTTCCCCTATTACTTCCTTCCCCATTATACCTCCAGAAGCATAATTTCTAAGCAATCTATCCGATGTTTGTTCTTCTATAAATTGTCATGTGTTTTTGGGATAATGATCAATGAATGACTAATTGAAAGCAACAGGGAATAAGGAAAGCGTTATTTCATTGCTGATCTTAATTAAAGAGATATGTATTGCTGTGGGGAAAACTTTAATAAATAGCAAGAGAGGTTTTTATTATTAAGAGAGAATTAATTGGAAGTTGCTTATAAATCAACGGATTGCGTTCATTCTTTTGTTTGTATCTTGGAGTGTAACAAACGTGGGGGAGGGGGTGTTACCCCTTGAAAGGATGATTTAGCTTTTCTAGAAACATATAAAAGGGGCTGGGGGGTTGGGTGGGTGTTGTCATTTTATTTGTAGTCAAACTGTAAAGAAATTACCATATATACTTTTTAAAAATTCCTAAGCACTACTTCTATAGAAAAGACCATTATTTCAGCCTTATCAGTAAAATCTTTACTTGAGGCCGGAGGCTCACTGAGATGAATGGAAATTGTTTGCCACAAACATTATTTGGATTAGTATTGCCAAGGTAGTTTAGGAACAACATGTAATTTAGGTGGTATAATTGGCTGGAAATAGCACATCCTAACCCAAAATAAAGGGATGTGGTGGCTCAGTGGGTTAGGACGCTGAGCTTGTCGATTAGATGGTCGGCAGTTTGGCAGGTTGAATCCCGAGTGTTGCGTAACAGAGTGAGCGCCTGTTACTCGTCCCAGCTTCTGCCAACCTGTTCTGTACCAGCCACGAACCAAGATACAGGAGCTTTGAAACACTATCTGAGCGGTTGCTTTCAGCAAACCAGCCCTCCCCACACATTTCCTTTATAAAGAGTTCAGGGCGTGGCCTCTCTCTGCCTCCTTCCGAGAAGCCCCACAGCCTTCCTCTGTTTACTCCTACTTGACTGCCTCCTGCGTCGGGCGTCCTTGAACAGGGCCAGCTGTGGGTCATCTTCATCCACACTGTCAGGCTCACACAGCTGGGTCTCCATGGTGACCAAGTGGGAGGGGCCTGCCTGAGGGCTATCATCAGCAAGATCTTCAACCCCCTCAGCAAGGTCTTCAACACCCCCCTCCTCCTCTGAGTCGTCCGACCCAACTGCCGAACCCACAGGCTGACCCTGAATCACAACACAACCTAGCAGTTTGAAAGCACGTAAAAATGCAAGTAGAAAAATAGGGACCACTACGGTGGGAAGGTAACAGCGTTCCGTGCGCCTTTGGCGTCTAGTCATGCCGGCCACATGTCCACGGAGACGTCCTCAGACAAGCGCTGGCTCTTCGGCTTTGAAATAGAGATGAGCACCGGCCCCTAGAGTCGGAAACGACTAGCACGCATGTGCGGGGGAAACTTTACCTTTACCTTTTAACCCAAAATAAAATAGAACAGAATAGAACAGAACTGGAAGAGACCTTGGAGGTCTTCTAGTCCAGCCTCTGCTCAAGCAGGAGAACCTATACCTTCTCAGACAAGTGACTGTCTAATCCAGGGGTGTCAAACTGCCGGCCCGCGAGCCGGATGCATCACAACAAAACCGCGCCCACCCCATTGCCGGCAATGGGAAAAAAGCTCCGATACGTTGCGCGACGTCACATGACATCGTGAGTTTGACATGTCTGGTTTAATCTCTTAAAAACCTCCACTGATGGAGCACCCATAATTTCTGGAGGCAAGCTGTTCCACTGGTTGATTGTCCTCATTGTCAGGAAGTTTCTCCTTAATTCTAGGTTGCTTCTCTCTTTGTTCAGTTTCCAACCATTGTTTTTTATCCTGCCCTCTGGTGCTTTGGTGAATAACGTGACCCCTCTTCTTTGTGGCAGCCCCTCAAATACTGGAATACTGTTATCATGTCTCCCCTATTTCTTCTTTTCTTTCACTAGCCAAACCCAAGTTCCGCAGCCGTTCTTCTCTGGATTTTTTCCAAACTCTCAACATCTTTTTTGTCATATGGTGACCAAAATTAGGTGCAGTATTCCAGGTGTAGTCTTACCAGGGTTTTATAAAGCGGTACTAATACTTCACGTGTTTTTGATTCTATGCCTCTGTTTATACAATCCAGGATTGTATTAGCTTTTTTGGTTGCTGCTGCACACTGATGGCTCATAGTCAAATGATAAATGTCTTGCTTAGCAACATAAATGTTGCTCTCAATTGTCGAGGATTACTGAAATTATAGTAGAGATGTCAATAACCAAAATACATAAACACCATGGTTACGTCTTGCTGGTACATAGTACTGAAGTGGTAGTTCAGTCAGGCTTCCAAAACATTTAGACATATGTAGCCATCCTGCTTTTTCTTTTCAGAACATATACCCTCCTAATCTGCTTTCATATAATCTTGAGTTTGCAGTGTCTATTTCTTTTCCTTTTTTTTTCTTCACTGAGGCCTGACTAATGATTCACACAGGGGCATGAAGGACAATTTTAAAACATGAATAACATAAGTAATAGAATAAAATAAACGGTCCCATTCTTTAAAAAAGCATGCAGTGGGAAAAATCAGAACATCATGGCTTCTAGTACTGTCTAGTCACTGACAGATTGCTGTCAAACACCTCTCCTATATTTTTTTATGGTACCTGTGTTTATATCTTAGCACCATGCAAGACCTATTTTTCTCCACAGCATCAAGTTTGGAAGAAAGGTCAGGCAAGAGAGAGAGAGAGAGAGAGAGAGAGAGAGAGAGAGAGAGAGAGAGAGAGAGAGAGAGAGAGAGAGAGAGATATGGGGATCCCTGTTTTCACTTCCACACCTTAAGCACATCACACTGTCTTTCCGCTACTCCTGGCTGCCAAAAGGTTGACACCTCTTCCTTTAAAGCAGCGTTTCTCAGACTTAGCAACTTTAAGACGTGTAGGCCAATTCCCAGCATTCCACGGGTCTTAAGAGTTGGAAAGTTTGAGAAACACGGCTTTAAACAAGCCGTGGGGGTGGGAGAACGTTGTTATTTTATGTTTTAGAGTTTAGACATTTTTAAAAAAAAAAAAATAGATTTAGTAGTAAGGCTATTGGATCCAGGCTGCAAACATCCAGATGACTACTAGATGGCAGTGTCGTTTTCTGAATCTCTTTGCTGCACGCTCCGATCAGTGCCAATTTTTGCAACCCGCGTCTGGTTAGCTTCCGTTAGAGAAGCCCGAGTGTTTCAGATTCTTGTAACTTATGCAGTCATTAGGTCATATGCCGCAACAAATCCTTCGGACCTCTGATTTTGGATGGCGTTTTTCTGTTGTTGTTGTTTTTTGACGAGGGCGGGCTGCAACATTGCCAAAAAATGCCCGTCAGTGTATATTACCAATGTTAACTCCTGTCAGATCCTGATGATAAAAAAGGCCTGATATCGATCGTTAAAAGTCGCACAGTAGAGCAGGGGTCTTCAAACTTGGCCCTTTTATGACTTGTGGACTTCAACTCCCAGAATTCCTCAGCCAGCTTTGCTGGCTGAGGAATTCTGGGAGTTGAAGTCCACAAGTCATAAAAGGGCCAAGTTTGAAGACCCCTGCAGTAGAGGGATAAAGGATCACCTGATTAACTTGTCCTGTTCTGTTTCTAAAATGTCGGGCAGGAGACGGCTCTGGTCAATGGCCGAAATGAATCTGGACGCCCCGCTCTCCTTCCCTTTTCCAGCTGAAAATCCAAGGAACCCAACCTCGCCGCCTAAAACCGCTCTTCAGTCAAATGCTCCCTCCTCCAGCCTTATCAATGGCACTTCCTCCCCTGACAGCCCTTTGACTTTTTCAAAAAGAGGCGTCCAACTCGGCGATTTGCATACACAGCTCTACTTCCTGGTGCGGAGCCTGTTCAGCAACTTACCTGTCAGAGCAAAGGAGGAGAGAGAAGCCGGAAAAACTCCGGGAGGCGACAATCTGGGGAGAAGAGGAAGGACAGACGGGGCCAGGTGGTCTGCCCTGCCTTGCCGATCCCCTTTGGGGGGGAGAGGGGGTTGTCTAAGGTGAGTTGTTAAAAGCTCCCCTCCTTTAGCTCTTTGGCTGTTAGCTGTTGGCCCACTTTTTCCTCTCCTGCTCTTGTTTTTCTCGGCTGGGGCCTGTTTCACTTCCTGACTGCTGATTTACTCCCGCAGCAGACTAGGTGGGAGTGAGACCTTGGGCTCTGCCATTATCTCAGGCCATGGGAGCCCTTCGGAAAATGCAGACCCCGTGATTCTGTTGCCAATAAATCTGTGTTGTCATCGGAAAGAAGGCTGAGAGGCCCAGGGTTTGGCTCTCCTGGATTTTCACGGGCTTGGCTTGGCTTCTAAATAAGCTTGATTGATTATGTGCCATCAAGCCGGTGTCAATTCTTAGTGGGCCTTGGATAGATTTTCTCCAGGAGGCTCTGTTCCCAATCTGCTTCTCTTGTACCAGGGGAGAAATATGTAAAGCCGTTCTTATGCGCGAAATGCCCTCCTAAGTATAGGCATAGAGCAGATTATGTTTCTTCTCTGATTTGTTGCCAAAATATTACTCAAAAAACGAACTTGCAACATACCTCTTTGAGAGAGTGGAGACATTTTGACAACGTAAATATATCATGGTTAGGATTTATTTATTTGTTGGATTTGTTAAGGTTACCCAACTGCAAGAAAATTCTGGATGCCTACATATATCATCTGAATAGAAAACAATAAACTGCCTGTTTTAGTGATGTGTGCATTCTCTTACCACTTATAATGAAAAAGTGAGTTAAGCCACAGTGGGTTAGTTAGGAAATAAGTCCCCAGTGGTCTCTCCCTATTAGATGTTTAATTGGTGGGTATCAGGAGCGAGCTATCTTAGTGGTGGTGCCTCAGTGTGATTTTTCCAGCACTATTTCTGACCAGCCATGCTGAGACTGGCACAACTTTAAGGCAATTCTATATCCCACTATTCTCTCTTAATCCTTAGAATTATCATCTACTTATCTGAAAAATCCAAAATTGATGGCACAATAGTTGAAATTAGAATTAGGGAGAAGGGAGTCTCAGTTAGGCTGTGGATCTCTTTTTCATACCCTAATTTAGGAAGAATGCTTTTGCTGAAAAAGCATGTAAACCAAACTGCATTTCTCTCCATGACTGTACTGTTGCATGCTCAGGCTAGCTTTACGGTCTATCTACCCCCCTCCCTGTTTTTTATTTCCTAGCCGTTTCTTTCAGCTAACAGCATGGCCTTTGAAGCTGGAATCTACCTAGCTTGCCATGTGTTACTCCGCATTCTTCTTCTCTACTGTCAGAAAAGATTTAATCAAAAGCAGAGAGAGTCAGCCTTGTTCTTTGGAGATTTCATAGGCCAACACATGCCTTTAAAAGGGAAAGTACAGAGATTTCAATGAGGTTCAAATTGTCTTAAGAAATAGTTGGAGCACAAGGGATTCTGTTTTTTCTCTCTTCTTCCTTCCAAAATGCTGGCCATGATTGAATATGAATTAAAACTTAATATGGACTCGTTCAGGGCAAATTACCCAAACAAATTATCTTATTTGACTCCTCTCCCCTTTCCCACTTGACAGCCTGATTGGATTCATTATCCAGCAATCATTTAAATGTGTACACTGCTGCTATGTGCTGGTGTTTGAGCCAAACGGAAACAGCTCCCCCATCCCTGAATTTTTCATCTGCCTTCAGCCATACTGACAGGGCAGATGCAGGATGCACAGATTCAACAGCTGGGTCCTTTTGCTTGTAAGGGTGAGATTTCTGCATCTCAGTTTATTGAAGGCCTTCAGGATTATCTACAGAAAGATTCTTGAATTGGATAATTCTAGACAAGGAAAGGAAACAAAATTAAAATAAGTGTTCTTAAATACTAGAGAATAAAATTGCTTCCTTGCTCAGATGCGGCAGTTTTACAGTCCTTATAGATGTAAGCCCAACATTTTGAACTATATTTCAGAACTAGGTACCTGTGGACTTGATAGATGTATGTCTATTGTATTCTTCGTTTCTGTTTAATTTTGTAGGAGTTGAATTATAAGATGACTGAAGGAGTAGAAATGAGAAAGTGGCAACATAATAAAGAGAAATTTGCGCTTTTTCCCTTTATATGTTTTTTTTATTGAAAAGTTTTAAAATACAATTTTCCTTTGAAAAACCCCCCTTCCCCCTCCCTCCTCCCCTCCCTACCTCCCCCCTATCTCCCCCCCTCCCCCTCTCCCTCCTCCCTCCCCTGCCTCCCACCCCTCTACTTCCCCTCCTCCCCCCCTCCCCCCCCCCGACTTCCCAGAGCAAAATACAAGGTATATATCTAAAAAGCAATCATAAACAATCATATACTAACAATTATAAACTCTAAAATCCATCACTCTCTAGCTTATATAGAGTAAACCAATCCTTAACAATACTAAATATGTATAAAGAACTAAAATAAAAGAAAACTAGCATCATTCCCATCTATGTTCTTCCACAATTCACTATTACCTAGACATATTCTCACTTACACATCACAAGCACCTATCCCTATTAACCTCTCTAGCCAAAATAGGCTATAATAGATAGTTCTTACACAAATTAACCCGCATTAACCCACAAAATTTTCTTCCTCTTCCTCTGTAGTAAATTGTCCATTAATTCCAAATTGAACATTCTGTTACCATAGATATCATCCCAAAACTCTTAAAAACACAGCTACCACTTGACTATAAGTATATTGTGGAAGTTCCATAGATTTCTACTGGTCTTATTTTTTAATCTTTTTTGAGCGTTTTAAGGCAGCACGCGTCACCCTCTGTTCTCTAGGATCATCCAAAAGAGTTGCAGCTTGATCTCCTCCTGTACCCTTCTCGTCTATCTGTCCATCTTCATCCTCTTGATGTTCTCCTTCTCCAGATCCCTCTGCAGCTTCCAGAAGTGTTGATGGGGTTGCTTTTAAAACATTGTTGTAAAAATCATGCGCTTGCTTCACAGTACCCAAACAGTACCTTTTGCCATCATACATGAAGCTCAACCCAGCTGGGATCTCCCATCTGAACCTTATATCTCTTTGCTTGAGCTCTTGCACAAGAAATATAAAGTCCTTCCTTCTCTTTAAAATCTTTGGAGGAATTTCTTTTAGAACCAAAACTTCTTGACCAGCAATCACAACTTTAGTATCATAGGCAGCTTGTATAACTTCATCTCTAATTTCCCTTTTTACAAAATAAACCACCACATCTCTAGGCAACTTTCTCTGCTTAGCAATCCAGGAATTCACACGAAACACTTTGTCCATGCCTTGTTTTATTTCAGATGCTGGATGGTTCAATACCCCCTCAAAAGCCTCAGAAACCAGCTGCTTTAAATCTTCCTTAATATTCTCTTTTAGGCCTCTAATTCTAACAGCAAACTGCATCTGGTAAAATTGAGCCAAACTCTGTTCGCTATCCATTTTGTCTTTTAAATCTTCAATTTCCAATACTTTTGCTTCTAATATAGCATTCTTTTGAGTCAAGTCTTCCACTTGATCATCCAGCACCTCCACACATTTAGCTACTTTATGCACTGAGGACAAAATGTCTACCTTCATCTCTCTAAGTTTCTGCTCCATCCTTTCTTCCATTCTCTGCTCCAATTTCTCCAATTTCTCCTCCATCTGTGCAAATTTAACACCCATTGACTCCAAAATTAACTGGGTATGTTTTTCAAGATCCTTCGATGTCAATACATCAGGAGAATGCAACGCCTGCAGTAATGATTGTTGTTGCACCGGAGAGTTTCCAGCACTCCGAAAAATTCTAGGGGGAGGTTTAGCCGCCATCTTTTACTTACAATTGTGACGCACTTTCACTTTAAGTTTTAAGCATAGTCCATCAAGCTTGAGAGTAAAATAAAATAATCCTCTTCATCTCTTCACCTTTTCCTCTTGTACCGCTCTGCCTGCTCCTTTAAATCATAGTCCTTTCTTCAGGCAGGGATGGTTCGCAGACGCCTGGCTCTGCTCCAGGAAGTTCGGAGCAGAGACGACGGCCAGCTGGGAGCAACCCAGGCTTCGGGGGAGTTCGATCCTTCAGCCGCCCAAGCTCAAAGCTCAGGCGGCCTCGGAGAACTCTACCCCTACCTGGGGCCTCACCCC
This sequence comes from Vipera berus, assembly GCF_964194415.1. NCBI lineage: Eukaryota > Metazoa > Chordata > Lepidosauria > Squamata > Viperidae > Vipera > Vipera berus. The sequence goes on along the minus strand of NC_138202.1, from coordinate 255,454,815 downwards.
CTCCTCTTCTCCCGAGGAGGGGGCTTCAATTTCGCCCGAACAGCTGATCGGCGCTGTTTCGGGCGAAAAAAAAAACAGCTGAGCCGCGGGCAGCCAGGGGAGGCTGTCTTCGGCGCCGCGCCGCCAGCGGAAGTCCCCCTTTATATGTTTTAAATGCTGCAAATGTTTGGGTCAGGATGAAATTTAATCTGATACTTCAGAGACTCAGAATAGTTTTCTGATTCAACTTATTTCTTATGAAGTTTCATTGAAGGGTGAATCTTTATCCTGTAGAAATAAATACATTTTAAGTCTTTTTTCTGAAATTGTGGAATTGACTGATATTAAAATGTGTAGAACTCTTGCTATTTTAAAATCATTCTCAGCTGTTTCTCTTCTGCAAAAAGTAAAAAAAAAATTAATTTGGATGTGTTTCATTTCATTACTGAATTTTTCCCTTTATGCAACTGAAGAGTGAGCAAGATTTGAAGAAATACTTCAAGTCAGCTCTACTGGAACTCATTGTTATTTTTCCAAACTTGGCAAGAAAATTAACCATGAAGAACATGTGCTTCCTCAAATGAAATGCATTGATTTTTGGACCAGAGAGCTGCACAGGTCAGAACGGAGAAACTAATACTCCATTTATTAGGATCCTAAGCCTGAAGGTTTTCCTCCCTTCGCTAATGACAGCTTCGGTGTGGTGGGAGTGAGGGGGGCAATGGGACTAGTTGGTCTACTGCAGTCTTTCTCAACCTTGGCAACTTTAGATGTGTGGACTTCAATTCCCAGAATTCTCCAGCCAGCATACAGTCCTGTGTAAATCACGCAGTTGCTTTTTTCATATTTAGAAGACTGAAAGTAGGAGCTTCCATAGCTTCTCAAACCTCATTGATTATTATGATATCACAGAAGCTTACTGATTCTGATCAAAAAATGCATGTGTAATTTTGAAGTTGGGAACTCGATGATGAATATTTTAGCCATACATCACAACAAGCTTAGATACAATTGAATTGAATTAAATACTTTATTTGACAAAGTGCAGAAGCTCTCAGTGTGCATACAAAGCAACAGAATAATGATAATAATCATAATAATACCAATAAGAGGGGGGAGAAAAGAAGATAATTGGAAGGATAAATAATACTACGGCCATACTACATGAGTAAATACAGTCAGACATTAGACAGCATTGTGAGAACTGGATGTTCTGCAGTGATGGCGTGAGGGAAAAAGCTGTTCCCGTGTCTAGTTGTTTTGACCTGCAACGCCCTATAGTGCCGCCCAGCTCTACCAAAACAACTCAGATAATATTTTTTTAATGTTTCCTTGACATAAATACAAAAGCATCATTGACTGAAGATGAGTTGACTAATATTTATTTATTTATTGTATTCTTATCCCGTCTTTATTACTTTATAGGTAATTAAAGGCAGTGAACATTCCCCACAGTCCTTCCTCTTCCTATTGTGCTTCCCAAGCATCTGAAGAACTCTAAAGTGAAGAAAAGTGTTTTATTTGTTGACTACTGGTTTATTTAAATATTTATCACATAATCTATATCCATAGATCTCAGAGCATGATATCATTAATCAAAAGCAATAAGGCATAAAACAAGCATTGGTTAAATGGGATCCCATATGTCTTCCTTCAGCCATTTCAATGAGTGGAAATTTGGAAATGAGCATATTATTATGGAAATAAATCTTTTTCCTATCTTCTCTGTGAATGATGATCATAATTGTTTATTTCTGTTGTGATTTGTATTTTCTTCTTTTTACTCTCTAGCTACCACTTGCACTTGGTATCTATTTCCATAGATTTCCTACAAAAGATTGAAATGACATCCTTACAAGGTTAGTGTTTTGTTTCGCCACTTTGCAAAGCCTTTTTATTCAGACCGAACCAGCGCCAATAAAACAGATCATGGTTGTCTATGTGAATTATGCCAAATGCGTTAGAAAATTTTAGACTTTCACAAACCTTTGGGGAAGGTTTTGCCAGCTCAGTTCCCTCCACTGATTGACTAAGTCCTAAGGATTGGGTGGAAAGCAAAAAGAACTGTGGTAAAGAGAGCAATCAAAGCTGACTATGGCAGTCTAAATTTTTTCAGGCACCTAGGCAGGTGTTTGTCAAGTCAGGAATCTCTTTAAAGTATTTCCATAAGATTCCCAATTATGTAATAAAATTCAACCAATCCCAACTTTACCTTATCTTCCAGAAGTGTTGCTTTCATTTCTCAGATTTCCCATTTTATTGCTGGGAGCACATCTGAATTAGATATGAAGTACTTTTATGCAGAGTAAATAATAAAAAAAATTGTACTGTATATATTTTTTTCCACTTTAGGTGCTGCAATGGGTCGAAGTATGCCAGTTGAAGTGGATGAAACTATTGACTGGTCTCCATTTCCAGAACATTTACTGAAAGAGGCATTGGACCCTTCTGCAGAAATTACAAATAACTCAATGCCTATGGGATCTTATCCATCTCAAATGTCTCATCCAATGAATGGGCAGCTAGGATTCTATAAGCACCTTGATCGTGTCAATTATAATAATGGCATACTAGAAACTGATGGCCACAGTCTTCCACAAGACACCTATGATTCTAGAAGTGGGCAATTTCCTGGCCCATCCAGCAACTCCGCAGATCATTCAGAATGTAATCATTTGCCTCAACACAAAACAAACCAGCTCTTGAGGTCTCAACCATCCACTGATTCTCCTGACATCGGGCACAGTTCTAGTAATTTGCAAAGAAGTTCATCTGAAATATCCCAGCATTCACTTGCTGAAAGTCAGGAAAAGGCAACGCCAAACTGGCAGCACGATAATAGGGTGCCAGTAGACCTAAGGACAGAAGATGCAGGATATGATTCTCAGCCTCAGGATCCTCTGGGCATTGGACAAGCTGAGCTTCTCTTGTCCTTTACTTCTGCTTTGAACCTACACGACCTTCCAAAGCCTCTGATGTCTAGAGAATATCCACAGATGGACTCTCAGTCATACCCTTTATTTCCACAGATGCCCCATCTTTATATTTCACCAGAAGCTCAGTGGCGTCCAAGATACTACAATCGTAATATGTACTGCCAGAATCCCTGTAAGCTCATTAGTCATAAATGGTTTTTCCATTGCCACACATACATTGACTGTATTTGCGTAAAGTGGTGGTCCTACTGGCTAGGTCTGTGCCATATTAACCTGTAATATTGTAGTTTATTGGGCTTTGGTTTCATATGTTGTATGAATTCATTATGGCAGCCTTAATCAAGTGATTCCACCCAACAGATTATTCAATAAGCTAGAATTAAGAAAACAATCACACATTAGTGTGATGTTACCATTATCTAATGCCGTGCATAATTTAATGAATAGCAGAGGGATACTGTGCTTGCAGGAATCCCAAGCACTTCTTCCAAATTGGTTTTGAAGCGTGTGCAGCCTTAGTGAGTTGCATGTGGAGTTTAGTCAATAAAATGTGAATAAATAAAACCATGTCTTGGTGTAATGAATGCATCCAGTTTGGCCATACAAGTCATCTTTGACTTATGACAGGGGTGTCAAACTGCCAGCCCACAAGCCAGACACGTCACATGGAAGCCGCGCCCACCCCATTGCCGGCAATGGCAAAACTGTCCTGATGCGTTGCACGTTGTCACATGATGTGAGTTTGACATGTCTGACTTACGACCACAAATGAGCCCCAAATGTTTGTTGCTAAGTGAGACCATTTTAAGTGAATTTTGCCTCTTTCCAACCTTTCTTGCCACATTTGTTAAGGGAATCCCTGCAGTTGTTGTTAGTAACCTGGTTAAGTGAATCTGGCTTTCCCATTGATTTTGCTTGTCAGAAGGTTGCGAAAGGTGATCATGTGACCGCAGGGCACTGTAACTGTCATAAATGTGAGTCAGTTGCTAAGTGTCTGAATTTTGATCCCGTGACCATGAGGATGCTGCAACAATTGTATGTGTGAGAAATGGTCAGAAGTCCTTTTTTCCGTGCTATTGTAACTTCGGTCACTAAATGAACCGTTATAAGTCGAGAATTGTCTGTATCATCTATTTACCTGCTATGGAAAGGAGTCTCATTTATACAATGGCCTGAATTTTTATTTCCTGTTATGCTTAGATGGGCAAGCCCCCTATCAACATTTGGCACGTTCACCTCAAGTGCAGCTTCTTCTTCCTGGCCCTGGTGCGAGAGTCATCCGCCCTGCTCAGCAAATAATCCCGCATTATTCTAGTCCATATGGACCTAAGTGTCATGAAGGAAGGCTGCTTGAGGGGGAAAGCTCTTCCGAAGGACTTCAGAGATTTCAGTAAGTATCTTCCAAGCTTGGAGCTTATTTCATTTTTTCCCCCAGGCAAAGCTAATTGTGATTGTTTTAGCATCATATTTGTGTGAACGGTATGCTAATCTTTGCCTGGATGACATCAACACATGTATTGCCATTTCACCTGCCATCTCATTTGCTCTTATAATCAAGGCTGATGGCTAAGTATATGCAAATGGGTTCTATTTCTGGTTATTGTGAACCAGAATTTCAAACTACTGACTTAGTCATTATTTGTTCCAAATTTAATCAAGAATGGCTGCTTCAGATTCAGACAAGCTTAAATTTACTAAGCCACTGACTTAAAGAGAACACTAGAAATGGGACATTAGAAAAATCATTTGACAATAGTTAAGTAATGTGGATTTGGCCATTTCATTGCTAGTGACTTACAGCATCACTTGGCCATGATTGATGGGATATAAAGACTGTCATTGCTGTTATTTTGACACATTGGATGATTCTTGAAGAAACAATGTCGTTAATAGAGAAATTACCTTAGCGTTTCATCTAAAGGTTCTGAGTGAAAGTGCAAACCTTTTGTATTTCTCTAAACTTTTCACTTCCAGAGTATTGTAATTTATTGCCGTGAGATCATCTACAAAATGTATATAAACCTAAAGTAATTTAAAACCTCCCTAATAATTTCACTGAGGCAAATTGAGTGGTCTTCCCAGGCTGAATTGCCTTGTTGATATGAATCTCTGCTGCTTCTGACAAGCCTCTGATTTCTGGCAGGAAAACAAAATCTTATGTACTTTGATTCAGTAATTTTATGTCTTTCTCCTTGTTCATCTCGTTAGCTTCCAGTTTTTCTAGATATAGTGCTTTCTCTTTTCTTGCCTCTTTGGATTATTCACCCAGAGTTAGCCTCTATCTAGTAACCGTATCTATGAAGAGTCACTAACTTATGGGATAAGTCAACCAGCCATAACAAAGCATAGGAGGGTTTGGAGTTAAAAGTGGGTGAAGTTTGCAGCAATGTAGAATTGCATATACCATCTTGTCATCTTTTATGAAATTAGTTGGAAGGCCACGTGACCACTGAGAGCTGCAGGTTATTCAGTCTGGAAATAGATTGTCCTTCAACACAGACAATTCAACTTGCATAGTAAGGATGTATGTCTGCATGCCCACATATTGTATGTTACTGCTTCTCCTCTGGGGGCCAAGTCTATTTGAAATGAATGAGGCCATGCAATGCAGGTAGTGACTAACATACATGTGTTTCCTGCTCCAACCCGTAATGGAGCTTTGACATCGCCTTTTGATTTACAATTCCCTGTTCACAAAGGATTGGCTGCTACAGTCACCCTGACTTCAGGATTGATTGAAATCACAGAACTGTTTTTATCCCACAGGAAGAGGAGATCTCAGATTCCTATCAAATGCTTCAGGATTTCTCTTTAATTTTTAAGATATTAAACAGAACAAAATAAATAATTGAAATTTTTTTAAAAAGTAAAAAATGCTAGTGACCGACCTCTTAAAATCCTGATGGCGTTTTCAAGAGCTTGGATACACTTGGCATACAGAAAGTATACTTTAAGAAGTATTGATATGAATTCCTCCAATCCTTATGTTGAGCAACAAGCCGTTGAACTAATTACCGTGTTTTGCTGAAAATAAGACCTATCCCAAAAATAAGCTGTAGCTTGATTTTTACACATGCGCCTAATATAAGCCCTAACCCTAACCCAAAATAAACCCTAGTTTTGGGGCCAGGCACATAGATAAAAATCAAGCTAGGGCGGAGATAGGGGTGTGGAGCTGCCCCACACGGCCTGCACCCCTGCTTACCTTAGGACTGCTGCAGCCAGGCCTCCCACGCCCTGACACCCATCGTGCTGGTGCTTGAGTTCTGTGGCCGCATGCCACGTGGTGCATCGTGCCAATGTTCCTGCTCGTGGCAGGACGCCGCATGGCTTGTCGTGGCAATTGTGCTGCCGCCACCACTCATAGCAAGGCACCGAGTGGCTCATCACGGTGATTGTGCCACTGCTGCCGCTGGCGGCTGGAGGCCGCAATGCGCCACATGGCCACCTGCCGTGAGCAGCGGCACTGGTACGATGCGCCACATGGCATGCGGCCGCAAGTGGCCACAGAACAACTCAAGCAGTGGCACGACAGGTGTGAGGGCATGGGAGGCTGCAGCGGTCCTAAGGTAAGCAGGTAAGACAGCCCCCGAAAATAAGACCTGGTACCTCTTTTGGAGGCAAAAAAAAATATAAGACCGGATCTTATTTTCAGGGAAACATGGTAGGACTTTAGCTTGCAGGATTGCACTGTCACTGAGCATCTTCAGTACTGGCAGGCCCCAAGTACAAATGGTGGCAGACTTGTCTAAATCCGGTCCACCCCGATTCTGTTTCAACAAATAGGAGAAAGCTCAATTCATTTCTTTTGCATTTTAAAACAAAAGGAGCTTGCTTCCGGTGGCGACGCGACGCCGAAGACAGCCGTTTTCGGGCTGCCCGCTCCGCAGCTGTGTTTTTCCATGTAAACAGCGCCGATCAGCTGTTTAGATGGATTTGAAGCCCCCTCCTCGGGAGAAGAGGAGGGGGTGAGGCCCCAGGTAGGGGTTGAGCTCTCCGGGGCCGCCTGAGCTGAGAGTTTGGGTGGCTGAAGGATTGAGCCCCCCCGAAGCCTGGGTTGCTCCGAGCTGCGCAGCGCCCCTGCTCCAGGATTTATGGAGCAGAGCCAGGCGTTAGCAACCACCCCTGCCAAAAGGAAATACTTTTGATTATCAAGATGCAGGCAGAGCGGTACAGGAGGTCAAGGTGATGTGGACTCTTATCTTTACTCTCTAGCTCAATGGATTTTATAGCTTTAAAGTGAAAGTGCGCAATAAGTGAAAGTGGGGGAAGATGGCGGCTAAAACTTCTAAAGCTCTTCGGAGTGCGGGGTCTTCCCTGGTGCAACAGACCTCATTGCAAGCTTTACTTCCTCCTGCACCTCCTCCGGCATTGACGCTTAAGGATTTACAAGATGCTCTTGGAAAGCATTCACAATTGATGTCTGACATGATGGATGAAAAGCTGAAAAAGTTGGAGGAGAAAATGGAGGAGAAAATGGAGAAATTGGAGAAGAAGATGGAAGAGAAGTTTAGAGCAATGAGGGTGGACATGTTGTCTATGATTGAATCTGTAGCTGAATGTGTGCAACAGCTGGATGTAAAAGTGAAGGATCTCAGTCAAAAGAACTCTATATTAGAAGCAAAGGTATTAGAAAATGAAAATATAAGGGATAAAATGGACGGAGAATTGAGCCTTGCTCAGTACAGTATCATCAGATGCAGTATGCTATTAGAATCAGGGGTTTAAAGGAGAACTGTAAAGAAGATTTAAAGCAGCTGATTTCTGAGGCTTTGGAAGGGGTATTGGGCCAGCCAGCATCTGAAATTGAGGGAAATATGGACAAAATTTTTCGTGTAAATTCATGGATTGCAAGACAAAGGAAGTTACCCAGAGATGTGGTGGTCTATTTTACAAAGAGAGTAATTAGAGATGAAGTCATTCAAGCTGCTTATGATACTAAACTGGTAGTGGCTGAGCAAGAAGTCTTGGTTTTAAAAGAGATTCCTCCGAAGATTTTAAGGAGAAGGAAAGATTTTGCATTTTTAGTACAGGAACTTAAGAAATGTGATATTAAGTTTAGATGGGAGATTCCAGTTGGACTGGTGGTGACGCATGAAGGTAAAAGACATCGTCTGGTTACTGTGGCCCAGGCACGTGATTTTTATAGCAATGTGTTAAAAGCAACCCCCCTATCATTTTTGGAAGCTGTAAAGGGATACGGCGAGGGAAAGCTTCAAGATGTTGCAGACAGACAGATAGAGGACAATGGTGTTGGAGGGGATCAAGATACAGTTTCATCGGATGTTGCAGGAGGCCAGAGGAAGACGCGTGCCGCCCTAAGAAGAGCGAGACGAGAGCAAGAGCAAGACCAGCAGATAGTTATGGAATCTCCAAAGTGTACTTACAGTGAAGATGTGGGAGGGGCGCGGTCCAAAGAAGTTTTGGGGGTCATGACAGACGTGCTCCAAAAGTTTTGGGGCGTTAAGATTGCTGATTAAATTTTTAAATTAGAATCTTAATGGATTAAATTTATCATAGAGGAGAAAGAAAGTTTTTTTTAATATTTAACACAATTTAAGATGGATGTTATTTGCTTGTTAGAAAAGTATATTAGGGTTATGGACTAAAAGTATGTGTTGAACTAAGAATGGGTATGCAAGCTCCTAACTAACAACAAGTTGTCTTACAGACTGCTTAAACCTTTTTTTTTTTTACTCTTTTTATTTGAACTCAAGGATGACTTGGAACTGCGAGACATTTGGTGTGATACATGCAAGAATTATTTTTGATTATGGTTTAGTTTGGTTGGAGATTATTAAGGTTAATAGATAGGCGCTTTTGGCGCGTAACTGAGAATCTGTTTAGAAATTAGAGAAAGGTTGGAGAATGTAAATAGTAGGTGAAAGTTTTTTTTCTTTTTTTTTCTTTCTTTTTTTTGAAATTAATATGAATAAGGACTGGGATTAAGAAAATCTATTCTGAGTAAAGCTCTTTTTCTGTTTTTCTCTTTTTCTTTTTTACTTTATTTGTAATATTAATATTGTTTGTATTCATTTTACATGAGCTAGAGGGAGATAGAATTAATAGTTTATTGCTGATAACATAGGGGTGCTTATGTTTGTTTTTTGATTTTATACCCTGTATTTAGCTCTGGGAAGTCGGGGGGGGGGGGAGGAGGGAATGGGGGGAAGGGATAGGGAGGGTTGGGTGGGGGTGGGGGAGGGGGGATTAAAGTCAAAATGTATTGTAAAACTTTTTAAATAAAAATAAAAATAAAACAAAAGGAGCTTGTGGGTAGGGGAACGCTAAATCTTCCCTGGCTTATAAATGCAGTTTTTCCTTCCTTCCTCTGAACACAGAGAATCTTTATGCCTTTATTATTAAGAAAGGACACCAAACATATATTCATAATCATTAGATTTGAACATTTTCAGAATTTACAGCCGTTTTTCTTTCTCTTCTCAGTGACCGGTTTCAGAAGCAGATGCTTGATAATAACACACCATTCAAAATATATGGTGCCCACGAGGGCATAGAGAGAGTTCCTTTTGATTCCATGGCTCAGTCTGGCAGCATGTCCACCCCTGGGGCTATCCCAAGACCCCTGAATAATTCTGCAGCTAGAGGGACACTGAGGACCAGCAACTTGCCTGAAGAGCTACGTAAGTTTCTGCTGTTTCCTGTTTGTTAGTTCTGTATATATTTACAGTATGTGCTGGAAATAAATAAGGATCATCGCCCCCCCCCCTAACGTGTATCACATACCATTTTTGCATGATTGAGTTCTACTGATTAAGAGATTTCTAGAGCTATATTAATAAAAAGCTTGAAAGAACATTCCTATAAATCTTTCTGATTTATATAGCTAGCCTACTCAGCACGTAACTCTGGGGGACTCTGTGTTTGCAAAGTGAAAAGAAAAACACCTAAAGATACCGAACAGAATTAAAAACACAAACAGGGAGAAAGTTTTAAAAAGCTGAAGGAAAACAGTCTTTTTGAAGAATTTATCTTGTTGCTTCTTCTCCTGTAAAAAGAGGCCCAAGTACAGTTTCTTCCTACATAAATAGGAACCAGCTAGTTGGAGGATGCATTCAATACACTGGGCATTAAAGTTTGGACTAATCTACAAAGCCAATATAGATATTTCTGGAGCAAAAAATTGAACTCCTTAAAAGGGAGGCTGTACTGGTCAGTGACAAGTTCTGATCCTTCACTTACTCTACCTCTTAATTTATTTAGTAAGGTTCCGGCTAAGACTAGCAGAGTCATTGGTTATCAGAAAAGTGTGACAGTGGTAGCTTTAGCAATGTTTCTTGTAGTTTAGGATAATGTGCATAATTCTTTATATCTGAAGAGGTTAGTGGCCAATATTTCATTTGCATTTGAGTGGATTAATTTCATCACCACCATGCATGGCTTTCAAAGGTCTTCGCATAAGTGAGACAGGCGTTCTCTGCAAATTTTGATAGAATTTGATCTGTTCTCCGACACTCCATTTGGAGAAAATAAATTTATAAATTTTCCCGTGCAAGAACATACATTCAGCATAATGCAGTCTGCACACGGCTGTCTGCGCCTGTCAGGGCCCACTTCAGAACTTCATCCCAAGAAAGCAGAACTCATGGAAGCGATTTCTTCCAAAAGGAACTTTCATTAGGAGAAGTTGATAGCAGGCATACTAGACAGGATCTGAGGATTTCCCACGCAGATCGATATGTTAAAGTGTCCCAAGCAAAACCCACCCCATAGTTCGGACGGTTCAAATCAGCCAATCCCCAGGTGTTAAGTCCTTCGTGGGAAAGGGGAGATAACATCAGGCCGTCTCCGATTGTAGCAGTGATGTTTATGCGGCTCTTCGCACCTTCTCCTGGGAGCGCGGAGATAAACCAGTTGCCGGAGGTTACATTCCTTTCTTCCTCCCCCCTCTGCTAGTTGACATCAAGCAAGAAGAAAGTTCACAGAGAAATAATGCAGGAAAGCAAAGTGTTACATTGCAGCAATAGAGGAAGTCAAGGCAATAACCCACAAGCACTCCCCCCTCCCCTCCAGGAGTATGGCAGAACCCAGGAAGAGAGTGACAATTGGGTCAGGGTAGAAAGAATAGATGAGGAGCTGGAGGAGGGGAGAAAAGAAATATGGGATCTATAGGTATGGGTTCTGACAGCACCACTGCATGGTAGTGGTGCATGCAGCTATACCTTCTAGGTAGTTTTCAAGATCAGCCCTGTGTAGAATGCCTTGCAATAGTCCACTTGTAAGGTGGCCAAGGCATTAGTGACTGTTTGGAGAATCTCCTGGTCCAGGAAAGGATGAAATTGATGCACTAGATCAGGGGTGTCAAGCTCGATCACATCGCGGGCCATATATTGGGATGGTTTTTGCCCTTGTGGAGCCGGGTTGGGTGTGGCCTGCATGGGCTGCATCTGGCCCATGGACTGCATGTTTGATATGCCTGCACTAGATGTACTTGTGCAAAGGGCCTCTTGCCACCTGCTCTGCAGCGTATCATCTTGCAGCTACTCATGGTAGGCTGCCTTTGTGAATTCTTTGGAATTCAGAACTAGTTTGTTTCAAAGCACACCTGTTTTATTTATTGATAATGTCACTTCTCCTAGGTAAAGTCTTTATAACCTATTCTGTGGATGCAGCTGTGGAGGTCATGAAACTTGTGAACTTTTTATTTGTAAATGGATTTCAGACTGCGGTAGGTACTTTATTTTGGAAGCCTGAATCACTGCAAAGAGAAAAAAGTGAGAATATCTGAAGAGAGGCAATTCTAAATTCAAAGTGGTATTGTTTGTTTTTAATGTGCCTGTCTGCACATTATATTTTATAATGAATATTATATAAAAGAGACAGAAAATTCATTTAAGTAATACATATAAATGTGAATTTAAACAGGATGTATTGGGTGGAAATGATGTTTTGGAATTGTAACTTATTTCTAAAAGGTTTATCCAGCAGCACCCTGCATGTGTGAACAACATTCACAGGTGTTGACTTCAATATTAGTAGGAACAGACCTACTTTCACGTCAAGAATTTCCGTTTACATTTTATTCTTCCATGACAGTAACTTCATGAACATCTTCCTCTAAGACTGAGTGAAACATACTCTGAAGTGGTAGACACCAATTAATGATGTGAAATGGCGGAAGCTGGCCTGGTATTTTGCAATCTATGCACACAAGAAATTTGACTTACTCTAACATGAACAAAGGAGGGCCATTTTCTGGGACTCCTAAAGATCCTGGTTGGGTCAAAACAGTCTGTAGTATTTTAACATGATGCTCATAGTTTTGGCAAAATGTGTTGTGCGAATGTGAGCACTGTGGTTTGTAAACCATGGCTTATGGCAGGCGAGTATAACCTTTGGGGCAGATGAGGTCACCACTGGGATGGCACAGGTGCAAAGTGGGCAAGGCCTTATCGCACAAGTGTGTGTGTGTATTTTTTTCCAGGGTGCATTGAGTTAACTTAACCAATTTCTCCACTAAGATATGAACTGTAAAAATGTTATAGTGATTTTTTAAAAAATTGACAGTATTGTTGGGTTAGGTACATTTGCATTAAAAGCTTTTTAAATCCAACTGTTTGCAAAGGATGCTAATGTTGAATTAAGGTTAAAGTAGCCTCGTAGAGAGCAGTCAGGGCTAAAGAAATATTAATATTTTCACTTTTTAACAGATTGACATATTTGAGGACACCATTCGAGGAATTGATATTATCAAGTGGATGGAACGTTATCTAAGTGACGTAAGTAATGATAAAATGTAAATCTTGTACTTTTTTCCTGCACTGAATACATAAGGCTTCTTCCTAAGACCCAATGAATTAAAATAGGAACCTGTTCCCCCCTTCCCATGTGGCTTAATTATTAATGTTTTTCCTGCCCTGTCTCCTCCCCTTTCCTCAAATTTAAAATGGAAGCAACTGAGAGAAGAAAGCCTGGCTCTTTTTTTATCGGTAACATTCCTTTGCTGAGCATTTCGAGGAATCTTTCTCTGAGTAATGAACTATCCATCTTGTCTGTATTATGTACAGGAATGTACATGTTCTCTCTCTCTCTCTCTCTCTCTCTCTCTCTCTCTCTCTCTCTCTCTCTCTCTCTCTCTGTGTGTGTGTGTGTGTGTGTGTGTGTGTGTGTGTGTATGAAAAAAACATACATCAAGCACATCAATTAGCTATGCTGTATATTTTGGATTAGATTCAAAGAAACATATGAGCAGCAAGAGAACTTGTTTTACATACTGAATTAACCCATAGTTGGGCATATTTTGCTTTTGACCAAGTAGATCATGTAAACCAAGGCAATTGGGGCTTATTTGATAAACTAAGATTAAACTGTTGCTTAATTCATTATGTGAACCTAGGTTCTGCTCACTTTTAATAATTTGATGAGATAGGTGGGTATGCCTTGAAAAAAATGATTGTGCTGCCCAGAAGAAATCTATCAGTTGCTAGAAATAGCATGCTGGATAGATACTTTTGCACATGTTGGCTTACTATACATGTAAGACTAGATAAGGAAATCATGAACTGTAGATAAAAGGCAGTTTCCAAAGCTTTGTACCTAATGCCTCAACAATTTGCAAGCCAAAGTGAGTGGTAAATCCCCCAAACCAATATCCTACCAGTGTTCAGTGATAAACTAAAGGAAGTTTGTGCTACACTTCCAGTAAGCTTCATACACCTACAAAATTGACACATATACTCCCCAAAGAACAAATCGATAATTTTGGCTTCATCCCCTTATTACATTATTGTCACTTCTACCCCTCAGTGAAGTGAAGATGATAATATAATAAAGCATGCTCTGCCAAGCAGAAAAAGTCATCCAGTCCTGCTGTAAATTTTAGTGCTCCTTCTGATTTCAGATGGGATACAAAGTAATTTTTTTAAAGCCACAGTGTGAATTAGTACAGTGTATGAATCTAGTATTTATGAAAGGACAGGGGTAGGCAACCTTGGCTCTTTTATGACTCGTGGACTTCAGCTCCCAGAATTCCTGAGCCAGCATGTAGAAGGAGAACCTTTGTGATTATGGCTTGTTTGTTTTTAAACCTACCTCCTAAAATAAGTTTTAAATCTTCTTCTCTGGAAAATAAGAGGTGTTTCTCCCACAGCTTCTTAGCTATTCCAAGCTGTGAGAATCAACATTATAAATATGCATTTGTGTGTGTGTGTGTGTGTGTGTTGTACAGTATGCATAATTATGTCCAATTGGATGAGTTGGTGAGCTTTGTGATTCAGCATGGCCAATGCTGAAAAATATTTTCTCTCACTGTTAAATTAAGCTGAGCTTCATGGGAGAGCCAGGAAATCTGGTATGAGGAATTCCAATGTATACTGTACCGTTTCACTGCCAAAAGGAACTGGCTTGTCTTATGCTTCCAGGGAACATCAGATCACGTAAAATTCCAGCTGGCAGATTTCCCAGCTGTTTTTGCCCAACTGTACTGCATTTTATGATTTCACAAAAGTGTTTCTCTTTCTGACAGAAGACAGTAATGATAATCATAGCAATCAGTCCAAAATACAAACAGGATGTTGAAGGGGCTGGATCTCAGCTGGACAAGGACGAGCATGGTTTACATACTAAGTACATTCACAGGATGGTGAGTGAGGACACGTGTTTGCCATTTCAAAAAGAAGTCTTCAGCTTCTTCTTCTGCCAAATAATTGTCGTTTGTGCTGTAGTTAAGCCCTGCTTTGTTCATCATTGTGCCTTGCCACAGATGACTATCATGTGAAGATATCTTATGCCTGCACTGAACATGTGGAACACATAGAGCTGCTACACACACGCACACACACACACATGGCAGACTGTGAAAAATACAAACAGAATTGTATTTTGAGGAATTTTTCTAGCTACACTTTCACATCCACCTGAGCTACTGTGTTCTCTTTCTCTGTGCATTTGATCTTTGTCTCCCTACGGCTTCTCCATTGCCACAGAGACTCAGCTTGACAACACGTTTGAGGATTCTCTCTAGGGTTTCCTCTGATCAGATTGAATAAACTGCAACAGAGCTTCCTGCCTTTCAGCTATAGTAGGAAAGAAATACTATAACATGCTTGTCTAGAAAGCTTCCAGCAGGACAGATTTATCACAGAGTGAGAGCAGACTGACAGGTACAGCTGGAGGAAAGGCATGTTTTAGATCTGCAAAGATAAGCTTCCTTCAGTGGCAGTAATGGGGAAGGAGGCAGAGAAGGCAGGAAAAGCTATTTGGCCCTTTATTAGCAGTGAATATCTTCTGACACAGATTTTAGTCACATATATCTTGATCCTGTTCCATTGCTTTTGATAGAAGTTAGGATTTTCTCACTAGGATCCCTAGGAGCCTTAGCCCTTGTGGTAGTGACAAGCCTGCTGCCAAGATTGTAATGTGTTCTCCTGGCTTCCTTTTGTTGTTGTTAGCTGTGAAGTCATGTCCGATCCATCGCGAACCCATAGACAACGTTCCTCCAGGCCTTCCTGTCCTCTACCATCTTCTAGAGTCCATTTAAGGTCACGCCTACTGCTTCAGTGACTCCATCCAGCCACCTCATTCTCTGTTGCCCCCTTCTTCTCTTGCCCTCAACCTTTCCCAGCATTAGGCTCTTCTCCAGTGAGTCCTTCCTTCTCATTAGGTGGCCAAAGTACTTGAGTTTCAACTTCAGGGTCTGGCCTTCTAAAGAGCAGTCAGGGTTGATCTCCTCTAGGACTGACCGATTTGATCGCCTTGCAGTCCAAGGGACTCGCAGGAGTCTTCTCCAGCACCATAGTTCAAAGGCCTCAATTCTTTGGCACTCAGCCTTTCTTATGGTCCAACTTTCACAGCCATACATTGCAACTGGGAAGACCATAGCCTTGACTATACGCACTTTTGTTTACAGGATGATGTCTCTGCTTTTTAGTGTGCTGTCTAAATTTGCCATGGCTTTCCTCCTGAGGAGCAAGCGTCTTTTAATTTCTTGGCTGCAGTCCCCATCTGCAGTGATCTTGGAGCCCAGGAAAATAAAATCTGTCACTACCTCCATTTCTTCCCCATCTATTTGCCAGGAATTGAGAGGGCCAGATGCCATGATCTTGGTTTTCTTAATGTTAAGTTTTAAGCCAACTTTTGCACTCTCCTTCTTCACCTGCAACAAGAGGCTTTTTAGCTCCTCTTCACTTTCTGCCATTAGAGTTGTATGATCTGCATATCTTAGGTTGTTGATATTTCTCCTGGCAATCTTAATTCCAACTTTTGATTCATCTAGCCCTGCCTTTCTCATGATGTGCTCTGCATATAAGTTAAATAGGCAGGGCGACAGTATACAGCCTTGCCGGACTCCTTTCCCAATTTTGAACCAATCGGTGGTTCTGTGTCCAGTTCTCACTGTTGCTTCTTGACCCGCATATACGTTTCTCAAGAGACAAATAAGATGGTCTGGTACTCCCATCTCTTTAAGAACTTGCCACAGTTTGTTGTGATCCACACAATCAAAGGCTTTAGCATAGTCAATGAAGCAGAAGTAGATGTTTTTCTGGAACTCCCTAGTTTTCTCCATGATCCAGCGTATGTTGGCAATTTGATCTCTAGTTCCTCTGCCTCTTTGAAATCCTGCCTGTACTTCTGGTAGTTCTCGATCCACATACTGCTGGAGTCTAGCTTGTAGGATTTTAAGCATAACTTTACTAGCATGTGAAATGAGTGCAATGATGCGATAGTTTGAACATTCTTTGGCATTGCCTTTCTTTGGAATTGGAATGTAAACTGATCTTTTCCAATCCTGTGGCCACTGTTGAGTTTTCCAAATTTGCTGGCAAATTGAGTGTAGAACTTTTACTGCATCGTCTTTTAAGATTTTGAATAGCTCAGCTTTGTTGTTGCTCAGCTTTCCTAAGACCCACTTCACTTCACATTCTAGGATGTATGGCTCGAGGTCAGTGACCACCTCATCGTGGTTATCAGGGACGTTAAGCTCATTCTTGTATAGTTCTTCTGTGTAATTTTTCCACCTCTTCTTAATCTCTTCTGCCTCTGTTAGGACCCTGCCATTTTGGTTCTTTATCATGCCCATTTTTGCATTAAACGTTCCCTTCATCTCTCCAATTTTCTTGAAGAGATCTCTGGTCCTCCCTATTCTATTGTTTTCTTCTATTTCTTTGCACTTTTCATTTAAGAAGGCATTCTTATATCTTCTACCTATTCTCTGGAATTCTGCATTCAGTTGGGTGTATCTTTCTTTTTCTCCCTTGCCTTTCGCTTTCCTCCTTACCTCAGCTATTTGCAAAGCTTCCACACAGCCATTTTGCGTTCTTGCATTTCTTTTTCTTTAGGATGGTTTTAATTGCTACCTCTTGTACAATGTTGCAAATCTCCGTCCATAGTTCTTCAGGCACTCTGTCTATCAGATCTAATTCCTTAAATCTATTTGTCACCTCTACTGTATATTCATCAGGGATATGATTTAGTTCATACCTGAATGGCCTAGTGCTTTTCCTTACTTTCTTCAGTTTAAGCCTAAATTTTGCAACGAGAATCTCATGGTCTGAGCCACAGTCAGCTCCTGGTCTTGTTTTCACTGACTGTATAGAGCTTCTCCATCTTTGGCTGCAGAGCAC
Source organism: Vipera berus (assembly GCF_964194415.1). Classification (NCBI taxonomy): domain Eukaryota; kingdom Metazoa; phylum Chordata; class Lepidosauria; order Squamata; family Viperidae; genus Vipera; species Vipera berus. The sequence continues at coordinate 255,437,318 of NC_138202.1, read as the reverse complement.
ATAGTTAATCTTATTTCTGGGTTGACTGTTTGGTGATGTCCATGTGTATAGCTGTCTCTTGGGTTGTTGAAAAAGAGTGTTTGCTATGACCATTGTATTCTCTTGACAAAATTCTGTCAACCTGTGCCCTGCTTCATTTTGTCCTCCAAGGCCAAACTTCCCTATTATTCCGGTTATCTTTTGGCTTCCTACTTTAGCATTCCAATCCCCCATGATGATAAGGACATCATTTTTTGGGGGTGTTAGTTCTATAAGGTGCTGTAGGGCTACATAGAACCGGTCACTTTCATCCTCTTCAGCACCTGTGGTTAGGGCATAGACTTGGGCTACTGTGATATTGAATGGCTTGCCTTGGATTCGAACTGAGATCATTCTGTCATTTTGGGGATTGTACCCCAGTATTGCTTTTCCTACTTTTTTATTCACTATGAAGGCTACTCCATTTCTTCTGAGGGATTCTTGCCTGCAGTAGTATACCTGATGGTCATCTGAATTAAATTCACCCATTCCTGTCCATTTTAGTTCACTGATTCCTAAGATGTCGATGTTCAGTCTTGTCATCTCTTGTTTGACCACATCCAGCTTTCCTTGATTCATGGATCTTACATTCCAGGTTCCTATGGAGAAAAAATCTTTACAGCATCGGACTTTCCTTTCACCACCAGATATATCCACAGCTGAGAGTCCTTTCGGCTTTGGCCCAGTCGCTTCATTCTTTCTGGCGCTACTAGTACTAGCCCTCTGCTCTTCCCTAGTAGCATATTGGACGCCTTCCGACCTGAGGGGCTCATCTTCCAGCGTCATATCATTTTGCCTTTTGGTACTGTCCATGGGGTTTTCATGGCAAAGATAGTGGAGTGGGTTGCCATTTCCTTCTCCAGTGGATCACGTTTTGTCAGAACTCTCTGCTATGACCTGTTCGTCTTGGATGGCCCTGCACGGCATAGCTCATAGCTTCATTGAATTACGCAAGCCCCTTCGCCACGACAAGGCAGTAATCCATGAAGGGGTATTTTTCTTTAGGAACTGATAAATCTAAAAGCTAGTGCGTATGGCAGACAGTAATTTTATAGAGTGTGGAACCCTGACCTCTTGACCGTGTAGCTGAACTCTGAAGATGGGTAGTTAGAATTTCTTCCCCTGCTCTTCCTCCTCACCAAGTTTTCCTCTTCGCACTCCTGTTTGCTCACTCTGGTCATGAACTCCTAACCAGTTTGGCCTTTTCCAAGAGACCTGGATGAGACTGAGCTGTTGGCCGGGAAAGAAACGTTTACCTAGTGCCTGTCTCCTGATGAGTGAGGCAGAGGCAGCCTTAGCCCCTTCCCTTGTGACTTTGTGCTCAGCAAGCAAACATCAGCCAAGAAAACAAAACAAAAAACACATGGACTCACACACTGGCTCCTAGTCACTGTACAAATTAAGAGGGAAACAGCGCAGCACGATCTCAGATTACAGGTCTTTTATGCTCCCTTGAGTTGGATGCAATCTGGCCTGATGAGTCACCTTTCCACAAAATTCTGACAAAGCACCTACATTTAGCCATTTGGGGATATAATCCGTGGAATTTTTCCTTTGGGTTTCACACGATCTGCACGCAATACTTTATAGATTTCTGAAAAGCTTCTGTAAGATGAAGTTTAGAAGGACATGGTTTATTGCAGGGGAAGATGAGAATGTGACCAGAGATGTATTATTCACCTGCTGAGCCAACCAAAAATGATTGCCTTTGTGGCCATTCTGGAAAACGCTCAAGCAGCCCATTTCTAAGCTGATCAATACGGCAATGGACAACTTGTCCGCCCTCTAGGCCCAGGTCGTATGAGAGAGGGCCTGCCTTTTTGGTGATTTTCCCTGGCACCCACAAGTTCCCATGCTCATAGTTCCTGGCCCACACCCCATCACCCACTTGCAGCCCCCTCGGGGGGTTAGGGCCGGAGGCCTCTGCTGCCACCCAGTCTGGGTGCAACCTGTCCAGTTTTGTGATTAGTCGCCTCCCCCAGTGCAGCTCTGCTGGGCTTTTCCCTGTAGCCGTGCATGGCGTGGAATGTTGGCAAAGCAAAAAGTCAGCCAGCCTGTGGTGCCAGTCCCCAGTCACTATACGCCTCAATGACTCTTTTGTGGTGAGAACCATACGTTCGGCGTGACCATTAGTATCTGAAATGGAGCCGATGTTGCATGCCTAATGAGGTTTGTTCTAAGGAACGCCTGAAATTCTGCCACAGTAAATTGGGCCCGTTATCGGACACTACAACGTCTGGCAGTCCGTGCGTGGCAAAGAGTTTCCTAAGCACCTGGATGGTCCTACCAGTAGTCATGTTTGTGATTGGTATAACTTCTAGCCATTTCAAGTGGCTGTCGACCACTATAAGAAAGAGCTGTCCCTGAAAGGGCCCGGCGAAGTCTATGTGAATCCTAGACCAGAGATTGGGAGTCTCCTCCCACCTGTGAACTGGAGTGTGCGGCATTTCAGGCCTTGATTGCTGGCATGTGTGACGCCCATGCACCTGGGCCTCAATGGCTTTATCTAATCCTGGCCACCATAAATAGCTTCTAGCCAAAGCTTTCATGCGAACAGTACCCGGATGGCCTTCATGCAGTGATTGCAAAATGCTGTCTCTTAGTGAGGTAAGAACTATGACCCTGTTCCCCCAAAGAATACAACCCTTGTGAGCTGAGGGCTCATGTCTCCTTGAAAAATAGCTCTGAAACTCAGGACCTGGGCTTTTATCCAGCCACATTGTGTGTACCCAAGATAGCACTCTACTTAGTGTCTTGTCCACTGCCGTTTCTGCAGCTATGACCCCTGCATGGAGGGGAAACTCCGGCAAGTCCTGAATGGACAAAACGTGGGCCGCTGGGGCCAGATCTGGTTCAATTTGAGGCAGTGGAAGCCTGCTCAGGCCATCTGCATGGCCCATATCCTTGCCGGGTTTGTGAATCATCTTAAAAGTATAAGCCGATAAAAAAATGGACCATCTAAGCATTCTAGGGGATAAAATGTGCTGTCTGTCTGTAGTGAATAACCATAATAGTGGTTTATGGTCTTTGAAGACCATGAAGTCCCTGCTGTATAAGTAGTCGTGGAATTTTTTAACTCCAGCAACTATGGCCAGTGCCTCTTTGTCGATTTGAGCATAATTACGCTCAGCGGAGGACAGTGTCCTTGAATAAAAAGCAATTGGAACTTGAGTTCCATCTCTCTCTAAGTGACTTAGGACTGCACCCACCCCATATGGGGATGCATCACACGCTAAGCAAACTGGTTTTGACTCCTTGAAATGAGTGATAGTGGAACTAATGGATAGAAGGGCCTTCAATTCCTGGAAACTCTTTTCGTGAACACTAGTCCACTTCCATGTAGCATTTTTATCCAAGAGCTGGTGTAGCGGCTCTGCCACTGCGGCCTTGTTAGGAAGGAACGCATGGTAAAAATTTAGGAGGCCTAGGAATGCCTGCAGCTCTCCTTCTGTTTTAGGGCTGGGTGCCATTTGAATGGCTTTTACTTTAGACTCAGCAGGGTGGATGCCGTCAGCATCAATGCAAAACCCCAAGAACTCAGTGGAGGGGACTCCGATACTGCACTTATTCTTTTTAAGCTTCAGGCCTGCTTCGCGCAGCCTTTGCAAGATGGCTCTAAGCCTCCTTGCTAGCACCTCAGTGGATTCACTGGCGATGAGCATGTCACCAAAATAGGGGCAAACTCCCGGAATGCCCTTGAGTGTACGTTCCATGATGCCCTGAAAAATGCCGGGGGCTACACTGACCCCAAATTGCAGCGCTTTACTTTACACGCCCCCCTGTGGGTTACAATAGTCTGTGCCATGGCTGTGGCCTCAACAACAGGGAGCTGCTGGTAGGCCTGAGCCAAATCTAATTTTGCAAAAATGGTGCCACCCTGCAACGATGCCAGGATATGGCTTACTACTAGTACTGGGTATGCGTTCTGTTTGAGTGCACGGTTAATTGTGCATTTGTAATCTGCACATATTCTGACCTCCCCGTTGGCTTTAAGTGGTGTTACGACTGGGGTCTCCCACTCACCCCCATCTAATGGCTGCAGTACGCCTTGTTCAACAAGTTTATCTAGTTCAGTGTCTACCTTGTGTTTAAGAGCAAATGGAACCCTACAAGGTTTAATCCTGACTGGCATTACATTTGGATCTAGTTTAAATGCTATTGGCGGTCCCGTGTATGTCCCCAGAGCTGAATCAAACACATCTGCAAATTCCTCACATACTGTCGCTAGACTCTCGACTTCTGTCCGGTTGATCCCAGTTACTTGGATGCCTAGTGCATTAAACCAGTCAAGCCCGATCAGGCTCATTCGCTGACCCCTTACTATGACAACATCCAGGTACCCCGAAAACCCCTTAAATTTAATGGCTAGTGTGGCCTCACCGTTGACTGCGACTCTGGCATTCTGAAAATCAGTTAGTACAATATCAGATGGCCTCAGCTTGGCCCATCTCTTATTGCGACTACAAATGAAATTAAATGTTTCAAGGGAAATAATAGAAATGGCGGAGCCCATGTCCAGCTCCATCTTGCAAGGGACCCCTTGCAGCTCCACCTGAAGTCTATACTTTGGCTTAATTGGGCAGCGAGCCCCGGTACGGCAAATGCTTCTGCGGCTGGAGCAAACCCCCATACTATACTGTCCCGGGGCCCCGGTACCTCTCCTGGTCGGATCTTCCAACTGGCAATTCGATGGCTGGTTCCTCTGGCGACCTCTGCAGATGGACACGATGTGGCCCGTCTTTCTGCAGGCCGGCACATGGCCGTCCAGAACCTACAGTCCAAGCATTGGTGGCGGCCGCCACAACCTGGACATCTAAGGAAGGGATTTGCCTTGTAAGTGGCCTCATGTTGCTTGTCACTGCGACGCTGCTGGACATGGTGTCTGTGTAGTTTGTAGACTTCTGTGTCGTCTTCGGGGTCTTCTGTGTATTTGGCGTCCTCGTGGTGGACGGCTTCTTCACGTTGTGCAGTTTTGGCAGGCTGCATGGCTTGTACAGCCCTGCCGGCGGCTTCGTCCACCATGACTTCCTTCAGTGTGTCTGGGAACAACAGAGTCTCTGGCGAAGAGCTTCTGCTGTAGCTCTCGGTTGCGGAGACCGCAGACAAGCCGGTTTCGTAGCCTCTCCTTGACATCAGAGAACTAGCACAGGCGTGCGGCCTGCCTCAAAGCCGCGATGAACTCAGACGCAGTTTCACCTGGTTGCTGGACTCTTTGCTTGAATGCACAGCGCCAAGTGATTACCGACAGATTGGGCTGGAAGTGGACTCCGAGCTTCTTCTTCAAGTCCACGAATGATACGGACTCCAATGGCGTTGGCGCGAACAGGTTCTCCGCTATATCGAACGTTGCTGGGCTGCACACACAGAGGAGCATGGTGGCCTTCAGTCCATCCTCGGCAACCTGGTTCACTCGAAGATAGTTCTCGACCATGGACAATTATGAGGACCATCCTTCTGGCTGAGTTATGTTGAATTCTTCCAGCTTTCCGACCTTGGCCATTTCTGCTGGTCTTCGCGGCTGGTGCTCGGTGTCTTCTTGTCCTGCTCCTCCATTGCCCAGGGACTGGTCCTCTGGGTGTGTGGTCGCTAGTGTGGCTATGCTAGCTGACCGTAGGGGGGGGAATTGCTTTTCCCGCCAGGCGTGCGCTGCCTCTCCCCTAGTGACTCTTCAGCTCAGTTGGAGGAGCAGGATCCCATCCTCGTCACCAGTGTTATGTACTGGGTTCATTGCTTCAATGACGAGACGAGGCGAGTTCAACAAAGATCATTGTTTATTGCTTGCAGGCTCTGAACTGAGAAACAGGGCTGCGAATGCAGCAACTTATACCCTGGCCTCTAGGCGGCGGCCAATAGGTTTAAAGCGACCTATTGCCGCCCTAGAGGCAACCAATAGCGGCACTGGAGACAGGTTGTCTGAGGAGCTGGGAGCCGTTAGCCAGCTTCCCAGCTTAAGCAACCTTCCAGCAATTAACCCACGTGGTGTTCCCTTAACAAGACAAAGCCCAATACATTACAATTGCAGCGAATGAATGGCTGCACATGGAGGCAGCTGGCAACAGAGAATGAGAGAGCCAGCTCCGGAGCATAGCTAAGCAGCCCAACGCTTGGCAAAAAAGGCAACTGAGAGCACTGAACCAGCATCTGAACAGCAGACAAGGGGGGAAGCCGTTAGAAACAAAAACGGGTGGGTCATATTATTGATTCAGTAATTGCCTAGGCCAGGGGTGTCAAACTGCCAGCCCGCAGGTTGGACGCATCATCCGGAAGCCACGCTCACCCCATTGCCGCCAATGGCAAAATAGTCCCCATACGTATGTCTGGCCTAGGCCCACACCCCAATCAAGGCAGCCCAGCTCAAGGGGGCAGCCAGACAGCCCAACCCAGGGCCTAGCAAAGCAGAGACAGTCCGACTTGCACAGCCCTCTCCCTGCCTCCTTCCAGCCCTGCAGCCGTCCCCAGGGGAGACTTGCCTCAGGTAGAGGACTGGATTGGCATTTCCTCCCCAGCAAGATCAGCAGCCCCCTCCCCCGCCTCCTGCTAGCCTGATCCGGTGGAAGACAAAAGGCCTCTACAGCAATCCCTCTGCTGTGAGGTAATGGAGGCAGCAAAACCTGAGGGAGGGGGAGAAACGCAGCAGCAGCCGCAGAGAGGCTTCAAGCCTCTCAAACTGAGTGGCCGGCTGAGAGGAGCAGACCAGACAGAGCAACTGAGCCGACCAGAAAGCTGAACGGAGGCCTCACCAGAGCAGAGATGAACACCAAAGACAGAAGGGAGCCGGCAGAGAAAACAACAAGGGGCAGGCCGGAGCAGCGAGCAACAGAAGCGAAGGCAACAATTAAGTCTGAGGTCCCAATAGGAAGGGAGGGAAGACCCCCAGTAAAGAACAAAAAGGAATTGGAGCTCAACAACTTTTTTTAAAAAAAATAGAGGGAAGAAAAGCATAAATAAAATTAACACAATAGTAAGAAGGTTAAATAAATAACAAAGTAGAAAAACGAGCACAAACAGGCAGATAAAAGGATAGTAAGAAAACAGGCACAATTACCTAGAGCAGAGAAGGAAGGAACAAGGCTAACAGTAAAGCACATTCACCAACCAAAAAGAGGGATTTTCAAACAACAAACTCATGGAACAGGCAACTGATACTATAGTGGTATGCAATACATGTTCCATATATGTGCTTATGCCCAAAGAACACCCAAATTATACATGCATTAGATGTAAACTATGTGAATTATTAGAGGAAAAGGTAAGGCACTTAAGAGGCAACTCTAGCCAAACCCCAATCTATGAAAGAAAGCTATACCCAAACCGAACCAAATAATGAACAAATAACGCCCAGAGAATTTGACCCTACTGATAAACCCTTGGAGGAAGACAAATGGAGGTATGTCACACACAGAAGGAAACACAATACTCAGAGAAAGAAGCAGCATACAACTAGCAAACCCTTTCTTCCCAATCCAACCCAACCAGAAGCAGCCCCATTAAAACTGAGCCATTGATTTTTCCCCCTTAGATCAAAACACGCAGATCCACAACCTCCCCCTCAAAGAAAATATGCAGACACCTAGCAAAGAAACAACTTCAAATATCCCTGAAAGTCACTTCTAATATCCCTAAAAAATTCACATCAACAAACACACCTCAGATAAACAGAAAAGCACCCTAGACTGCAGCCCCCCCCCAAAGGAAGGCGAGTGTTGGTAATAGGAAATTCTATCCTCAAAGGAACAGAATCATCCATCTGCAGACCCGGACATACAATCTAGGGAGGTATGTTGTCTCCCTGGATCAAAAATCAAAGATGTGGCTGAGAACCTAAATTATTAGGCCTACCGATTACTACCCTTTCCTCCTCCTCCACATTGGGACAAATGACACAACTAAAAACCTGAGTACAACAGTAAGAGATTACAAACAACTAGGCAATAAAGTTAAGAAGCTAGGAGCACAAGTAGTGCTCTCATCAGTATTCCCAATGAAAGCCCAACATCCATTGAGGGGGAAAAAGAATTTTACAAATAAACCATTGGCTAAAGGGTTGGTGTCACCAAGAAAACTTTGGTTTCCTGTATCATGGACTGCGTTTCCTAAGTGAAAGACTCTTGCCAAAGGATGGGCTGCACCTCACGAAAACAGGGAAAAATGTACTCGGAAAAAGACTGGCCCAACTCTGGAGGGCTTTAAACTAAAATTGAGGGGTTAGGGTAACCAATCTTTAGAATCTCTAGAACCCCAAACTAATCATAAATCCCCAAAAAACAAATCAAACAATGAGGTAGGCAGTGATGAGAAAAAAGAAAAACTCAAACAACAATCAGGAGATGCAGGAAACATATCCATGGACATAAATGTCTTAAATGCTTATATACAAATGCTCAAAGCTTGGGGAACAAACAGGGCGTACTAGAAGCAATAGTACACAAGGGAGGGTATGACGTAGTTGGCATTACAGAAATCTGGTGGGATGGATTGATGGATGGATATAAATTGTTCAAAAGAAACAGGTCTACAAAAAGAGGAGGGGGAGTTGCACTATATGTAAGAGAACACTACATATCTACAGAAATGCACATGATGAAAGATAAAATCTCTCCAGAATGTATATGGGTCAATATAAAAGAGAAAAAAAGTGACTTTGCCATAGGTGTATATTACAGGTCACCCAACCAATCAGAAGAAATAGATGAACTCTTTGCCAACCAGTTAACAAATGTAGGTAGAAAGCATACTATAGTAGTAATGGAAGACTTCAACTGTCCAGATATCAACTGGGAGACAAATTACAGCAAGCAGGAGATCAAACAAATTCCTAACCAACCTAGCCAACAACTTTGTCATTCAAAAGGTGGAGGAGGGAACTAGACGTAAAGCTATACTGGACTTAATTCTTACTAATAGAGAAGAAGTGATAGAGGGAGTTGAAGTTGCCAGAACCTTGGGTGAAAGTGACCACATCATACTGGAATTTAATATAATGCAAACACTAGCAATAGAAAACAATCCAATCAGTGTCTTAAACTTCAAAAGAGCTGACTTTAACAAACTCAGAGACAGCCTAGGAAAGATCCCATGGATGAAAGTCCTAAAGGGGAAAACAACCCAAGAAGCATGGGAAACTCTGAAAAATGAGATCATAAAAGCCCAGACCAGCACAATACCACTGAAAAAGAAAAACCAGAAACTCAAGAAGAAACCAACATGGCTGCACAAAGATCTCTCTGACAAACTGAAACACAAAAAAAGACAAATACAAAAAATGGAAAGAGGGGCACATAACTAAGGCCAATTATCAGCAGAGAGCCAGAACAAGCAAAGTTGAAGTCAGGAAAGCAAAGGCTCGAAATGAACAAAGACTTGCAACAGAAATCAAGGATAATAAAAAAACATAGGGCTGCATGTGAGCAAGAAGAAAGTCAAGGAAACTGTAGGTCCACTAAAGAGAAAAGATGGCAAGGAAATAACAGGCAACAGGGAGAAAGCAGAGGTGCTTAACTGATACTTTGCATCAGTCTTCACATAAAAAGAAACTACATATGGTGGACCTGTAAAAAGGTTAAAGCTTTTTGGATTAAAATTTGGTGGAATATGCAAAAAATATTCAAGAAAAGGATAAAGTTTTGTCCGCAATTGTTTTTACTGGGCATTATTACAGATACTACTGTTGTGGACACTAAGTTGATGTTGAATTTAATTACGGCAGCGAGACTTTTAGTAGCGCAATATTGGAAGAAGGAAGAACTGCCGACTATAGAAGAATGGACTTTAAAAGTTTCCAATTTGGCGGAAATGGCAAAGATCTCAGCGTACTTGAAAGACCAGTCGCAACAGAGATATATTGTGGAGTGGAGAAGATGGATTGATTACATCCAGAATAAATATGGGACTAAAAAGTTTCACCTAGCATTTGAATAAGTATTGATGTGATATATAAATTACTTGTAGTTATTTTAATAAGAGTTAAAGTGCGATAGAACTTAATATTTTATTGTTCTTTGCATATGGTAGACTATGATTGTTTGTATTTTTATACCCTGTATTTAGCTCTGGGAAGTCGGGGAGGGGGGAGGGGGAGGGGAGGGAAGAGTTGGGGAGGTTTGGGGAGAGGGGAGGGGGTTGGGAGGGGTTATATCTTTTAAAAAATGTACTGTAAAACTTTTCAATAAAAATAAAAAAATAAAAAAGAAACTATAGCCCAACATACCAAAAAAACCCACTGCAAAAGACAAACTGGAAACAAAAATTAAAATAAGCAAAAAATGGTAAGAGAACACCTATCCGACCTTGATGAATATAAATCACCAGGATATGACAGATTACATCCCCGCCCATAGTGCCGCCCATGGTGTCCCGCCAGCGCTAGCACCGCTCCATATGCAGCACTCACGCCTGCGCAACCCTGTTTGCATGTGCGTATGTGCTCGTGTGCGGCCATCTGCATGTGCACATGTGCGCACATGCAGCCCATTTGTGTTCGCGTGCACAGGGCTCATTTTTGTACATGCACGTGCGCGGCCCATTTGCATGCACGCATGTAGCAGTGCCTGCCTCCCTTTCCAAGCCGCCAAATCAAAAAGTTTGGAGACCTCTGGAATAGACAACATCACCACCAGATGGATCTGTAGCTGGCTGGCAAACCGTACGAGTAATCCTCAATGGCACTACATCCACATGGGGAGAAGTAAGCAGTGGGGTACCACAAGGTTCCGTCTTATGCCCAGTATTCTTCAATATTTTCATAAATGATTTAGAGGGAATTGAAGGGGAACTTATCAAATTTGCAGATGACACCAAACTGGCAGGAGTAGCCAACACCCCAGAAGACAAACTCAGGATCCAAAAAGATCTTGACAAACTTGAACAATGGGCCCTATCCAACAAAATGAGTTTGAGTGTGGAGAAAAGCAAAGTTTTACATTTAGGCAGGAAAAATCAAAGGTACAAGTACAGATTGGGCGAGACGTCACTCAAAAACAGTAACTGTGAGAGGGACCTTGGAGTCCTAGTGGACGGTCACTTGACTATGAGCCAGCAGTGTGCAGCAGCAACCAAAAAAGCTAATACAATCCTGGGTTGTATAAACAGAGGCAAAGAATCAAGATCCCATGAAGTATTAGTACCGCTTTATAAAACCACACCTTTAATACTGCAGCCAGTTTGGGTCACCATATCACAAAAAAGATGTTGAGTTTGGAAAAAATTCAGAGAAGAGCAATTAAGATGATCAAAGGTCTGAAGACTAAAATATATGAAGAACAACTGCAGGACTTGGGTTTGGCTAGTCCAGGGGTAAGCAACCTTGGCTCTTTTATGACTCATGAACTTTAACTCCCAGAATTCCTGAGCCAGCCATGTTGAGAGGAAAGGGAGAGGTTTCCAAGCTGAGCCATGCTGGCTCAGGAATTCTGAGAGTTGAAGTCCATGAGTCATAAAAGAGCCAAGGTTGCCTACCCTAGCTCAAGTCTAAAGAAAAGAAGAAATAAGGGAGACACGATAGCAGTATTCCAGTATTTGAGGGTCTGCCATCAAGAAGAGGGGGTCATGTTATTCACCAAAGCACCAGAGGGCAGGACAAGAAACAATGGTTGGAAACTGATCAAAGAGAGAAGCAACCTGGAATTAAGGAGAAACTTCCTGACAGTGAGGACAATTAACCAGTGGAACAGCTTGCCTCCAGAAATCGTGGGTCCTCCATCACTGGAGATTTTTAATAAGAGGCTAGACCAGGGGTCAGCAACCTGAAACAGTGAAAGAGCCACTCGGAACCAGATCCCTCACAAAAGGAAAAACTGGGAGCCGCAAAAAATGTGTGCGCATGTGCATACATGCGCGTATGCCCAGAACAGGGTTTGATTGAAGACTGGAGCCAAGGCGAGATATGCACCTACCCTGCATATTTGAATTGATTGGTTGAACTTTTTTTTTTTGGACTGCACATGGCAGAGGACTGGGAGCCGCAGGAGACGTCTGAAAGAGCCGCATGCAGCTCCGGAGCTGCAGGTTGCAGACCTGTGGGCTAGACAGTCACTTGTCTGAGATGGCATCGTTTCTCCTGCTTGGGCAGGGGGCTGTACTACCATAGAAGACCTCCAAGGTCCCTTCCAGCTCTATTCTATTCTAAATCAGACTGGTACTAAGTTATGGCTGGCATATATGACAGCCAGAGATACAGCTGGAGTTGTCTGGCTGTTCCAATGTCTATCTGCTCTCAATCTCTAACTCAAGATTATTACAATATGCAAATTAAACCCCAACTGATATTTTCAGTACTAGTCTCATACTTAAGGAAATTCAAGTCTAAGTGGATAATAAGCCCTGTGATATAGTTGAAAAGCTTCCAGAAATGAAATACAATTCTGCTTTCAATTGTCCATCAGGACGCTGAGCTTGTTGATCAGAAGGTCAGCAGTTTGGCGGGTCGAATCCCGAGTGCTGTGTAACAGAGTGAGCGCCTGTTACTCATCCCAGCTTCTGCCAACGTAGCAGTTCGAAAGCATGTAAAAATGCAAGTAGAAAAATAGGGACCACTACGGTGGGAAGGTAACAGCGCTCCGTGCGCCTTTGGCGTCTAGTCATGCCAGCCACATGACCACAGAGACGTCCTCGGACAAATGCTGGCTCTTCGGCTTTGAAACAGAGATGAGCACCGGCCCCTAGAGTTGGAAACGACTAGCACGCATGTGCGGGGGAACCTTTACCTTTACCTAACAAGAAAAGTTCACAGTAAAACGTATAGAGTGTACATATTTTATTTCTTTTGAAAGCACAAATGCATCTTTGTTGCATAATCAACAGTAACATTCAACAGGTGTGTAAAAACAAGACAAGGGCCTTCCAACAAAAAAATACACAGCAACAGGCCTCACAGAACACCATGTGTATCTTGTACATGCTTATCTGTTGCTCAGTGATAAGGGGTAATTAACACTTAGGCTCCTTGGTGTTCTCTGAGCTTGGTTGTTTTCTTGCACTGATGATATTGCCTAGTTTGGGTAAGGAAGTGTCTGCAAGAAGACAATCAAGCTCAGAGAACACCAAGGACCCTTCCTTTCAACCTTGAGCTACAAATATTCTGTTTTATTGGTACATCCAGGCTCCCCCTACTTCCAAAAGTGTAGAATGAAAAATAGTGTTGCTCAGACCAGGGCACCTACATGATGTGTCTAACACTGGATCACAATCTACTTTCATCGTTGTGATTTCTGTGCAGGTCATAATCCAAGAAAAACACACATAAGTCTATCTGCCTGTGCCAGTGTGCTACTGTAGGGACACGGATCTGTTTATAGCTGAAGGCCATTTGTACATAAAACATTAGAAATCAGAATACATACATCTGGAAATTAATGTTGACAAATTTTAATTTTTTTGTATTTTTTCAGATGCAAATTGAATTTATACAGCAAGGAAGCATGAACTTTAGATTCATTCCTGTCCTCTTTCCCAATGCAAAAAAGGTAATATGACAACGGCAGAATAATTCCATTTCGGTGTTTGTTGAAAATTTAAATTAGATATATAACATTTTAAAAAAATATTTGGGAATGTTAAGTAAACCCCTTTTTGGATTTAGAGAAATGTTTCACAATATTCTTAAGACAGAAATATAATTTATATCAAACTTATTAATGAACAAAACATTTTTTTATTTTGAAGTGTTAAGAGTTAGCACCAATTTCCTGAAATAAAAAAAGGATTTTATTTTTCTTAGTACCTTAATTTTCTGTTTTATCTAGAGATAAAGTGGGACAGGCATAACCCAACAATAACTACATTGCTTCAATTGTCCATTTTTACCTGCTTAAATCTTTCTTGTCCATCTTGAAGAACACCATTTGGCTAAAATAAATTTTGTTTTGTCTTATTATTTTATGTGATAGAGAATGAACTAAACTTAAGGTTTATAATTTCCATGATTTCTAATGGATATAACCTATTTTATATATCTATACGTCTCCTCTCAATCCTTACCCAAAATCTGTTCTGCAGAATATGCAGATTCTGACACACCAACTAGGTTCTCATACTGTGTAGGCCAGCATATCATTTTGTAGAACTACAAAACTGGAAATAATCCAAATTAAAGCATTAGTGTCATGTGGCTATCTATCACATCCAATGACCCAGAGACCACCGACCCTATGGTATTCTTCTATTGAACTACTCTTGCATTCTTATAATAATTTAAATTATTACTTGTCCTGCTGTCTGTGACAGTAATGAATAAGTCTTGGCCTTCTTCTTTGTGATATTTGGATATTTCAAGTGGTACTTCAAGTTCTACCTTATCCTCCCACCACTTTAATCTTCTTGAAGTCTGTTAATGTCTCTTGTTCAGATTACATTTGTAGTTTCCTGGGTTACCTCATTGGTCTTTTCTGAATCCCTTCTAGTTAATCTGGATTCTTCTTAAAGTATGATGCCCATAACTGGGGGGTCTGACCAATGCTTAATGAAGTAAGCAGTTCCAGTGATTTTGAAACTATACTTCTAGTGATGTATCTTAGTTGACAAATCCAAGTTGACTTCTGTAATTTCAGCCCTATTTTCAAACATGTTTCATTCTCATTTCATTTGACACTTGATTCATTATCTCAAATTTCTCAAGATTTCATAAAGGCCCTAGGGCAGAGGTTGGCAACCTGAAACGGTGAAAGAGCCACTCGGAACCGGTTCCCTCACAAAAGGGAAAACTGAGAGCCAGAAAAAATGTGTGTGCGTGTGCGTGCGCGCATGTGCAGAACGGAGCTTAACTGAAGAGTGGAGCCTAAGGCGAGACATGCAAACACCCTGCCCCCTCTGCTCTCATTCACTCGTCTTTGCTTGGAAAAGCTTCTCTCTCGCTCTCATTCACTTACATTTCATTTGCAAAAGCTTTTCTCTTGCTCTCTCACTCACACTTTGCTCAAAAAAGCTTCCCTCTCCCACTTTGCTCGAAAAGGCTTCTCTCTCGCTCTCATTCACTCGAAAGGCCAGCCACGGCGCCTCCATTGACTTCCATGGGGACGCTTGGCAATGAAGGTGATGACTGAAACTGCTCCTGGTAGTGCTGCTACTGCTAACTTTTCCACTTGCTGCTTAGTTCCGATGAAACTGGAGAACCCCCCCGGATGCCACTGCTGGGGGTGGAGGAGGCTGCCTGGGTTCGGCCATAGTGGAAACCGACAGTAGCAGTGGAGGCGGCGGCGAGACGCTGAAGGTCTGCCGCATCTCTGCCAGCCTCTGCCTCCCCCGCAGAAACAAATTTCCGGGCCGGCCCCCATGGCAGCAGCGGGCCAGGCAATTGCTCCGGCAGCAGTGGCTGTTGTTCGGGAGGCCTAGTGTGCTCACTGAGAGATGCTGGAGGTGCTCCAGGTTCAGCGTGGGGCCGCTGCGCTCGCCATCTTTGGTGACTTTGACGGCAGGAGCAGGATCGCCTACCTGCCGGGTGGAAGCAACAGGAAAGCAACAGGAAAGCGGCAGCTGCTGTTCCAGCAGCCTAGTGCACTCGCTGAGACGCTGGAGGTGCTCCAGGCCTGGCGTAGTAGCCGCCATGCTCGCCGTCTTTGGCAACTTTGGTGGCAGGAGCAGCACCGCCTACCTGCCAGGTGGAAGCAACAGGAAAGCAGCAGTGGCAGCTGCTATTACAGCAGCCTAGCGCGCTTGCCGAGACTCTGGAGGGCAATGGGAGACCCGCCAGGCAGGGAAGAGCACCTTCTCTCCGCTGCCTGGCCTGAACGAAGAGGAGCGGTGGAGGCTTGCAGAGCTGTTGCCTTCAGCTTTTCTTCATTCAGGCCAGGCAGCGGAGAGAAGGGGGAGGCAGAGGCTTGTAGAGCTGCTGCTTTCGGCTTTTCTTGGTTCGGGCCAGGCAGCGGAGACAAGGGAGAGGCAGAGGCTTGCGGAGCTGTTGCCTCCGGCTGTTCTTCGTTTGGGCCAGGCAGTGGAGAAGGGGGTGGCAGAGGCTTGCAGATCCCCATACGGGGGTGGGGATGCCTCCGGGTCCCTGCACAAAAGGCGACAGGGGAGGTGCGCCAATGGCTTGGACTTGTTGCCAAGGTCAGCAGGCCTGGCATGCACCGCGGGGAAATCTCTTGGAAGATCCGCCGCCTGCGGGACAGCCAAAAGGCGGGGGCCGACAGGGGAAGCTTCTGAGGCCCCCAGCGTATCCTCTCCGGGCTAGCAGAGGCAGTGGTGGAGCAGGGCAAGGAGAGACCTGCCAGGCAGAGAAGAGGCAGGCCTGGGACACCCCGAGACTGGCTGCCCCCACCCGCGCAGCAGGTAGAAAAAAGGCCCACTCAGCTTTCCAGTCCTCCCGTCTCTTCCTCCACTGCCGCCATGTGCAGTCTGAAGAAACAAAGAGGTTTGTGGGCAGTCCCACAAACCAAAGAAGTTCAACCAATCAATTCAAACTTCACGAGGGGGTTTTTTTTGTGAGCAGTTTGAATTGATTGAACTTTTTTAGTCCCACTTTTTTTCCGGAACTGCACATGGCAGCGGAGGACTGGGAGCTGCAGGAGACGGCTTAAAGAGCCGCATGCGGCTCTGGAGCCGCGGGTTGCCGACCCGTGCCCTAGGTTGATATTGATCTGACCCTGGAAATTTGAATTGACTCAAAATATTAAAAAGTTGTATTTTATCGGTCAAACACTTCAATCCTGCTCCTTGAACCAGCTCAGTGAAACACATACCTACATACTGGTTAAATAAAATGGCCAAAATGGGAGTTGACTAGTTTTGCCTTTTCTTTGTTACTTGCTAACATTTTGTTACCTTCCTGAAAAGCTGATATACTGATTATTTTCTCTTTTACTTTGAACATTTTTAGAAGCTTTTTTTGGGAGGGGGTGGTGGTCTTAAGATTCTTTGCCAAGTTCAATTCATTCCAAATGTTAATGTTCCTGACATCTCTACAATTCCAGATGCTGTATTCTTCCTTTGTGACTTCTCCTTTTTACAACATGAATCCTGGTTTGTTTGGTTATAACTTAGCATGAGGTGTGATCCTACTCATAATCATATTCAAACAGACTACTATATGTATGAAACTGTACAAACACTAGGAAAATAACAAAATAACCCCTCCTGCTCCCCTTGTAATATCACATACAAGGAAATGTAGGAACTACTATCTCTTTCTCAATTTTCCTTAATCAGCATGGGAAAACTTGCTAACATAATCTAAAATAAGTTAATCAAGATCCTCCTGAAGCTTTGCTATCAGAGCTATAAGGGTGCTACATAGCTCTACTGTACCTCAAACATTGTAACTAAGGAATGCAGATGTATTTATAGGACATTACATCTGAATGATGTAAAAAGCAATAAACATGCTGGAAAAATGCTTCCTAGAAGTGATTTCACAAGGAATTACTGAAATTGTTCAGAAAAGAAACCCAAAGCTTAAAACTAATTGCTTAGTTTGTTGGCAAAGAAACATGAGGAAGGCTGGGGAATTCATTTCAAATGTGGAGTCTGTAACTCTAATGGTGAGCATGTCTCAAAGGCTGCCATAAAGAATCAGGTGGGATTATATATTGCTTCTTTCTGTCTTCTTTCCTACCCCTACCCTTCCCTCTCTTTTTTGACCTTTTCTTTCTTCACAGGAACATGTACCTATCTGGCTTCAGAATACTCACATCTACCATTGGCCTCGGAATAAAAAGAACATTCTGTTGCGGTTGCTGAGAGAAGAAGAGTATATTGCACCTCCAATAGGACCTCTGCCCACACTCCAGGTTGTTCCATTAGGACCACACATCTGAAGCACACATGGACGAAATGTTGTACGATTCTCTTGGCTGATGGCCAGGATTTTCCTGGCTACTCTTCTGGGTGATGAACGGCATGATGAACGGACTCTCCCCTTCCCACCACAAATAGAATTGTCTTGGAGTACAGCAAGCCAATGTGTTTTCTTCCCTTCTGAATGTTTCTTTCTGATGCTGATCAGGCACATCGCTACATTTCAACAAACTGCAAATGGAAAAATGTATTTCATGAGGGTTGCTTTTCTTCTGTCTTGAGCAACATTCCAAGTCTGCGGCAAAGCCAACACTAGAATGAGGCTGAATATGCCAAAAAGGGGGGGATACTCCTGTTGGCTCACAGCACCTTTTGTTGTCAGGCAGATGAACATATATTGTAAAATAATATCGCAAAGCTGCTTCGTGTACATGATAAAGGAGTTACTTTTCATATGGACTGCCATTTTCATGGTAAGAAAAACATGAGAGTTTTAATATTTTTATTGTTGGTAAGCATAATCATGATCTTCAAGGATGCTATTTAGTTAGGCACTTATCTTTTTAAACATAGTTTGCAGATGATCCACAACATAATTAAGAATATTCTTTCTCTTGCTCTGTCTTAGAGCAAAGCCATGTATTACATTTCCTATATGGCTGTTCTCAAAATGAATACCTATCACAGGGTCTCCCTAATAACAGATACTATTGGTTATAATAATGGTTTAACATCTCTTTATCAATAATGGCAAACTATAAATATGCTAGGGAATATCTGCTAAGGTGACATGGAGAACGGCAAGAGGTTTGATTCAAGCTGTTGCTCAGAGGAAGAGGTAGGCAAGAAACTTCAGTAGCCTTTTGGAAGAATTATGGTAGCCATCAGCCAAAAGAGTAGTGTATTATCACTATCTGCTAGGATCTCCTAGTCATTCAGCAACAAGAGATCTTCCAACTGGCGCACAGATCTAATGGTGCCTACTGTCCTCTTGTCACTCAGTCAGAACACTCTGTTATTTCTATCTCCTCACTCAAAAGTACCATTATCTTGGACTAAGCCTCTCTAATTGCTTGAGATTTCTTTTACTTTTCCCTAACCCGGTATCTTCCTGATACGTTAAGACTATAGCTTCCATCAAGTAGAAGGAACCAATCTGAGAAATACTCAGAATATAATGACATCAGGTCATAGGATTATACATTATCTATAAAAATACTGAATGTGGATATCATAACTATAAGTAGAATATAACGAGTGTTTCTTTTAAAAAAATAAATAAATAAAAATAAAGCTACTGCATACAGAGTGGGAGCAGCACTGTGTTTGGTATGAGGACAAGCCAATAATTTGTCAGTTAGACATAAATTACCAGCGACTTAAGAAAGGCTATCAGGAATTCTGCAAAGCCAATTCCGTTGAAAATAAAATGAAATGGGTGTCTTGCTGCTTTCAGAAAGGTTATACACCAGCTAAGATGAGATCTAACATCTTTCTGCCTGATGTTTCCTTACATTTAAAGTTAACTGTAGTCATGCCTGTATAAAAGGTATTACCACATATCTTTTACATACATACCTGTATCTTTGCAGCAGACTGTTAGCTCTAGATCTGTTCTTGCAAATATTGTGTCCAAAATCTGATTTATTGATCACCTTACTGCATTATATATGAAATCCCAGCCAGCTACATTTCTTGAAGTGTACGACATTTATAATGAGCTTCTGGGAGGTCTATTCCCTTAGTGTTGGGAACATTCACCACATCCAGGTCTTTTCTCTCATTTACCACCGTTTTCATTATTTTCACAATTATTGTAAGTCCTGCAGTGTTCTTTAGGAACTGGAAAGTAGAAAAACTGGTGCAAATACTACACTGCAGAAATGCCCATAATTGTGCATCAAGGAAGGACCCTCACAACATTCACATCTCTGAACCCTTACAGTTCACCTTAAGATGGAGAGGATGATAAACTTTTGGAAAGATACTTATACTTTACAGTATTCATCTCAGAACCGCTGAGATACTGTACCAGTAATTGCTCATTTCTCATAGTGTAGGCTCAAAATAGATACTTTTCACTCTTAACAATGAAGTCAGTAGCAGGGTTGAGATCAGAGCACATGGCGGGGGAGATGGTGGTGGGGAAAAGGATTAATGTAGGCAATCTCCTTCCTTTGTGGTTCTGCGGAAAAACTGTATTCCTAAAATAACAGCCCAGGAGAAAAGCATGTACTAGTTAAAAAGAAAAACAAACTGGTTATTCCATCTTTAGGCTTTGCTTAACACAATTTAAATGAGAAAGCCAAGACCTATTACTACATGTGAAACGAGATAAACAAAGGTGCTTAGTCCAAAAAGCTACTTAATTTAAAAGGGCTCTTGTTAAAAACCCAGTGTCTCTTATCTTGTGTTAGCAGAGCAGAAATCAGAATGACTGCTAATTCTAACTACAGCAAAGTTCAAAGGGAGAAATAATTCGTAGCTGTGCAACAGAAAAGCAGCAGATTGTTGAAGGAGAAAGATAATTACTATAATTTATCACATGTCCACATTAATGAAGCTTAGCTGAATACCTGGGTTTTAAAAGAAGCAAAGCTGTATAGCAACAAGCGGAAAATAACCACTTATAGTCCCCTTATCACAAAAAAACCCCACAATTTTGTTTACTTTCAGATATAAGTGTAACCTTTTGCAGGCTGAAATAAATGCAGTGGACAGATTTGCAAAAGAAGCTATATAGATTCTGGTCATTATGTTGAATGATTGTTCTTGAAAGCATGACAAAGGCTAGTGCTTTTCATCCAACTGTTCTGATGTTCTTACAAGGTCCAAATTGCAACAGAATATCTTGAGTTCTTAGAGTTAAAGGTATGATTTCTAAGGAAGTGAGAGGAGTAATTCCACAATATTTAAGGCTGGATATACAGATACGGTAATGATAGCATGTATGTTTTTCAGAGTTCCCTATTCCTGAAAAGGACAATCAGGCAAGTGTCCCCACAGTGTGCCTGTGTTTAACAGATCTTTTCTCTGATTCCAAAGTGCTTCGTGGCCATTATTAAAACTCCTTGCAGTAATGCAAAAGGTGCTTATTAAAGGCAACTGGACTTTCTTGGTTTTTTTCCTTGAAAACATTTTACTTCTCATCCAAAAAGCTACTTCAGTTCTGACTGAATGGTGGGGAATGGAATTATTTATATTCCTTAGCAGTCTTCCTTAGCATCCTTAGAAGGAATATAAATCCTTCCATTCCTCACCATTCAGCTACAACTGAAGAAGCTTCTTGGATAAGAAGTCAAACCTTTGAAGGGAAAAAACCAAGAAAGTCCAATTGCCTTTGATAAGCACCTTTGGGACAACCATGAACTTGGGTGATTAAGAATCTCCAAGATACTCCTTGCAGTAACAGTTCTAACCTATCAGCTACTATACTAGTGATGCTTGGATTCCTGTAGATCAGACCTTGTAGATCTAAAAACTGCACAAAGCATTCAGCAGCATCTTTGTGCATTACCATTCTTTTTTTTCAACTGGCATTTATTCAAAAACACTTCACAATAAATTAAAACTAATAATTCAGTGCCTTTTGTTGTTTCCAAGGCTATGTGAAAATTGTGGATCTTAACCCTCAGTAATAAAGCACATGCTTGGGACAGAGAAGCTGGGTTTATATAACAAGTTAAACTAGCAATTATTGCTAGTTTGGATCCAATACTGTCCGACCTCAGCCAGTGTAGTTTATCATTCAGTATAATATCAGATTGGCAAACTAATAGTTAATAAATCGTAGTTCAGTTAACTACCAGCTAGCATCTATAGAAAAAAAGCAATTAGGGTCCTAGTTCAACCCTAGCTTCCCTAAAAAGGCTTCTTTTTGAAACCAAAGAAAAGTTTTCACTAGCTAGCTGAAACGTGATACATTGAGCCACAAATTAATCACCCACATTTTAGTCTATGAACTCAGTCCATGCTATTTGTTTATAGTTCAATAAGCTATGTGAACATAGAAAATTTGGCTAATTGAATATTCAGTGATTAGGTTTATCTCTTTAAATTTATTTCTGATAGTAATTTTATTAAAGATTACAATTGCAACAATAAAAACTAATATAAACTAAAAAGGAAAAAGGAAAAGGTGCAGAAAAGAAAGAGAATAGGTAATAGAAAAGAAAAAAATATGAATATAGTGAAGAAAAACAAATCTAAACAAGTTACTTCTCCATCACAAGTATAAACACTTTCAGTAACTTATCACCTTTTATTAAACTATAACAAATAGATCTCTTCTTTCCATATCCCATTTCTTATCTTATCTATAAACAAATCCATAGAACCATCATTTTACTCCTGATTTCAGCAAAAGTCCATTAAGAGTTATTAGAGATAACGTATTTACTTTAACCTTGATCAAAACCACCAACTTTATATTACTTGCTTTTACTTCTAACAATCTTGATCTTAATGTAATGGAACTTATTACTTAATTTTTGCCCCATCTCACAAAATTCTTCAAAAACTTTAACAAGAGTCTTTGTAAATCCAATCTAGGAACATTATCCAAGTCATTTTCTTGGGTTGCTATTTGTATATATCAGCTGATTTCTTTGTTCAGTATAACACCTTTTTCGTATCATTCTTGCACCCACTTTCTCATCAGTCTCTAACTTGTCAGGGAGAACTTGTTCATCTTCCGTAACATCTTTTAAACACAAGTCTATCTGTACAAGCAAACACTATTAAAATTAACTTCTGGATTCAAAGTTCAAAAATATTCTTCAATATGTCCAATGTTAAAATGTTTTGCTTCATTCTGTAATTTTAAGTTTTAATGTCCTTCTCCTTTAATTATAAATTTTTAATTTAACTCAAGTTCCCTCTAATCTCCAATTTTTAAAATCTTGTCTCACCACGCTTTTTTAAAAAAAATTCAAAGCAAAAGCATTTTCTCATGGGTAGGATTCTTTATAATTAATTCCAAAATTTTATTTCAAATCTATTTGGACCCTTAAGTCTATTTGTAAGATCAAAGTTTTAATCACCCTGTCTGGAGCACTTTGAGGGTGATCTCAAAGTTCTTTCTTTGTCTGGAGAGGAATTACAAAGAGTAGGTGTATTCACTGACTCTTAATTCTGCTGTGGTTGTCAGCTCTGCTTTTTGCCGAGCTATCTTCGGTCACCCTTTTTTTTTTTCCTGGAAACCCCATGGTTAAGTCTACCATAGGTGTTATATCAATACAGCTATCAAGTAAGTAGGAATTATACCAATGGTTTGGACTCAGTAAAACAAATAAGTTATGTTCCTAATTTAAATAGATTAATTAAAGTTATTTAAATTTAAATTCAAGTAAACAATACATATAGGATTGCGTTTAACCAAGATCAGCTTTCTAGTTTCATATGTTGCTCTTTTCCCTTTGCCATAATTGTACCATGATTCACATTTCAGCTTGAACTGTTTTCCACTGTGTCACAATCACAGCTGTTTGATCCTTACATTAAAAATAACACTTCAACACAGCTGTGACTAGAACATCATTTCATAAAAATTAACATGGCCAAGAATCCTCCATGCAAGTCACACTATGTTCTCTAGAATTCTGCTATGTTCATCCCCAGGTCAAATTGCAACAGTGTTGCATGACACATCTCAAATTATACCACTGCATTTATGACATTCTTCTTTATATGGTTTTACTTTATTGTGCTCTTATTTACGGTAAGCTGCTTGGAGAAATTTGTTATGGGGAGGATATAAATGTTTACCACATGGCTTCAATCTATCCGTTTTTTCCTTACAAGGGGCTTTTATGATAATTGTGGTTTTCAATACCATGGTGTTACCAGATTCATTTGGGGAATGTTGCTAAGGGATGCTATTTTTTATTTTTATAAACAGCAACAACAATCAAGTAGTGACACACACACACACACAGACACAGACACAGACACACACACCACACACGGTGTGTTTTGTGTGAGCGCGTGTGTTTATGCACATATGTGCATGCCAGTAATGGAAAATCAGACGAGAGGAATTCAGTCATTCAATAGTCAGAGAGAAACTTAGAAAGGACCCACCCTCATTGATCAGTTTAAAAATGGCAGTGGGAAGGTTGGACCTTCACACTTGCAAGATTTTGTTTTAATGTGGCCTTACAATAAAATAGATTTAACTCCTCTGGTTATGTTTCCCACCATGTTTACCCAGGAGGGCTGACTAAGTCACCCTACCCCACCCCAAAGCTGCAACTGCAGTGCTATTGGTCACCAAAACCATATGACCACTCTTTAACTTCCTGCTTAAAATGTACCTAATGTAAATATAAGCTCGCATTTGTACTATATAAGAAATGCTTTTGCATCAAACTGAGCTGGTACAAATCTTAGCTACAAACTGCTGCAACAACATACCGTACATATAGGCCAGGGTTCTTCAGACTTGGCCCTTTTATGACTGGTGGACTTCAACTCCCAGAATTCCTCAGCCAGGCATGCTGGCTGAGGAATTCTGGGAATTAAAGTCCACCAGTCATAAAAGGGCCAGGTTTGAAGACCCTTGGTATAGGCAGTCCTTGACTAATGACCACAATGGGAGCAGAATTTCTATTGCTAACTGATGCAGTCGTAAAGCAAGATGTCATGCGACCATAGTCCTGGGTGGGTTGCCATCATTAACTGAGTACTGCAGCTCTTTGAGTACCTACTCATATCCAAGGCATTCTAGGCTCAACCCCTCCTAGTTCCGAATCTCAGTAAGGTACGTAAGATTGTGCATTTGGACTATAGACTTCAGGTCCTTTTTGCAAAAGGGTTTTCTGAGACTCCCCGTGGCTCTGGAGCTGCTTTTGTCTTCTTTTTTTTCCTTTTTTGGGACAGCTCAAGCCCAGGCTAGCCCGGCCCAGGAGCTTTTTTTGCAAAGAAGCTTTCTAGCACGCCATGACTCTGCAATTGCTGTTGGCTTTTTAAAATATTTTCAGACAAAGCCCAGCTCATCCCAGCCTGACCCAGGAGTGCGATGCAAATTCTGTCAGGATGCCGGGGAATTCTGGGAGCTGAAATCTACATATCTTAAAGTTGCCAAGGATGAAAAACACTGGTTTAAATGTTAAAATTGTTTTTTGTTGTTTTTTTTCAAATTTGCTGGCTACGAAGTAAAATGGGCTGTAGATGGGAAAGACGAGTGTTTAGGCTTTGTCTCTTAGCTAGCTTACTGATTTATACCACCAGAATGTCAATTCTCAATAGCTTCCTTGTAAGACATCTTTCTTTGAGTGTTTCCTCTCAGTGATCCTGAATAAGAAAAACGAGAGAATGAACTTCCTGCCTCATTCATTCCACTACCAAAGAATACGTTGTTCTCTGACCAAGGAAGACTGTGCGTCAGTAAACAGTTTGTGTAGGAACTCTGAAGAGTCTTCCAGGAGGATGGCTTATTCTCCCTGATCTGTTTGTATAATGAACTGGATCATGTGATAAATATGCATAATGACTTTTCTCAGTTGCTCCTGGAAATCCTAGCAGATAAAACACTAAATCTCCCAGGCATCACTCAAGGCATAGCAAATTCATCATAAAGAAGCAAACATTAGAAAGCAAGCTTTCCTTTTCCTACATCAGAGTGAACAGCAACAACATGCTACTGTTTTTTCAGTTTATGACTTAATTCTCTATTCCTCTATTCCTACGCTTCCAATCTCTATCGTATCCATTCAAAGCAGAACATCATTTACAGCACTGTTGCAAAAAGAAAAAGAAAAAGATGCTGGCCACAAGCAATTCATACTTTCAAGCTTTTATTATTATCTGAGGGAAAAACAATTTTTTAAATGTCGCTACCAATTCTCGGGAAAGTTATTTTATTCATAATTCCTGTATCTGGACATCCTGAATCATGGTTAAACAATACAGAGCTACCACATCAACAAGACTTAAAAGGTTTAAAAATGGCCTCCAGGCGTGGCAGGAGCATGGCCAATGGTATAATTACATCATAGGGCATTTTAAAAGGCATTTTGCCCCTCACTTTTTGAAATCCAAAAGCAAAATCAGCATTTTTAGAAGCCTTTTGAGAAGTTTTAAGGTAGCATAAGAGGTGCCTTTAGTCATCAAGCCTCAAGATCTCCATGCGGCTATTTTAAATCCCTTCTCAGACCCCGAACATTAAAAACTGAAAAACGTGTCCCTAATCACTTCAGTGATGATACTGACCATGCCCGTGACTGGAGGCAACAAAAGACAGGGTAGATGGTTGGGCTTGCCCTGACTGCTGGAGCTGAGTTTTTAAAGGGATTTAACAGCACCGCTGGAGCCTTTACCCTTTAAGACACAGGCATTCCTTTTAATGCCATTTTGGAGGGGGAGAAGCCTAGGAAAAATTACATATCTGAAAACAGACCTTTTTGTTTGTTCAATAGTACACCCTGAAAGTGCTTCCCAGCAGTGCAGCGAGTACAAAGGGATCCGTATGTCCTAGATCAGTGGTGGCGAACCTATGGCACGGGTGCCAGAGGCGGCACTCAGAGCTCTCTCTGTGGGCACCTGCGCCATACCTCAGAGGTGGCAACTGTCCCTCTTCAACCAGCTGCCTGCTAATTCGCCGAAGTCCCACGTGGCTGAATGCATCCTGGCACGGCTGGTTTCCTTCCCCCCCATCCAGGCACAACCCACTGCATCACCTCCTCAGCTGTTGGCCGACCATCCATCTCGGAGGCAGCTTCTTTGAACCGCTGGCGATGGGTTGCAGAGCCCAAGTGCACCTGTCGAGGGGCCAGCAAGCTGTGGCTACTGACGGACACCGTTGGCCCCCATGCAGTCACTGGCCTCTGTGTGTGGGGGCCGATGGTGTCAGGCAGCAGCTGCCCCAGCCCTTGCCTTGCCCCATGGCAATGGCACCCCCACCCTGCCTCGCCTCACCCCACAGGATGAGTCTCCTGCCTACCGCCCCACCTGCCAGCTCCCCCAACCCTGCCCACCCCCACAGGTGTCCCTCCCCACGGGCAACATTGAGGTAACCACACCCACCTTCGCCACACCCACCCAATCTTCCATGACCACCACAGCCACCCCCACCCAGTGGGCCACACCCACCTGGCACCCAGAGATAAATAAGTGGGTTTTGGGTTGCAGTTTGGGCACTCGGTCTCTAAAAGATTCGCCACCACTGTCCTAGATATAAGACTGCCCATCCCAAGTTATATAACAGATGTGCCTCTGGTGTATTTTTCTCGATCCAAAAAATAACATGAATTATTGGAACAAGGCGTATAATCATATAAACTCATATAAGTTAGATAGTAAACAGTTTATTTCAAGGACAGAAAATGATAGATTATGAGGAACTTGTTTATCTACATATTATTTAAATGTTTACCTCATTTACTACACAGAATTCAAAATGGCTAACAGCCATCAATTTTCTCCATAAAAAAAGTTCCTCCAAATGCTCAGAAAAGGGGAGAAAAACCCTTTTTAAGCCAAGGAAATGGCAAATGGTCTAGGGAGGCTTCCAGCTTCCTGGTGGGCTCTGAGGTGGGAGCTTGGAAAACATGAGTTGAATGGCTCCATTAGCCTGATAAGGATCAAATGAGAGTATTGAATCTTTCAACCTGGAGAGAAAAGGGGTTTCAGGAAACAGGAAATGAAAACAGACTCTTCAGAAACATCTTCCTTTCGACATACAGGAATACTGAGTTCAAAATGGGACTGAACACAGCCCCAATCCTGAGTCCTTTACTGTATTGTAATAAAGCAATAAGGTGTGAGAGGAAAGTAAATTGTTTTTCATTCATTATATTATTTCTCCCCATTTTGTCTCTTTAAACATTGCTATAAAATTCATGGAAGAGAAACATTTCTGTTAGGGAGACAATTGTTTATTTTAACATTTTATACAAGATCTCCCCTAGTTGCCTCTAATATCAAGCATGGGTGGTCCAGACTGTCACTTTGGAAACAAAACAGATGCTTATGTCACTCCCCTTGTCTTACAACCAAGTCTTTTTTGCAATTTGCAGAATAATGCTCTCTGGACTAATATAGGTCAAGGTTACTAGCTTATTGTCGCAATATCTCTGTAGCCTAAGCTAGGCTAAAGAGGTAGTAACCAATACTGCTGGGACTTTTTTTTCTATACAAAGCAGACTGAATAGTATGATACTTACTGGAATTAAGTAGCATGTTTTTAGAAATGCTTGCCACCTATTTGAGGGTTGCAATACAGGGGTGCTTTTGCTAACTCCCAGAAAACAGACTGATTTTCTATTTGCATTCTCTTTTTGCCATCAATCAAGTAGCCCTGATGCTCAGAAGATACTGCCATCACATGTTCACATATATGGTAGTAAAGCTTAACTTGTGAATTCAACTTTTCAAAACAGGGACAGACCTTGGGCCTGATTAAATCTCCCATGGAAAAGCCTAAGGTCATAGCTTCAGCCTGAAGCATAGATTTGAAACATACGGCATTTTTAGATAAAAAGATGTGAAAGTAAAGATTATATTTGACACATTGCCTGTTCAATCATGGTTTACAGAGTAAATATCAACTGGCTAAATTCAAACAACATGCCAAATAATAATCCATAATTTACCCCATACCAGTCACATTCACATATTAAACCAAAACCAAATTAAACCGTGGTTAGCAGAATATATCAATGCAGTCATGACTATAATGAACCAGGATAAATCATCCGCTATTTAAAAGCCAGCTTCTTATGTGGCTTTCAATATATTCATAGGTAGATAGATAAGTAGGTAGATGGGTAGATTAATCCAGGGCTTTTCAACCAGTGGTACAGGTACCACCTGGGGTACATTGGCACCTAGCAGGTGGTACGCAACCATCCTAGAAAGGTGGTAGCGAGGGAGGGGAATGAGCTGAACCGGTGGTAGCACCGCAGATGGCTGGAGCTGCAGGGCTGTCAGGGCTGAGCTGAAAAGCCAGGATCAGCGCCAGGCTCCAGCTGGAGCTCGGCGCTGATCCTGGCACTTCTGCTGAGCCCAGAAGCGCCAATCAGCTGGAATGTTGCAGCATCTCCAGGGTCTTGTGATTTACATTCGGATGCTTGGCAACTGATTCATATTTATGATGGTCACAGTGTCCCAGGGTCATGTGAAGTGACCAAAACCTTCTGCAACCACCCAGAAAAGGGGGGGAATAAAAAACAAACACCCCCCACCCCCACTGCTAATCCTCAACAGAAATGCTCACAACAATGAAAACCTCGGACAGGAGGAAGAGCGCCACCAGGCGGGCAGGCGTCCTGCTCAGCTGTGGCTCGGGGGGCACTTTTTTCAGTGCCATTGTAACTTCGAACAGTCACTAAGTGAAGTCAAGGACTATCACTTTCTTCCTTTTTTGGGAGGTCATCAAGTTTTTGACACCTTGATAGGCGACTGGTGGTACTCGGATGTTGCCATATCCTAAAAGTGGTACAATGGGTGAAAAAGTTGAAAAGCCCTGGATTAATCCACATTCTTAATTTACAGAATGCAACATAGGAGGAATATATCTATTTCTAAAATTATGTTATTAGTACAATTTTCTTAATACTGTTTTGCTATTATTTTACTTAGAAGTATGATTGGCTACTTGCAAGCCACATTTATTCTGTTATATTTTAGAGAAGGCACACTTATATCTGGCATTACTTACAGCTTATTGCTGAGCTATAGCAAACAACCCGTTCAGTTCTATCATGGCTAAATAAGGAGGCTGCTCAGTTCTAAAAATAGTCATTCATATTGGTCTGGTTATAGCAAGAGTTGTCATCTTTTACAGATATAAGAGTCCTCCAAGTTCAAGTGAGGACATAGATGCAGATCATATTTACATTTGTCTCATTACTGAGAAGCCATGACCATTTATTTACTCAAATCTCCTTGCACATTATACATGCTATTGTGCCCGGGCAAAACTTAGAAAAACAAAAGATATGGGTTTATTCTTCAATCTACAGATTCTAATATAAACTTTTTACCCAGGGATCCAGTATAAAAAATAATGCAAATTCTTGATCCCTTTTATTCACTAGATCTAAATTTTAATTTTTGCAATTTTGCAGCAGTCATTTGCTCTTCATCATCAAAATTCCAAACTAACTACTGATCAGATAAATACTACTAATTCTACATGAACTTTCAGTTCACTGTTGAAATTGAGAAGGATATGGAAAACAAGACATACTGAGCTCCTGTTTGCATAGAAATGCATGCCATGTTTTATGAAGAGTGAGACAGCTGCTTTAGACATCAGAAACAATAACAAGGTCTAAAATGGACAGGAATGTTTGGGTAGAAGTTGCACAACATAAATTAAATTATATAAAAAGCAAAATCCAAATTAGTATATCCATTCAGATGGATACTTTATATCAGGGGTGTCAAACTCAATTTCATTGAGGGCCGCATCAGCATTGTGGTTGCCCTCAGGGGGCCGGGTGGGTGTGGCCAGGGTGGGCGTGGCCTACTGGGTAGGCGTGGCCAGAGTGCATATGGCCTACTGGGTAGGCGTGGCCAGCTATACATCATTTGCATCAAGGGTGCCTATGGGGGCCTGGGCAGGAGTGGGACAGATCTGAGGGTCTCTGGCAGAAGGAAGGTCTCTGGGCCAGGGCCAAGGCAGTGGGGGCCATTCCCTCACTGTTTCCAGGATGGTTTCGCGGGCCACATGAAACCACTTCACGGGCCGAATCTGGCCCCTGGGCCTTGTGTTTGACATGTCTGCTTTATATTGTCATTTCCAATCACTTGAGATCCCTAGGCCTAGATTTTTGTCTGCTTCCTAATGCAACAAAAATTAATATAATACAATTTATCAAGTGGCTATTGGGAGTACTGAATTCTAACGACATTGTTTCAGTCCACTTAAGCATAGGGCAGGTAATCTTTCCATGACCGGTTGCTTCGCTTTTAATTAGTATTACTCTACTTGCGTAGGACTGTAATAGCACAATATTACTGGAGGATAGGGTTTTAGGGTACTTTCCTTGTTTTCTTTTTATCAGAAACTGTGGCATCTATTTCATTCCTCTGTTGAAAATCTACAGAATACTACCACCTGTGGGACCTCAAGAAAACAAAAGGAAGCTGGAAGCTCACATGAAATACAAGTTGTCCATTCTTGACTCAGACTTAAGAATGCCTATTCTCTTGCCAAGATCAAGATTATCATCCTTTAAATAAGAATTTCAGAAATTGTTTTGGTTTACTTTTGTAACCATATTTATTGTTGTAGTAAAAACAGAAAGATTATATGGCAATTATGACTATGACATAAAAGACCTGGCTATAATCTACTTGATCTATACAAAGATGTTAAATATAGTGTGTGTGTGTGTGTGTGTGTGTGTGTGTGTGTGCGCGCGCGCATGCATGAGTATACACCTATAAATTAGTTTGGGATAGAAAAATGAATTCTCTAAAAACTTTTCAATGACTTTGATTTAAATATTTGTTGTGTGACTAAAAATACCTTTGTAAAGCTTATAAAAATAATCAAAACAACTGTATTCTCTTTTGGACTACTAGTCTTTGGAACCCCAATCTTTGGAACAATCACTGCATTTCTTTGCCCCAAAAAAGTCTTCTGGCACTAAAGACTTTACCTCTGTTACGACATGTTTTTCTTCCATCTGCCAGCTTCCTAGTCTTTACCATTTAAATTTCTTCTTCTTCCATCCCAAATTTCTTCTTCTTCCATCCCAAATGTTGAGACATTGCTATAAGCTTCCTTTAGCTTACTACGTCTTCACCAGGATAGCCTATAAATCTTTATTTTCTGAATAAAATCTGCTACCCATGTTAAACGCTGGCAGATTACGTGTATTTGTGAATGTACTTCTAATCAACTCAATGGCTGTTTCCCCCACCCACTTCTACCTGAACAACCTCCCCCCCCACTTTGAAACAGCCTGCCCTCAGACTAGAATGGGCCCTTTCCTCTTGCACCTTCAGGACACAAGAGTTCAGCTTAACTGGAAGGAGGTGACCTAGAGAGAAAGTATTCAGTTCAGAATCCACTTTACTATTTTTAATCTTTTATTGCTGTATGTGGTTTTCGTTTATAGGGAGCTATCTAAAATCTTAGGAAATAGCAACATATAAATCAATTAACAAATGCAAATAATTAAAGCAAGGGTTTTCCAGACATAATTCTACCAGTATACAAAAAGCTATGTTATGAAATGGAAACTGATAAGACGGAGTGATATATACAATAATGTCTGATGTGTTATTGGCCATTAGGCATTTACAATCAAGGAAAAGGTCAAAGAAATCTGAATGGGATGGAAGCCAACATGATGAATGATTTCTTATGCCAATGAGAGAGGCAGGCTTATGTGCTATTTCCTCTGCAATCCTGAACTTCTGATAATATTTAGGAGAACTAACTACAGCATTTGTGTATTTTTATGGTTTTAGTATATAGTACAAATATAAATATAAATATATTTATATTTATAATATAAATAGCACATCAAGATCACAAACAGTATTAAGAATAACTTATGCCATATTCTTAGTAAAGAACACCATGTACACCAATAAAGTGGGCCTGAAACACACACACACACACACACACACACACAAAATCACCAAGATTTTTTTCTGTCTGTTTTACCTTACCTTTTTGATTGAGGAAATACAATTTTTATGACTTTTTTGATTCAATATGAAAAGTGTACTTTCAGTACTACTAATGTAGGAATCTTGGATTTCTCTGCAGAACTATATGCATGTAAATTGGCTACTGAATACTTGATTAACACAGAGCACGAGTAGAATGCATATTGACAGGCTACAAAATATAGCAGCATGATCTCCCTTTATGTATATTTGTGTGTTTAATCCAAGAGAGACTTAAACCTCAAACCAGGAATCTCCTTGTATCTGAAGGAACCTTTTTTTCTTTATTAGATTTACTATGTATGGGAAAGGAATGCAAATGAGTACAAGATTATGAAAACTGAGTAAGCTAGAATCTAAAGTAATATCTCCCAGGTTCCCAAGGGGCCAAAAGGTAATTGCAAGGAATTTGAGATGGACAACAACTGTGGAAAACCAAATAAAAACACTGACACAGACTCTGATTAAAATATGAAATATGCCTGAGGTAAAATCACAGGAAGAGAAATATCAGCCTAGAAGGAATACTGGAAGGAACATCATTAATTTGGGCTGGTTTCTCCTTTCCCCCTTGACCAGCATTAGTATTTTTGTTTCCCACAGCATACACAACTTGTTTCACTGCTCTTACATCCTTTGCACCTTGCTTGACTAATTTTTATAAGATGCCCATGAATATTCCTGCCCCAGCACTATTCTCTATGTGCCTCTATTCTGGTTTTCATGACTTTCATAGGTACCCAGTGAGCCCTCAAGAGTTCTCCATGCATCCACATTGCCCTCTTATATTTTCTGTCAGGACAGTACAAATGCAGATTCCTTATGAGCCCAATTTTTAAGAAGGCAATGCTACAAAGACTACATCATTTTTTGTTTTGCTTTGACTTTCCTTTAAAATGGTTTTGTGGAAGAGGAGGTAGTTTACTTGATGAAAAAGCTGAAACAAGACCTAAAAACACTGAAAAAAATAATGGCTACTCATCTGTTTTCTTTTAAATATTGCAACTAAAATTATGCATTGTATAGATACTATACTAACATTTCCAAACATAAAATCAATATTCCTTCTGCCATCATTATATTTAGATATATAGAATTACTTAGGTATATTTATGACCGAATAAAATCACCTGATAAAAATTGACATAGCAGAGTCCATCTGTTATGTAAGACTGTCTTTTTTAATGCAATTTGTATTTATTAGTTAATAAGGACTCTACAATATGCCCCTGCGCCTTCCAAGCTCTTTCACCTGACTTTTTTAATTACAAAAAAAATTAAAAAAGGAAAAAGACAACTAAAAAAATAAAGTGACAGCTTACAGCATATTTATTTTTAAAAAGGCTTCTGGGCTAAATAGGCCAGTAGGCTTTGTCATAAAACAAACAGACAAAAAAGATGGAAGGTGCTTTGTTTGGAAGTGTGTTCATTTGACCAAGAACACAAAAGGTAAATAAGGCTACTATGGAGTATCCTGCCTGGGAGAGGTACTGAGGTATTGAGAAGGTGGAAGTATGTTATGTATGGCCAAGCCCCTAGTAAGACAATATTAAGAAACTGAGGTCTCTACATCCTTTCAGATTTCTGAAGTAACAATATAACATTTTGCATCCTAGTATTACACCTGTTCTGGTATAGTTACTAATTTAATATCAGCAATCATCTATTTTGGCAGAGGACTTAAATCTCAATTGGCTTGTGCACCCAGCTTTGTTGTTTTTTTAATATGATATGTAAATCTAGAGGTTATTTAGGGCAGAAAGGTAGTTAAGAAATATATTTAAGATTAAGCTACTTTATTTGGTTTGATTGATATCGGTAGCTTATTCAAATTTACAGCTCATTATTGGGATTGTTGCCTAGCAACACACATTAGACATTCTGAAGGGCAATGGACAAAGGTCTTTGTTTTAGGTACGATTGGATTTGCTGTTTTGAGTACTAAATAAAATTACATTTTTTTGCTGTACACAAAAATTGTTTTATAAAATTTCTATTTAATCAGTAGGCAAGCAAGTATGCATATATTCAAAACTGAGGAATAAAAAAAGAATGCTAATGTAAGGTTGTACAAGTTATTTCCAGTGAGAATCCCCGATGCCTGAAATAGCCTGGATTCAGTGAAGGTAAGTTTTTTTGTTTGCTTTTTGAAAAAACAAATTCCATTGCATTGAGATGAACACAAGTAAATTAATACAGTTCATCTAATACCCTGCAACAGCTTAGGATCAGCAAACCCAGAGTCTCGACTGACACATTTATTCCTTTTCCAATAAAAAGTAAATATTGCATATGAAGTCAGTTTTCCTTTGAGACTGTACTTTCTCTCCATCCATGGGGAAGAAAATCTACTTAGAGAGACTACCAGACTGTAGCCTGCATTATGATTGTGTTCAAACAATATACTGAATTTAATTCTCATTCAATAGAGAATTCAATAGAGAATTCTCAAAAGAACCCCTAGCACAATAATGGATATAACTATGGAGTTTTCTTAGTAGCAATATGGAAATGGCTTGCCCCTATGTTCTTCAGGAAGGTGCCTTTGACTTCCTAATTCAACCCACAGCCCTACTATTAGTTGGTCTCTCATACAAATACTAACCAGTCCCAAACCTGCTCAGTTTCTGAGTCTAGAGAAGATTAGCCTGTTGCTGCCCTTCTAATCAAGTGTTCAGTGTGAAGCCAGTCCATATGGTTAGTTTATGCTTCATAGGTTGAATGACCTCAGAACAGTTTGTTAAATTAACTATGGATAGATAGGTTTACCATAAATGTCTTGGGTGAACAAAGCCCCAGGTACTTTCAAGTTTCTATCCACTTTCATAGTATAACCACTCAAAACTGTACCTCTTCTCCTCATTCTGCATAATTTTATACTTGATCCAACATTTTTGAACAATACCTTACAAAAGCATTGGCAGTTCCTAAACTTAAAAAATAGCCAGTCTTCAGCTTGTATATATTACTGGAAGAAACCAAATACAAAATTAGGATATTAGTTTCATAAGCAAAACAATAAATTATTCCAAACTGGAGAAACATAATATTGTTCTGGGTACATTGCCTCGGTTATCATAGAATAACATTCCTTTTCTTAAACAAAGGCAGAATACGCGTATAGCGTACGTTAAGTGAAAAAAAGGGCAAAAGGGAAAAAAAAGATATATAATTTGTGGTGAATATTTTTTTTTACTTTAGTAATAGACCCGTTTTGTTACGCAATCACCGAGGAAGTATTATACAGCAAAATGTTTTCATTTATCAGTGAAACAGATATTCGATTTCTAAATTTCTAAATTTTTGTTTTAACGTTTGTATTGACTGTTTTTTAAATGCCCTGTAAACCGCCCTGAGTCCTTCGGGAAAGGGCGGTATATAAATCTAAATAAATAATAATAAATAATAAATTCCCATAATGGCCGCAGTTCGACGGTTGTGTTGGACCAGGGGCAAGCAAGGCGACAAACGCACGACACCTGACCCTCTCCTAAATCATCAGGGGACTTGGCTACCGTCTTACGGTAACTCCGTAACGTAGCTGAATTGGAAAAAAAACCCATTTGTGCAGGCGCGCGTCGCTTTGTTGTAGATTAGAAGGTCTTCATCGCGCGCACCCTCCCATTAAAAAGCCGATCGCCCGCTGATTTGTCACCCTGATTGGCAGGTTTCAGACAACCAACCCACCAGATCAGCGCACGCTCCGACAACTGTCCCGCCACCTGGCTAGCAGCCCCCGCCTAAGTCCCGCGCCACCGCAGAACAGCTGTCAGCGCCGAGCTCCGCAGCTTAGGGGGGGAGGGGGAAAGCGGGCGGCACGTTCCTCTTCCGCAGCGCGCGGCTGAAGCCCCGCCCTTCCTGCCACTCCCGCCCTTTTAGCAGGCTGCGCTCCATTCATCTTTCTCTTCCCCCGGCAGGAACGGTTAAGGAGGGGGCGGAGGAGAAAGAGAAGCGCGCGCAGGAAACGTAACTCGGCTCATCACGCAGTTCCCCTCTAACGCCCTTTTCCAAGGCGCCCAAGGAACTCACCTTCCCTTGGAGCTAAGGGGCTCGACTTCTGAAATGGCGGCTAAATACGATCCCTCAAGTTACCAGTCCCAGTCCCTGACCGCGACTGCGCTCTCCGTATAAACTTTTCCCAGCCCTTGGGAGTTCAAAAGCCGAACTATCGATAGCACGGTTCCCTTAAAGCCAAACGCGTGGGCGCGAGTTACTAAAATTCGCTTTGGGAGCTGAAGCTGCTACTCGAAGAAGAGAGTCCAGCCTTTCCCCCCCCCCCACCACACACACACACCCCGCCCTGCTTTAACCCTCCAAGGTGTCTGGTTCGTGACGTCATTATCATGGCAACAACAACCGCAGCCGAGAAGCTCCCGTTCTGGCGCTGTTCCACGCCACGGACAAAGTGGGAGTTGCTCACGAGCCGCGCGCGGTCCGCCTCGTTCTAAAGAACCTCGTCCCGGTTGGTGCTCGAATCCTGGAGGCAGGACGGGGAGGGGAGGGGTGGCGAAGAAGAAGAAGAAGAAAAAAAAAAGTGGAAACCTGCGAGCGCGTGCGCGTCTCGCTCCCCGGCCGTTCCAGGACCGCCCGGCCGTTCGTTCGCCCAAGCGCGGGAGCGAGGGAGCGCGAGCGCGCGCGCGCGCCGGGCGTGTGAGGAAAGAAGGCGGGGGCTGCGCTCGCGCTGCGGACGGGTGCGCCAAGCCCCAGCCTCGGGCTGCGCCCAGCGGTCGCCCTCAGCGGCGCCTCTCTTCGTGGCGGCGAACATGTTCTCAGTGAGGGTCGTGACCGCCGATTACTATATGAGCAGCCCGCTGCCCGGCCTGGACCCCTGCCAGTCCTCCTTTAGGGAGGCCCCCGTGAAGAAGGTGCCCGTGGTGAGAGTCTTCGGAGCCACTCCATCGGGTAAGGACGGGCGACCGCTCGGCCCGGGCACGGCCAGGGCGAAGGAGGCTTTGTTGGCCCTGGGACCCTCTGCCTGCCTGCCTGCCTGCCTTCTTGCTCTGCTTTTTGGGGACGGATGGACCGGGTTTCCCCGACCTCCTCTCTGCCTTCGCCTTCCGCTTCGCGACATTGGCGCGCTGCAGCAGGAGCCTCCCCTACCTGCTCCCGCCGCCGCCGCCGCCGAGCAACCTCGGCGGTTCCCGGGGCCCCGCCTGGGGGGGGGGGAATCGCGGGGAAAGGAATGGCAGCCCCGTGCACGTCTGAGCATTGTGCCGGAGGCGACTTGCGAGCCGCGCGGGGCGCGTTTCCCTCGTTAGGGACTGAGCCGTGCGCCCCTCAGTTGTGCAGCCGGGAGGTGGGGTGGAGGATCTCGGCGTGTTTCTGTGTAAAGAGCACAATCCGTCTGTCTGCGTTGTTGGAAGCGAGTGCTCGCTCTCTACTCCCGCCTTCCTTGTATTATGACCGTAATGAAATCCAGCTGTATAAATACTGCTTTTGTCTGATGGCAGTGCTAAGCTATAACTCACCTTGGCTGTTTCTCTCCCTCCCCGCTTTTTTTTTTTTTTTTTTGCCAAACATAATATTCGGAGGTACAGTATATAGAGTTTCTGTTTCTGGTAAAGCGTGTAAGTGTGAATGGGCTTTCAAATGCATTATTAATCCTAGATAAACGGAAGGAGATTCTTAATCACTGATAAAACCTATCTTTAAATTGCTATCTTAAAAAGATCGTAAATTTATCAGGAATAGTAGATATTTCTGCTCTTAAGAGGATGATTCTACATCTTGTCACACAGGATTTTAAAACAATATTTTGCTCTTTAATAAAATCCGTGTAAGACCATTATTACTTTGGTTAATAATATTCTCTTCTGCTTTTAGCAAACTAGGTTTAGCAAATGTCATGTAAACCCCCAGACACACATTCTGTGTGTGTGTGTGTGTGCGTGCGCCTACTCAAGTAAATACTGCTGGGCCAAATAACATGGCATTGGGATATTCGTGACATAATTAATGGAAACTGCACAAAAAAGACATGCAGGAACTCAAGGCACTCAATCTAAATTACAAAAAAAACTAATACTGATAATAGTGACACTTTTTAATAGCATGTTTCCTATATTTGGTTATTTATTAAATTTATTTGCTGCGTACCTCGCTGTAGCAGCTTGAATAATTCCTATTTTGCAGTTTAATCCCTCAGTTCTTGCAAATGGAGAATATTTGAATATAGATCTCAGCATATTTTTTCATAATTCCTAATCTTACAAAATTATAATTTTATAAAAGGCTGGTTCTTTTGTGTATAATTGCAGTTTCTTATAAAGCATTTTTTCCAGAGTCCTACAGTTGGTTCTGATATTTCCCTTTGGGTAATGGTATTTGTCACAAATCTGCTTAACAATAGCAGCAAGTGTTGATTCCACAGGTGGGGATTGCTTATGTTTTATTCACTAGGGCACAGAAGGGGTGTGTGTGTAACAGGAGGACCAGAAAATATTCTGCAAAATAACAACAACCATCAAAGGTAGAGATAACATTGTCTCATCCAGCCCATGGGTTGCTTTGGGAATAAAGATATTTTCCCCCTTTATCTTACTGTTTGTTTTTTTTAAATCAAGGGAAAGTATCTTAATGCTTTCCAGAAAAAAAAATACAAAAGGAAAATACCTACCTCTGCATTAGGTATATAGATCAGTGTGGAATGGAATGACCAGTAGTATGATTTTTGATAAATAAGTCAAGATAAAATTATCCTTATCCATATGCAGTTTGCTTCCCCATTGATTTTGCTTGTCAGAAGCTGGCTGGGAAGATTGCAAATGACAATTTTTTTTTAAAATTTCAGATTGCAGCATTAACCTTGATAGGGCAATCTGTAATGAGCGAACTAGACGAATAGCACTGAGAGTAGATTACTTGTGTGTACTCTGAGAGCTTATGCAACAAAGACAAATTGTTTGTGTGTCCAACCACCCTTGTCCCATAAAGTATTCTATTCTATTCAACAGAAAACATTACTATTTTTTTTGAGAAAACCTTTTAATCAGGGCCATCAATGGGGAAACGTACAGGTAATCCTTGACTTATAACCATTTAGTAGCCAAAATTACAACTGAAAAAAATGACTTAGCACCATTTTTCACAGTTATGAGCATTGCAGAATCCCCATGGTCATGTGATTTATATTCAGATGCTTGACAACTGATTGTCATGACAGTTGCAGTATCTTGTGGTCATGTGATCTCCTTTTCCAACCTTCTGACAAAGTCAACCAGATTCACATAACAAACGTGTTACTAATTTAACAACTGTAGTGATTCACTTAACAAATGTGGCAAGAAAAGTCGCAAAATGGAGCAAAATTCACTTAACAAATTTCTCACTTAGCAACATAAATTTTGGGCTCAGTTGTGGTCATAAGTTGAGGACTACCTGTATTCTTCTCCCAAATACATGACACCTATTCTTCACATATAACATTTAAACAGAAGAGAGCTTACTGTATTCTAAATTAGGGGTCCCCAATCTCCAGTCTGTGGACCGGCACCGGGTTGCAGTATGCCAGAAACTGGGCCACACAAACAAGGGAATCCCCATCCGTGGGATGCAGGCAGCACACAAAACCATGCCCCCTCCAGTCCACAGAACAACCTCTGTCCACAGAACCAGTCCCTGGTGCCCCAAAGGTTGGGGGGCACTATTCTAAATGGTGAATTAAATTGAGTTTATTTTCAGAAAAATACACAAATTATTTTTTGACAGCATCATAAATGATGTTTGCCACTGCTTCCTTCCAGGATTTTTTAAAAAGAAATTGACATTCTTGCCAAGAGTCTGGCATTCCCCATCCCAAACATTAACTAAGGCCATCCCTATCACATTCAGCCAGAGTCAACAAGTTATCATCTGCTGAGGATTGAATTCAAAAGCTGCTCCATAAAGCTTTTTATAGCTGCTCTATCGCTATTAACTTTTTCAAGTTTTTCCCCCACACTCTTCGTTTTAATTACATAGTACTAATTTTACTGAGATCTTTTTTCATTTCCATTCCTCAGAGGTTCATTTGGTGTTTACACTATTTCCTTTTCCTTCATTTCTAATAGGCAACTTACTCTTATCAACTTTAGATCTTGAATCTCTTTTTGTTAATCTTTATGGAGAAAATTGGATTATTTTCACTCCTTTTTATAGGGCAGATGGACTGTGATTCATAGCATTATATCAATTCTACTTCAGCAGACTTCTAGTGGTAATTAAGCTGCCATAAATCAACTCAATGTAATTTTATGATGGTTGCAGGTCCCAGGGTTATGAAATCACCTTTTGCAACATTCTGACCAGCAAAGACAATAAGAAAGCCAGATTCACTTAACAACCATGTCCACTAACTTAACAACTGCAGTGATTCTCTTAACAACTGGCAAGAAAAGTAGTAAAATGAGGCAAAGCTCCTTAACAAATGTCTTGGTTAGCAATGGAAATTTTGGACTCAACTGTGGTCGTAAGTTGCGGACCACTAAAATGATGAAGAGGAGGTATCCTGTATTAGTCATTGTTTAAAAAATGATTATGTGCTGATGATATTGCAGTGGTTTTCATGAAAAAGAAACTATGTTTCAATAGATTCCTTTCCATTGCAACCACAATGGAGCCCAAAATTTCTCTTGCTAAGCAAGAGAGCTGTTAAGTGAATTTTGCTCCGTTTTATTATCTTTCTTGCCATAGTTGTTAAGTGAACCACTGCAGTTGTTAAATTAGTTTACATGGCTTTTAAGTGAATCTGTGTTTGCCATTGACTTTGCTGGTCAGAAGCTCACAAAAGGTGATCACATGACCCCAGGACACTGCAATCATCATGAATTATGAGTCAGTTGCTAAGTGTCTGAATTTTGATCACATGACTATGGCAATGCTGCAACAGTCATAAGTGTGAAAAATGGTCGTAAATCACTTTTTTCAGTGCCAATGTAATTTTGAAAAGTCATTAAAT
This sequence comes from Vipera berus, assembly GCF_964194415.1. Taxonomy (NCBI): domain Eukaryota; kingdom Metazoa; phylum Chordata; class Lepidosauria; order Squamata; family Viperidae; genus Vipera; species Vipera berus. The sequence goes on along the minus strand of NC_138202.1, from coordinate 255,396,010 downwards.
GAACTGTTGTAAGTCAAGGACCACCTGTATAAGATAATAAACTTCTATTCAGACTTAGTATAAGGCTAACAATTTTCTTTTCTTAAGAAAGTTAGTAGTAGCAGAGAGGGAAAAGCAGATTGTAAGAAAGTAGAAAGATATTTACATTTTTGGCTAAAAGGCAAGTGTGCTTTTGTTTTAGAGTTCTGTTAAAACAGTTTTGAAGAGAATAGACCTTGTCAATTAGGAGAGTTAGATGAAAAGAGTAGAGATGCAACACCTGAATTCATAAGATTGCATGTTGCCTCTGAAAGGCTTAGGTGCAGTCTCCAAAACTCACTTCAAAAGTTACCTCAAGTTGCTTTCCTGCTCCAGATGCGTTAGGCCCCAAACTCCACCTGTCTACTACTTCAGAGAAAAATGCTACATTTGAATTATCTCTCTTGCCTAATCAAATGTAGCCAGAAAAATTCAGTGTAGCCACAAAAAGTAATATTAACAAATAGTTCACTTGAGTGCCCGCAAGAATCCTGGCTCTTGCATCATAAAACAAATTCCACCAGTTGTTAGCCAAGAATCCACAAGCCTAGCCATTCTGGGCTTTTTTCTTCCCAACTGCAACTCTTCCCCCCCCCCCCTTCCACTTGCCTAAAGACCTTGACCTATATGACTAGTTGCTTATCTCAAAGGTGGTGTTTTCTTCAATAGGCAATTGGACTGTTTTTTTTCCTTGAGGAGGGAGAAGAAAACATTTCGTTTCTCATTCAAGAAGCTTCAGTTCTGATAGCAGGGGGGATGGTGGAGGGAATAAATCAGAACTAATGAAGCTTCGTAGATGAGAAGCAAAACATTTTCTGCTTCCTCAAGGAAAAAAGTAGTCCAGTTGCCTTTTAAAGAAAAAAAGCACCTTTGAGACAACTATGAACGGGATGACTGAGAATCTCCACAGACTGGTCACTTAATAGCTTCTTTTAAGTTACAACAGACCCTCTCCCCCTCAAAAGCTACTTACAACCTGTTTGGAAATTATGACGGTGATCACATTTTTAAGCACTTGGCAAGTGGCTCACCTTTATGTCTGCTGCATCCTATTTTGACCAAGTTTTGCCACTTTTTTGCTGGTTTTCAGTGTTTACTTATGAATTCTAGCAAAAAAAATACCCATTGGGGAAAATTGATTCACTTAATGACAATGCAGCCAACCATGGAGTTTGCTTAATGCTCGCCACAAAAGTGTTGAAGATAAGTTCTGGTTATATGATGCCTCAACTTACTATTGCAACAGCTTATGACCATAATTCCATACTCAGTTACAGTTTAATTTGAGAACTACCGTACCTGTATCTCCCCACCACCACCACCATTTCTGCCCTTTTGATCACACTGCATCCTGTCTTGGAAGGTGGCAAGCAATCTCAAAACTGCACTGCTCCAGCCTGCTTGCCACAGTGTGTATCAGGGGCTGCAAAAAGGCCCTGAGCCATAGTGGAAAACCTGCAGGGATCCCTGGAAGTCTCAGTCACCCCATCTCAGCAGCTGGATTGCCAACGCCCTGCGAATTGCAATAGCACAGCCCAAAGCTGCTGTGCCCCAGGAAGCCAAAGCCATCCCAGCCCAGTCCCATCCACAGTCACCCTCAGGACCCTTCGCTTTGAGGCCTCTGCCACTCTGTGCTATGCTATCCCACCTGCTGCCTTTGTGAGGCAGGTGCAGCCCATACAAGGCCTTTTACCAGAGGCCAAATGTGGCCTTGTCAAAATCAGGTGCAGTTTTCTCTGGAGACTTTAGAAGAATATGTTGAAAGAGGGAGAGAAATATAAGACAAAGTTAAATATAGATACATTGATATTTTTAAAAATGGTTTAAGTTTTGTTAGAACCTACTTTTCCCCTAGTAATACTAGAAAAATCTAAATTAAAGCAAATTTTAATAAAATTTAATTTTAATTTAATTTAATTTATTAATATTTCTATACCGCCCTTCTCCCGAAGGACTCAGGGCGGTGTACAGGGCAAGAATAAAACACAGAATTACAAAAGTTAAAAAGTAATTAAATACATGCCCATTAAAAATACAGTTAATACATAATAAAACCCAATAAAATGACAATAAAAACCCCACCAATCCCCCCTCATGCCAGGCCGGCTTGCTCGAACAAGTATGTTTTTAGATCGCGGCGAAAGGAGCGAAGATCGGGCGCCGTCCGGAGCTCAACCGGTAACTGGTTCCATAGCTCCGGGGCGCCCACAGAGAAGGATCTCCCCCTGGGGGCCACCAGTCGACATTCTCTGACCGGTGGCACCCTGTGGAGGCCCTCTCTGTGGGAACGCACAGGGCGGAGGGAAGTAGACGCCGGCAGCAGGTGTTCCCTAAGGTACTCCGGACCCCTGCCATGTAGGGCTTTAAACACCATTACTAGTACCTTGAATCTCACCCGGAAGACAACTGGCAACCAATGCAGCTCACGGAGCAGAGGTGTGACATGGGAGTATCGGGAGACTCCCAACACAATTCTCGCGGCTGCATTCTGTACCAGTTGGAGCCTCCGGGTGGTCCTCAAGGGAAGCCCCATGTAGAGAGCGTTGCAGTAGTCTAGACGAGAGGTCACGAGCGCGTGAGTGACCGTGCATAAATCATCCCGGCTTAGATAGGGACGCAACTGGCGCACCAGGCGAACCTGGGCGAAAGCCCCCCTAGTCACAGCCACTATGTGGTCTTCCAAGGTGAGCCGTGAATCTAGGAGGACTCCCAAGTTGCGAGCCCTATCTACGGGGGGTAATAATTCACCCCCCATAGAAAGAGATGGAATATCCAAATAGACCCGGGATGAAGGTATGCAAAGCCACTCAGTCTTGTCGGGGTTGAGTTGAAGTCTGTTCCTCCCCATCCAGACCCAAACCGCCTCCAGGCAACGGGACATCACGTTGAGGGCATCACTGGGGTGGTTTGGGGTCGAAAGAAAAAGCTGGGTATCATCAACAACTCCAAAGCCACGAATGATCTCACCCAGCGGTTTCATATAGATGTTGAACAGGAGAGGCGAGAGGACCGACCCCTGAGGAACTCCACAAACGAGAGACCTTGCGGTCGACCTCTGCCCTCCTGTCAACACCGACTGCGAACGTCCCTGGAGATAGGAGGAGAACCACTGTAAGACCGTGCCTCCCACTCCCAATCCCCTGAGACGCCGCAGCAGGATACCATGGTCGATGGTATCGAAAGCCGCTGAGAGGTCTAATAGGACTAGAACAGAGGAATGACCCCTGTCCCGAGCCCTCCAGAGATCATTCACCAGCACGACCAATGCCGTCTCCGTGCTGTACCCGGGCCTGAAACCCGATTGGTACGGGTCTAGATAATCCGCTTCATCCAGGACCAGAGGGAGCTGATGCGCCACCACACTCTCGACAACCTTCGCAAGGAAGCGAAGGTTGGAGACCGGACGAAAGTTGTTCAATACAGCTGGGTCCAAGGCAGGCTTCTTGAGGAGAGGCCTCACCACCGCCTCTTTCAAGACGGCAGGGAAGCTACCCTCACTCAAAGAAGCTGATATAACTGCCTGGAACCAGCTGCGTGTCCTCTCCCGGGCTGCATAAACCAGCCAGGAAGGGCACGGGTCCAATAAACATGTGGTGGAGCTCAGCCTCCCCATAATCCTGTCCACTTCCTCCGGAGTCACAGAATCAAACTCCTCCCAGGTAATATCGACAAGACCGCCCGTGTCCTGATCGTCAGACTCTGCCCAGTCAGAGTCCAGACCGGTCCGAATCCGAGCGATTTTGTCCGACAGATGTTGGTTAAACTCCTCGGCATGACCCTGCAAGGGTTCCTCCCTCACCTCTTGATTAAGGAGGGAGCGAGTCACCCTAAACAGGGCGGCCGGGCGATTATCTGCGGACGCGATAAGGGTAGCGAAGTGATTAGACCTCGCCACCCTTATCGCAGCGAGATAAGACCTAATATAGGTTCTTAGTCGCAATCGGTCGGATTCGGATCGGCTGGATCTCCCACCGCTCTCTAGGCCCCGTCTCCGATGCTTCATCTCCCGGAGCTCCGCGGAGAACCATGGAGCTCGACGGGATCTGCACCGGGTCAGGGGCCGCAAGGGTACAACTCGGTCAAGAGCCTCAGTGGCTGCCCTTTCCCAGGCTTCCACTAAGTCATCTGCCGAGCTGTGAGTGGAGGAGGCAGGTGGGGACCTCAGCGCTGCCTGGAACCTCTCGGGATCCATTAAGCGTCTGGGGCGGTACCATCTAACTGGTTCCACACACCCACGGCGTGTGTAAAATAACTTATGAATGCTATGATTTTAATATTTTTAATACATTTGTATAATATCTTCCTTTCTGCTTTACCTCATGTTTCAAGTATCTGTGATACTTTGAACTTTAGCTAGATACAGTGCAGTCTCACAATAAAAAGAACTATATGATGTTCTCCAGCATGAGAAAGTGTTCCCCGTCTCTCTGGGTTTCATTTCCTAAACAGCAGTGTTGAATATATGGAAGTTCAAATCCACTTATCCAGTTGGTATGTAGGAACAAGCTGCTGAAACAGCAATTTCTGTGAGCCTTTTAATTTAAAGTTTAACAATATGACAAAGTGTTTGTTGTTGTCTTAATCTTGGGGAGAAAAGTTAAAGGCTAATTTTTGTTTTTTCTTTGCTAGAATTAGATTTTATTTCTAGAATTACTATACCTGCAACAAAGAGATAATATAATAAAAATACTAACAATTTTGAATTGCTGTTTTTACAGTGTGTATATAAAATATTTCAGATATGCATATAAAAAATAAGTGTTCAGCAAAGGTTTGTGCTGTGTAGCAATCCAGATTTGAAGGGCAAAATGTGATTCAGAGCTCCTACAAATAAACATAGAGCATCTGTTGGGTGTACTTTAAACCAACTGCATGTGTTTCCAGAACAACAGTTGTGCAAGGCCAGAAAGAGATATAGATTTTTTAAGGTATTTCTGACAGATAAGTCCATGCATATTCAGAATCATATTTTGCTCTTTGAATTCAAATCTCTACACTGTTTGTTTTCCTTTGAGCCATGATATACCGTATTTTTCAGACGATAAGATGCACCTGACCATAAGACGCACCCAGTTTTTAGAGCAAGAAAACAGGAAAAAAAATATTCTGAACCAAATAGTACCGGTATACTAAAACAGGGCTTTTCAACCTTTTCATCCATTGTACCACTTTTAGGACAAGACAATGTCTGAGTACCACCAGTCGCCCAGCAAGGTGTCAAAAACTTGACCCCCCCAAAAAGGAAAAAAAATGATAAAGTACAGGTAGTCCTCGACTTACAACAATTCACTTAGTGACTGTTCAAAGTTACGATGGCACTGAAAAAGGTGACTTATGACCATTTTTCACACTTATGACCAGTGCAGCATCCCCAGGGTCATGTGATTTACATTTGGATGCTTGGCAATTGATTCATATTTACGATGGTCACATTGTTCCAGGGTCATGTGATTGCCTTTTGCAACCTTCTGACAAGCAAAGTTAGTGGGGAAACCAGATTCACTTAACAATCATGTTACTAATTTAATTTCTCTCTCTCCTTCTCTTTCTCTCCCTCTCTCCCCCTCCCTCTTTCTTTCTCTCCTCTCTCTCCCTCTTTCTCTCTCTCCCTTTCTCTCCCTCTTTTTCTCCCTCTTTCTCTCTCTCCCTCTATTTCCCTCCTTCTTTCTCCTTGTCTCTCTCTCCCTCTTTCTCTCCCTCTCTATTTTTCTCTTTCCCTCTATTTCTACCTCTTTCTCTCCCTCTATTTCCCTCCCTCTTTCTTTCTCCTTGTCTCTCTCCCCCTCTTTCTCTCTCTCTCCCTTTCTCTCCCTCTCTCTTTCTCTCTCTCCCTCTATTTCTCTCCCTTTCTCCTTCTCTCTTTCTCCCTCTTTATCTCCCTCCCTCTTTCTCTCCCCCTCTCTCTCTTTCTCTCCCTCCCTCTCCCATTGTCCCTTCCTTCTTTTCTTCCTTCCTTTCTTCCTTCCCTCCCTCTTTGTCCTTCCCTCTCCGCGTTACAGCAGTACCCACGGAGGCGGCCCTGCGGCCCGGCTTTCTCTTGCAGAAAGCAGGCTGAAACGGAGTGCGGGAGATTGCCAGGAAAGCGAATCGGCCGATCTCGCACTCCTGCAATCTCCCTCGCTCGGTTTCAGCTTCCCTTGCTACAAGAGAAAGCAGGCTGAAACGGAGCGAGGGAGATTGCAGCAGCGCGAGATCGGCCGATTCGCGTTCCTGGCAATCTCCCTCGCTCTGTTTCAGCCTGCTTTCTCTTGTAGCAAGGGAAGCTGAAACCGAGCGAGGGAGATTGCAGGAGCGCAAGATTGGCATTTCTCAGCACGTGCCGATTCGTGGTCCTGGCAATCTCCCTTGCTTTCCACTTGCGGAGGTTGGGGCTGGCCATACGGATCACCTTCGGACCATAAGACGCACCCTCGTTTCCCCCCCACTTTTTGGGGGGAAAAAGTGCGTCTTATGGTCCGAAAAATACGGTATATAGTAGCCAAAAAGTTGCTGGGATTATCCTCTGATGATTTCTTTCCCATCTTTGTATATATACTTGTAACCCTATATTTATTGTTATATAGCAGGGGTGTCAAACTCAATTTCATTGAGGGCCGCATCAGCATTGCGGTTGCCCTCAGGGGGCCGGGTGGGTATGGCCAGGGTGGGCGTGGCCTACTGGGTGGGCGTGGCTAGAGTGCGTATGGCCTACTGGGTGGGCGTGGCCAGCTCTACATCGTTCGCATCAAGGGTACCTATGGGGGCCTGGGCAGGAGTGGGACAGATCTGAGGGTCTCTGGCAGGAGGAGGGTCTCTGGGCCAGGGCCAAAGCAGTGGGGAGCGTTCCCTCACTGTTTCCAGGATGGCTTCGCGGGCCACATGAAACCACTTTGCGGGCCGGATCCGGCCCCGGGCCTTGTGTTTGACATGTCTGTTATATAGTATAAATGCAGCACTTACAGTGATGGAAAAAAATATTTGATCCCTGCTGATTTTGTACATTTGCCCACTGACAAAAGAAATGATCAGTCTATAATTTTAATGGTAGATTTATTTAAGAGTGAGAGACAGAATAACAACAAAAATATCCAGAAAAACACATTTCAAAAAAGTTATAAATTGATTTGCATTTTAATGAGTGAAATAAGTATTTGACCACTTAGCAAAACATGACTTAGTATTTGGTGGCAAAACCCTTATTGGCAATCACAGACATCAGACATTTCTTGTAGTTGGCCACCAGGTTTGCACACATTTCAGGAGGGATTTTGTCCCACTCCTTTTTGCAGATCCTCTCCAAGTCATTAAGATTGGCAGTTCAAACCTTCAGCTTCCTCCACAGATCATCTATGGGATTAAGGTCTGGAGACTGGCTAGGCTGCTCCAGGACCTTAATGTGCTGCTTCTTCATTTTCAGTGCCCTGGCTGAGGGAAGGAGGTTCTCACCCAAGATTTAACAGTACATGGCCCCGTCCATCATCCCATTAATGCAGTGAAGTTGTCCTATCCCCTTAGCAGAAAAACACTCCCAAAGCATAATGTTTCCACTTCCATGTTTGACGATGGTGTTCTTGGGGTCATAGGCAGCATTCCTTCTCCAAACAGGGTGAGTTGAATTGATGCCAGAGAGCTCGATTTACGTCTCATCTGATCAGAAGACTTTCACCCAGTTCTCTGAATCATTCAGATGTTCATTGGGAAACTTCAAGCAGGCCTCTACATGTGCTTTCTTGAGCAAGGGGACCTTGCAGGCGCTGCAGGATTTCAGTCCTTCATGGCATAGTGTGTTACCAATTGTTTTCTTGGTGACTATGGTCCCAGCTGCCTTGAGTTCATTGACAAGATCCTCCCGTGTAGTACTGGGCTGATTCCTCCCTGTTGTCATGATCATTGAAACCTCAAAAGGTGAGATCTTGCATGGAGCCCCAGACTGAGGGAGATTGACAGTTATTTTGTGTTTCTTTCATTTGCAAATAATTGCACCAACTGTTGTCACCTTCCCACTAAGCTGCTTGGTGATGGTCTTGTAGCCAATTCCAGCCTTGTGTAGGTCTACAATCTTGTCCCTGACATCCTTGGACAGTTCTTTGGTCTTGGCCATGGTGGAGAGTTTGGAATCTGATTGATTGATTGCTTCTGTGCACAGGTGTACTTTATACAGGTAACAAGCTGAGATTAGGAGCACTCCCTTTAAGAGAGTGCTCCTAGTCTCAGCTCTTTACCTGTATAAAAGACACCTGGGAGCTAGAAATCTTGCTGATTGATAGGGGATCAAATACTTATTTCACTCATTAAAAAGCAAATCAATTTATAAGTTTTTTTGAACTGCACTTCTGGATTTTTTTGTTGTTGTTCTGTCTCTCATTGTTAAAATAAACCTACCATTATAATTATAGACTGATCATTTCTTTGTTAGTGGGCAAACGTACAAAATCAGCAGGGGATAAAATAACTTTTTCCCTCACTGTATGATTATGTTTATGGATTTAGCATTCATTCATTATAGAAAAAGATTTTTTTTGGTGCCAAGTAACATGTGAGAATGTTTTTGGACGTTTCAGTTAATTGAAATGAACAAATAGTTTACTTTTGTATAATTTCTATGCTTTTCATTTTATCAGTGAAAAGTGCCTAAATTAACAACTAAATTGTATACATCAGAGGTCCCCAACCTTTTTGGCACCAGGGACTGGTTTCATGGAAGACAATTTTTTCATGGACTGTGGGGGGGAGGTTTCAGGATGATTCATTATATTTATTCTAAATTTTCTGAGTAAACAAATAAATAATGCACTTTATTTCTATTATTATTATTATTATTATTATTATTATTATTATTATTATTATTATTATTATTATTATTACATTGTATTAGATTGAATCAGTGACTTTCTGCTTCTAAGAAAGTGGGAAGGAAAAGAGGCAATCCTAAATTCAGCCTTCCAGCAAAGCAAGCCAAAGACTCAGCATGTTGAGGAAGTGCTGAGAAAGCCATTCAAAGAGGGAGGGAGGGAGGGTACTGCGCAAGCCCAGCAACCTTGGAAAAGGTGCAAACGAGAGGTTCCCTTGAATACGCAGTGTTTAAAGTGAAAGGTAGCTTCTCCTTGCCCCTGTTTGCGCCTTGAGAAAGCACCCTCACAAACAGATACCTTGCTGGGGGGATCCCCCTCCAACGAAGTTTTGGGGAAGTCCCCGGTTCCAAGCTGGGGATAGCCTTTCATTTATAATTATCCTGAGTTTAAAATCTTGTTTGATAATATGCTTGTTTTATAAAATATTTACATTTTTTAAAGTATGAAATTTTGGGTATCGTTTCTATGAATCCAGGGAATGGCATCAAATTAATACAATAAAGCCTCAACAAACCTCAGTTTAGGAAACTATGGATGCAGTGAATTTTGTTTTAATTCTGCGCCTTCAATATTGTCAGGCAGCACCAAAATTCAATCAATAAATATAGTTAAAATGCACAAATACCTATGAAATTGCGGGTTTCCCCATTAAAATAAGTTTTTGCTGCAAAATACGCAAATGGCATAATTAATGTATATTTGGGTTTCTCCTGAATGGTCCATTAAGTCTTAAGTTTCATTGTAAAGAAGTAAAAGTAGGTAACACCTGTCCTTAATTTTATGAAACCATAATCTATATTCCAACAAGCTAACTAGTACTCTTTTTTCATTCTTATATCTTGCTTTAGATTTAGAAGCTCAACCAGCTGTTTTAAATATTTCAGATGGAATTACCAACCTAATTTCTTTCTTTGATTAAGATGCATTTTTGAAAGTTATTGCAAATTTCCTAATGTTAATTTTACTTTTCTTGCTTGACTATATGAGAGCTCTAGAACAAAAGATTTAGAGATTCTCAGTACATTATGATTGTGCACAAATGAAATGATCTTGAATTCCAGTCTAGAGGAGAATCAAAATTATCAGTATTTACTAGAAATTGTGTTCCCTTTGGAATACACTTATAATTGTTTGCTGGGGGAAAGAACGATCCCTTGATATTAAGAAACAGATAACACAAGAAAATGCAGTACTATTTGTCTTAAGGTAAGCATCTTATCTTACATATCTTAATGTTTAAATCTGTTCAAATCTAGTTTTTCTCACATATATTTAATACACAATAATCACATAGATCAGACATGTCAAACTCGCGCCATCATGTGACGTTGTGCAACGTATCAGGACTGTTTTGCCATTGCCGGCAATGGGGTGGGCACGGCTTCTGTGTGATGCATCCGGCCCATGGGCCGGCAGTTTGACACCCCTGACATAGATGTTTCACTTAAATTGGAAGTGATCTCTTTCAGTTAAGAGGAGCTTGTCAGTAAATTTTTCGCCAGATTAATAAAAGGCAGACAAATTACTGTCTATTGAACCTTATAAAGGGCAATCACATGAATTCAGGATGCTGCAATTATCGTAATTGCAAGCTGGAATTGCAATCATGTGACTGAGGATGCTGCAGTAGCTGCATCTACAAGGACCAGTTGTAAATCCCCTTGTTCAGTGCTATCATAACTTCAAATTTGTGCTAAACAAGTGGTTGTTAAGGGAGAACTACCGGTAGATGACTTGCAATTACAATAGAATTTAAGGTACGATAGATGCAGGTAGAGATGCGGTGGCTCAGTGGGTTAGGACACTGAGCATGTCGATCAGAAGATCGGCAGTTTGGCAGGTCGAATCCTGAGTGCTGCGTAACAGAGTGAGTGCCTGTTACTCGTCCCAGCTTCTGCCAACCTAGCAGTTCGAAAGCACGTAAAAATGCAAGTAGAAAAATAGGGACCACTACGGTGGGAAGGTAACAGCGTTCTGTGCGCCTTTGGCATCTAGTCATGTCAGCCACATGACCACGGAGATGTCCTTGGACAAGCGCTGGCTCTTCGGCTTTGAAACGGAGATGAGCACCGGCCCCTAGAGTCGGAAACGACTAGCACGCATGTGCGGGGGAACCTTTACCTTTTTAGATGCAGGTAACTAGTATGCATTACAGTTTTTACCAAACTGATGCAGTGGATCATTAAATACAGGTAGTCCTTGAGTTACAACAACAGTTTGCTTAGTGACCAGGGTTATAACGGCACTAAAAAAAGTGACTTATGACCATTTTTCACTTATGACCATTGCAGTATTCCCATGATCACATGATTTACATTCGGATGATTGACAGCTGACTCACATTTATGACGATTGCAGTGTCCCGGGGTCATGTGATCACCTTTTGCAACCTTCTGACAAGCAAAGTCAGTGGGCAAACTTAACCATATTTAACAATTGCAGCGATACACTTAACAAATGTGGCAAGAAAAGTCGTAAAAAGGAGTAAAACTCACTTAACAAATTTCTCACTTAGCTACATAAATTTTGGACTCAATTGTGGTCGTACGTTGAGGACTACCTGTAGTTTTTGTTTTTGTTAGGACCTGAGACTGCAATACATATTACTTTTTAATGCTTTCAGGAATGCCAGCAAGGTGGGAGCTAAATAAGCCATAGGTGGTAGGCACATGTTGGTACCACCACTGAAAATATATGTCAATTGGACCCCTTCCCCTTAATTTTTTATGAGGTTAGGACCTAAGCATCTTCTTATGATTGCATAGGACAGGCAGATTCTGCTCAGAATGGACTATCCTGAAGATAACATTGGAGTTGAGCTATATAAGAGTTCATAGCTGGCTGGCTGGCTGGCTGACCGGCCGTACTCAGTATGTAGTCCTCAATGGAACCACATCTACATGGAGGGAAGTCTGTAGTGGGGTGCCCCAGGGCTCTGTTCTGGGCCCAGTGCTCTTCAACATCTTCATCAACAATTTGGATGAGGGGATAGATGGGGAACTCATCAAATTTACAGACAACGCCAAGCTGGCAGGAATAGCCAACACTCCAGAAGACAGGCTTAAGATACAGGAGGATCTGGACAGACTTGAACACTGGGTGCTATCTAACAAAATGAAATTCAATGGTGAAAAAAGCAAGGTTCTACATTTAGGCAAGAAAAACCAAATGTACAGGTATAGTAGGGGGAACCTTGCTCAATAGTAGTAACTGTGAGAGGGATCTCGGAGTCCTAGTGGACAATCACTTCAATATGAGCCAGCAGTGTGCTGCAGCTGCCAAGATCATGTGAAGTCTTAATACCATTTTACAATGCCTTGGTAAGGGCACACTTGGAATACTGCATCCAGTTTTGGTCACCACGATGTAAAAGGATGTTGAGACTCTAGAAAGAGAAGAACAACAAAGATGATTAGAGGTCTGGAGGCTAAAACATATAAGGAACGGCTGCTGGAATTGGGTATGTGTAGTTTAATGAAGAGAAGGACTAGGGGTGACATGATAGCAGTGTTCCAATATCTCAGGGGCTGCCACAAAGAAGAGGGAGTCAAGCTATTCTCCAAAGTGCCTGAAGGCAGGACAAGAAGCAACGGATGGAAACTAATCAAGGAGAGAAGCAACCTAGAACATGGCTTTTCAACCGGTGGTACGCGTACCACTAGTGGTACATGAGCACCTGGCTGGTGGTACGTGGCGTCGCCTGCCCTCCCCCCACATTCTCCTCCCCACCCCCGCGCTGTGCTCCTTTCCAGCTCACTTGCTGCCGGAAAGCATGCTGCTTGGCAGCGACCTGCAGGAACCCTACAGAGGGCGTGTGCAGGCGCAGAGTGAGACCACACCCTCCCCAGGGACTTGTTGTGCAGCAACTGGATTGACTTCTGATCGGCGCTTCTTCGGGGCATACATGGCCGGGAAGGCGTGTCGGAGTCCCAGGTACCAGTAACGCGATCAGCCTCCTCCCCCATCGCCTGCCAGCCCCAGGAGAGCCCCGTGCGAGTGCCTTGCTGGCTGCCGAACCCTGCCTTTTGAGCAGGAGTGGCTGTTGAGCCCTGGGCTTGACAATCAACTGGGTTGGGGCGGGGGAATCGTGCAGCAACCTGTCTACCTGGCCTGCCAGCCGCTCGTTGCTCCGCCGATCAGCTGGGAGCCTGAGACTCCGGATTTGAGCTGCCGACAGAGCACAGTGCAGGGAAGACGCACCAAAGCCAGCTGCTCATTGCTCTGCCGATCAGCTGGTTTGCTGCGCGGATTCCTCCCCCACACCCACCGAGTTGATTGTCGAGCCCGGGGCTTGATAGCGGCCTTGCCCTGCTTTTGGCCAGCGCTGTGAGCAGCTGCCACCGCCCGCCCCACTTTTTGCAAGCCCTGTTATGCGGCCATCGCAGGCTTCCGGCAGCGGAGACTCCGGGACGAGCGAGATTGCCAGAACCGCGAATTGGCATTTGCTCAGAAACGCCAATCTTGCCTCCTGCGCATCCCGCTTGCTTGCAGAAAGCAAGCTGAAAGGGAGCGAGCGAGATTGCCAGAACCGCAAATCGGTGTTTGCTCAGAAATGCCGATCTTGCCTCCGCATCCCGCTTGCTTGCAGAAAGCAAGCTGAAAGCGAACAAGCGAGATTGCCAGAACCGCAAATCGGCGTTTGCCCAGAAACGCTGATCTCGTGCTCCTGCAATCTTCCTCGGTTTCAGGTTGCTTTCTGAAGACAGCAAAACCCCACAAAATCTTATTTTTTGGAAGCAAAGTAGATTAATGCAAAATTTAGATTTCTAATTTCTTTTCATATCACAGTACTAATTTGAAGTTTCTATGCTGATTTCTTATAACAGTAATATTTTTTTTCCATTCGGCATAAAAAGACCATTATTTGTCTTGTTAAATTTTTGCTATGGTTAAATATATTGACCTACTGGATTGATCTGTTCAGATTAATTATTTTATATTTTTATTGTTAGAAATGTTTTAAAAATAAACTATCTACTTTAATAATAATATAATCAATAATGTATTTGTCATTGGATTTCTCTCGGTGTACATGTGTCTGTGGTGGTTTGGGGAGGTATTGTATCTGTTTATACTTATTACTTACCCAGAACCTATGGGAATAGGGGGGATGCAGATATCATAAATAAATAAAATATATTTATACATGCTGTTTTAAGAAACTGAGAACTTTTAATTATTTAATTTAATAATACAATTTTAACATATTACTGCTCTAAATCTGATTTTAAACACTGGCAAACAGAGAGGCTTCTTTAATAAATAGTAGATGAGTGAGTGACATTTTACATTAGTAACAAGTGTAATACCTCTCTGCTGTTTATTAAAGAAGCCTCTCTTTTTGAGGCATGTTTTGAGCCTGAGGACTCTTAAAAGAATTGCATTTCAATAGTGTCCTTAAAGCAGCCTTATTTTTTTTAAAGGAACTGCTTTAATAAATATCAAAAAAGTACCGTGCCATACCTCTTTGGAATCGTTTGCAAAGGGTAAATAACTGCAGTCTGTAATGTAGCATAAATAAATAGTATATTTATATGTGTATATTTCATACCTCCTTTTAGCACTTATTTGAAAGTGATGACTTGCTTAATTTTCATAATTATTCTGAACAATTTGTTTCTTCTTCAGGCCAGAAGACTTGTCTCCATTTACATGGTATTTTCCCTTACTTGTATGTGCCATATGATGGTTATGGACATTTGCCAGATCATTATCTGCGTAGTTTGGCATTCAGCATTGACCGGGCACTCAATGTTACTTTAGGAAATCCATCTTCTTCTGTTCAGCATGTGTTTAAGGTGTCACTAGTATATGGAATGTAAGTATTAATTTATTTTTTAAACACAGTTAAATAATAAAATTATTTTTGAGAATCTTCAAAGGGTTAATCTATGTACTACTAAAACTCCTCTGCCTTTCTCTAACTTTCAATTGGACAAAATGGTGCATCATAGGGCAACAATTTTTGAATTGAGGTACCTCAAACCCTAACTTAAAGAATGCACCCCAAATTGTTCTCATCAGATTGAAATGTCAAGAATCTCCAGACCTTTTGTAATGGCAAAAGTGTGGCTACAATAGTACTATGTGCTGTGCCGCCGCAGTCATATGATTGTGATTTCTGACACTGCCAGTAAAGTCAGTAGGGGAAGTCAGAAATAGCTCCCACTAATTTTTTGCCTCCTCATGGTCATTCTGTTATTAGATAAGGAAATATCTCTGAAAGCATGTCTCAGGGGTCATGGGTGGTTTGTTATTTGTATCTATATAAACAAAACAGATTCCTACTCTACATTTAAACTGATATTCTATTTACTGTAGCCATACCTGCCTTTTAATTTTCATAATGAACTAAGTCCGTTATTTTTTTTTCTAACAAAGTTGGCTACAGAGTTTTTCAGTATAGGTGAGATTTGTCAGCATTATTTAATATTTTTAAAAGCAGCAACTGAATAAACTATCATTATAATTATTTATTTTTGCCCTTGTTTTTAAATGGAGGATTTTAGAGGTGGAGAGGGAGTAGGAAAGACAATAGCTGAAAGATTATAATTCATATACAGAGGAAAAGTGGTGAATGTCATTTTTGCATTGGTATACCTATCAGAATTTGAGCCTCTTAGATCTCTAAAACTTAGAAGAAAAGATAGTAACTAAGAAATCTATCATTGCTAGATGGGAATTTGAATGCACATTCCTCCACAACTTGATAAATAATGAAGTAGTAATGTCTGTGTATTAATGAGTAAAACTAACATATGTATTAGGATATGTATTAGGACTGTGCAATACTTCAGAGTTGATTCTGAAAATATATACTGCTCAAAAAAATAAAGGGAACACAAGATAAGACATCCTACTATTAAATACAGTACATTGTGTTGTTTAAGTGTTCCCTTTATTTTTTGAGCAGTATATTTTGGAGCACAGAGAGGCACCAATGTAATTGCAAAGACCAGCCATACAATCCTGAGCAAAGGTATGTCTGCTTTCAAGAGTTGCAGATTAGTGCTTTTTTCATGCTGTCATGTGCTCTGAAACATATTTCCTGACTCATTACTGAAGTGCCACATAGCCAATAATACATGTGCAATAAGCTGCTGTGTGATAGATATGTGCAAATATTCCAGACCTGAAAGGCAGTTACAAGATTTTTAAACTCACAATAATGTGCACATATTCTGCAAGCTTGGCCTAATCTTGGAATCAGCACATTGGTTTTGTTCCAAGCTCACAACAAAATTGAGATGCTTTGTGAAGTGTTTCACATGTTCCAAGAGGTTCAAGGCCTGTCACCAGCATAGTTTTAATCCCTTTCCTGATTCTACCCTTGATGCCATGGGTCAATACTAGTGAGGAGAGAGGTCATCGGAGGGGCATGAGGTAGAAGAAGCAGTTTTTTATTATATTGTTAGATATAGACTCTGCTGGGTCCTATTCATCAACTGGCATGGATGAGACAGGGTACTCAATTTGCATGCCAAATGATTGATCCCAACCCTAAATTCTGGTAAAGACCTCCCTTACCTTCTCTTTATTGGATAGATTTGATTGATTATACACATACCCATCTCACATAGCATGACTCTGGATGGCATACAAAACAATTTTAAAATCATTTAATAATTTCAATAAAAGGCTAAGAGACAATATCAGATTATAAACAGTGGAGCCATTGAATCAATCTATTGTTTACAACTTCTTCCACCAAATTTTATGTTGAGTGTGGTTATACAAATGTAAAGTTTGCTGTTGTAACCAGCATTAGTAATTAAATTTCAGGTTGTAAGTCAAAGTGCAAAGATCATTTTGCTTTTGTTTGAGCATTTAATGTATACAATCTGTACATTTCTACTATGTTTCACACCACATACCAACTATAAAAAAACTGCATTGCTTTTATTGTGTATTGCCTGCAGGTTACCAAATACAGATGCTGGGCATTAATGCTGGGCATTAATAAGAGAAAGAGGCTTCAGACCAATAGCCATAAAGTCTACTTTTTACTAATTTTTGTGCTCTGAATTATGCTGTGTCATTTTCTATTGTGTTTCTAGAATTGATTATGTAGAACCATGTTTAATTGATTCTGTTGTTTCTGATGATAACTGGTGAGGATGATAACTTTTTTTAAAATTTAAAGTCTTTAAAGTTTAACCCAATTCTTCTTAGAACAAGGCATATGTAATAGGCCAGGGGCCTTCAAACATGGCCCTTTTATGACTTGTGGATTTCATCTCCCAGAATTACTTAGCCAGGCACGCTGGCTGAGGAATTCTGGGAGTTGAAGTTCACCAGTCTTGAAGTTGCCAAGTTTGAAGACCCCTGTAATAGGCAATTGAATTACCCAATTCATCACTATTACCCACTTTTGTAACCCTAGAATAAAAAAACAGATTACCAAGGGTTTTATTTTGTGTTCTAATTGTTCCTTGTAGCAAAATATTTTAAATGTGTGAAGCTTTGTTCAGTCTGGAATGTGGAGCACTCTGGACATTTGAGTTTGATCCCTTCTTTCTCAGAGATTATGAGATGTATAGTTTATAGGGTTATTCATCTCCTTGTGTGTGATACCAGTGTGTAAGAACTGCACAACTGAAGAAAAATAAAACTTTTTTGAAGTTGAGCCTCTCATGCCTTGTTGATTTTATGGACAGATTTTAGTTTTGCAATATTATAGGAATATTGTAGTTTGTCATTGCCTTCTTCCAGATGTTCTTCAGCTTCCTGATGTAGCTAATAGTTCTTATATTCCTTCTTAGCTTTTAAGTCCAGACAAGGTCAGTTAGGGGTTGGCAGCTACAATGGCTGAGCAATTGAAAGAAATTGTGAAAAACCAATTTAATGTGGGAATTAGTAGAACAAATATTTTTCATCTATTTCTGCCAAGACATTATGGAAGGATCAGACAGTGATGTGATGTTGGTTGGTGTTAGCTGGTATTACAACCTCTTCCCTTCTCCCCCAGCCCTTACGTTAGTGAAGATATCTCATATTTCTTAATGGAGAAATAAATTATGTTTCTTAATCTCACCATGTAGTTTAATAGTGGTTCTAAGTTATAGTTGAAGGTTTCTTAACTCTTAAATGAGAGTGCAGTTTATACTTCCACATTTCCATAGTTGGTATAAAGGATACTTTGATTTCTGTTGTCAGAGTTGATGAACAGTTCAGATGGGGTAACTTTTGGAAGAATGTTATTAAATTTATACATTTATGAAACAATATTTAAAACTAGAAATATTTCTTTTGTAAGGCAAGATAAATGTGGGTAGAAATTTCAAGTTGCTTCAAATGTAGGAATCGGCAGGACTGTCATTTATGGCATTACTGTACTATGCCACATTTGATCACTTGTTTCAATTTGCACGTGAATACTCTTGGGAATTAATGTGTAGATTTATTCTAAAAGCCTTAATTTATAATTTGGGATTCAAGTAAAAAAATTGTGATTGCTATTCCCTACCTTATTATCAGGGCTACTATGCAATTGTCCTTAGCTGCACAATAAGCAAAAAAGTATCCTATCATCTGTATTTTGGAAAGGCAATAAAAAAGTGTGTTGATCTAGCTGCCACAGTGTTCCAAAATAAAGACCTTGGGGTGGGCCATTAGCGCACCTGTGTATGACAGTATTCTTGTACCATGGCAATGTAATAGCTACCTAATCCATGTTCTCTCAAACTTTCAGAATTTCAAAGGGTACAGAGATCATCTAAGTGTCGGAATGATGTCTTCTCACTTGTGCAGCAGTATAAAAAGCCTTATTTTGAATCATTAACTAGCAGTGCTGACTTTAGATTGAAAAATAATATACAGTCAAACTGTTTCTGAGAAATGTAATAATTGATCATCCATTCTATGTTATTTTATATTTGACTTGCAATAAAGGAATCTCTCCTATAAATAACATGTACAAGTGAATCTCAGTGCCAGATTGGGCTGTGATGGGCAAGGTTCCTATTACTCTGCTGATGGTTATTTAAGACATATGTGGATCCATTTCATCAAAGTGATTATTTGGAGCAGGACAAACCAGAATATAATATGATACTGCATTTTTGTTTTACAGGCCTTTTTATGGATATCATGAAAAAGAAAGGCAGTTTATGAAGATCTATCTTTACAATCCTGCTATGGTAAAAAGGTAAATATTTCTTTTGTTAGTACTTCCATGGTATATCTTTTTATACAGGCAGTCTTTTTTTAGCAATTGCCTCTGACAATGAATACTTGCAGTTGCAAAATTGGTGAAATTGTAACTTTGTACTCTTTGAGGGTAACTTTGTACTCTCATTTACTACTTTCACAGTGTATGGCTGACCTTTTTTTTCCCCTTCCACCTTACAGAGTGGAGGGCTTTTCCCCACAGTGTACCTAAAAAGCACTAACTGCAACTACGAGCTAAACTCTGTGACTTTAATTAATTATGAGGCCTCAGCCCACCAAGTCTGCTCTCTATACTCCCTGGCCCACTAGCTCTAGAGCCTTTGGCCTCCTCTTCAGCTCACAAGCCTGAGAGGCCTGCACTTGCTTCTCTTGATTCCCAGAAGGTCTCATCCTACACTTTGATCTACCAGCACATGCAAAGCACTCCACTTGCCTTCACCATTTTTCTCCAGCTACTGACAGATATGCTCGGCTGTTGCGAGGCACGGCCTTCTCACTAAGGCTTCCAGGTGCCATTCTCTAAGCAGGCACCATTCTTGTGATGTTTCAGAAGCCTCCTTCTCCAAGCCTTGCATGATTTGGAGAAGAAGGCTTATGAAGCACCAGGAGAATGGAGAATGGTATGAGGCAACCTTGCATAAGCTGGGCATGACTGTCAGTAGCTGGAGAAAAACAGTAAAATTGAATGCTTTGTGCATGCTGGTTGCACATGCTGATAGATTGGGACAGACTGAGGTCTCCCAGGCTTGATGGACTGAGTCCTGCCTCTTGGGTCTGCTGGGAAGGGAAGCGTAGGGAATGATTGAAGCCTCCTAGGCCTGATGTGCAGGGGAGCAAGATGGGCGGCTGAGATGGAGGGAGAGATAGGTGAGTGGGGAGAGTTGCAGCACTCCTGTGGCTGTAGGTGCTGGCAGACTCTCAAATGGCCACATTTCCACCTGACTATAGGGACATTTCAAGTGCCATAACTTTGGGCACAAGTAATAAGTCCATTCAGCAACACCATGTAATGGAATGTGGGAATGATGTTGGAGAAAGCCTGGGAAACAATTAAGACAAGAGAGGCAGGAGCTCCAGTGGCTTAATGGTCAGAGAAAGAAATTAGGAAGGATCGTCTCTAACGGATCAAGCAGTTAAAAGTGGTGGCATGAAGATTTATCCTTTTAGACCTTCAGGATTCTATTGATGTAGCCTTACAATAAAGTAGACTTAGCTCATCTAGTTGTGTTTCCTACCTGGTTTTGCCAGGAGGGCTGACACATCATAATTTTGAATGGTTGCTGAACAAATGGTTGTGAGTTGAGGCCTCTCTGTACAGGTAATATTTGACTTACGACAATAGTTTGGACTTACGATGGCTTTGGAAAGACTGCTTTATCACTTCTGGCCATTGTAAAATGTTTCATGATTTGTTCAACTATGATTTCAACTAATGACCATGTGATCCATTTAATGACCACTGTAAAATGGTCATAAAAATCATGTGATCAGGCAGATGCCTTGACTTAAAACTTGTTCAACTTCCCACCAAAATTCTGATCCCAATTGCACTCTAAGTCAAAGACTGGTATGCACAGAGGTACTATGACTTGTAGATAGCAATAGTACTTAGACTTATATACCATTCCATATTGCTTAACAGTACACTCTGAGCAGTTTACAAATGTCACCATATTTTCCCCAACAATCTGGGTCCTCATTTTACCAACCTTGGAAGGATGGAAGGCTGAGCTGGTCAGGATTGAACTGGGTGTGGGCAGAATTAGCCTGCAATATTGCATTTTAAACTCTGTTCCACCACGGCTCCTTGCCTCCATTTTACCCACACTCCTCCCCAGGTAGATGGCTTTTGCTAATATTCAGTAGCAAAATAATTAATAGATAATCTTAATCTCCAAAAGGATGAACTCTGAAAAATTCTGCTTTCATTAATTCAGTAACATCATTGCTGTGCTTCTTGCAACCCTTGGCCTGTAGAAAAAAAAGCTTTAAAAAGTGCCATAATGCTGAATGCTGTTACAATAGTAACTGTAATTTGTAACTTATTAAGATGTACACTATTGTGAAACTTGGGCTTATTTATTATTTTTGCTCCAACTAACCTTTGCTTCAGTCACAAAGAAGGCATCTTTTCTTGTTTCCGCTTCGAATTAAACATGGCTTTAATAATGATGGACTCAACAAAAGTGAAAACTTGTCCTTAAAGTTATGGCAACCACAAACACAGGGCCCTAGTAGACACATGATTGCATTTCAGGCGCTTGTCCACTGGCTCGCATTTACAACCAGTTGCAACATCCCACTGCCACATGACTGTGATTTGTGACGGCTTTTGTCATTTTGCAGCAAAAAAATAACAACATCCATTAAGTGTGTTGAATTTGCTTAATGACCATGTGATTTGGTTAATGATTACAACTGTTATAAAAGTGGTTGTAAAATCAAGTCAGGTCACAGGGTAAGTCACTTAATGACCGCAACAACTTAGATGAAAAATCTGGGTCCAGATGTGGTTGTTAAGTGAGGTCTACCTGTATGCAGCTTCTTTTTTGCTTAAAACAAATATTTTGAACAGCTAGACACAGACATCTGTAGATACCTCAAATGCTTGTGTTTAGGTTCATTTTATCTTGTTTTTAGTATCTAAAATGTTATATGTGTAGCTGTAATTCTTCGTACAGACGTCAGAAAACTGCTGTATTCAATTTATGTTCAATAATTTCCCTATGTTTAAATATTTCTTTAAAAATAATGTTGAAATACTACTGATGATTTTTTTTTATTTAATTATAGAGTATGCGAGCTTCTACAAGGTGGAGCTATAATGAATAAAATTTACCAACCTCATGAAGCTCATATTCCCTACCTCCTTCAGCTCTTTATAGATTATAATTTATATGGAATGAACTTAATCAATCTGGCTGCAGTCAAGTTTAGAAAGATAAAGAAAAAAGGTATGGAAGTTATCTCAAACTTATTCAGACAATTCAGCCTTTAGAATAAACTGTAAATTATGGAAGGTAATTTAAAGAAAATAATGGTTGCTTTTGTAAATTGTTTATGTTCCATACTATTTCTCACCATTAATATCTGCTGGGTGCATAGTCCAAGATTCTTTCTCTTCTTTCAGAATAAAAAATTACAGATATAATGGCTGAGTATTACTTCTCCATGCTTTTTTTTTACTTTATACCCCTCTTGCTGTTCTAATGAATGACAAAGCTGCTATTCCTCGTGCGTAAAAAATAAGCATATGACTTCTTGAACTTAGTCATTGTGGCTACTTAACCAACTATGGTGTACAATAGATAAATGTAAAAGATAGATGCAATGTATTAATCCTGTCTGAGTGTAGTTGTCATTTGAAAGAGAAAACAAAGAATTAATACTTTTAATGTTTGAAGTTTAAGAAAATCCAATGACAGTGAACTGAAATTGAGTACATTTAGGAAATTTTATTCTAAAAAACCCATAGATACGTGGTTCCTCACATAAAATCTGCAAGAGATGTTGAAGAATATATCTTAAATGATATATCTTAAATATCTTAAATTATATGTATTTAGAACATTATGTTCAGTATCCTGTAACACTACTTATTTGAGACATTCCAGGCCTCAAAATCAAAATTCTTATTACTATTCCTTTCATGTCCTGTTATAAAACATAGCTTCAGAAACTGTGGCAAGTAATTTTTTTTTATGACTTGTGAACTAAGTCAAAATTTCTTGCTCTCTGGCTGCATATAAAGTATAGAGTTTGTTCATTTAAAGTATTTACACTACTATTCAAAAGAAAAGGATTTCTAGAAAATTAAGGATATAATCCCTAGACTTATCAAATAAAAGCGCAGCATAAGGAAGAAAACATTGAAATGGGAGAAGCATAAAGCAAGCTTCCTGCAGTTGTTTCTTCTCTGTTTGGAGTCAGACTTGGCTCTGCTGTTGTTCCTGCAGTGTGCAATCTTCCTTGATACTTTCCATGTGCAAACTTTCTCTATTCCTCATCACTTTCAGTGTACTGTGGCTCTTTTGTACTATTTAGAAAGATTATATAGAAATTTATATAGTGCTATCTTCTAATTTGAGGAAAGAGCTGAGTCTTTCTATAATTTATTGTTTTATCTTCTATTTTATTGTTTCTTTTGGATCTGCAGTTTGTTTTTCTGTTACACGTGTCTTGGGATAGTTCTTCATCTGGTGTCTATAATTATTAAAGTATTCTTATAGATGCTTCAGGTGCAATAAGTTTTTTCATAATTACTATTCCATTCTCATTGTGTTTTTGCCTTAGATACAACCACATTTATTGTCGAGAGATTTCTCAAGCTAACTCTTTTTATGTATGAAATCACTGGTGAAAATGGGTATTCCATTCTTCTGTCAGAAGTTAATACCGTATTTTCTGGCGTATAAGACAACTTTTTAACCCATGAAAATCTTCTCAAAAGTCAGGGGTCGTCTTATACGCTGGGTGCTGAAACTTTAGGGAAAGGGCTGGCTGGAAAACCTGGAGCGGATCTCCCATTTGGTCTGCACAGGGAAAGCGGGACCAATTGAAGAAGAAGCTGCAGTCTGTGATTTTTTACAGGCTGGGGTCTGGGCGTCTTTCCTTCTAAAGTTGAAGAGCAGCTGCAGTCTATCCCAACTTGAAAGGCAGGTGGGGAATGCAGCAGCCAGAGCAGCTGCTTAGCTCTAAGGACACATTTGACTCAGGAACTGGGCGGGCTGGCTGGAAAACCTGGAGCGGATCTCCCATTTGGTCTGCGCAGGGAAAGCTTTAGTGAATTAGGAAAAGTTTAATCCACTTGCACTGTTTTATGTTTACATGTTTGATGACAAACAGCCTTATGTTTATAAGTGACAGTTTTCCTACTAAGTACCTGCATGTCATAAGCATTTGAATTAAAATTACCATATTAAAATCAAATCTGAAGTTTTTTAATTTTTATTTGGTGTGCATTGGAAGAGGGGTAGTCTTATACGGTGAGTATAGCCCAAACCCTATAATTTAACAGGAAATGTAGGGGGTCGTCTTATACGCCCAGTCGTCTTATACGCTGGAAAATACGGTAGTGGGAAAACAAATATTGAAGAGCCCTTTATAGTTTTCTGAAATTGGCTGAAAAATGGATTTAGAATCTGTTCGATCTTGCTTTAAAAAACATAAATATATCCTCAGTTCATACTGCACTTCTGATTACACGAGAGAGCTTTTCTGCAGGTTTCTCAGTTTCTCAGTCTGCCATAATGAATACTGCAGCTAAATTTAAATGAAGATGTACATAATTCTAAGGGTGCTGTGGTGAGGAAAAAGGTGGTTTTTTTGGAAGATAAATATTTTACCTGAATATTGCCAATTTCTTAAAAACCTTCTGCCAGAATTGTCAATTCAGTTATATAGAGATTTGTGATACAGTCATAACAGATACGGCCAGTGATGCATTTTAAAGTTTGGGCTTATGAATAAATATATTAATTTTCTAATACACAGAGGTAGACATATTTTTGAATTACAGGTAGCCCTCACTTAATGACCACAGTTGGAAACTCTGGCACTATGTGACAGTCATTAAGTGAAAAATAACTTGACTTTACCCGATTTACAATGCCACTTCTGGCACAGTCAAGTGAAGTACCTATGGTCATTAAACAAGACACCATATGATCGTGACTTGCAATTTTACTGCCAATATTTCTATTGACTCTGCTTGTCAGCAGTTGGCTGGGAAGTGCACAAATGTTGGTCATATTTGTGCGGGACACTTCAGTGGTCATAAATGCCTGCTGATTGCAAAATGCCTGAATTTCGATCACGTGAACATGGGGATGCTGCGATGGTCATAAATGCAAGGGCAAGTCGTAAAGTTAACCTTTTCAGTGCCATACTAACTTCAAATGGTTACTAAACAAGACAGTTGTTAGGCGAGGACTGCCTGTCATAGTACATTTGCATAAAATATGCTAAGCATTGATTGTAGGAATAAGTTGCATTTTTGTAAATCATTCTCATGTTTCTTACACTCTTGCCATAATTCCAGTTATTCCCTTTGGGATCTTCTGTAACGTAAAGAAGATGGGGGGTGGGGGGTTGCTTTTATTTGGCTGTCGATTGCTGCTTCTTTATAGAAGATAGGCATCATCATGAATACATATTCCAATAGTCTTGTATGATGGCATCTATGCTGAGCTGCTATGTTGTCACATATACTCTGTTGCAGACTTCTTTTGTTAAGTAACGGAAGAACTGAAAGGTAGCTACTACCTTGCATCTCAAACCCTGAAAGTTAAGAATTCGTAATTTTCTCTGAAAAAGATAATTTTCTAGATCTACTTTTGCACTTTCAATGTTCTCTCAATGTAAAAGACTTTTAGATAAAATTGCATTTAGCAAACAAAATGCAGATGGGGATTAACTTAAACTCTTATTTAATTCCATGCTTATTTTATTACAGGGTTTTGCCAATAAATGATCTATGATCTTAACTTTTTGTTAAAACAAGCAGTATTTCAAATTTTTAATATATAAACTGGCATGTTTTCTAATACTACATATTGGCTATGTTTTATATATAGGTGATGCATTTGAAGAAATTGGAAGTTGTGGAGATAATTGGACAAGATCTGCTACAAGACCCCATCAGTGGGAAGATAATGAGATTTCTAGGTTGGCATATCTGGATACATATTTGCTTTAGCAAGTATCCTAACCCATGGGATATCTACATACATGTATTAGTACTAAATATAGCTGCAGGTTTAAGTAGTTTAATCAAATTAAAGTTGTAGTAGGGCCATAAATCTAAATCAGTGGGCTATAATCAAAGTTCTTTTTTAATTTTTAATTTATTTTGTTTTATATACTAGGATAGAGTTAGCCTTCTGAGAACATGCTAGCACCTATGTATTCTTATTTACTTAGAATGTGTTAATGGCAGAATTGTCCTGGACTTGAAGATCTCTTAAATAATTGATACTATTTTGAAATGTTATGACATTTGACCCAATTTTCTCTATTTTATACTGCTGACTCATTTTTCCAGCAATGTAACTGAAGTAAACATTTGTTCTAATACTTATAGTCAGCCTACATCCACATGCATGCATACACACTTCTAATAGTCTCCAAATGTTTGAAATTGCAACTTCTTCACTCCTTGGCTTTTAGCCATGTTAGGAGGAATTGTGCGAAGTGTGACCCTTAACATTTGAAGAGTACCTGCATTGTAAATAAAGAATCAGATTTTCATATTCAACAATCCCTTCTCTAATCTTGTTCTTGAATTCCATTGACCTGATTGTGACATGATGTCGGTCTGGTTTTTTTCTTATATATCTTGCTCCCCAGGGCTTACAAATACCTTTAGCCCCTACTTTCGTGTTGTTATGCAAGCTTGGGAGATGCTCACTTTTATCACTAGTGGAATAGGAAATAAATTATCATTTCTACATATCTAATGCTTCTCATTCTTTAATTGAACTAAGGTTAAAACCATTGTAAATCTGTGATTATTTCTGTATTTTGATATAAAATTTTATATATAATTTTTACATTTAAATATAATACATTTTTTTAAAAATGCAGCATATTAATATACTCTTTAACTTTAATTTAAATGCAGCTCTTTGATATTGGAAGATATAGAGCCACAGAGTACCTGTGAATTGGAAGTGGATGCAGTAGCTGCTGATATTTTAAATAGATTGGATATTGAAGGTAAAGTATTTTTCTTTGTGTGATCACATGGTATATTTGCAGGTTTGTTGTTTCTGCAGGTCAGTGTATAATTCCTTCACTTAAAATATTTGAGATCCATTAAGCAATAATATATTTAATTACAAAAAGTTAAATAACTTGTTTGATAGCCAGCAGAGAAGGTGCTAAACTGCACCCAGTCAAGTCCACCCTCAACCATTAAAATTTATAAAGTCATAGTTAGTGACTTTAGTCAGTTGTTATCTCTCGAGCTTCTGGGTAAAAGATGAAATATAAGCTTAACGTGATTACCATGATTGAGGGCAGATTTTTGTCAGTATTGCTATTCAAGAAAACCTCTTGTAAATCTGTATCTTAATAAGCTTGACACTGCCATTGATTCTGCTGCATCTTTACTGTTCCAGACCAGATTGGTCAGAATCCAGGGTTACAAGCAATATGGGAGGATGAGAAACAGCGGCGTAGAAAGAACAAAGAATCATCACAGATTACTCCTCCTAACTCACAAGGTAGAATTGGACAAAAGTGTCTAATTTTGATTGGATGCTGCTATTGGGAACTCCTAAAAGAAAGGCAGGATATAAAAATATTGTAATGTATCATGTAATATAGCATCATAACATCATTTTCTGAATTTCTTCCCTCTTTGCTTGTTGCTTTTATATGTTCTCATTGGATTATATTTCATTTTATTTTAAACTTTTTTCCCTATTACCAGTATAGTCTTAGATCCAAAAAAACAGAAAGAGTGAAGAAAGAGCGTTCTTTCTTAAAGTTAGAAAGCATTCTTTTTTAAAGTGTATCTAAGAACTGATCTATAAGTAAATTGCATGTTTTTTAGCATCTGGAAGATGCTAAAAATTCAAGAATGCATTAGTTTAATAGCGTATTTTTTTGTGTATAAGACACACCCTTGTATAAGATGCTCTGACATGCGAGTTCCATGCAGCAAACAAAGTCAGTGCTGGGAGCAACCGCTTTCCAACGCTCTAAATAGACGCCTTCCGGCCACCGCCGCTACCACCACCACCACCCCAACCAGCATGCATAATCAGTTCACAGCAGCAGCCATCCGACCCTGGTAAACCGGTGTGAGCACCGGCATGACAGCAAGGCAAGGGAAGCAAAGGCAGGTTTTAAAATCCCCGCCATTTCTCTGGGCCAATCAGCTGTTCAGCAGAGCGCTGAACAGCTGAGCCGGCAAATCCGGAAGTTCGGCTGACCGCTATTATCGAGCAGGATGGCCTCGCAGCTGCATTCCACAGGGTCCCCCTGCTAGCATTACAGGTATGAGGGAAGGAAAGGACTGTCACTGCCATCCATGCTACTGGTCCCATCCACTCCCTCCGGACGCCGCCATCCGACGATCTTGCCCCCTCCCCCCTCCTGTTAGTGGCAAGCCCACAGGGGGCATGGCAGGGGCATGTAAAGAACCCACACAGGCTTGCCCTGGGCTGTGGAGGTTACCATTATTTTTTCGTGTACAAGACACTGCACTTGTATAAGATGCACCTGATTTTTGAACAGGGTGTTTGCAAGAAAAAATAGCATCTTATACACGGAAAAATATGGTATCTTACAGCAGACCTGGGCATTTTATGGTCCTCACATCTGGTCCTTTGGCTGTCCCTGTCCAGCCCGTGTGAGCTCAATCGGAAACTAGAAATCAAATGCAAATAAGTGTATGCCATGCTGTTGAGCCCTGTGGGCCCGACATTCAGCGAGGGGGGAGGAAGAGCCTCGCGTCAGCTCCTTTGCGTCCTGGATGCGTTGGAGGGCATCGCTGGGCCACTGACCGCGTTGCTGCCTCCCTGCCCAGCACCGCCAATGCCACCAAGCTCCGCGCAGACCCCACCGACCGTCAGCTGACTTTGGAGTCTTCGGTGGGTGTCGCCGATGCCACTGGCCGCCATGAGCCTCCTGCTTGTTCCACCGTCTGCCAGCTGGCCCAGGGAACGTCGGTGGGTGCCACTGAGCCGCCGGTAGTGCTGCCACCTCCCTGCACACTGCCACAGCCGCAGCTGGCTGCGTCGGACTCTCTGCCGGCCCCACCGCTTTCCAGCTGGCAGCATGACACTCAGGAGGGCTGCCATTGCTGTAGCAAGCTTCCAGGGCTTGAATTGCCTCAGCAGAGGCTTGGGGGTGGTTTGAGCAGCACCGCCCCTTGTGGAGCCGAATACGGCAGGGTTGAACATCTGGGATTAAGGGTGGGGTTTGCATGGACTGCTTACCTGGTTTCCAGCAGACTGCTGGATGTGGGGGGAAGAGACTGATGGACGCGCGGAGGGTGGTGAGTAGAATAGAGCAGCAAAGGGGGTTGCAAGGGGAAGGAGGGATTATGATGGGTTGTGGGTAGATGCTAGTTTGTGGTTTGGGGGCAGGGCCCTGTCTCTGACCGGCTATGTAAGTGTTGGGAGCAATTAACTCCCAACGCTGACTTTGCTTTTGTGCTTTTGAGCTGAATAAAGCCTCTTTTGTTTGTCACATGTTCCTGTTTGGAGACTCCAGCTTGCATTCTTTGAAGAATGTGTTTTGACACATGCATGCAATACAATTGCATTGCTTTTATTTTGAAGGTGGCTGCTATTTTTTTGTCAACCTATCTACGTGCGTCCATGCATTCCTCTGTACTTTCACAGGCCTGTAGGTCTAGCCCTCTCCAACAGTCCCAGTTTGTCATGTAGCCTTTGGGAAAATTAGTTGCCCACCTATGTCTTACAGGTTACATTGTCAAGAATTACTCTGAAGCGCATGGCTAAAATTCATTGCCTAATTTGAGTATATTTTGCTTTCACTTCTTCATTTTGTTACCTTCCTCAATTCAAGATCTTGCACCATTTTGTGTCTGTATTATTGCTCCTAACAACCAGTTTAGTGTAAAGGTTAAGGCCTCAAGTTAGAATAAGGAGACTAGTTCCACAAAGCCAACTGGGTGACCTTGGGCCAGTCATTCAGCCCTAGAAAGAAGGCAATGGCAAACCACTGTTTACCCCTGCAAGACAGGTGCAGAACAGCCAAAAGGCATAGATGGGAGGGAGTTGGGAGGAGCTGAAGCATTCAGTGGCCATAAATGCAAGTGGGTGGCCAACATCTGAATTTTGATCACATGTCTGTGGAAATGCTGCAACAGTCATAATTTTGCACATGAGTCATGTCCATTTTTTTCAGCACTGTTGTGATTTAGGTCATTAAACCTTTCATAATATATATATCATTATATATTAAAATAATATATAAATATTTGTAATAGTCATAAGTTGAGGACTACCATTCATGTTTTGTGGATATGTCAGAGAAATTCAATTTTTTTCTGTTGATTCAGATTCTTTTTTTTAAATGGGCATGGCAATTTACAGATGGTATATTGCTTTATCTATAGTTAAAAATGTTGAGTAACAATTCTTAAGGAGAGAGAATATTAATATAGTGATTCTAAATTCCTACATTTTTTCATGAAAAAAAGATCGTGGATTTGTGGCCATCACAGAAAGTGAAAGAATCTTTCAGAAGAGACTTAAAGAAATACTCAAACAAAGTGATTTTTCTGTGTAAGTATTAATTTATATGTTAATCTTTATGTCATTACCTCTGGATTCAACAATCACGTTAAATATTTTTTTATTATTAATTAGGACATCTGGCTCAATGGACAGCAATAATGAATCACAAGAATTCTCTGCTGAATTGACATTACATTCTGAGGTACCTAAAGTTATTTCATGCTCACCAGCAAATATGATAGAAGTACACGGTGATAAGGAGCTGCACAGAGGTTAGTATTATTTATACAGCAGTTGTTTTCCTCCATTACATGACTTGTCCTAATAGAACTGGTTTATTCAGAATGGAAGAAGATACTGAAATGAACACAAGGACTGAACTCTTCCACTAAAGAGACTGACCTTCGTTTTCATCTGTATTTTATTTTGTCCTTTATTAACAATTTGTTGATATACTTTGTGTGATTATTCATCAGTGTCTATAATCCTATTTAATGTTAACATGCCTTTTATTATTGGTAAATATCTTAACTATTTAACTTTGGCTTACGATGAACTTTTAAAACTATATACATAACATGCTATAACTACATGTGTTATTAGGAATATTGGTAATATGAAGGTAATTAAGATGGAACATTTTAACTCTTAAATTTTCAACAGATTCTGATAAGATTTATATATAAGATATATTGATTAATTCCATTCTGCTGAAGAAAGGAACAAATTCATATTTATTGCTACTTAGTATTTGGAGATAAAGGAAATTTAGTACATACATTTGAGTGTGTGTAATATGTATTACATATGTATATGTAGTATGTATAAATAATATATAATATGAAAGCCAGTTTGGTGTAGTGGTTAAGATATCAGGCTAGAAACCAGGATATTGTCAGTTAGAGCCTTACCGTAGGCACAAAGCCAGCAGGGTGACTTTGACTAGCCACTTTTTCTCTATCCTGGAAAAAGAGGCAATGCTAAACCTTGCCAGGAAAACTGCTGGGACTTGTCTGGGCAGTCTCCAAGAGTTGGGCACAGTTGAGCAAGAGAAAACGAATGTATATACAAAAAGAACAAATAGCTAAGAAAAAGAAAGCTTCTTTATGGATCACTTTATTAAAATGGAGTATGAATATATCTTAATTCTCTTGAACAACAAGCATGTTCTCAATATATATTTTCAGAAGCTGTAAATGCACATTTTAATAAGTTGATTGATAGTCTTGTGACATTTGTTAAAAAATATTGACAGCTTACCTAGAATCCTTGTTCATTTTTTAGAAGAGTCCGAAAGCAAATATAAAGAGGATGCACTTATAAATGAAGAAGCCATTTTGAATATAATGGAAACTAGTCAATATTTCCAACCAGTATCTCAGAGATTTAATAATACTCCTGTGTTTAGTAAGTATAATTCACAAAGGCTTTTCTAAGTAAGGATTAAGAATATTTAGATATAGATATTAAGTTGTTTTAATTACTTTGGTTATAATTAATTTGTGTAGCTTTATTATATTAATCACCCTGTTTGTCTTGCTTGTTTAAAAGGCCAGGAAATCAGATAATTAAAAAGCACTATAATAACTATTAGTGTGTGCCATTTTTATTACTTACAGTATATCCATGCATTTGGTTTATTTTTACATACCCGTCACATTATACACATACCTAAAATGTGGAAAAAGTAAGAATTATTAAGCAAAAGAAACTAAAGGCAAAAGATAGGAGAAAAAGGAAATCTATTTTTACAATGCTATGCCTCTCTATTCTTCTCTGCTCTTGCAAATGATCATTGATTCTATCCATCCCCTTAAACTTATTAACACACTCCTGATTATTCTTTAAACTTCTCATCAGTTCTCTCCAAACATGACTCTTGATTTTCTCTTTCCTTTCCATTCTTTATTGATATTTATATATTTTGTTTGTGCATGTATGATTTGATCCTCTTTTATTTTCTGTTTCCACGTCACCTCCCTGTGTATTTCCCCAGATCTGTGCTGGCCCCATACACCTTCCATCTGCTCTTCCCACATGCCTTCCCCAGCCTATGTAGCACCTCTTGTATATTCTTATACACCCACCCGAACCCATACCACTCACAAGTACCTTCCCTGATCCAACTCACATCACCTCCTTACATGCCATCCGTGACCATCATGACACTCTCATGCACCCTTCTTGACCCTTGCTATCCTCCTCTAGACCCTACTTGATCCCCATGGCACTTCTTAGCATCCCCCATGACTTCCATGCACTCTTTTGACCATCAGTGCCCCTATGTGCCCTATCAAATCAACACAGCGTCTCTCGCACATGCCTGGGTACTTTTCCCGACCTTGTAGCCTTACCATTTTTCAACATTCTCAGTGCATTTTCATACACATATTTCCTGGACACTGACATTTTGTAGTATTTATTTCAATGTCACTCTTTAAACATATCACTATCATTTCCTTGTAAGTTGCTAAAATATCTCCTCCCCTATTCTTTCCCTTTAGTTTCCTTCCAAATAAGTTCATCATTTCCGTACACTCTTCTGAAGACTTTGTTTAAACCCTTTTCACCCACTTCTAATATAGTTTTTATTTCTATCAATATCATATTTTTCTTACTCTGACCTTTGTTCTCTTTTATAGCATTCTTTAAAGCCATTTTTTAAACACTGATTCAAGTACTTTCCACAGTTTTTCTTGTACTCCTTTGGAATTTATCTTGTATTTATCATACAAAACTTACACTCTTATTCAGTCATTCTTTCACATTATTTTCCTTCGTTTCCATATCTATCACCACCAGCACCCCTGAAATCCATTTTTAGCACATTTGGATGTGGCTGTCCCACTTTAAATAATTCTTCTTTCTGGTATTCTTCACTAATTCAATCTTTTGTAATCAATAATGCTTTAGATTCCTTCCTTGGCTAGGTGTATGTATAAATATGCTGAAGCCAAATATTTGAAACAAATGAACCTTTTTCTGAAAAATACTTATTAAATTACTTTTCTGCATTTTCTTGTTTCGTTCCCATTCGTCCATTCATACCACTTAATATAACTTTTTCTTCTAGGTTCCAGTCATTCAGAAGGTTGCACAGTTTCCCCCCAACTCATAGCTATTTATTCCATTATCACCATTCATTTGTAAAAAGGCGCAGTGGCTCAGTGGCTTAAAAGCCAGTAGATGGTCTTTTTTCTACCAGTTCAAGTCCTAGCATCACATGACAGAGGGAGCTCACATTACTTGCCTCAGCTTCTGTCAAAAGCATGTTACATTCAAGTAGATAAATAGGTACCACTTCAGTGGGAAAAATAAAGGTGCTTTGTACAGAAGTATGATCTCAAGTGGTGCAGGAGTTACCCTAATGTGACCCCCAAATGCGAGGCGACATCAGAGGGAAAAGCCCCAGATGACACTGCAGAATACTGTTAACCATTCTGAGTACGGAGCAATTTAACCTCTGTGGTGCATCTTAGATAGCATGCAAGTATGAACTGAATGGACTAGCAGCTTTAGGCAGCCAAACAACTACTCTGTACTAACCCTGTAGTGTCCTAGCTAATATACCATTGCCATATGGTAAATAAATAAACTATTCATTTGCGCTCAACATGGAACAGGCAAGTCAACATAATATTGCTCATATCTCACTGTTCAGTAAACACGTCAGGATACATGAGAGAAATGATAATAAAAACAAAAAATCTTGTGTATTTTTGTTCATCTATGGCATTGAGATTGTGAGGTTATTAGGTTTTATTAAAAAAAATGCAGAGATTTAAAAAAACAAATACAAAAATACATTCTATTTTTCCTATAGTGAATAACAGTGCTGATCAAGCCATGATACATCTTTTAGCTGGGTTGGAAGATGATGGATATGAGATTGTACAACAAAATGCATCATCTTCTGGACACTATAGAAATCTTCAGAACAGTGATGATGAAGAAAATGAGCCACAGATTGAAAAAGAAGAAATGGAGCTCAGTTTGTTAATGTCCCAACAATGGGATAGCATCTCAAATGAAGTTGATGCAAAGCGAAGGTATATTCTTTTTTTTTTTTTTTGTACAGTTGCATATCTGATAAAAGTACTGATCAGCCTGTATTGAACCTTCCATATTATTGAAGAAAATCTATATAATTTATATATTATCCATGATCTAATATAATATCAAGAAAATATATGTAGGATAAGGTATAGGAATAAATGTAAACTCAGTTTAATATGCAATAGGTACAACTTGAACCAAGGTAATCTAGAAGCCCTAATTAAAGCATAGTCATACTGGTTTTCTCTAAATATTATTTAGCCCTAATTGTCATATTTTTGAAAACCATAGTAAGAATGGAAAGGATTTTGATAAAGGAGAGGAGAGATTAGGCTTGTTGGTGGAGGGAAGAAATAAGCCTATGGAGTGCTTCATTTGAAAGAGGTGCATTAGAAGACACGTGTAGCATCTATTTGCAACTCATTAAAACAGGTACGATTAAATTTAAAGCATCTCCATAGCATGCCATGGTAAATTGTATCAAGAATCATAGAGGAGAAGCAACTCTGCCTATCTACGTCTCAGCAAAAGCCATCTAATAGGATGGACAGAAGAGTTGTTATACAAACCAGACTTAAACCCTAGTTGAAATGTATGTAGAAATTTAGTTTCATCCAGTCTGAACAGCTATTTCAGCTCAGTAGCTTTGCCCGGGAGGGAGATATTAACCACACTTATAATTACTTAGATTATCCAATTTCTTTATTTTATTAGGAATGGTCTCTTTGTTATGAAGTTTCCTACTAGGTATAATAAACTAGCTAGAGTTGAGCAAAGTGATAAGTGGGTTGACAAATTATACACATCTTCATTGAGACAAAATAATGAAAAAAGCGAATAATCCTGCTTCATCATCACTCCCACAAAGTGAGCTCAATTATGCATTTTTTACTGGTGTTAAACTAGTTTTCTGCCATTTGCATTCTAACAGTATCCCAGTTAGGTTGATTTTTCTTAGCTAGATTGAAAAAGTGTAGGAGGAGATTTTCAACTATCTGTATTCCATAGACTGACCCAAGGAAATAATCAGAGCCCTCTGATTTATTAGCATCTAGGATCAAAGTAATCTAATAGTTCTTTCCCATTGAAGAGAAAAAGTTGCTACAGTCTTAGTTCTGAGCAGAAAGTGATCTGATCACAACAATAATACTTCATCAGGCTGTCATCCTCCTGGAAAGTGAATTGTATAGATTTATTTGTCTTTACTGTCCAAGATTCAATGTGTCATAACTATTGAACTACCCGATTATGGTCAGAAGTTTTTAGTTGTGTAAAATAGGTTGTATTTCTTGTAGGTCAATGGGCAGAAGTAGAAATCAAAGTTCAGGTGAAGATGATAGTTCTTCTGAAGATGATATGGACTGGAATGATAACATGCTTCTAGCAAGCCTTTCTATACCTCAGTTAGATGGAACTGCAGATGAAAACAGTGGTAAGTATACTTAAAAGGGTTTTGCATTTTTCTCAGAAACAATAATTCTTCATTGTGATCTCTGTGTCACATATATGGGTTAGGTGCTTTGTAGAAACGTTGGATAGGAATCTTGTCCCACGTATATTGCAAAGTTAAGTTTAGGTGAAGCTGTTGAATTTGTTTTCAACCTCCCCAATAATAGCATAGAGGCAATATTTTCTAGTGGTTCATCAGCAAAAACTTAATTGGCCAGAATTAAACATAGTTGTCAAATCTTAGGAGCTTTCCATAATCTTGTTATGTTATAAATATTGTAGAATTCTGTGAATGTTATCTAAAGTGTCCCTCATACCATGTTATTAGTCTCATAATGATCTTGTACTGCTTGATGCCCTTAGAATTTCTTTAATTATATTCTTTTATCATCAGTAATTATTATTTGGCTAAACAACATCTTTATACTTGCTGATATTTTATATACTTTATATTTTATATAACCTCAGGGAGAAAATAGTAAAAAAAATCATCTGTTCTGTTCTAGACAATCCTTTGAACAATGAAGGTTCGCGGACCCACACCTCTGCAATTGCAACAAGCAAAACTGTAAAGACTACAATTTTTCATAAAGATGCTGCTACTCTGGAACCCCCATCACCTGCTAAAATAACTTTTCAGTGTAAACACACAAGTGCCCTTTCTTCTCATGTTTTGAATACTGGTGACTTAGAAGGTCTTACTCAGCCAAGCATGACTGATATAAGACCTGACTTATCCATCCATTCTCTTTCAAACGAAAGTATTTACAACATGAAATACCCAGCATCCTTCAACAACATCCTCCATTCTGAAAAGCCACATCAGGAAAATAATAAAAGTGAAAAAGGCTCTGTTTTGTGTGAAGACATCTCCTCTGTAAGCAGACACTTGCCTAGCAGAAAGTATACTGGAATTAGAAAGGTTGCAAAGGATGTATCTCAGCATATGAACCACCAAATTAGTGAAAATATTCTAACAAATAAGTCCAATTTTATAGATTTAGTTTATTCCAAAAATAAAACACCTTCTGAAATAAATATAAAAGCAAACACTACGGATTTAAATAGCCTTTTCCCAGCACCAGAAAACTGTGAAACCATGTCTTGCTCAGAGAGTAATCAGACTCTTATTCTTTCTTCTGAAAAAAGCACTGATGGAGATAGCCTTAATAACTTTAAGCTTAGATATGAAGAATTTGAGGAACACAAGAATGAAAAAACAAATGTAAATCAACAGGCAGCACACTATATGTTCTTTCCTAGTGTAGTTCTTTCTAATTGTCTCAATCAGCCGCAGAAGTTGGGCCCTGTGACATACAAACTGCAACAAGGAAAAAAACAGTCTAAGCTAAAACGAAATAAAAAGAAAACGGTTCTTAGCAATCAGCAGTCTGCAAATGCCATGGATGCTTTATCCACTAAAGAAAGCTGCTATGTACAAGATAATGCAAGTAGCAATATTCCCGATAGAGACATTTTGTTACGGAATGATACCCAAGTTCATCATATGGTTTTTGAAAACAAAATGTCCACAGACACCAGGAACTATACTGATTGTCATTTTGAAGATTTTGCTCAAGAATCTGAGGAAACGTTTGGACTATGTGGTAATAAATATACACTCAGAGCTAAACGTAAAATAAATTATGAAACTGAAGACAGTGAATCTGGTTTGGGCATACATAATTCAAAAATCACACTACCTCATTCTGCAGAAAATGATGAAAATGTGGATGGTTCTAAAAGATGTAGAAAACGAAGGCGACTTTCTAGAAAATTGCCACCTGTTATTATAAAATATATTATTATTAATAGGTTCAGGGGGCGGAAAAATATGCTTGTTAAGCTGGGAAAAATAGATTCTAGTGAGGAACAAGTCTTTCTTACCGAAGAGAAAATGAATCTATATAAGAAGCTTGCACCTTTGAAGGACTTCTGGCCAAAAGTTCCTGATTCACCTGCAACCAAATATCCTATTTATCCATTAACACCAAAGAAAAGTAACAAAAGAAAAGCAAAATGTAAGTCTGCCAAGAAAAGGCTGGGTGGGAAACCACAAAATATAAAAAGTAAAACTATTAGAAGAACCCTATATTTCAGAAAGAGGACTCATGCCTTTCTTTCCACTCCTCTGCCATCATACAGTGCTGAAACTGAAGACTGTGACTTGAATTATAGTGATGTTATGTCTAAATTAGGTTTTCTGCCGGAAAGAAGTGCAAGTCCAGTTAGTGTATCCCCACCCCGTTGCTGGTCTCCCACTGAGCCAAATGCCGAAGAAATTGCGTGTAATCTAGAAAAAGAAACATTAGTGTTTAAAAATACTAATACGTTCAGCAGTAAAACTCTTAATCCCAATGTGGGAAAACACTTTCAGTCAAAAACTCAGGTTAAAAAGTGTAGAAAGCAATTTGCTAATGCTACTATAAGAAGCAACAAAAAAAGCAATCAGTCTAATAAACCTAGAAATAATTTAAAGAGAAAGCCAAGATCAAAACAGAAACAAAAATTTAAAAAAGTGTCCACACTGGTGACAATGGCAGATAGTCAAAATAGTATTCCTCCTGTAGCAGAACTTAAACTTACACCAAACCCCTGGGAGTTACCTGACAATGTTCACAACCTGGGAAATTCACATCCAATTGGCTGTTCTACAGGACATCCATCTTCAGCACAGCTTTCATTAACAACTAATGCCCAAGTAAATCCATTGATTTATTTCCAATCATTGTTGGAAAATGAAAAGCCTATTGGGCATCAAGGTTCCAGTTTGACAGAGGATCTTCATCCAGACATAGCTTCTCTGATATCTGGAAGGGAAAAAGCCAAAATAAATTTCCAAAGATCTAACAGTCAGAGTAGTATATTTAGAATGGAAGAATCCTCAATTCAAAATAACATATATGACCAGTGTAACTGTGTATCTCAGGTAGCACTGAATGCATATAATTCTAAGGATGCACTTAAAAAGACAGAAGAAGTTACAAATTCACAAAACAAACTTTTATCCTCGGTGGGAAAAGTAAATGAAAACTGTATTTCTTCTGAGGTGATCAATACTGATCAGATTCATCCTAGTAACTTCTTGTGTTGTAAAGATAATCAGCAGCAAATAGTTTATTTGTCAGAAGCAGCAAAGCATGCTGATCATATTTCTTTTTTAAAAACGTCTGAGGAAAGCCATGGATCTTATCAGTTACCAAAAAAATGCTTTGTAGCTTCTTTAAGAAGTCCAGTGAAAAAATTAGAATGGGAACACAAACAGAGGGGGTTTATTTTGGATGTGTCACATTTTAACCCTGAAAAAAATACAAAACAAAAGGTTGTATCAGAAACAGTCTCTCAAGCCCAAACAGATTCTCAGTGTAAGAGCAAGGGTCTGCTAACTCCTTCAGCATTCAATGAAGGGCATTCTGGCTTAGCAGTTCTGAAAGAATTACTCCAAAAGAGACAACAGAAAATGCATATGAACAACATCCATGAACAAGCATCAGTTAAATCTCAGTTGAACATAGATGCTTCCATCCCTCTTGATTCAAATAAAGCATCTAAAAAACTTTGTTCTGTTACATCTCCAAGAAAGCCTCGTATTCCCAGGGATAAAAAATCTAAAGAAAAGGCGGTCAAGCTTTTAAAAGATTCAGCAAAACAACTAAGTAATAAAACTGGCCATGTTACACCTGCTGATAGTTCCATTCTTTATTCAGATGCGGGTTTTGAAAGCTGTTACTCACTTGAAGATAGTCTGTCACCTGATCATAATTACAATTTTGATATTAATGCTATAGGTCAGACTGGATTTTGTAGTTTGTATTCTGCAAGTCAATTTGTCCCAGCAGATCAAAATTTACCACAGAAATTTCTGAGTGATGTAGCCCAGGACCATTATCCAGGTCAAACAGCAGAAACTGATTCTTTAAATCATAAAATATCTAAAGAAGAAAATATGCATAATTCAGATCCTCAATCTTGGTTAAGATCTGGCCGACAAAGCCCTCAGCTTTTTGATAAAAGATGTTTG
Source organism: Vipera berus (assembly GCF_964194415.1). NCBI lineage: Eukaryota > Metazoa > Chordata > Lepidosauria > Squamata > Viperidae > Vipera > Vipera berus. Next base: position 255,356,249 of record NC_138202.1, on the reverse strand, counting down.
GAAAACAATGAAAATCATCTCCACAATCAATGGAAAAACATTCTTCCATCTACGTCTGAACCTGGCTCACCAGCAGATGGTCAGCAGGCTGAAATGTGTCATAAAGAACAACTTCAATTGGATAGAAATATTATGAAGAAAGCAATTTTTCTTAATCTTTCATCTCCAAATGGTGATTGGAGTCAAAATCCCTTTAGAAAGGAAGTCATTTCTGAACCTGGACAGTCACTTGACTCAGTTAGTATATCTTTTTCTTCTATTTTATCTTCCCCTGATGGTGAACTTATGGATGCTGCTTCTGAAGATTTAGAGTTGTATATTTCAAGAAACAATGAGGGATTAACACCAACCCCTGACAGTTCACCTAGATCTACAAGCTCTCCATCACAGTCAAAGAATGGGAGTTCTACAGCTCGTGCTGCTCACATCCTTAAACCTCTAATGTCACCGCCCAGTCGTGAAGAAATCATGTCAACTTTATTAGATCATGACCTGGCAGAAACAATTTATCAAGAACCTTTTTGCAGCAATCCCTCTGATGTACCTGAAAAGCCAAGGTAATGTGGTTATATAGATAGTCAATAGGACTTTCTGTAGTCATATCTCTCTTTTTTATATCATTAGAAATATTTACATCTTTACATAAGAATTAAAAAGTTGGATACAATTTAATGTAGCCTTCCTTTCTGGACCTATAAGGGCTACAAGGTGAAGGCTAGAGCTACATAAAATCACAATTACATTTCATCTATAAAAGTAAGACACTCCAGTTTATTTTTGTAGTTAACCATTATGAACATGACATGTAAGAATGATTGGGTATTACTCAGAAGTATTTAAATGAAACTGGATAAATTACCATTTTAGAAAAATATTCTTGGGTAACAACAAAGTTATTCATAATCGATTATTATCTTAAATTTACTAACTTGGATGTAATATCTTAGAACCTAAAGGATTTTGACTTAAGTTTATTCTTTTGCTTAGATAATTTAACCACATTTTATTTTTTATTGTATATTTGTATATTTTACTTGTATATTTTATTGTATATAGTAATTTTGTGCTGAAGATAATGCTTTTTTCCTGGTAAATCAGATTCTCTGTTCTTTACCCCTCCATACTTTCCAAATCTGAGATGGAGGCCGAAGTCCTTCTAGAATAGATTTGAGGGCTTCAGTAGAGGATAGGAAAGTTTCCATTATACCATAAATTTATACTTGCATGGTATTAGATAGAGGAAAACAGTAAGGACAAATATTTATTTTACTAGTAAAATAAATCATGTTTATGAGAAAAATAATTAAAGTAATTATTTTACAGAGAGATTGGAGGAAGAGTACTTACAGTAGAATCTAGACTTCCAAATGGTCTACTTGAATTTGAAGGAGATTTCTCTTTGGAGGGACTACAACTCTGGAAGACTGCATTTTTGGCAATGGCACAGAGTCCTAGGCCAGGCTCTCCCCTTCGAAATAACCAATTTTCTACTGATAAAAAACAAAGGAACATCCGTAAAATTAATGACAAAAAGATAGTGATCATGCCTTGCAAATGTGCACCAAGCTACCAGCAAGTTCAGTCATGGCTTCAAGCCAAAGAAGATTATGAATATTTTAAAAAAAGAGCTGTCATCAAATCAATTGAAATGGAAAAGATTGATGAGAGTTTGACCAATATGTCTTTGCCTAAGAATGTATCCCATCAGATAGTCAAGGTTGCTGTGAGTTCTGATATACCAAGCAAACCTGCTGTACAATCAGAAGATCTGTGCTTTTCATCTTCAAATCCCATATCACCTCAAACTATGGAAAAGTTTGGTGTAAATATCTCTGAAATGAGTAAGGCTGTAGTTAAAGAAAAGACAATGCCACTTGTCGCTGCAGCAATAGATAAGGACAAAAAAGAGGAAGATTATACCAATTATAGTTCTCCTGATTCACCAGTATTTCCTCCCTGGCAACAAGTTGTATCCACCGAATCTAAGCAATCTAATTTAGAAGACTCAGAGGGTGTATTGTCTTCTCTAGAAGAAAATAAATCTGTACCTGAGAAAGAACAGAAATCTGTCAAAAAGGAAAGCAAAATACCATCCTGTGTCTCCCCATTGAGCAAAGAACCGGATGGCAATTCTGATATTTGCTTTCATAGTACACCTATCAGGGAGCATATATCTCAAGGAATACCAGAAGCACTTGGATATACTCCATTATCAGGTAAGCTTATCACCAAAGAAATGCAGCAATTAAAAAATAAATTCAGTCAGTTACTGTATTATTTACTTGTTATATTAAGTTTATTATGGCTGCCTACCCCAAAACACTTGAGTGGCTTACAGTATCCAGATACACAATTTAAAAAGTTAAAAGCATGAAACAAAAAGTAGCACCCCCAAATTAAAAACAACCAAACCAATAAAAATCTGATGAGTTCCACAGAGACACTATCCTCAGACTTGGTCTTTAGAGCGTGGAGTCCCAAGGAAAGTTAACACCTTACTTATTTTGAGAGTGCTGTTCCAGAGGGCAGAGTCAGAGAAGGCACAACCTTTCTTCCTATCTCTCATGGTTATTCCACATACCTTTACAGTACTCTACAAGTGAGAGGCTGTGAACATGATCTCCCACCTCCCATCAATGCCAGCTGAAAACAAATCACTGAGAAAGTAGGTGAGCTGCTGCGACAAAAGTGTCTTTCACTCCCAGCTCTAGCTGGTTAAGAAGGATACAGTGGTATCAAAAGCTGCTGAGAGATCAAGGAGCGCAAGGATGGATGCACCATTTCCTTCCCAGCTCCACAAAAATCACTGACAAGCACAGCTATCCTTACCTCTACTATACCCCTTTCTGAAACAGAAAGATAAATCATTTCTCCAAGATTTGTAGCTGCCAGCTGAATACTTTCTCCATAGTCTTCCTCACGAAGAGAAGATTGGATTGCAAACTAGATGATAATTGTCCAGAATGGAGAGGTTTAGTGATGATACCACCATATCCTGCAAGACTAGAGTGACTGCCTATCCTTCAAAAAGCCAATATAACATTAAATCTGGCTTTAAAACATAATGGATAGTCATTTAATATTTACTCATTTAAAATAGCCATAATATTTGAATATATAAAGACATTGGCATCTTAATTATAGCCAGGTAAATAAACCATTAATGAATTTGCAACATTTTTATCTAATTTATATAAGATCAAAATAACGTGATCCAATGTCATTCCCTGATTTAGTATTGGGGTTAATATTTGCTTGTTTCATGTACAACATGTATTCTAACTGGAAAATACTTTATTTTTATTCACTATTTGAAGTTGCCAATGATTGAACCAGTAGCTTTCTGAATGCAAAGCATGTGCTCTGCAACTTTTGAATTAAAATAAACCTTTAAGGTTTTTGTACATAATTTAGTCCATTGTACAGAATACCAGAGAGAGAAAGGACCTTTGGAGGTCATTGTAATATTCCTGACAAGAAACTGTCCAGTTGTACGATGAATTGAAGATAATTCAGAGTTGTATTTATGTAATTTGATCTTAAAGTTTACTTGTTTTGTTAGTGTGTATGCTCATTATATTTTAAGCTTCTTAGAGCTGTGTAACTGAAATGCATAGATTTTTTTACAATAGAAAGTAATATTCTTTTTTCAGCCATAGGACGAGATATTCAGAAGTTTAGTTCTAGACGAGGAAGAAATGTTGATGCACTTCGTAAAGTACTTTTAACAACACAAATTAAGGTAAGAAGGAATGAAACTATACTAACTTGGGTTTTGATTTTTGTCTTTTACGTTTTGTTTTAAGATCATCCAGCTTTGTTGCATTCTAGTTTACTGCTTTGTGGAAGTTTATATGAAAGGGCAGGCTGAAATTAGCTTGGAAGAGTAAAATAAATACCTACTAAAAATTGCTTAGGAATTATTTGTAAAATGACTTTGTATGATACACCATATCAGAAATCACTTTTAGATTTATTTCTCCTGACTTAATACAAAAACTTGTTGCTAGCTGTTAACAAAAGTATGCATCTCCTATTGAAAATGCATTTAAAGATTACACTGATGGTGAAGAATATTTAATGCTTTTTTTGGAACCTGAACTTTCCATGTTTGAAGAACACATATGACATCTTGAGTTTGATATTTTTGATTGAAGGATATGTTAATAAACATTGGAACAACCTAGGAAACAATTTCTGTGGTATAAGTTGCAATTTATGTGGCTGTAACATACCTGTAAATGCTAAAACCGCAGTATTACTGATGCAGTCAGTATTAGCTGTGCAGCTATTCCCAGTCTTTTGTAATCAGCTATAATTGAGTGCATCATATTGAAGAGGAGAATGGTTCCATGTGGTTATTTTAGAGACACGTTCCTGGTGTAAGTCTTGTATTAACCGAAAGAAGCTCCCATTGTAGTTGTGAAAAAAGCATTAGAAATTATAACAATATGGCAGTGCTTTTCTGCCTGGAATATGATCTGAGTATTTATTTATACCCACCAGTTGAATGGAGATTAACAAGATTGTGAGAGTTAAATTATTTAAATTATCAAAAAAATAGTCTTAATTGTTAGAAGCTTGTTGTTTTATTTAACAGAATCAGTTCACTACTATAACTACTCAAAAGAAAGAAACTTCTCAGATTGAAGGACCATCTTTGAACAATTCTTACGGTTTTAAAATAAGTGTACAAAACCTTCAAGAAGCAAAGGCTTTACATGAGGTAACTCATTTTTTTTTAATTGAAAATGCTTTACACGCCCAATATATGTTCCTCACATCATTTTTGAAGTTTTCAAAATGAAAGTACTTGTCAAAGTACTTAACAAAGCTAATAATATAAACTTTTCTGTGTAGGTACAGTATCTTACACTGCTAAGTATAGAATTGCATGCTCGAACAAGAAGAGATTTGGAGGCGGATCCTGAATTTGATCCTATCTGTGCTTTATTCTACTGCATCTCATCTGACACACCATTGCCAGATACTGAGAAAATGGAAATCTCTGGTGCTGTAGTGATCGATAAAGACAGAGCAAGAACTATCTCAAGTCAAGGTCCTTATTTCATTTTGTTTTCTTTAAAATTAATGTCAATATTTTGAATTTGTTGTATGTAGGTATTAATAAACATAGTAAATAAAAATGTGGTTTTGAAGGAGGTTTGCTAGTGCTTAAATTCGTGTCATCTCATTGTAGAATCATGGACTTACAATACGTGGTTTCCACCTTATATCTTTTTATGAACATTTGCAAGGGCTATAATGTTTAACATCTGCCTAGGTGTATATTAAACAACGTTTAATATCTTTGTAGCATGCTCCTGCAGAAGTCCTGAAGATATAAAGAGGAAAGCATACCCTAGGTGGCAGGCCTCAAAACTCTTGTGCTGAACTAGTCCTTTTTAATTTCCTGGGACTGTTCAAAAAATTCAGTTTTGGTAATCTGTCTTAATTGGTTTGAATAAAGATAGAACATGGAATATGTTAAATGTTGCATAAGGGTTGTTGTGTGGTTTTCTGATCTTTGTAGGGTCTAAAGAGGGCCCTTATTGTATTGTACCTTTTTGGCTTTGTTTAGACCAGTGATACTCAACCTGTGGCTCTAGAGCTGGATGCTCTTGAGGCCCTACAGGCGGCTCTCGCAGTGTAGGCATCTGATCGGCGCTCCACTCTTATCAGGCAGCGCGGGGAGCACTGACCAAAGGACCGGCAGTGTGGGAGTCACTGAAGTACCTCCTCCCATAGGAGGAAAGCGAAGGAGCTGCTGGGATCCCCCTGCCAGGTAAGAATAGAAATCACTCCAGCCCAGCAGCCATGGGAAAGAATGGGAATCTTCCCCTTTTTTCCCCAGCAACCAATAAGGAACAAGGATAACAGCAGTGGAGAGAAAAAATGATATGCCATGACATGGTTCAGTAAATGTTGCATGTGGTGATGAACACCACCAAAAATTAGGTAGCACCATGAAGAAAAGATTGCAATGTTCACGTTTGATGTTATGCTCTGCAACAGTTAATGGTGAAGTGGCTCTCCAGCTGTTAAAGGTTGAGTACCACTGGTTTAGGCTAGTGAAAAAACCTTAAACTTAATTACAAGAATAAAGTAGCAAACTCTTAGATTTATATTCAATAACTTTATGCTGTTATTAAAGTTCTGAATAACATAATGTAACATGATAACAAAACATATCTTTTCGTCCACTTTTATTTCTGGATATTAAGTAATTCCTATTCTTACCTTTAGCATCCTTTGATAGCATTTTTCTTTAAAATATTTAATTTTAAAGCAATACATTGTTTTTATTAAATTATGTCTTTCTAGAGGCTGCCTTCAGAAACTGGAAAGAAAACGTATAGACTGAATTCAACCATATTAGATTTAGCATATTTTCTTTAAAAAAACAGATTGTACTTAATGTTGCAGAGTTATTAGTACTGAATATTTGATTTATTTAAGATACTGTTGGCTGACAAAGTAAAATCTCATTTTGATTATTCTACCATGAACTTTTTAAATTCTAAAAACACATTGACTAATGTTGGACCATTATAACAAAAATCACGATCAAATTGAAATAGAAACATCTACGAAAGTGTTTCAGTCTCAACTTGATTTTGGCCATGTATGTGTTTTGTGGCTGTTTAAAAAATAATTTACTTGGAACTAGAAGTAATAAATGTGTTTTTAATTGTTTTGATGTGGATATCAATTAATTTCTAACAAGAATATTTTTTCTACACGCCCTAGGCCTTAGGTTACATAGTAGTTGCTGAAAAGCCATGTTTCATAATGTTCATTGATCATTCCTAGTCTCAGTTGATTATCATAGTCTTTACCCTATCTTACACTGAAATGTTCAGTAACTACTTCTGTCTAGAATCCTTCCTATCAGCTTATTTCCTGCCTATATGAAGAATACCTGGTAAAAAATAGTCCATGATCTTTCATATAAGAGAAAGCAAGGTGCTCTTTGCACAGAGAGCTCAGTGCTCGGATACCAAGGCAGTTTTGTTAATAGCATCTATATTAATTAATAATCTCCCTCTTTGCCATGTGCTAGACCAGCAACATTAACCTGGTGCATATTGATAGAGATTAATGTAGCATGGTTTTCTTCCTCTGAATCAGGCATATTCATAATGTAGAATAACAAAGATTGGTAGCAGGAATTCAAATCTAAAGAAAGGTTTTAGTATCATTATAGTAAATAACGCAGCAGTGATTTTTTTCTAGTATAGATTAATAAAATTGTGTTTATGATCATTTATTGTGATATATGTTTGTGAAAAGTTACAACATATGAACCTTAGAAAAACCAGTGGTGTAGCATTCTAAAAAAATTCAAAAACGTGTATATGCTTTTCAGTATGATAGAATTAAATGCAAAATTGCCATGAACTTGTTCATGCTTTGTCTGCAGCAGGTGGAGGAAGGGTACTGGAATACTATTTGTACTGCTCACTGTCAAAACTGAAATGATCACGTTTTTCTCAAGAAATAAATGCATTCCAATTTGTTTTTCAGGTAATAGAGAACACGCCCCTTTGCTTGCAAGATCTGGTATCTCAGGGCTGGAAGTCTCATATGCTACTGATGAGAGAGCACTTTTCCAGGAGGTAGTGAATATTATTAAAAGGTAGTATTCTTTGTTTTGTTTTGTTTTGTTTTGTTTTGTTTTCCAGCTTATAAATTCCTGATTAAGTTTGTTCAGTTTTTGGTCTCTCTTCTCTTTCTTGTGTCCCCATATTTTAACACTTTTATTAAATGTTTGCTTTGGGTCTTCATAACAATATGTTTATCTTTTAAGGTATATTTATTCAGATCTCTTAAACCAGAATTCACATCAGTGCTATTGAACTTATAATATCCTTAAGATGCATGTGAAATCTAGAAAACTTCTTACTGTCTTAAAATACAACTTTAAAAAAATCTACCAGTAGGCAGGAAAGAGGTGATTTTTCTGACAACTTCATAGGAAAATTCATTGCTCCTAGTGATGCAGGCAAAAAATAAATAGGTAGGCATGATATTTTTTTTACATATGTCTTCTCCAAAGGGAAACTTCTCCTTTTCCAAATTTGGTTTGGTGTATCATTTTCAAGTTTCTTACATGCTCTTATAGCATCCTCTGGTCATGCACTTATAGAAGTTCAGATGTGTCTTTCTTCGGGTCAACTGCCAAAGCTTTGAAGTCTTATTTTATCCAGAAAGCTAAACTTTGAAACTTCTGGCTGGAATACATTCTCAAGGAAAATGTGTACTAGGCAGAGTACATTTGCAATTCTCTCTCTCTCCAACTAGAAAACTTCTGATGAGAATGGCATTGACCAAATCCAGGAAACCAGAATACTAGAGTTGCTGAAAGCAACCAGCAAAGGGTGGGTCCTGACGAAGCAGCGGATTCCTGTTCAGAGAAGACAAAATTACAGGTAAGGAAATTAATTTTATCTTTCTCTTTTTTGGGAATCCGCTGCTCCGTCTGACTTACAAAACAACTTGGAAATTGCAAACCAATTCTATTCTTTTAATTTTTTAAAATCTTCCACCATTTTGGAAGTATAGGAAAAATATCACTTGTCTGCATAAAAAAAAACATTCCAAACAACAGAACATTACAATTTTTATTTATCTCTGAAGATCAAAAAACGAAGACTTGACAGCTGAAGGCTTCACTGAATGAAGAAAGCACACTGATTTCTCTATCATGAAAAAGGCAAACCAAACATCTGGGTTGTTACCTGGTAAACACTTCTTGAAATGCTGTATGTCAGCTAGGACTGGCCAATGATTGAAGTATGATGTGTATTTTCAGATATTTTTTATTCAATATTTTTACTGTTTAAGGGATAAAAATTACACCCCCTCTAAAATCAAGTTGATGCAAGACTTTCAGTCAGTGGTTTCATTTAGCAAAATAATAATAATTCTATGTTGATATGTATGGAACTATATTTCAAATAAATTACCTCCTGGAATTGAGTATATTTGAAATTTTTATTACTTTTCTTTCCCAACCTATTATCTTTGGCTATGACATTAATTTAATTAAATATTATATTGGACAAAACAGTGTTCAAAATAGGTTTGGTTGCTAATGTTATGAATTATTACTGCAAAAGTTATAAGTTTTGTTGGATTTAGTAGAAATTGGATAACTCTTGAATGAGACAAAGACACGAATTAGGATATGTTAATTTTCATTTCCTAGTTCCAGTCAACTTCATATAAAGATCATGCTGTATTGTTTTGCAGATAAAATAAATATGAGAATGGTTTAAAATATGGTTTAGATTTAAACTTTATGTAGTTTGTCTTGCCAATTGAAAGCTAGGTAATTTTTGAATGTGTACATTGTCTCTCCTTTGAAACAACTTAATGACTGACCTATTAAGTGTGGCTTATGTTGCTCAACCTAAGAACTATAGTTCATTTTAATTTTGATTAGTGGAAACAAGCTATTTTAACTTATACTTTACAAACCTTTCTTGTTCCTTCCTATTATTGCTAAAAATGATTTTTTTTAAAATTTGGATGACACATTAAATTGTTGTTAGTTGAAATGAAAATTTCATAGCTTTACTAGAACAGCAGAGAGAAGAAATGGTCAAGCTTTCACTACAACCGTATAATTATAGAGTTTAATAATCTTTGATGTTTATGAACTGCAAGTGGTAGAAAAATAAAATTTAGCAGAACAGCTGAATAAATGGTGATTTCCTAGTATATATTCAGTGTACTTGACTATAATTTTTATTGTTTGGTTATCAATAATAACTGAGGAATACAAAACAAAATGTGCAGAAATAGCCAAATGGTTTCTGAGGTGACCAGTGCAAAAAACATCTTTATGGACTAAATCTGAGGCACACATATATGTGCCTATCGAAGAAACTTTCCTGGTTATAGATATATTAATATATTTTCACTCACAGAGGTTATTTAGTTAAACTGCAGTGGCTTTCTCCATGAAGGTTTTTAGTTTATAAACTGAGTTCCTACAAATTCTATACCAACAATTGGAACTGAAAATGGAATAAAAAGAAACCTAATAGCTGTAGCTACTCACATTACATCAGCAGTGATCTTTTTAATGTGAAATAACACTATTTCCATTAAAATTTAATAAATACTTTGCTTGTCTTATCAGGATGTTGAAATTATTCAGTGAATCCATCACATTAATACAGATAAGATTTTCGGGGTTTTTTTTTTATTGAAAAGTTTTACAGTACATTTTATCTTTAACAATCCCCCCCTCCCTCCAGATTTTCGGGTATTAAAGTTGGACAAAACAGTATGACATAATTTAGATTTCAAATAAACTTCTTCTGATCTGTGGCTTACTTAGTGAAGTTTTGGCAAAATTTGCAAACAAAACAAGTAGAACTATTTTATGTATCAGTCTATTTACTTATATATCTGAGTCCTATCTACTGTTATAGACTTAAGACTCTCCAACATGTCAGTTAGGAGTCTTTGATATGATTTGCTACAACATAATTGGAGAACCAGACTAATATAATGGTCGAGGGGTTGATTGGCACAAGGAATCCCAGGTTCAATTCCACTCTAAGCCGTGAAAGCTCATTGGATGATTTGAGATCAGTGGGAAAAATTGTAAGAAGTAATTTATGTAGTCTGCTTTGAACTCCTGGAAAACAATGCATGCTCTAAATATTATTTAATTGAAAATACTGGATTTGAATTTGGTAACGTGCACAGAAATACTATCTGTCAAGTTAGTAATATCCATCATAAACATTAGGGCAATAATAGATGCCCTACTTTTAACTGTGGAAGACATCATCATCAATTTTTATGACTCCATTGAAGAAAAGCTGATAATAAAGAGTTCATATTGTTTTATACATACATACATACATACATACATACATACATACATACATATGTAAATTTTAGATTGCTAACAAAGAATTAAAGGGAGACTGATATGCATTTCAAACTTATTTGTTTTCATCAGTCAGCCATACCCTTCTGAGATTCGAACCTGGGCTGATTGCACATTAGGCAGTTGTTTTAACCTCTAGGCCACAAGCTCTATCACTTTGTTAGCTGAGAAGCAAGGGAGATATGTGTTAAATGCTTGTTAACTATTTAGATTACCTTGCTAGGCCCCAAACATGGGGCAAATCTTTATTTCCTGTTTCGGCCTAACCGAAGGCCATCCACAGGCAGTAGTCACAACAGTGACAGCTCATATTTGTGTAAATTTTAGATTGCTAACAAAGAATTAAAGGGAGACTGATATGCATTTCAAACTTATTTGTTTTCATCAGTCAGCCATACCCTTCTGAGATTCGAATACACACACACACACATCCATACATAACTCCGTGGTTACAAAACAGTTAGAATTAAAGTAACTGAAATGTTTAAGAGACTACAAAGCATGTGCACCCAATTGTTGCTATTTATTCAAACTACTATTATTTCAGAGTATCAGCTAGGTAGATTTCTGAACAAGAGAGTTGTATTACTGTTTGAATGAGACGGGTCATCCTGAGAAGACCCCAAAAAAGATTCAGTTAGAGTTAAGAGCTCCATTTCTGCCTATCAGAAAGATCCCCCACCCCAAAAGAGATGAAACTAAAGACACACAGAAAAATATTGTATAAAGGCTGTTACAATTTTAAGCATCCAAGGATATATTTTTTTCTACAAAAATGCCCTTCTGGCTTAGTTTGCCTTGGTTTTTGTGTAAAAAAAACCTTCAAAAACATGTTGCACTAAAAAATTCCTTTACACTCTGCTTTAAGTTACCTAGTGCACATAGCGTATTACCACTGAGCTAGTCAATATCTTTAGGTCTAGTTTTCCATGTAGAGAAAATATTTTATAAGAAGCATTCATTCATGTGTGAATCCACCAGCTGAAGCTTTGATATGCTACAATTCAGGCACAGAATTAATGTCTTGATAAGAATGTAATTATTCTCAATATAAATATTCATTTTCTGCACAAGGGTAAGCAAAATAGTTTTGTACATGTATATATTTTTTCAGCTAATGTTTCTGTTAAAAGGATTCTTGATTATTTTTACTGGGTAATTAATTAATTCGCATTAGAACAGTCATCTATCGTGGATCAAAACTTTATCTGAATGGAAAATTACAAATTTCTAGTCATGCAAAGCTTGCTCAGAATTGATAGAAATGTTCATCTTATTTGAAGTAACACCGTTAGGAATCTTGCCAGCATTCATCTGAATACATTATGAGAATTAAAGCTTTCAGACTGTCTTTTTAAATCAAAGCAGAGAATTTATTAATTGGAAACCAAAATGTTTTACATCTAGTTTGGCACGGCTAACAATCTACTAACACAAGGCTATTTGGCCTTTTTATTTTTAGGTGAAAGAGATGCAAAATAAGTTTAAGGCGATACAGGGATCTATCATTGTAAATAAAAGCAAGTCAAATATTTACTGAACTTTTTTTTAGAAAATTAATCACTGCAAATAGCCGCCAGCTTCTCCTTTCCAATTGTGAAAAGGAAGTAATTTTTTACATTGGACTACTTTACTCAGTTTCTCTGGAAACTAATTTGTAGAATAATCACACATTAAAAATGAAGTGTAATAGCCATAAAAATTACTCTTGTTTTTACATATTTTATAGCATAACCTAAAATAGACATTTAACATTTCTGATCTATAAAAATGGTTTCTCTGAATAAGAAACTCAGTTTTTTAAAATTTTGAAAAAATGCTGCCTTAAGAGTAATAAAAGAGTAATCCTTTTTTAGACTAAGTTATACATTCATATATCGAAATCTACTATGAAACTAATGAGTTCAGTGATAACGCTGTGTACTTTTTTCCTTTTAACTGTAAATTCAATCCATTTATTTTGTTTAAAAAAAAAAGAACCAATGTTCTCCAACTCCATGATGCCTTTAGTCAGGAGGACTGAGCTTTTCTTAGAATTCAAAAAAAACAAAACTCCAGGTTCCAAAATAATTTGTCATCTTCACTTGAATTTCAGTTCAATTATTTGACAAATAATGACAATACAGGTGGTCCTCAATTTATAACAGTTCATTTAGTGACCATTCAAAGTTATAATGGCACTAAAAAAAAGTGACATGACCATGTTTTACATAATTGTTGCAGTATACCCATGGTCACATGATCAAAATTTAGATTCTTAGGCAACTGACTCATATTTGTGATGGTTGCAGTGACCCTCATTCAATCACCTTTTGCAACATTCTAACAAGCAAAATCAAGGGAGAGCCAGATTCACTTAACTGTGTTACTAACTTATCAACTGCAGTGATTCATTCAACAACTGTAGTAGGAAAGATCGTAAAATGGAGCAAAATTCACTTAACAGCTGTCTCACTTAGCAGGCATTTTGGCCTCAATTGTGGTCACAATTGTGGAGGACTACCTGTACACAGTACTTAAGATCAAATTTGCATACATCTTACCACACAGTACAACATAGGGAATTAAACTTCTTCACCAAATAACAATATGTATTTAATTTAGTGACATTTGCAGCTTTAATGAATAAATTTAAATTAAATAATTGGTTATATAAAGACATATCTTTCTGTTTTTAGGTATGATCCAGATATTTTGTTAGGCTATGAAGTCCAAATGCATTCTTGGGGATACCTCTTACAGAGAGCTGCTGCTCTGGATGTTGATTTATGTCAGATGATCTCTCGTGTTCCAGGTGTGTTTGTGAACCATGTGTTAATTATGAGTCTTCTGTCCATTTTTTGAAATGACCATTAGTTGGGTGCATTCCTTGTATTCTGCCCCTATAGTAAGAATTTATCAGTTTAACAGAGAAATTTGACTTACTAAATTTGTGACGTTAGATAGCTGTACCCATATTTTATTTCTAACCCTTATTTCTGACAAGGGACAGAAATAGGAGATGCAGCTACCAAAATAAGCAGCATATGAATCTAATGTGAATAAATTAAGGTCACCTTGTTATTCCATACTTAGTTTATCAACCTGATGTTTGGCAGCAGATATGAAGTATAATTGCCACAGAGGAATAGGCAATTAGATTTTTATTACCTGTGAACACAAGCCAAAGGTATGCATTGTTATGACATAAATTCAGACCTGCAGGTCTGTTTCTTAAAGTGTTATGTTTCTTCTCCTGTCTCAGTAATGCAAGGGGAAAAAATGAGAATTGCATTTGTATCCTTAAGTTGAAGTGTAGCATACAACTTGCCAGGATGATTTATTACCATTATAGTAAACTTAGATTTAAGCATGAATGCTTTGTTCTGATAAATGCATCTTTAGTATTTATCATTAAATTTATTTATTTTTGTATTTTAGATGATAAGAAAGAGAACAGATTTGCTTCAGATCTAGATGAATATGGAGCAGATACAATGAGTGAAATAAACATTGTTGGAAGAGTTATATTAAATATCTGGAGAATTATGAGACATGAGGTAACATATGGCAAAATTATAAACTTGGAAAAGGGCAATAGGATTATTAGGTGTATATAAATTCAAATTATTATAAAATAACATTTCCAAAGAGCTTATTCTGAAATAAACTACTCATTTTCAGAATGATAGAAATATGTTCAATGGACTTTTCTTTATCTGGGCAGCTTACTTGCTTCTAAGTAATAAAGTAATAAAAAAAAGAAATACACTTCACTGTTGTAAAGTTCTATCCAAAGCACACAGAGAACAATTTCTTTGACTGTACTTTTGCTGACTTCAGAATACCACAGAGAGAATCAAATTTGGTTTGAATTGTGGAGGAAAAGAGTAAATAGCAAAGGTTAAGTAGAGCAAAATACCTAGATACCTACTGCTGGGTAATTCAGTAGCATATCCTGGTTAATCTTTTGGCAGTATTCTGCTTAAAGACCAGCTGCTTACTAACCTAGCATTATTTCACTTGAAATATATTAATTAAACTTGTCTGTGTAGTATCAGTCTAAGTCATTCTCTTCTATTGTAAGTCATTCTTCTCCAACCTCATGTGTCTGATGCGTTGAGTATTATTTGCGTATAATCATTCCTTCAAAGATGTTGTTGAAGGATGAATTCGTGCTAAATAGATGTATACAGATAAATTACATTATACAAAAGAGACAATAAAAAACCTAGGAAGGAAACAAAAACACTATACATCCCCTCCAGCAGCCCACATGAGGGTAAGCAGGAACAATCATGCAGAAAAGCACCAAGCTCAGAAAGCACAAAGGACCCCACAATCGTGCAGAATTGCCAATGAGAAAACCACTTCCCCACCAAAGTGGCAGAGCAAGTACTACATTTAAACAGGCAGCAAACGCCACAGTCATTTGCATTGATGATGTTACCTAGTTGGATAATAAAACGTCTGCAAGCAAGCATCCAAGTTCAGAGAGCAGCAAGAACTCCCATCAGTTCAATCCTGAACTATAGGTATTCTCTTCCATTGAATATAAACTCACAGAATTTCCCAGCAGCGTCCTATGGGTAACCATTAGTTTCTAAATATTTTGATTTTTAAAATCAACTCTTGTTTCTTTAGTTGTGCTGTAATTAATTTTATTGGCTAATTTGTTTTTCCTTTAGTGTGTTATTTAGAATTTTGTAATGATGAGGTAATAACTATCACTCACATAAAATGTGGTTTTTCCATATTCTTAGGGGGAAAGCAAATGGTCTTTGCTTCTTGAGTGGAGGAGGGGCAATTATGCTAGTTGGATGAGAGATACTGAATCAGGGTTATTTTTTCAATTGTTTTAATGTGGCCTTAATATCTGACTGGCCGAGACAGATATAAAAATAGAATTGAAGCATGTTCATTGCTGATTTTTCTCCCATCTAGCTTTTCTTGCAGTGCTCATTGGAATGCAGCAATAACATATTAGTTATTGGTTGATAGAGATGGGAAATATTTTTAACTGCATTTCTGATTAGCTTAGTGATGCAAAGCCTGTCAAAATTCAAGGTCACTGTGAGAGAGCACAAGGTGTCTCTGTGGCATAAAGGGTTTGATCTTGCTTCCTTCAACATACTCCCAGCATGTGTTTTGAGATTTTGATCAGTATTTAGGCTGTTTGAAATCTGAATCCTTGCCCTGTTCTGTACCAAACTCTTTGTAAAATGAAACTATTAAAAGTTGTGGCAATTTTCAACCTATTCTCTGGGTAATTGTTCTATTGAATTCCATTCCGTGTTCTGGATATAAACTATAGAAAAATACAATCATCTAAATTTTCTATTTTTTAGGTGGCTTTGACCAACTATACATTTGAAAATGTGAGCTTTCATATACTTCATCAGCGTTTCCCACTCTTCACTTCTCGTGTTCTGTCTGATTGGTTTGACAACAAGGCAGACACCTATCGGTAATTGTCTGTAATGATCATTTTAAAATTAATTGCCCAGTACCAAATGTGATGTGAAATTATAATTGTAGTTCCAAACTGAAGTTGTAAATCAGCAGGTCAGCATTATAGATCAGACCTCCATATTGATCTTCCTGATGTCATCAGGCACATTTTGAGATTGATCAAATTGCTTCCAGTCTCCCCCTGATCTTTTTCTCTTCTGTTGGAGGTGTGAAAAAGAGAACAGAAGGTTATACTTGCATTCTCGATTAATTGCTTAGAATGTCATTCTGGACTTTGAACTATATTTAATTGTGGTTTGTTTAGGAAAGGCATTGCATGACTAGTGGAGTAATAGTGTCCTATATTATCAAACGACTCTTGAATTTATCAGATTCAATTCAGAACAAGCCTCAGTTTTTTTAAAAAAAAAAAAAGAAGTGGACCGTTTCAGCTTGTTGCAAGTATGAGGCTTGCTGCTGCTTGTTTTCATAGTGTTTTAGCTCTATTATCTGTTCATTGAATAGAAAGGTGTTGTGCTATCTAAAAGTAAATTGGCTATACAGTTAATTATGAATACAGTAAGCTTAGTAAACCATTCTACTTTTACATTTAAAATACAATTCCCATGGAATTGGCTGAAATGCATGAAAACTTACATGTTATGAATTATCAGGTCAATGTTATTGTAAGCAAATAGAATTATTTAATCTATTTAACTTGCAATTATTTCATATTTTCTCAAATCTTCACAAGACAATTTGTATTCTGAGGTAATAGGTGGTAATCAATAACAAAGACTTTTTAATTGTGTAAAGATTCACAGTGCAGCTTCTGCCGCTTTATGGAAATTTGCCACAGAAAAAGTGGCAGCATTTGGTGTTCCCCATGTTCCTCACAACTTTTTTTTTTAAACTTTCCACAGAGAGGTACGTTAGGTCACTTAGATACCACTAGCTGATCCCAGTAAACTACCTCCTTTCTGAGGTCTAACAGTACCTCATAAAAATGAACATGGATTTATTTCCATAAATAACTGAAGCCACAAACCAGATTTCAACTAAGTTTTTACCATATTAATATCAGTTTATCCAAATCAAAGGACACCAAGGAAATTGGCAGCTACAATCTTCCCTGCAACGCTTATCAAATAGGGGTTACTTTTCCCCCTTCATCTCAAGATTCAAACACATTATAGTATACTGGGTAGAGTACAAGCAAAAGGAGCTATGATGTATTAGCTCCCCTCCCCTGTCATAGTACTATATATGAGAGAGAAAAGAAGTTAAGTTCTATGTGCACATTAGCCCTGGAGAAGAATATAACTGTCTGCCTTAGGATTGACACATCTAAATATGAAATTTGCACCTTTGTGCATGAAGAATCTGATTGTAAAGGTAAAGGTTCCCCCGTACATGCGTGCTAGTCGTTCCGACTCTAGGGGCCAGTGCTAATTTCCGTTTCAACGCCGAAGAGCCAGCGCTTGTCCGAGGATGTCTGTGGCCGGCATGACTAGACACCAAAGGCACACGGAACGCTGTTACCTTCCCACCGTAGGGGTCCCTATTTTTCTACTTGCATTTTTACGTGCTTTCGAACTGCTAGGTTGGCAGAAGCTGGGACGAGTTACAGGCGCTCACTCTGCTACGTGGCACTCGGGATTTGACCCGCCAAACTGCCGATCTTCTGATCGACAAGCTCAGCGTCCTAACCTACTGAGCCACTGCGTCCCTTAATCTGATTGTAGAGAAAGCCAAATAGATCTGAAATACATAAGTGTTTGTATTCCAGCAGAGCCATCATATACCAGTTTTCTGGTATATTCTTTGTTTCAAAGAATAATACTATATTGCTTTCCATTTTTAAAATTTATAGCAAATTCTTGGGCTTTTTTTCAAAATACTTTTTTGTAATTTAGTTTTGAAGGTTTTACATATTAATGCTTTTATTTTAAAGGTGGAAAATTGTTGATTATTATATTAGTCGTGTTCGTGGGAATATACAGCTATTAGAACAAGTGGACTTGATTGGCAGAACAAGTGAAATGGCAAGGCTGTTTGGAATTCAGTTCTTGCATGTATTGACAAGAGGATCACAGGTAACCGTTAATTGCTTTGATTTAATTGTTTAAAAATGAACATATCCTTTTTAATTCATAGAGAATTATTGTAAACATAAACAATCACTTTATGTTACAGACAAGTGGTAGATTGCTTTAGCCAATCATTTATATCTATCCTTCCCCTTTGAGAAAAGAGTTAACATTTTCCTTGGTAGAAGTAGACACAAATACTTTTGGTTCCTGAATTAGTTCTAGGATAAATTATATTTTCTGTTTTCTTAACTTTGGCACTTGCTGTTGGTCTCAGAATTGTGTTCTTGAGTAGATTGGCATTCCGAACAAAATTTGTCTATTTTTCTGTGATTTGAAAAATAAACATGGGATACAGCTTTTGTTTCCTGATTGTCCTATACCAACCAATGATGCTGGGACCTCCACATTATAGCTTTAATTATTAATATTCATGAATGAATTGCTCTTGAGTTCTTAGATTTTTGTTCAGCGTAATGTTGATAGACATGCAGTAAATTTCTAGGTTGGATTGCTAATTACTGAGTTTTTGTTTTATTTAGTATCGTGTGGAATCAATGATGCTACGTATTGCCAAACCAATGAATTACATTGCTGTGACACCCAGCGTTCAACAGCGAGCTCAAATGAGGGCTCCTCAGTGTATTCCTTTAATAATGGAGCCAGAATCCCGTTTCTACAGCAATGCTGTCCTTGTGCTAGATTTTCAGTCTTTATACCCATCCATAGTGATAGCATATAATTATTGCTTTTCCACATGCTTGGGACATATTGAAAACTTGGGGAAGTAAGTATTAATCATTTAAATCTCTGTGCATGTTTGCACTATAATAGAATAAATGTATAGCACTCTGAGAAAGTGTGGCTATAGAATAAGTGGCTATAGAATTCTAGGGTACTTAAAATTTCTCTTTTAAAAAAACTCTTCCCTGTAGAGAGACAATACAGGCAGTCCTCACTTAACAAGGAGTTGCATAACAAGGGCTCAAAATCACAGTGGACTGAGAAAGGGTGCTTTATGGTCTGCAAAGCAGTTAAGACCAGTGACAAAATCAATCTCTCTCTCTCTCTCTCTCACACACACACACAGACACACACACAAACACACACACACACACCCGCATAGAGTGAGTCACTGTTGAAGAGCTGCCTGCTGGGAGGGAATCTCAGCTCTTGCCTAACAGCTCTCAAAAAGCTGCTGATCAGAATGGGGAGGAAATCTCAGCTCCATGTGGAGTTAAGATGTCCTCCAAGCAGGCAGCTCTCTTGATCTGTCTCCTTAACAACTGGGAGTGCTGGGATTGTGTCACTCACATGGACATCTCAGTTAATGACTGCTTTGCTGAATGACTGAGATTCCGGTCCCAATTGTGATTGTAAATCAGTGACAGTCTGTATATTTGCAAGTTTTAAATTGGCAATCTGGAGAGAGCATTTGCTTACACAAAAAGAAAACACTAGGGTGATTGTGCAGATTCAAATCTATCATATTTTTTAATTGTATTAATTTATGACATGATTTATATAAATAGGCTGAGAAGATACCCAACATAACTCCTAACAATAAATTATAATTATTTCATGACATAAAAAATGAAGATTACAAAGTATTTTTCTTTTGATCTAAAAAGATTAATAATTAAATTTATTGAGAGAAATAAGTGAAACAAGTGAGATTTCAGCAACAGAATAGAAACTGGTATTTTTCTCAAAAGAAATTTATAAGTGCAACTCTTTGTTCTGTTGCTGATGGATTAAAAACATCCTATTTCCCAAACGTATAGTTAATAACCCAGTTTTTATGATCTGTTGACTTTTTTTGTAGTGGTATTGTTGTGGATATTGTTTTAGTCCAGGGGTGTCAAACCCACATCAGCATTGTGGCTGCCCTCGTGGGGGCATGGCTGGTTGGTCACTGCTGACTAGGTGAACTTGGTCAGTTTGATGTCTGGGGCCCGGGTGGAACTGGAGGGGGTCCTAGGGTCTTTGGCGGTGGGGGGGGCGGAACCAGGGGGGCGCCGGGGCATGATCAACCAGAGGAGCCTCAGAGTGGGGAGGGGAGTCCCGACTGCCTCTTAGGGATGGGGTTTCTCCACCTATTTGCTGGGGCCATCGGGGAATGGGGACGGGTGGCAGGCTCACTGGAGGACAAGGTTGGATGATGGGGCTGACCAGCTGGACTGCCTTGCCACAGCCCCACCATCTCTTTGTTTGTCCATGGCCACTATGGCTGAGACGGGGCAGGCAGCCACCCAGCATGTCCAGCAGGCTAGATTGCATGCCTCCCCCCACGCCTCTGCCTCCGCTTGCTGTTGGAAGGCCAGCCCGGCGGTCGCAGTGCTCAGACCCACCTAAGCTGCACACCTGCAGAGTGTGCCAGCCAAGGGGTTGGTGGGCTGCGGTTGCTGACAGACACCTTCTGTGAGCATACTGGGGGGCACCCGGCTAGGCTCTCCAGGGCAGCCCTATGGGCCAGACCTAGGCCCATCGTGGGCTGAATCGAGCCTGTGGGCCTTGTGTTTGACATGTCAGTTTTAGTCTGCTGTAAGAAGTTTGGTATTTTTGCTCAATTGAAAAGAGGAGCAAAAACGCATTCATATTTAACTGTAACAGATTAAAAAAAAGATTTTACATAAGGAGAAAATAATAGCAAAAAAGTGAGTGAAAAACTGTATCATGAGAGAGACTGAAAAAAATGGACAGTTTAGAACAATTCATTTTTCCTTATATTTTAGAAATGATGAATTTAAATTTGGATGCACATCTCTGAAAGTATCTCCTGATCTGCTGTACCAGCTTCGACATGATATCACAATCTCACCCCTTGGAATAGCTTTTGTTAAGGTACTTTTTTTTTTTAGCACAATAACGTGTTTATAAAAGTTACTTTTTGTTTATATTCTGTCTTTGTAAATAAATTCAGTTTCATACTCTAATAGATATAGGAAAAATTATAGAATTTTAGGGAAAATAATAGGTATTGATAAATAGTATTGACATTAACTAAAGAAATAGTCCTTTTAGCAACCAGTGGTAAAAAAGTGTGATGAGCAGCATTGTCTCTGAAGGCGCCCAGGTTTGCTCGGCTTCAGAATGATGTGACACCCAAATAAGAGATTCATTCCTTATGAAGAAAAACAAGGGAGAAGGTTCCCTCTGATTCTGATTCTCACCTCATTCATAGAATTTTTTAAAATTTAAAGTAAGAAACTCAGTTTTAACCAGAAATTGGATAGAGAATTGAAATAAGACAAAATTCTCCTGCTTTGACTTTGTGGGATCCCTATCCTATTTTTAACCACAAGTTAATCTTCTCCTTCCCCTAAGTAGTAAAGTAAGAATTAACAGGCAGGAGTATTAACAGGGGAGAGCTTTAATGAAATGAAAGGACTGTTTAAGGCTGTCATATGAGGCTATCGTATTCTCAAAGGGCAAGTTGACCAGATAAGAAATTGAGTAGAAAGTGGACATTGTATTTGAGCTTCCAAATGCCAACTACAAAATTCGATCCCAAAGGCACAAAAAAGTACTCATTTCACAACAAGGAAAAATTTAATACTCAGATATTAGCTTATTCACCCATATTGATGCAGAATTGCAAGTAACACATCCCTACCCCAAAGAAAGGACTAAAAATAACACAGCATTTCCACAGCTGCCCTACTCATAGGGAGTCCTAAGCCATCTTAAAGAAAGAAGATGGAGAGAAGCTGTGGTCCAGTGTATGTATAAATAAATGAGTCAGAAAACTTGAGTGGAAAGCATAAAGGCTGTCGAAGTATTAGAGACATTTTGGGACACATATTAGTGATCCAGTGTGTTTTTAAACATCAGATTGATAATATGTTTATGTAATAAGATGAATTGTCCTATCTTGGATATTAAAAAAGTTCTTAAGTGCAAATAAATAGGTTAAAATTGTGATTCAGAGAGCATGGGAGCACTTTTGGATTATTTACTAGCAACTTTTTAAAGAAGCTTTAAGAAATTTGATTTAAAGAGGTGCTGACTGGTGCTATATGTATCCCTAGACATGCTCTGAATTACCTTTTTCCCTTCTTGTCACTGCCCAATCTTATCAATCATGCTACTTTCTAAAGTTATTCCTAGATTTATGTAGCAGAGTAAAAAGACAATCATTCACCTGAATAACAATTCTACACCAGTTTACTTATCCTCCAGCCAATAACCCTCTTCACATGGTACTCTGTGTGAAAAGATCACTACATGATTAGTGGGCAAAACATGGCCACACTGCTGCTAATATCAGTCAGGATTTACTTCAGTTTGCCTCAACATATCACTAAGTATTTACATGAGGATTAATAGTGCTATTACTATCAACCTTTCAATTATTGTTTTTGTTTTGCGATAGCCTTCTGTAAGAAAGGGTGTACTGCCAAGAATGCTGGAAGAAATTTTGAAGACTAGGATAATGGTGAAGCAATCAATGAAAGCTTACAAACTTGACAAAACTATCACTCGAATGCTTGAAGCCCGTCAGCTTGGCCTTAAACTTATAGCAAACGTCACTTTCGGTTACACTGCTGCTAATTTTTCTGGAAGGATGCCATGTAGTGAAGTAAGTAATTGAAAACAAAATGTTAACTTATTAACAATAACGGAGGCTCATATTGATATAGTGCTAAAGGTACTGGAAACCTATCAGTTCTACTTCTGCATGAAGCCAGAAGGTGACCTTGAGCCAATCGCCATCAGCCCTAGGAATAGTCAGGATCTGTAATCCTAGGAAGAGGCAAAGACTTCCAAAAAACCCTGCTAAGCAAACTCCAGGGACTTGTCCAGGCAGCATGAAGAGCCAAAAACTGGATCGAAAGACACACAAAATTTAGCCTAACACATTAGAAGAAAAATGGTTTGGTTTACCAACTGTAGCACAGGAATGCTGATTTAGTTCAGATAATTCTGAAGAATACATAGAACATAGAATAACAGGGCTGGAAGTGGGTTGGAGGTCTTCTAGACCAACCCTTTGCTCATGTAGGAGTCCCTGTACCCTTTACCGTTCGGACAAATTTTTTAATCCCATTTATATCCCGCCCTTCTCCGAAGACTCAGGGCGGCTTACAATTTTAAGCACAAACCAATGTGCTTAGCAATAGCCTTCATTCTATGTATATGCCTGCTTATTAGGGCTTTCGGCCCCCCCAAGCGGCATTATTACAAAGTCAGCTTATTGCCCCCAACAATCTGGGTCCTCAAATGGCTATCCAATCTCTTTTTAAAAACCTCCAGTGCTGGAACACCCATAGCTTCTGGAGGCAAGCTGTTCTACCGATTAATTGTTCTAAATGTCAGAAAATCTTTCCTTAATTCTAGGTTGTAGAATAGGTTGACACTCTTCTCTCTGACAGCCCCTCAAATATTGGAAAACTGCTGTCATGTCATCCCAGTGCTTCTCTTCATTAGACTAGACAACCCTAGTTCCCACAAGTGTTCATCATATAGGTTAGTCTCTAGACCTCTTATCATCTTTGTTGCTCTTTTCTGCACAAACTGTGCAAAACCAAATGCACACGTATAGAATAGGTGGTACCTGGCTCAATAGTAGTAATTGTGAGAGGGATTTTGTAGTCCTAGTATGCAATCATTTAAATATGAGCCAGCAGTGTGCTGCAGCTGCCAAAAAAGCCAATTCAATCCTAGGTTGCATTAACAGAGGGATAGAATCAACATCACGTGAAGTGCTAGTACCACAAGCCTTGGTAAGACCACACTTGGAATATTGCACCTAGTTTTGGTCGCCATGATATAAAAAAGATGCTGAGACTCTAGAAAGAGTGCAGAGAAGAGCAACAAAAATGATCAGGCGACTGGAAGGTAAAACAAGAATGGTTGCAGGAATCGCTTATGTCTAGTTTAATAAAAAGAACAATTAGCGGTGACATGATAGCAGTGTTCCAATATCTAAGGGCTGCCGCAAAGAAGATGGGGGGGGGGGGGTTTAGCCTATTTTCCAAAGCACCTGAAGGCAGTACAAGAAAGAACGGATGGAAACCAATCAAGGAGAGAAACAGCCTAGAACTAAGGAGAAATTTCCTGGCAGTTAGAACAATTAACCAGTGGAATGACTTGCCTTCAAAACTTGTGGGCGCTCCCATACTGCATATTTTTAAGAAGAAATTATACAGCCATTTGTCTGGAAGAGTATAGGATCTCCTGCTTGAGCAAGACTTTGGATTAGTAGACCTTTAAGATCCCTTCTAACTCTATTATTCTGTTATTCTTTAAAGTAAATTAGAAATTGTTAAGAGACATCTAAACTCCTGTTATAAACCTTTCCAGCCATTGAGATCTGCAGCAGAGGTGTTACGAAAATGTCATTGTCACCCTTTGGGTATTTGCCACATAGGAGAGGATTTTTCACTTTTTCCTCAAAAGAGCAGTTAAAACTGCTTGGGCAGCACTGTTAAACACATGGATCCAAGGAGTGTCAATTGATGGAAGTAAGGGAAGGGGTCTCTTATCTGTGTAGTTTCTGGCTCCAAGAAATAAGTACATATATTTTGCTAATGTCTTTTGAATGTAATGATCAGAAGGCTAATTTGAATGTATCTTAGCAGATTTGTTTAATCATCCATCTTTATTTTTACTCTGCTATAAAGATTTTACAGGATGTATGGAACAAATCATATAATTTTATAAACAGTAGTAAGAGTATTGTAAATGAATGAAAAATGCATGATTAGGTGAAAGAAAATACTGTATTCTAAGATTTTTGCAATATGTCTTTTTAATCTCCAGATTGCTGATAGTATTGTCCACAAAGCCAGAGAGACCTTGGAACGTGCAATAAAATTAGTGAATGATACAAAGAAATGGGGAGCACGGGTTGTATATGGGGACACAGACAGGTAATTAAGACTGGCTTTTTATGAAGAGGCTTGCCAGCCAGTATTGTGTTAACTTGTTTTTTGTTCTCTTAATCATGTCAGACAGGTTTATATAAGAACTTTTGAATCTATATAAGAATATAGTTTAAACAGTAGAATAGGAAGTTGGCAGAATTTCTTCTCCAGGAAAAGGCAGAAATAGAAATAAAGTATTAAAGTAAGCAGAAACAGTCTGGATATCCAGGATGCTAATTTGTGCAAGTGTGCCTGTATGCCGTTTGCCATGTTATAAACTCTTACTGTGCTGCTTAAACAATTCTGAGGGAAAATTAAATAGCCAATTCTCTTGTTTTAGCATGTTTGTACTACTGAAAGGAGCTACTAAGGAACAATCATTTAAAATTGGTCAAGAAATTGCTGAAGCAGTAACAGCTACCAATCCCAAACCAGTAAAATTGAAGTTTGAAAAGGTAAGACAAGTTTGAAAAGGTATTTTTGCACTCAAGATAGTTTTACTATTAATTTTCTCATGCAATATTTCAAAGCACTTTAATTTTATAATAATTTCATTGTGCTTATATTTATTAGACTAAATTAGGAGTCTTTCACATGTTCAAATCATGTGAAAGGTATTTCATCACACTTATTAGCCCAAATTGACTTCTACAGGTAGACTTTGACTTACAACCATTCGGTCAGCGATCATTTGAAGGGCGTTAAATTGTTGCCTGTAGTTATGGCCATTGAAGTGTCCCCACAGCCATGTGATCAATATTCAGGCACTTGATAGCCTATCCTCACTTATGGCTGCAAGGATGCTTGAACTCCCCCCACCAGCCTATCTCCCCTTCTATCTATAGCCTTTTGGCCCCCTGCGTTCCATGTCTCCTGCTGCCCTAACTGACTTTTGCCCTCTTGCTCCCGCTGTGGCCGAACATGGTCAGCCTCACTTTTCGTAAGGCAGCTGCCGGCCTGATGAAACTTTCTTTTCGAGATTGCACGTGGCAGTTTCTTCAAGAGACCTGAGGAAGATAGCCCCGTGAAGGGCCAGGATGGACATGTCTTGTGGGAGCAAATAGATGGCAAGGAGCAGCTGCTGCAGCAGTGCTGGAAGACAAAAGTCTTGGAGGACAGGGTGGCACGAGCAACTGAGGCTGGGGTTGGGGTTGGGTTTCACACTGCACAAAGGGACTTTCTGGTGCAGCATAACTCTGGTGCTTTTCATAGCTTCAGAGCTATGACACACACCGGGAAGCTCCTTCGGACAATGCGAAGCCAGGCCTGGCCGAGCCCAATAGCATGGCACAGAGGGCAGTCTTCCAGGTACTACAGCAACTAATTTTGCAAATGGAATTCTAAGCCTGTCACATATGGACATTATCACTCAAGAGTCTAAATTAAATGCTTTGTCGGAAGATTACATCTAAGGATTTTTATGAAAGATGTATAGTTTTAAAAACATTTGCAGTTTTGATACAAATTAACATTTGTTTCCCTATTATAGGTTTATTTGCCATGTATATTGCAAACCAAAAAGAGATATGTTGGCTATATGTATGAAACGTTGGATCAGAAAGATCCAGTATTTGATGCAAAAGGCATAGAAACGGTCAGAAGAGATGCTTGTCCTGCTGTTTCCAAGGTAAAATAGACATGAAGTATGCATTTTTGTTAGAGGGTTCATTCTTTGGTTGACTAAGTACCAATTGTGAAAGGAGGGATGACTTCCTTGTAAATTGTCCAGAGCATTTTAATTGTCATGATATACAAGTGTAATGTTGCAAAATGCCACCATCATTTCAATTATCTTTAAATGAGTTTCGAAAGGACAACTGAAAACATGCTTTCTTTTTCTTTTCCAGATACTTGAGCGTTCCATTAAGCTACTATTTGAAACACGTGATATAAGTCATATCAAGCAATACGTGCAAAATCAATGCATGAAATTATTAGAAGGGAAGGCTAGCATGCAAGACTTCATCTTTGCAAAGGAGTACCGAGGAAGTTCTGCATACAGACCTGGTGCTTGTGTTCCAGCTCTAGAGATCACAAGGTAGTGACAATAAGTAATAGGATGTTAATATTTCATTTGATATTAAATCATATAAGGGTGAGTAGGAAGAAATACTAGGATATCTTCAAGGAATATTGAAAGGTTTCATTTTGTTAAGGTATAAAATGTGGGGATGGGTGTTTGTAGATTCACATTTTTAGCATCAGCCGGGTCTAAATTCTATGTGTATATGTATGTATTTTAGTTATTTATGACCTTCAATACGGGTAGTCCTCAACTTAGAACAGTTCGTTTAGTGACCATTCAGAGTTGCCATGAAAAAAGTGACTTAAGACAATTTTTCACACTTAACCATTGCAACATCTCCATGGTCATTTAATCAAAATTCAAACGTTTGGCAATTGGCCTCTATGACAGTTGCCGTGTCCCAGGATTATGTTTGCAAACTTCTGAAGTCAGATTCACTCAACAACTGTGTTACTAACTTAACAACTGCAGTGATTCATTTTACAACTGTGGCAAGAAAGGTAGTAAAATGGGGCAAAGCTCCCTTAACAAATATCTCACTTAGCAACAGAAATTTTGGCCTCAATTGTGGTCGTAAGTCGAGGAGTAGCTGTATTTTTATAAATAATTCAAAATGGCGAACATACCAAATACTCCTTCAGCCTCCTATTTTTCGCACAAGCACCACCCTTTAATGTGGGTTGGGCTGAGAGAAAATGACTGGTCTAAAGTCACTCAGCCATCTTTTATGCCTACGGTTGGGCTGGAACTCAGAGTCTCCTGAGCATTAACTCCTAAATCAGAGTGGCTCTTGCAGCTTAGTTTTCTTATCTTAGTTTTAATTTATGATTCTTTCATTTGTATATTTTGCATAGTAATAATTGGCAGAACCTATGTAAAGGAACTGCAAGAAATAAATTTAAAAATAAATATAAAAATATAAAATTAGTGTATTAAAGTTTCTTTGAATTTTTGGGTTTTTGTCACTTCCACATGCAGCAAATAGATTTTGAAATCTAATGTTGTATCTCCCCACAGAAAGATGCTTGCTTATGACCGACGGTCTGAACCACGTGTTGGTGAAAGAGTTCCATATGTTATTGTTTATGGCATGCCAGGATTGCCTCTCATACAGTTGGTTAGACGGCCCATAGATGTTTTGCAAGACCCAAATCTGAGACTGAATGCAACCTACTATATAACCAAGCAGATTCTTCCTCCCCTGGCTAGGATCTTTTCTCTCATTGGCATAGATGTTTTCAGTTGGTATAATGAATTACCAAGGGTAAGTGAAGTAGTAAATATAATGCATGATTGTAACAGTGGAAGTGAAAACAATAGGGATATTTACAATATACCAATTTTAAAATGTATCAAGTTACCTGGGTTTCAGACTGAATTCAGTATTTAAGAGTGGCAAGATTTGAGCTGAATTATTCAACTTCTTTACTTCCTCTCTTACCACTTCAGATGTCAACAGACAATTTTTTAAAAGATTTTTTTTCAATACAGCTAGCGTTGAATTATTCAACGCTAGCTGTATTAAAGAAGCATGAAATTTCCAGCAGCTGCTTCGTTGTGTTAATGGCAGAAATGATGGACTTTTTAGAGAACATCGCCATCCTCATAGTTTCCACCACAATACATTTTTGAAATATTATTTCTCTGGCTCTTTGAAGACACAGATAACAGGGACTATGAAACCAGAACTGCACCAGGTTGTTCAACAAGCTACTGCAATGTACAACTGCCAACTTTTAAAAAGCAACTTTTAAGCACTGCTTGTGCACTTCATTTTTTTAGTCCACGAAAGAGCATTATGTATTTGTATGTTACAACTACTAAAGTATATAATAATATACTAAAGTACAAATAAATCATGTAGTGAAAAAGTATCAGAACAAACCTAACAGTACTGTCTGAGACAGGTCCACAAAGTACTTACCGTTTTAAGCCTCCTCCCTGGTTCCAAACAAGCCTTAAACAAATTCTAGCAGAAGAGCAAAACCACAAACTGAACAGCATTCTCCCACTATTCTAATGCATTAAGTTGCAGAGTGATAAACTTAACTGGCCAGCTTCTTAAATTGATGTTTAGAGAACTTTCTAGGGGGAAAAGTTACAACAATACTTGAAACTATACAAAGCCAGAAAATCCAATGAATCTCTATATCGCCCTTCAGTCCTTCTGAAGCAATTTGGAGGTGTTGTTGTTAGCTGCGAAGTCGTGTCCGACCCATCGCGACCCTATGGACAACATTCCTCCAGGCCTTCCTGTCCTCTACCATCTTCTGGAGTCCATTTAAGCTCGCGCCTACTGCTTCAGTGACTCCATCCAGCCACCTCATTCTCTGTCGTCCCCTTCTTCTATTGCCCTCGATCTTTCCCAGCATTAGGCTCTTCTCCAGTGAGTCCTTCCTTCTCATTAGGTGGCCAAAGTACTTGAGTTTTAGCTTCAGAATCTGGCCTTCTAAAGAGCAGTCAGGATTGATCTCCTCTAGGACTGACCGGTTTGATCGCCTTGCAGTCCAAGGGACTCGCAGGAGTCTTCTCCAGCACCACAGTTCAAAGGCCTCAATTCTTTGGCGCTCAGCCTTTCTTATGGTCCAACTTTCACTGCCATACATTGCAACTGGGAAGACCATAGCCTTGACTATACGCACTTTTGTTGACAGGGTGATGTCTCTGCTTTTTAGTGTGCTGTCTAGATTTGCCATGGCTTTCCTCCCCAGGAGCAAGCGTCTTTTAATTTCTTGGCTACAGTCCCCGTCTGCAGTGATCTTGGAGCCCAGGAAAATAAAATCTGTCACTACCTCCATTTCTTCCCCATCTATTTGCCAGGAATTGAGAGGGCCAGATGCCATGATCTTGGTTTTCTTAATATTAAGTTTCAACCCAAGTTTTGCACTCTCCTTCTTCACCCGCAACAAGAGGCTCTTTAGTTCTTCTTCACTTTCTGCCATTAGAGTGGTATCATCTGCATATCTTAGGTTGTTGATATTTCTTCCGGCAATCTTAATTCCAACTTTTGATTCATCTAGCCCTGCCTTTCTCATGATGTGCTCTGCATATAAGTTAAATAGGCAGGGCGACAGTATACAGCCTTGCCGGACTCCTTTCCCAATTTTGAACCAATCAGTGGTTCCGTGTCCAGTTCTCACTGTTGCTTCTTGACCCGCATATAGGTTTCTCAAGAGACAAATAAGATGGTCTGGTACTCCCATCTCTTTAAGAACTTGCCACAGTTTGTTGTGATCCACACAATCAAAGGCTTTAGCATAGTCAATGAAGCAGAAGTAGATGTTTTTCTGGAACTCCCTAGCTTTCTCCATGATCCAGCGTATGTTGGCAATTTGATCTCTAGTTCCTCTGCCTCTTCGAAATCCTGCCTGTACTTCTGGTAGTTCTCGATCCACATACTGCTGAAGTCTAGCTTGTAGGATTTTAAGCATGACTTTACTAGCATGAGAAATGAGTGCAATGGTGCGATAGTTTGAACATTCTTTGGCACTGCCTTTCTTTGGAATTGGAATGTAAACTGATCTTTTCCAATCCTGTGGCCACTGTTGAGTTTTCCAAATTTGCTGGCAAATTGAGTGTAGCACTTTTACTGCATTGTCTTTTAAGATTTTGAATAGCTCAGCTGGAATACTGTCACTTCCACTAGCTTTGTTGTTGCTCAGTTTTTCTAAGGCCCACTTCACTTCACATTCTAGGATGTCTGGCTCGAGGTCAGTGACCACCTCATTGTGATTATCAGGGACGTTAAGCTCATTCTTGTATAGTTCTTCTGTTTAATTTTGCCACCTCTTCTTAATCTCTTCTGCCTCTGTTAGGTCCCTGCCATTTTGGTCCTTTATCATGCCCATTTTTGCATTAAACGTGCCCTTCATTTCTCCAATTTTCTTGAAAAGATCTCTGGTCCTCCCTATTCTATTGTTTTCTTCTATTTCTTTGCACTGTTCATTTAAGAAGGCATTCTTATCTCTTCTAGCTATTCTCTGGAATTCTGCATTCAATTGGGCGTATCTTTCTTTTTCTCCCTTGCCTTTCGCTTCCCTCCTTTCCTCAGCTATTTGCAAAGCTTCCTCAGACAGCCATTTTGCTTTCTTGCATTTCTTTTTCTTTGGGACGGTTTTGGTTGCTACCTCTTGTACAATGTCGCGAACCTCTGTCCATAGTTCTTCAGGCACTCTGTCTATCAGATCTAATTCCTTAAATCTATTTGTCACCTCTACTGTATATTCAACAGGGATATGATTTAATTCATACCTGAGTGGCCTAGTGCTTTTCCCTACTTTCTTCAGTTTAATTTGGAGGTACTTGATTTAATTTAACACCTTGGAGATTCCATTGGCTCTCCTTTAAATCAAACCATACCTTCAAAACTGAAACTCAGGCTCTCAAAGATAAAATAAATTTGGTTGAGCTTTGCTAATAGTTCTTGATATATTATATATATATATATATATATATATGTGGAAAACATATGTAACCTACTAAATATATTTTGCTTTGTTTGCTGTGCCATATAGATCCAGAAAGTGTCCACAATGTCTCGCACTGAGCAAGAATGTCGAAAAGGGACAATTTCCCAATATTTTACCACTCTACATTGCCCTGTATGTGATGAATTGACTCAGCATGGAATCTGCAATAAATGTAGGAGCCAACCGCAGCGTGTTATCGTAATGCTAAATCAGGAAATCAGAGAGTTGGAGCGTAAACATGAACAAATAACCAAGGTGGGAATAAAACTGGTAGAGAACAATAGTTTGTTTAGCTTTTAGTAACTGGGACACATTATTTGAAACAATTTATGAATTTTTACAAGTGGAGTTCTGAAAGATAGAGCAGATAAACTGTTACATGTTAATTATAATTATTAGATACAGTTTTCTTAATGCATGTAGTACGGAGGCTGGAACTCTTAAAAACAGTTTAAATGCTTTCTAACAGAGTAAGAAGAAAAAAAATAACTTTTTGCATACTTTTTATGTGGAAGGACTGGGAGCTTTGTTTAGTGGCTTTACTCAGAACTTGGGGGATATTTTTTTAACTTTTCACATTTTTCTGACTTGTACTGTAATATCTGCAGTAAACAGTGATAACGACCAAGGATCAACATGTAAAATTATGTTGTCACTCAAATAATAATATTATGTAATTGTGTTTCAATGTCTGATGGATATGAAAAGCATGGCATTTTTGTGACAATGTCAAACCCCCCCCCCGCCCGAGGACACTGATTGTATAAGATTATGAGAATTGTGCTCTTCGTGGCACTTTATTATACTTTTATTAGACTGCTTTTTTCTTTTTATTTGCTCTTAATTTCTATCCAGAGAGCATTTCAACAAGCAAGAGGCATTTTACATTCAGTCAGAAGCTGTGATGTGCTGATCAGTCTAAATGTGGTCTATATCAACGTTGTATGCATTCCTTACTCCATTCCGTCAGATTTTTGTATTTTTGCTCTAAGACGGGGAGGCTTAGAAGAATTTTAACAAAAAGCTAGTTTCCCATGATTTAAAATAAAACCTGGAAGGAAATCCATAACCTTTCTGTGCATTTTTCATTTAATACAAACTTCAAAATATCCAACTTACACCATACTGAATACTTTTTAAAAATTGCATTTTTTAGAAACATGTGTTTTGCATATATCTTTTCCATCTCTATTGTTCTGTACCAATATGAGAGTATGCAGCATGTACCCTAGTGGATGTCTGTACATTGCTCCTGGTTATGCTGTAATTAGATCCAGAGTGGTAGATTATAACATGTCACTCCAAAGGAAAACAGTGGCAGATTTTTTTCCATTCCATATTTCCCACATCCCTCTCTTATTGCAACATTCTGTGCAGTTGCCTAGAGGCTCCAAGGCTGAAAGTTAGACTGGATTTAAAAAAAATCCCAGACGACTGTTGCCAAGAAAACATTACAGGTAGTCTTCAACTTACAACCATTTGTTTAGTGCCTGTTCAAAATTACAACAGCAATGAAAAAAAGTGATTTATGACTGTTTTTCATATTTACAACCATTGCAGCAACCCCAGTCACATGACACTGGGGCACTCGGCAACTGGCATATACTTATGATGGTTGCACTGTCTCAGGGTCATGTGATCACCATTTGTAACCTTCCCAGCCAGCTTCTTGACAGTCAATGGAGGAGGCCAGATTCACTTAATGACCACACGGTTCACTTAACTGCAGTGATTCGCTTAACAGCTATGGCAAAAGGATCATAAAATGGAGCAAAACTCACTTAACAATTGCCTTGCTTAGCTATGGAAATGTTGGAATCAGTTGTGGTCTAAGACAAGGACTACCTGTAATACATTAATGTAACCATTACAATTTGACCCAGGGAAACTTTTTATCTTTTAGCATATAAAAAGGTTTCAGTTATCCAGTAAGGTTGGATCACTTCATAGTCCTCTAGATACTGACAAGCATTTGAGGCATACAGTATTTTTCAGTAAAGAAACTTATGTCAGTATTTTGGAAATTAAAGACTTAACAAATGGTTGAGTCCAGTATAAATTTTATTTTAATATTTAAAGTAATGGCATTCATCCAATGGACCATGTGTGCCATTTACCATTATGCATCCATAACGGTCTTCAACACCATATTTCATTCTGATTTTCAGGGCCCACAGATCTTCAGGGTCTGTGGAAGACCATAGATTTGAAATGAGTTGGTAAGGATTTGGTGGAAATCATGTGTTTTCATGCATGAAATCAGAATCACCTTGTGTCAATCCTTAGAGCAGTAGTAGGCAGTGTAGTCACCCATATTCCAGGGCATACAATACTTAAAAGCTTTTTCCAAAATCAAGAACTAGAATCTTGAAAAATTGTACAATTTCATGAATTATCAACATTTTTAACATGTTTTCTTTCTTTTTTGATGGCCACATCACTGTTTGACCTGCATTTGAGATGTTCCTGAGCCAATCTTAGTTTTCCCAGCCTCCTTTTATTTATTTTATTATTATTTTTTAATTTATTTATTTTCTAAGAGGCTGAGAAAATTTAAAATATCTTCTTTTCTGTCTGGACTTGTGCATAATTAGTTTGAATGCTAATTATGGTTTTTTTTCCATTTAAGTGTACTTTGCATTAATTGATTATATATTCCCCTAGATATGCAAGAATTGTACAAGTTGCTTTGATCGACAGATACCATGTGTTTCATTGAACTGTCCGGTGCTTTTCAAAGTCTCCAGAGTGAGCCGAGAACTATCTAAGGCACCATATCTTCGCCAACTACTTGATCAGTTTTAGATTGCATATGTCACAGGATTCCAGGTGCTATTTTTGTTTTCAGTGTTTACCATTCTAAAACCGTCATGCATGGTCCTTCAATTTCATCTTGTCCAGGATTTTCATACATTGTTGACTTGTTCTAAAAATAATGAATGTTTGTTCTAAGTAAATTAAAAAAATACATTCGGTAATCTGTTAATAATTCATTCTTAACGATGCCATTCTTTTGCCTTTTTAACATTGTTTTATAATACAAATGTTGAAATAACTGTGTTAACATCTTGTAGACCCATTTCAGAATTTTAAAAAAAAAATTCCCTGTGGATTTCTGTAGTAATACTGAAAATCTTTGGGAAAGTGCTATTGTGTTTTATTGAACTATCAGGATGTGTGTTACTGGTATCTCATCAACTTTAAATTTTGACTGCAAAATATTTTGTAAATACACTTTTTTACTTTTCAAATAACTGACTAAAATAATGTGCAATGGATTTTATACAGTTTTAAAGTTGATTGGGATATTTCTTCATTTTGCTTGATTCCAAGTAGATTTGTTGTTTTGATGAAACTGCAAACAGTAGTAAGTGTAGCATTTTTGAAACATTTTTCTAAAATCACTGTCTTGCTTTGGCTATTAATGGGGGCATTGTGAGGAACTGTGCAAAGACATTTTTGTTATAAAACTGTGGGACTGTTGCAATACTTTAAATAAAAAAATCCATTTTTGCTTTTGTATAGACGTTTCTATTGCTTCTAAATATGCTTAAATATTTCATTATGTACTGTACAGTTAAAATTTATTTGCCATCATAAGAAAATGTGTATTTAGAATATTTGTACAACTGTATAAAATGAGAAATTATGTGGTCACAATACATTTTTTAATTGGAAATCATTTTGTTTTTAAAAATTATTGCAACCATAGTAAATTTAATAAAATCAAATAAATGTGCATTTTTAAATCTCATTGTAGTTGAACTGGAATTTTTTAAACAATATTACTAAAGTGACATGAATCTCTTTAATGAGTAGAAATTGTTCAGTGTTGCTATTCAAAAAGTCTATTACAAATATGTAAAATAAAGAGTATTTTGATCTTCTGAATTTTACTGAAGAATTTCCTGAAAGAATATGGCCCTTAAAAATATATGAGCTGGCAAACGCTATAGCCTACCGATCTTTGGAGGAGAAAAATGGGTGCAGAAATAGCTAGATTATTCAAGCAACTACAGTGAATATAAAAACTCATGAGCTGCACCATAAAATTCTGTCAATACTTGTGTTTATATGATGGTGAAAAGTAGTAGCATCACATTTATTTTCAACTTGTTGAAAACTGAATATTTTTTGCTCTAACTATAGAAATGTTTTTTTAAAAAGTGTTCATCCCAAACTAAACAGTCTAAGTGTCTTATTAAATCAGTAGCTTTTAAGTGTTCAAGGCCAAGAGGATTGAGACACCCTATACCCCAGGAAGCAATGTATTTCAGTTATGGGGGCAGCCATAGATAAACAATATCTAGCTTTTAGGAAATGGGATGTGAGGGTCCCCAGTTCATGATATTAGAACTTGGTGCTTATTGTATGCAATTGGTCAGGAAAGATAATCCAATAAGTATCCTGGAGTGACTGTACAATTTTAAAGGTAATGACCAGTATGTTGAATTGGATTTAGAACCAAACCAGCAGCCTTCCATCCTTCCGAGGTAGGTAAAATGAGGACCCAGATTGTTGGGGGCAATTAAGCTGACTTTGTAATAATGCCGCTTGGGTGTGTGTGTGAAAGCCCTAATAAGCAGGCATATACATAGAATGAAGGCTACTGCTAAGCTTGTAAGCCACCCTGAGTCTTCAGAGAAGGGCGGGATATAAATGGAATTAAAATAAAATAAATAAATAAATAAATGTACCACAGTTGTCAGACCTACCAGTAGGCAGACAAGTTTCATATTATGGACTAATTACAACTTCAAGATTGTTCCAAAAGCTGTCGTGTGTAAAATGTGTTATATCTGGTGTGAGGAATGTCACTTTTGTCAAGGCCTCCCGTAGAAAAAGGCTTGAAATAATACACCAATGAAAACTGGTCATGGTCTCCACCTAATGGTATCAACAGTTGTGCCTTGCCCCAATTAACAGCTTCGTTTAAATGTTAACAGGGAAGAAAGCTGAGTCCTATGAAGCAATCCCAGATACAACATTCATTCCCCTTGCGGGAGTCAATCCATGCTTAGTTCATAAGTGTAGCATAGAATGTTATTAGAAAGAAATTCCTAATGGGAGACAAGCACACATTGCTTTCCCTTTTGGGGTCTACGGTCAATAGTCAAACATTCAATATCATATTTATACTGTACCAACTAAAACTTCTCCAGGCTTCAAGCAAACCACAAATATTTGTTACTATCAGTATAGAAATTAGTTTCTAAGCTTTGTCCTCTGTTCATAGTGCACAACTGCTCAATTATTACTTGTAGTCTTTCTCAGAGATTTCCTAATATCATTGTGAAGAAGCAAAACACAATATAAATGGTGACAAAAATTGTTTATTTCCATATTATTCAACAACGCCAAATGAAACTATCCAACTTCGGTACAAGCAGAGCTATTGCTAATTAGTGCTTTCATTCTCTAATACTTGCAAGCAGTTCCAAAACAACAACAAAAAACAGTGGTATCAAATATTCAGAGAGATTGTAATAGGACTTATGAGAATACATTCCCTTCATCTTGGTTCCCACAAAGGTCATGGATCATAGCAACCAAAGCCATTTTTTATGTTCATTTATCAAAATCTATCAAATTCTGCAAGACAAAGATGAAAAGGACTGAACAGAAAACCAGGAAAAAATAGTGTTTTCCTCCAGCAAAAATATCCAGTGGATCTGAAGGCCTAGTTGGCTACAACCAGACAAAACACATGGAATTGTGTAGCTATAGCTTCTGGATCTTGGCTATCAGTCTATGGTTATTCTTTCACATAAGGTCAATTTATGTAACATTTGCATTTCCTCCCCAAACTCAATGTTTTATATATAAACCGCCCTGAGTCCTTCGGGAAAGGGCGGTATATAAATCTAATAAAATAAATAAATAAATATCTTTATACATCTTTCTTTTAAAAAAATACTCTTTTCCTACAAAACTATTCAATCTAGAACAGGCATGTCAAACTGCCGGCCCACGGACCAGATGCTTCGCACCAAAACCGCAGCTCACGTGATGTCGCACGTTTGACACACCTGATCTAGAATTTTTCTAATTTGATCCAATGTAAACCATTCTTTTAATTTTGCAATTCATGAATATATTAAATGAAAATGTCCAAATTTACTTTTTAATTAGATTACATTTTAGGTTCCTAAGCCAATTTCCCTAAATCAATCAGTTGTCCGTATTTGGCTTAATACTAAATTTATCTTTTATCATTTATCATTTACCTTTGTTTCACTCATTGTTCAATGCCATCAAGTCAAGCCAAATGCTTCAGCAGCTATTAAGAAGAAACACTGCCACCTTATCTTGGCTGTAGTGATTATCTATAGGTTCTTCATGTATGTTATCTCTCTGAAAATGTCTGTTTACCTTATCTGTTATTTCTCCCTATTTCCTCCAATTTTATCAAATAGATCTTTTTTCCTACCCTAATCACCTCAGGGCTTATTGAGTTGCCTCAAGGCTTATTGGTCAGGGACTTACTGCTTGCTGCTTCTGGCAGTTTATGGTATACTTAATAACCATCAAAGCTTTTTTCCTCTGTTTTGTCTTTATATTCAGCTTTCACTGTTGTAAAGGACTATTGGAAGAAAAATATCTGTTAATGTCACAGAAATATTCTCATCTGTCATGAAATAATCTGAATTTTGTTATTGCCTCCCCTCCCCAGAATTAATCATCTATTTGTCTCGAACACATATCCATTTTTAAACCTAAATAAATAAAAAACTTCTACAGCCTTACTTGCTACAGAACTGTTGAAGTCCACATGTGGCTGCAGCTGAAAAACACTATTCTTCACCATCAGGTTTAGGTCTATAAAATGTACAGCTTGTTTATTTTATATAAATAATACATTATCTTAAAATTTAGCCCTGAGATTACATTTTGTATTTTCACTTCCATTAATATTAGTTCTCC
Organism: Vipera berus; assembly: GCF_964194415.1. Classification (NCBI taxonomy): domain Eukaryota; kingdom Metazoa; phylum Chordata; class Lepidosauria; order Squamata; family Viperidae; genus Vipera; species Vipera berus. Next base: position 255,317,529 of record NC_138202.1, on the reverse strand, counting down.
TAATATTCTACTAAAAGTGGTTATTAAAGCAATTCTTCTATTTAGTACAATCTTGGAATAGAAATTTACACAACTCCAACAATCTTTCAATATCCTATTTTTTTCCAAATTCTGTTCCTACAGTAGCTTGTTTACTGTAAAGGTTCTCAAAAACATGCTCAAATATGACACATCCAATAGTTTTAATAAATTCCACATATGTATAGGCCGCTGTCTGTATTTGTGCAGCTCATGAGCCAAGAATGATAGGCAGGTGGCCCAGGCCTATTGGTGGCTTCCTTGTTGATAACAGTGCCATTCAATGGTTGCCATGCTTTCCGGCCTGCAGACCTTTCAGCCATGCCCACAGAGGCAGAGGGGCAGGATCTGACTCTCTATTGCTCTTCCTGACCCATGAACTACACAATCGAAAAACTTTCTAGAGTCAATAAAAAAAATAGTTGTCTTCTGAAAAATTTAAAAAAATTGTATATATTGACAATATTTGTAGACCAGACATTCCACCTAAGGCCAATAGCATGCTAAAATATTTTTAACCATAGGAACACAAGGAAACATGGTGTTACCTATGCCTTGTCCCTATGTGCCATGACAGAAAATGTACTGTGGAGAAGGGATTCTTCTCTTACTATGTTTAGACTAGATGGGCAAAATCAATTATGGCATTTAAGCTGCAGGCAACAGCTTCACTTGCAGCTTCTCTCTAACCTTCTTTTTGCCCCCAAATCCTTTCAAGTAGCATTTAAAAGCTCCACATCTCATGCTTATATTGACTCCAGCCCACCTGCCACTCCACCTTCTACAACTCCTGTGAGAATCTATCCCTATCAACAAAGTAAGTACAAACAGTTTTTGTCTGGTATTTATAAGTATGCAACAAGCACCAGCAAGATGCTATGATGGAGTGCAGGCTCATTACAGCACATGCATTTTACATCACTGCATTCTAATCTCTATATCAGTGTCATATCAATATAGAGTAGTTAGTATATTAAAACTTTGGAACACTATAAAATTAAACAGCTCCATAAGTATTACATGAGTAATTTCCTGTTTGGCAGCTTGCCTCTTGTAGATCACCGTCTATTGCAGGGGTGTCAAACTCAATTTTATTGAGGGCTGCATCAGCATTGCGGTTACCCTGGGGGGGGGCAGGTGGGTGTGGCCAGGATGGGCATGGCCTACTGGGTGGGCATGGCTGGAGTGCGTGTGGCCTAGTGGGTGGACAAGGCCAGCTTTACATCATTCATGTCAAGAGTGCCTATGGGGGCTTGGGCAGGAGTGGGACAGATCTGAGGGTCTCTGGCAGGAGATGGGACCAGGGCAAGTGCCAAGGCATGGTCCACTGAAGGAGCCTCGCTGTTCCTCTCAGGCCATGCAGGGGGGGGGGCTGGATGGTGGCACAAAGGTCAAATGCCCAGCCCAGGCCTCAAGCACCCGCGGCACTAAGCCCAGCCCCACTTCCCCAAGGAGGCGCCCAGCTGCACTTACCTCCTCAAGTCTGCTGCTGCTGTGCTTGCTCTCCTTAGCCAGGTTGCTCATGATGGGTACGAGGGCAAAGTCAAGAGGCCCACTCCCTCTCCATGTGAGACCTGGCTTTGTATCCAAAGCTTCCTTAGCAATAGGATGGGAGACAGCCAGGATAGGCCAGGAGGAGGGGGCAAGGGGATGGTGAAAAGGCAGCAGGGAAGGATTAAGGCAGTACTTCCCTCAGACCCTCCCTCTCCTTCCTTCGAGTGGTGGGAAAATATTTGAGATGAGGGAGAAAAACAGGCAAGAAACGCAGCTGGGGAAGTGTCATCCTTCGTGAGGAATGAAGAAATGCACCATTGCCAGGAAGTGGCCAGCACATGGCCCTCACATACTTCACATATACGGCTTGGTGGGCTCTGGTGGAGGGGATGCCATGAGCAGCATGAGAGTCGATGTTACCTGCGTAATGCTGCTCAGCCCCCAGCCTGCCTGGTTTTGGCAGGCAGTGGGCCGCTCTCCTCACAGTGCCAAGAAGTTGAGCAGGGTGGCATGAATCTGAAGAGAAGCACAATGCTGCCCAGCCCCTAGCCTGCCCAAAGTAGGCAGGGCCATGTGCTGGCCACTTCCAGGCGATGGTGCATTTCTTCATTCCTCACAAAGGGTGATACCTCCCCAGCGCGCCCCCAGGGCCGACACAGCAGGGACTGGTCCCTCACTGTTTCCAGACGGCCTTGTGGAGCTAAGACTGAATGCGTTTCAGCATAGATGGCCACCATGAAAGTGTACATTGGCTCCCGGCCGGCCTGGGCCAGGGCCAAGGAAGCAGGGGCTGTTCCCTCACTGTTTCCAGGATGACTTTGTGGGCCACATACTTTGCGGGCCAGATCCGGCACCCAGGCCTTGTGTTTGACATGTCTGATCTATTGCAATTAGTTCTTGTATGTCTTTTCCCTCTACAAATATTTATCATTTTAGAATCACATTTGTAAAGAACACCACTATAATTTTTCTATTACTTATCACTCTCATTTGCCTCTATAATCTCCATGGTTACTCACGAGTAATCCCATTTTAATGTATTTTATTTCTCTTGTCCTTTTAATACCAATTCTTTCCTGTTTTATAAAAGCTTGCCTGTTTGTTGCTGTTTTTCACAAAATAGTTAGCCTTTCCTAATAATTATTTAAAGTCTATACTGAGTATTACATCTTTGATGTTGCCCAAGGCTTTCATATTCTGGTTTTCCCTGGCTATGATAGCTTATTTTAAAAGACAACTGGATCCTTTTTCACTTTCTAACGAAAAATCGAATATTTGTACTTGATTCCCTAATAAACAAGTCTATTATTATTCAAGAAAAATCACATTTTCCAATTCCCCAGTAAATACACTCCCTATTTCATTTTTATTACAAAATTATTGTAACATTGGGAACACACAAGAAAAAAAACATATTCAAGCAATAATTGCAATACTTAAGGAAAACATACTGTAGAACAGAACAAAGTATCAAAAGGTACAAGTCAAAGTAATTTCATAGTTTTTTGTACTGTTAACTTCAACATGCACACATCCAAAAAGATGTAATATACATACACTGTTGGGAGCCATGATCTCCCCCAGTGATAGTAAGGGTTACATTCAACAATACGTAAGAAAACGCCCACTCATTGCCCTCAGGTTTTCTTGGTCTCCTTTCCCCACATTTACATCTGCACCCAAAGTGCCCTCAGAATAACTTCGTGTTTATTGGTGCACAGAGAGAAGGCAGATCCCAAACACTCAAAATTGTCTACTCCACATGTAAATTAATATTCAGTAACTTCAGTCAGCCCACTACGAAAGCTGCAGCAGTAGTTGTAGTTAAATTATCTAGTAAGAATAAGAATCATTAAAATGATCCTCATCATCACAACTCAGTCTCTATTTACAGTAGTATAGAAATACTAACAATGCATTTTAATCATACCTGGTGTTCATTTTACACTTACAAGCATCTAATCCTGGCAGTTAAATTATTATCAGTGAATATATTTTCATCAAGAGTTTTTAACAAATGATCAAAATTTCAACATTATTTGTCCAATGCTAGCCACAATAAGGCTTTCTCGTACTGGTACTGTAAAAATAATTAGCGTTGATTTTTCTTTTCACACAGATAATATTTAATAATTAAGAAAGTCACTTTTTCAATTAACCTCCCCAGCTTGATTATGTCTAAATGTTATGGTTCTAAATTCCTATAATCTTTGTCCAACACAAAGATCCTGCTGATTAGGAATTATGAATGCTGCATTCAAACACATCCAGAAGGCACAAATTGGGAAAGGTGTCTTCAGTGCACATCACCAACTCTTGACAGATTTAGAATTTTCAAATATAGTTGGGTCCACTATATCTGAACAATTTGCTGAAAGTTAATTTTTTAAAGATACCATCCGATTTTACCAATTTATACTAGAACATTTATAATAGAACATCTCTGAGGGGCAGTTTCTTAGTTTTTAATTTTAAAATTGAATTATCCAAGAAGTTACATGAACGTATCAAGTACCATAGTATCATGCTATTTAAACATAAGGTCACTTTATAGTGCAGCTGGGATGAGAACAAACACACCATTTTATTTTAAAGGATAATCCGTACTTGAAAATGCAGGTAGAGAAAAACAATCCTCTTTGCATTTTGAAATTGATCAAATTTCTGAGGCACAGATTCACCTTCCTTACCCCTTAAAGTCTTCAATGGACTACAACATATATTTTAGAAAACCCAAAATGCCATGGGATTCCTGTTGGAATTGCAGGTGACTTTTCTGCTTTTAAAGCATAACCTGAGATTATAGTTCATCACTGCTAAACTCGATGAGCAATCTTAACCTCCAGTTTATTCAATCCACAGGGTTACTATAACTATTATATCAGTATAAACTCAAATACTTTTCAGCAAGTATTTCCGTTATACAAAGTGCTTCTGAGCAAAATTTTAAAATATGCATTTGCTAATTTAACCATGACTGCGGTCATGTACTTTTTTTTTTTAAAAAAAAATCATTCGTTAACTAGGATAGAATATATTTAGGATTCAATCTAAACGCATGGAACTGTTGAGTTAGAAACACAGAGGTCTTCAAGGATTGATTTTCTAGATTTATCTTGTTTCCAGAGATGACATCAATGAATTGAAGATTCTTAAATCTTCAGCCCCTTCAGGTACAGTACATAGATTATAAACATCATTTTATAAGCCAACGATGAGTAGGACTCCCCAACCCCCAGTCCGCGACCTGGGCCTAGGTCGTGGCCCATTGGTAACCAGGCCACACAAGCAGCGAGTGTGCACATGCATGCACAAAGCTGCATTTGTGGAAGTGGCACACACACACACACACACACACACACACACACACACACACACACGAAACCCTCCCCTCTCTCCACCTGACACCCCCACTGGTCCGCCAAGCTGGAAAGGTTGGGGGAACTGCTGGAGAACACATAAATTCTGTTTATTCAAATTACAGCTTTCACTTTCCTGAAAAAATATTAAATTTAGGAAACATACTTTGTCTTTCAGTCACTCTCATGGTTAAATAAAGGGGTTCCATTCCTCTTTAGAAGTTACCACTTCCCTCATACTTTAAAATAAAAAGGACTTGCTTAGAATTCAGCAAACCTCCCACCAATATTGAAATAATATATGATCTTAGGGTTGAAATTCTGATCTCCTCAAATTGTTTTCCACTAAAGTAAGACAGCTTAATCATTCTTATTTGAACTCTTCTGTTTTTGGGATCTGATGACAAGTACAGGAGAAGAATTAAATGACAAATTCTCTGAAGGAGTCTGGCTGGAGATGGTGGTAGTAAATTCTCCTTGAATCTTCTTAGAGGTCTCTATGACAGAGTTCTTTAGTGTGTCATTCATCTCAATTATTTCAAAGTCTACTTCATTCCATTCTCTGATTTCATTATCCTCATCATCGTCTTCAGGATAAGTGTTGGACAATAAAGCTTCTTGAACTTCCCTGTCTCCAGCATCTTTCACTTTAGCATCATCGGGAGATGTCGCTAATTTATACATCACAGGGAACAGTACTGCTGTCATGACAGCTGATCCCAACGAAGTGTACATGAGCACTGGGAGAGTGGGAAAATTTCCTTGAAGGAAGCCAACCGCCCCAGGAATACACATTTCTCCTAGAGCTGCACCCATTACAAACATTGCTGCAGATTTCCCTTGAACAGTGGTGTACTGCTCTAGCCAAGAAATGCCACTGGGAAAGATAGTAGCCATTGAGGCACCATAGATTGCGGAACCAACCCACAGAGCAACTGAGTGTACATTGAAGAGGACCAGGAAGAGTGATGACACAGTAGAGCCCACGATACTTATCAGGATCATAGATCCAGGATAAGAGCAGGTAGCAAAGCAGATTGCCAATCCTCTGCAAGCTGCAAAGGTTCCCCAAAAGACAGCGTTCAACCCTGCTGCTTCTGTTTCTTTCATATGGGCATAGGTTTTTGCATAAGTAAAGATGTAGGAGCCGTAGGTGACCTCTGCTCCAACATACCAAAAAAAAAACACAGAAAGAAGTAGTACAAGAGCATGGTGATATTTTGCTATTTGGTATTTCTGCACGGAAAGTTTTGTTCTACCACGAACAGGAGTGCTCCTCAAATATAAAGCAAAGAAAAACAATGCAACAAGTAAGAGGTAAGTGCCAATCACAGCATAAGACCACACAAAATTCCAGTTCCAATGAAGCTTTGGCAACAACGTAGCACCAGGAGAATTCATAGCTGACTGGTTATCAATACTGCTACCCAGATGTATCTGCAATTCAAGAGCAGAACCACCCAGTGCCATCTTCGCCAGGATGGGAGCTACAAAAGCGCCAAGGGCAAAACTGAAATGCAAGGCCTGTAAGTGTGGACCAGCTTCTGCTTGCCACGTGTCCAAAGCCAGAACATTCCCACCTGAAAGATAAAGATTCAGGGTCAAATTTTCACATGAAAAAGTTTCATAGAGTTACGTGACATCTTCACCTAACACATGCCGTTCCCTTCCTATTCCAACTTGCATCTTTTCAAGGTAGGTACTACACTTTTGCAATTTCACCAAAGCAATCTTCTGCCTCGCTGTCTTGTTTCTTTATCATTACAGGTCATTCCCGTTTTCAACTTTGTGAAATGACCACAAAGTCAACAGAGGAGAGGGAGTCCTGTGATCCTCCAGATGTTGCTGGACTCCTTTCCCAACAGGCCAAATTAATGTGGACAGGAGTAGTATGAACTGGAATCTCTAACTGGCTGAGGAATTCTGGGAGTTGAATTCCATAAGCCTTAAAGTTGCCAAGGTTGAGGACCCCTGCTCTAGAGGCCAAGGCTGCCTATTATTAAGATGTACCAGACTAGGGAGGTCCAAACTCAACTCTATCCTCAGACATGGAAGTTCAGTGGCTGAATTGGGACTAGTTATTCTTTCATAGTCCAGCCTAGTTTCCAGGACTGCTGTGGAGAAAAACTGAAGCAGGAAGCTGCTAGAAGAAAAGCAGAATATAAATCTAACCAAAAGTAATAAAATAAGTTCCAAGAATACTGCCATTCATCTGATACTCTATTCTTACAGAAGGGCCATCTCTTCTATATGCTCTCTTCATCTTTTGATTTCTTTAAATTACATTTTCTTATGGCTACACTTTCCTATATGTTATATTTCAATGAAGCCCAACTTAGGAAGTGGCCATTTGAACTGCTCTTACAGTTCAAGAAATTATTTCCAACTTTCAGTTGGAATTTTCCTTGTTGTAACTTTAATACAGTATTCTATATCCTGCACTCTGGAACGCTAGAAAGCAGACCTTGATCTTCCAATTATTTTACTCTTCCAGTATTTGAAAAGTATTATCATATTCTCCTTCAGTCTTCTGAAGGATAAACATTCTTAATTTCTTCAAACTATCCCTAAATATATTTGTTTCTCTAAAACCTTAAATATGGTGTTCAGAATTGAACACAATACACAAACTAAAGGTTGTATGATTAAAGTGGAACTATTACCGTATTTTTCGGATCATAAGACGCACCTGACCATAAGACGCACCCTGTTTTTAGAGCAGGAAAACAAGAAAAAAAATATTCTGAACCAAATAGTACCGGTATACTAGGAAGGAAGGAGGGGAGAGAGAGAGAGAGAAGGAAGGAAGGAAGGAAGGAGGGAGGGTGGGAGGAAGGAAGAAAGAGAGAAAAAGAAAGAAAGAAAGGAGAGAGAGAGAGAAAGAAGGAAGGAAGGAAGAAAGAAAGGTGAAAGGTACCGGTAGTTTCTTTTCCCTGAATAGGTTTTCTAAGAGCAATTTCAAACAATTAGCAGTATTATCTTGCAAATGGGAAATCACTGCCAATAAACTTCGCAGAGAAACCTGCAGGGACAACTCCTCACGGCTTTGCTGGGGCAAGTCGCCTATGAGGTTTAGTTTAGCAAAAACTATTTCTTTAGCAGCGAGGTAAAAGAAAGAAAATGTGCGCGCGCAGGGAGGGGGAGGCAGTCAGAAGGCATGGCAGGCACGTCCGTATTTCCTCCCCTGCCGACCAATCACAGGGGCAGGGCGGAGAATTCCACGTCTTCATTCAATCACGTCTCTCCAATGGAGCTGATGGACTGCGTTGACTGAACGGGAGAGAAGTGTTTTCGCTTACCTTCGGACCATAAGATGCACCTCGTTTTTCCACCCACTTTTGGGAGGGGAAAAGTGCGTCTTATGGTCCAAAAAATACGGTACTTTCTATGATTTCTAAGCTATACTTCTGTTCAATACCCACTTAGAGGCTTAGCAGGATCAGACCAACTTAAGACTACCAGAGAATTATAGGGCTGCATATTATTTGGCAAGCCAACTCCATGCTATTGTTAAGAAAACCGCGTGAACCGTATCTATTAGTCTTACTCTTTTAAACAATCTTTTGGTTTTCTCCCTTGCTCTCTCGCTCAGTCCTACTCTGAGTCACTTTTCCATGTCTTTATAGTATTTCTCTTGATCCCCTCAGCAAAAACAACGATCTCCTGTAACCATTGCCAGAACATTACTGAAGTAGTTAAAGCACCTATGTGAAGAAATATTTCTACATACAAATCAACTTTCTTAGGACTATCCCAAATATGCTTTTTTTCACAAGGCAACTGGACTTTCCTGGGGGGTTTTTTGAAGACATTTCGGTTCTCATCCAAGAAGCTTCTTCAGCTCTGTCTTAGGACTCTTCAGCTCTATCTTAGGACTAAAGTACATACAGTTCTCAGTCTCTGAATTTTTACCACCACCACCCCAAAAAAATAGCATGCAAACGGGAAAAGCCAAATATAACCAAGTGGTGAAATTTAGTTTGGCCTTTAGTCAAGTAAGGAAATTTGCAGGTTCAAATGTTGTATGCACATGATACACACTTAGCAATGTATTAGGGGCATATAATTTATTATAAAGGAATGTAGCATAGTTCTACTGAACGATCTCAACATGATGGAAGGGGAAAAAAGACCATATGTGTAGTAAGTTTTTTTTTTTACCTGTATCCAGAATTCCCATTGCAAAACCAATGACGGACATCGCGGTTGTTAACAAGATGGCTTTCTTACACCACGGAATAGCATACAGACCTACTGTTGTACCCAGCATAGATAAGCCTATAAACATAAATAATTAAAAAATTTCAAATAGAACATTTTAAGAATTAAAATTGCTCGTGTTTTATTTTAAATCCACTAAATTCAAAGCCAGTATAATTTTGATTTGTATTTACAATTATTACTAAATCATGGAGAAATGTAGCTTATTAATGCAGCAGTCTTATATCAAATGAAGTCATGTTTTAGGCTGCGGTCATCAGCATTTATAATTTGGAATAATGCTACTGATCTTTATGGGGCTTTCTTCCTAATAGTATATTTTGGATTTAGGTTCAAGAAGGTTGCTCAAAGGTTAGAAAATATTGCTTCAATAGTTTAGAAATAATGCAGCATAGAAAACAATTTGCTTCAATCAATTTAAAATTGCTTATCATCCTTCCCCAAACCTTGACTTCTGCAGAATTCTGAAGAGTTTATTTGTATGCTGTCCATTCCTGAAGCGTCAAGTGACTAACAATCACAAACTTCATACAATAACACCTCCAACAATTACACAAATAAATCCACCCCAAATGAATTTTAAAAAAGAGATGAAGGAAAGCATATGAAGTCACATGACCACCACTACATCCAAATTCATAACATTCTGGGCTACATGGAAAAGCCGAGTTTTCTCTGCTCTCTAAAACCCAGGAGAGAAGGGGCTCACTATATCCAAGGCATAAAAACATCAACTGCAAATGCCCGTTTCCTAGGAGCCTTCAGGTGTCATTCTTGAACAGATGAGACCTGGCCAGAAATTACTTTATTTCATCTGACTGGATGGGCAGATGAACATAGAGAAGGTGGTCCCTCAGATAACTGAGTCTGGAGCCATAAGACTTTAAAGGTGACAATAAGCGCCTTCAATGGCATTCAGAAGCCAGTTGGCAACCAATGGAACATCCAAAGCAATGGGGTCACCCATGTATAATGGAAAATACTCATCCTTGACGAGCCTGTCATGTTTTAGGCTAGCAGTCACTTCCAAATGCTTTTCAAGGGCAGTCCCATGTACAGTCTGCTACAGTAATTGAAATAGGAGGTAAGCAAGGCTCCCTGACTCAGGAATGGTGCACAAAATGGAGCTCTGAAAAAGCCAGTTCCAAATACAACTGAAAGTCTGTAGACTGCAAAAGGAAATCTTACATAAAAAATAGGAAGGCAGTCTCATATAGCAATGCCAGTAAACTTGCATAACAGTTCAGTGGTATCTCTATGTGATACATCTTTATATATTTAAAAGTCCTTTGTTAATAAAGAATTGTGACTCTGAAACCAAGGCAAAAGGATTGAGAACACTTGAGTAAGTGAGAAAAAAAAGAATTTGAAACAATGTTCTAAATAACTAATGCAAATAAGGAAGCAATCTATAAAAATGCACTTCCTTGACCATGTTAAAGAGGGAATGACTCACCTTTTTTAGTAGACAGCATTGCTGAACAGAAAGTATCAAAATATTTCAGTTCTCTGTGCTCCTTATTTTGATATAAATTGCTTTTGAATGACTTCCTAAAGTCATTGGCCTAAGACAGGGGTCCCCAACCCCCGGTCCATGGACCAGTGACCAGGCTGTGGCATGCCAGCAACCGGGCTGCACAAACAACCAAAGCCCCATCTGTGAGATGCAGGCAACACACAAAACCACACACCCTCCAGTCCGCGGAAAAACCTCTCTTCACGGAACCGGTCCCTGGTGCCCAAAAGGTTGTGGACCTCTGGCCTAAGACTATAAGAATCCAGTCCCGATACTTTTCCAAAGAATACAGCATATTACAAATGATGCACTCATCCTGTTTTTGTTGAGGGTTTCCACTGCAGAAAGTTGGATGCAGTAGAGACATTTGATTAAATACAGCTAAAAGCCAGAGCAAAAATAGTCTGATTTATTGCTTAGTAAGACAGCAATCAGAATATTAAATTCTGAGCATTACATTTCAGGAAGAGCACCAACTAGGGCACAATCAGAAGAAAACCAAGAGCTTGTAAGGAGAAATTTAAGAGGTGACAGAATCTACTCTTCTGGAGTTTGCTCCAGATAGCTGAACTACATGATTCCAAGGTCCCCTCTAATATTTTTGTTCATCCCTGTAATGGACACACATGTAGATGAAGTTAGAAAACTTCAGGAAGAGGTTAAAAGAAAAGAGCTGATGCAATTACTGTCCCATTTCTGATCCACTAAGTGGTGGAAGGATTTTCAACTTTGTATATTGCTTTTTATCTAATTCTCATTATTGTATAATACAGTATATCCGCAAACACAAGTATTACTCTCTTAGGGATAGTTATGCAACATCTCTTCTACTAAAAGGACAACATCTATATTATTCATATTCACTTTTTTTCCACTTACCCAAAAGAAACTTGGAGTTCATGCAGTCAAAAAGTATTCCACCAATTAGAGAACCACCAAAGTATCCCATTGAACGGCCTACGAAGATATATGAAATTTGACTGACATTTTTGTTCACATTTGCAGCCAAGTCTTGAAATGTAGGTCCTAGAATAGCAATAGCCATCCCCTAGAAAGAAATAAAATCAATAGGAAATAAAAAATAGCTGTTCTTAATAAAGCTTTGCAAAATTGTTCAAATAATTCAATAGTTAACTTACAACCTTTAGAATCCTCAGCATGCTTATTTGGAAATAAGGCTGACTGAAGTTAATGGACTACATGTACCCACCCTGTTCTGTGCAGATACCATAGAATAACACAATTACCAACAGGGTGTTTCTATGAAGCCTACAAAACAAGGCCTGGCAACAGAACTAGTTCCATTTGTTGCTCCCTCCAACTTATATTGCTTAGGGTTTCTTTTCTTTTTTGGTGTCTTTAAGTCAATCTTGACTCCTGGGAACTGCCTAAACAACTCTCTGCAGTATCCTTGGCAAGGTTTTTCAGAAGTAGTTTGCCGCTGTTTGCCATTGTCTCCTACCTAGGGCTGAGAGAGGGTGACTGGCTCAAGATCTCGCAACTGATTTTATGCCTCAAATGGAAATAGAATTCACAGTCACCTGGTTTCTAGCCTGATGTCTTAATCACTTCACCAAACAGCTTGTCCCACTGTTCTTTTAGAGCAGGGCTTTTCAACCTTTTTACAGATTGTATCACTTTTAGGATATGGCATTATTTGAGTACCACCTAGCAAGGTTTCAAAAACTTGGAAGACCCCCCAAAAAAGGAAAAAAGTGATCAAGTACAGGTAGTCCTCGACTAACAACAATTCGCTTAGTGACTGTTTAAAGTTACAATGGCCCTGAAGTGACTTATGACCATTTTTCACACTTATGACTGTTGCAGTATCCTCAGGGTCACAAGATTTATATTTGGATGCTTGGCACCTGATTCATATTATGATACTCACAGTGTCCCAGGGTCAGGTGATCCCCTTTTGCAACCTTTTGACAAGCAAAGTCAATGGCAGGGCTGCTGGTGGACAAGTGCTAAGGCGGGACTTCCTTCAGACCCTCCCTCCCTTTCATTCCAATCTCCCTCCCTCCTCTGTTCCTTCCTGTTTCCCTCCCTCACTCCTTCTCTGCCTCCCTCTTATTTCCATCTCCTTTCTTCTGAAGGAAGAATTTGGAAAAAAAACCCATATTTTCCCTCTTCCATATTTTTATCAAACAAGGAAAAGCTTCCAGAGACAGAAAAGGCAAGCCGCTGAGGGAACTAGCTTAAAAAGGCACATTCCCCTTTAAGAATTAGCTATTGTCTAGAAAGGAAAGTTAAGGCAGCCTCCCCAAATAGCTCCATTCATAAGTAAATGAATGCTACAGGCAAAATCCATTCAGGACAAAAAATACTTCAAAATCCCTTGCAGCAAAACTTACAGCTAACAATAGAAGAGCAATAGAATTAGAACCCAAAATCCAACATAGGACATCAGCCATCAGACACAATAGAAATTGCCAAATGCTCCCTTAAGAACACAAAGCCCACATTGCACAAATCCTAGAACTTCAAAGTCACAAAACCACCTAAGTATCCTTCCACCCTCCCAGTTTGTTGTTCAGCTGATCCAGAACCAAAGTGCTGAAACGGGAACTTGGGAACTTTGCTTCTGCCAATAAACATCTTAAGGTAAAAGGTAAAGGTTCCCCCGCACATGCGTGCTAGTCGTTTCCGACTCTAGGGGCCGGTGCTCAACTCCATTTCAAAGCCGAAGAGCCAGTGCTTGTCCGAGGACGTCTCCGTGGTCATGTGGCCGGCATGACTAGACGCCAAAGGCGCACAGAACGCTATTACCTTCCCACCATAGTGGTCCCTATTTTCTACTTGCATTTTTACATGCTTTCCAACTGCTAGGTTGGCAGGAGCTGGGATGAGTAACAGGCGCTCACTCTGCTACGTGGCACACACTCTGCTACGTGGCACTTCTGATCGACAGGCTCAGCGTCCTAACCCACTAAGCCACCGCGTCCCCTCTCCTCTCGCTACCTCTCGCCTATTTCAAACAGCTGTGCTTCATTTTTTTTTCTTTTCTCTTAAAGGTGTAGCCTCCCTGCTGGAAAGCAAGCCCCCGGCTTTTTCTTCCAACTCTTCCTTCCTTTCCATTTCCCTTCTGCTCTCAGCCTCCCTCTTTCTCATTGCCATCTCCTCCCTCCCTGCCTACATGCCTCTCCTCTAGCCGATGCTGCCTTTCTTCATTCCTCGTGGAGGGCAACCCCCTCCCCCACTGCATTTCTCTCCTGTTTGTCGCTGCCACCTGTGTGCGCGCCCAGCATAGATGGCTGCCAAAGAAGTTGTAGATCAGCTCCCGGCCGACCAATTTGATTTCCTCTCCTCTCTCTCTCTCCCCCCTCCTCCTTCTTTTCCCGTTGGTGCAGCTCCAGCTGACTCCTCTTCCCAAGGCTCTCCCTCTCCTGCCCAAACTGCCTCTTTTTATAGCCTCTCCTGTCTCTGCCCCCCTCGTTTCTCTTCCAGAGGATGAGGCGGTAGTGCCAATCCTGGGGCCTTTGCCTCGCTATCTCGACTAGAGACCATAATAACCCTATTTAGGTGTCACAGAAAAAGTTGCAAGAACTCATCACGCAAACCACATGGATAAGGCCAAAGTTGCAACTGCTGACATCTTATTAGAAGCAGCATCTATGCTTACAAGAATAGTTGTACTGGAGTGGACTTTGTGTGATTATGCATCAGGTCACTCACACACTCAAATTCTGCACCATACCAGGTGAAATCTCCCATGAAGATTTCCCAGAATAGAGAAAATTCTGCAGGATCCTGGACACATATATCTGCCTTCATTCATGAGAGAAATTTCTTTCTCAGAAATTCTTAGACCTGCTCTAAGAGGTTTCTTTCTCAAATCATCAACTATCAAATTGTATCAGGAGGGGTTCTACACAATAGGCCTCAAGGACATCTTTTGAAAACAGATGTGTCAATATGAAAATACAAATACCCAGGCACTCCAGAGATCTCTGACCAATTTGTCTATATGGCTCAACATCTCCATAAGGAATTATTCCTGTAACATCCAAGGGCAATGAAGCCCTATCCAAAATAAATTTACCATTACTAATCAAATTTTATTATGGTCATTCACCAGCACCACACTCCAAAAAGTTCTGCTATCAGAACCTTCGTCTACCTAAGCTAAGCTTCAGTTAATTGACTTTTATTTTGTCTTCTATTGATATGTAAATTCATGTTTGTTACAATTTTCATATCACACTAATAAAAAAGGAGCCAAATAACATTCCTCCATCTACAGCATCTGAGTCCAAGCCTTTTTGTTAATCTCATCTAGTGGTATCATGAAGAACATGACCTACTCATTAACAAAAGGAAGTATTTTATTTATTCTTCAGCAGGGAAACTAAAATGCTGGTTCGAAGTCAGGGTTACCCAGCTTCAAGATGACCACAGCGTTTACAAAGTGCTTTTGAGCCAGATACTGTCTCTCATCCCAACCTAGATGATTGTTGCAAAAATGAAACCAGAAAACCTGCCAGGCAGGCCATTTTAAATTTCCAAAGCAAGAGTGGGATGTAAACATTCAGCGTCATGTAGTGGTTGTGATCATCAGCATTATACTGAGTGTATTGTACAGGTAGTCCTCAACTTACCAGAGTTCATTTAGTGACCATTCAAAGTTACATCGCTGAAAAAATGACTTATGACCATTTTTCACACTTATGTCCGTTGCAGCATCCCCATGTTCATGTGATCAAAATTCAGATGCTTGGCAACTGGCTCCTACTTATGACGGTTGCAGTGTCCCAGGGTCACGCCTATCGCCTTTTGTGACCTTCTGACAAGCAAAGTCAACGAGGAAGCCAGAATCACTTGACAACTGTGTTACTAACTTAACAATGCAGTGATTCTCTTTAACAAATGTGGCAAGAAAAGTCATAAAATGTGTGTCGACTGGCGGCCCCCAGGGGGAGGGCGTTCTCTGTGGGCGCGGCAGACCTGTGGAACCGTTTACCGGTGGAGCTCAGGATGGCTCCCGACCTTCGCTCCTTCCGACGTGACCTAAAAACATATTTATTTGAACAAGCCGGCCTGGTCTGATGGGTTTAGGGGTATTTTAATGTTATTGTATTAATTGTATTGAATTGGGCTGTAATATTTAATATTTTTTAATTTTTGTATGTTGTATTTTATTGTATTGCCCTGTACACCGCCCTGACTCCTTCGGGAGAAGGGCGGTATAGAAATTAAATAATAATAATTATTATTATTATTATTATTATTATTATTATTATTATTATTATTATTATTATTATTATTATTATTATTATTATTATAAAATGGCAAAGCAAAGCTCCCTTAACAAATTTCTCCCTTAGCAACATAGATTTTGGGCTCAAGTGTGGTCGTACCTCGAGGACTCCCTGTATGTTAGGCTTGAAGACCAAGGCCGAGGGTCTGCATTTGTTCATAGTCCAGCAGGACAATGCTTTCTCCTTAGGGAAGACAGAGAGCCCCGGGCAGAACCACTCGGTCTGGGGTGGCGTGTCTGCCGACTGCCGCTCTTTCAAGGGCGCGAGAGGGCAGCGCCCACCCCGGGCTTCTTTCCCTCCCGGGAAGCTGCGGGCCCGGCCAGAAGGGCAGGGAGCCCGCGGGGCAGCGGGTGGTCGAAAGACGAAGCCGGCTGCCACCCTGCGCGCTGCCCGGCTGGCTGGCTCGCCCGCCTGCCTTACTTCCTCGCCTCCTTACCAGGCCCAGGAAAGCGGCGCAAAGAGCAGCCGAAATGCACCACTTCGAGGCTCGCCGGGAAGCCGCCGCCGCCGCCGCCTGCTGCTTTCCCGCGCCGAGGCCACCTCCTGCCCGGCTTCTTCGACCGCTGCCATCTGCCACCTTTACAGGCGGCTGAAGGGCAAGCCGCGCCGAGCTTCCGGGTGGTTCCTTCCAGGGCGACTCTCCGGCGGCCGCTCTCTCCGCAGCGGCGTCCCCGAGGGCTCCCGCTTCTGGCGCTCCATCTTCTTCCAGCCGGGCAAAGCGGACCTGCTTCTTCACACCCCCCGCCATGTCTACAGCCGAGGGCCGCCGAGGCAGAGCCGGGCAGGCGACACGGAACCGACTAATCCCGGAGCCGGCGGCATCTTGGCAGGCCAAGAAGTGCCTCTCCTTGGAAACCACAACTCCCAGAAACCACCGCAAAGCCCCGATTTGCGGCGTCGCCGCAAATGTTCCCTTCTGTTTTCACGCCAAGCTTGAAGTCTCATGCTCCCATTGGCTACCTTCAGGCGAATTAATTCGCATCTCCGGTTATTGACGTGACCGACGCCCACTGAAGCGAAGAGGGGCGTGCCCTGATGTGATTCCTCCCGCCCTCTTGCTGGAGAGTTAAAAGTTAACGTTAGCCAAATCCGCGGAGAGAGTGCAGAGCGCCGAGGAAAGAGTATAGCGCAGCAAAGGAGATTAATCCCTTTGGTTAATCTCTTTTTCTTTTCTTCACCGTAGAGAAGCTGCTGCTGTTCCTGCGTTTCATTACGAATCGACGGAAAAAACGTATAAAACATACGGTAGGATTGATTGCCTATACCAGGGGTAGGCAACCTCGGCTCTTTTATGACTCGTGGACTTCAACTCCCAGAATTCCTGAGCCAGCATAGCTGGCTCAGGAATTCTGGGAGTTGAAGTCCACGAGTCATAAAAGAGCCGAGGTTGCCTACCCCTGGCCTATACAAAACCATGCCCGTTCAGAAATAAAAAAAAAAATCGCAGACGAAAGGACGAGTGAATAAGTCAGTCTCGGGTCTGACTGTAAGGGAAAAAGCATGGCTCGCAAACCCCAACTGGACGCGAGGGAGTGATTTGAATAAGTTGTTTGCAGGAAAGTCCGCCGCTGTTAACAGTCGGCAAAAATTGATTTGGTTGATTGACTAATTGGCTACGCGCATCCTGAGATTGTCAAGAGTCGCCGTTGCAAGCAACTCTCATTTCCCGGAGTGTAGGATTTAAAAAAAAAAAGGAAGATACGTTACGCGCGAGTCGAGGTCTGCCACGTGTACGAGAAGGAAGAGGGCCGTCCGAAGCGAGAACCGGATAGTGCGGCCGCTGATTTCCAGAGCGGTTCGCGGGACCAAGGTCGGGCAGACCTGGGAGAAAGGGAGAATGGAGGCTAATGGCCGCGTGTTAGTAAAGAGGGCTGGCAATTCAACCGAGGCTTCAAATAAAGAAATGTTCCGAAAACAAGATTTGTTTTTTTATTTTGACTCTTGGCAGGTGCAGCTGAATTGCAGGCATTATTTCCCTACCTTGCCTTGGGCACCTGGAACAAGCTTAGTCCATTCTCCTAAGTCAGGGGTAGGCAACCTTGGCTCTTTTATGACTCGTGGACTTCAGCTCCCAGAATTCCTGAGCCAGCATGGCTGGCTCAGGAATTCTGGGAGTTGAAGTCCTTAAGTCATAAAAGAGCCAAGGTTGCCTACCCCTGTTCTAAGTGGCTGAAGCAAGCAGAGGTGAACATACCATGGTGTCTGATCCATAATTTGAGAATTTTGCTCGAACTGGCACAGAGAAATATGGTTATTTTTGAAAGAAAAAGTAGAATTTGGCTCTTGTATTAAAATCTCATATTCACAGAATGGTTTGCCCTCTGTGGACATTGATAATTGATGGGTGGGATATCCTTGTGATTACAAACGTGGGTAACTTTATCTGCCTATGGAAAATGAAGCCATTTATATGCGTAGAATTGGGCTATAAGGCTGCTGTTGGTAAGTTCTAAGTTATAACAAAAGAATATTTTTCAAAAGCAGCGTGCTCTACAGGGGCTGATGGAAGTCGTTTGACCATCCTGTTTGTTGGCTAGCTAGCTCATCTTACATCTGTTATGTGCTCCTGGCCACTTTCCTTCATGACCAGAGACAAGCTCGCCTGACCAATAACCAGCCAAGATGCAGTGAAGGCCTTTTGTTTCATTTATTGCAATAAGTGGGGAGAGAAGCAATCAAAACTTGATTCTCTCCAAAGTTTCAACCCAAAATATTCCCATTTTTATAGATCCTTGGCCCTGGCCGCACATCCCTCCTCTTTCCCCATTGGCTGAGGTACTATGAGGTTACATTCTTTCCGACCACCTCCTACATATTTCCTGCTACATACCAAATCATACATCCCGTGTACATTAAAATTAAGAGATAATTTATGCAAGGTGTGTCAGTTAATATTAATCAACGAATTGCACATGCTCAGTTGCCTGGGTTCTGGCCCCCTTTTTGTGACCTTTTAGAAAAAATAGGTTCTTTCCTCTTTTGCTAGTTATCTTCTCTTACAGACGTTTTTATAGCTTGTCTTTCCTTTCCCGCTCTTTAAGACCCAGCTAATTTTTGCCTACGTGTTTCACTTAACATTCATTCTTTGTGCTCTCCTTTCCTAGTTCTCCATCCACCTAGTAAATTTCCACTGCAGCATATTCAGTTTTAAATTTCTCTTTCAATATTAAAATTTGGAGACCTTTCATTTACTTCTATCACATCTTTTTTATTTTTTAGTGCAGTCAGTTGCAGCTGTCCTTGGAACAGAGTGAAAAGAGGCCATGCTCGGACTAACTATTCCATTCTTCCTTCACAGAAAGTTGTTCTCCTCACAGATTCAATAAGAATCAGTATTATACACAGCAAATCAAAAAACAAGAAAAAAAGTTGAAACAAAAACAAGTGGAAAAATGTAATTTGTGATTGTGGACAGTTGCTCCATCAATCTAGGGTCTCCCACAATACACACACACACACACACAACAGACACAACAATCTACATCGATCTCTTTAAAATAAGGCAACGTCCCCAAACCAAGCTTATACTGCATTTAAATTTAATAATCCTAAGTAATGATTCCATCTTCATGCCCTACTATCCTGCCTCATCATGGCAGGGAAAAAATTTTTTTTAAGTAGAATAGAATAGAGTTAGAATTAGAATTAATTAGAATTAGAATAGAATCTGGAAGGGACCTTGGAAGTCTTCTAGTCCAGCCCCCTGCTCAAGCAGGAGAACCTATACCGTCTCAGTGACTGTCTCTAGCCTCTTCTTAAAAATCTCTATGATGGAGCGCCCACGATTTCTGGAGACAAGCTGTTCCACTTGTTAATTGTCCTCACTGTCAGGAAGTTTCTCCTTAATTCCAGGTTGCTTTTCTCTCTGATCAGTTTCCAACCATTGTTTCTCATCCTTCCCTCTGTTGCTTTGGTGAATAATGTGACCCCCTTTTATTCGTGACAGCCCCTCAAATACTGGAATACTGCTATCATGTCTTCCCTATTTCTTCTTTTCTTTAGACTAGCCAAACCCAAGTCCCACAGCCATTCTTTGTATGTTTTAGTCTCCAGGCCTTTGATCATCTTAGTTGCTCTTGTCTGATTTTTTTCCCAAACTCTCAACATCTTTTTTGTGATATGGCGACCAAAATTGGTTGCGGTATTCCAGGTGTGGTCTTACCAGGGTTTTATAAAGCGGTACTAATACTTTGCGTGATCTTGATTCTATGCCTCTGTTTATACAACCCAGAATTGTATTAGCTTTTTTGGTTGCTGCTGAACACTGCTGGTTCATAGTCAAGTGATCATCCACTAGGACTCCAAGGTCCCTCTCACAGTTACTGTTTTTAAGCCAGTTCTTGCCCAATCTGTACATTTGATTTTTCCTGCCTAAATGTAAAACTGTGCTATTCTCCACATTAAAACTCATTTTGTTGGTTTGGGCCCATTGTTCAAGTTTGTCAAGATCCTTTTGGATCCTTTGTTTTCTGGGGTGTTGGCTACTCTTGTCAGTTTGGTGTCATCTGCAAATTTGATGAGTTCCCTCATCTAAGTCATTTATGAAGATATTGAAGAGGACTGGGCCTAAGATGGAACCTTGTGGTACCCCGCTGCTTACTTCTCTCCATGTGGATGTGGTGCCATTGAGGACTACTCATTGAGTACGGTTTGCCAGCCAGCTACAAATCCATCTGGTGGTGATGTTGTCTATTCCACCTTTTTCTAGTTTACCAAGGAGTAGGTTGTGATCTACTTTATCAAATGCCTTTCTGAAATCTAAGTATATACTACATCCACAGCATTTTGCTGGTCTACTAGTTTAGCCACTTTATCGAAGAATGAAATAAGATTGGTTTAGCATGATCTGTTTTTAATGAACCTGTGCTGGCTACTAGTTATACATTTGTTTGCTTCTAGTTGTTCGCAGATCTGTTTTTTAATTATCTTTTCTAGGATCTTCCCAGGTATTGATGTTAAACTGTTTGGTCTATAGTTTCCTGGGTCTGTTTTTTTCCCTTTCTTGAAGATGGGAACCACATAAGCCCTTTTCCAATCCTCAGGTACTTCCCTGGTGCTCCAGGATTTATGAAAGATGTGATGTAATGGTTCTGAGATAACATCTGCCAGCTTCTTCAAAACTCTGGGATGTAATCTGTCAGGTCCCAGTGATTTATACTCATCAAGGTTGGATAGATGTTCTCTTGCCATTTTCTTGCTTATTTTAATTTTTGTTTTTAGTTGTCTTTTGCAGTGGGGTTTTTTTTTGGTATGTTGGGCTATAGTTTCTTTTTGTGTGAAGATTGATTCAAACTATGAGTTAAGCAGTTCTGCTTTCTCCCTGTTGCCTATTATTTTCTTGCCATCTTCTCTCTTTAATGGACCTACAGTTTCCTTGACTTTTTCCTTGTTAATGTGTTGGAAGAAACTTTTTTTTATTATCCTTGATTTCTGTTGCAAGTCTTTGTTCGTTCTGAGCATTTGCTTTCCTGACTTCATCTTTGCAAGTTCTAGCTGTCTGCTGATTTGTTGTTGTTAGCTACGAAGTCGTGTCCAACCCATCGCAACCCCATGGACAATGTTCCTCCAGGCCCTCCTGTCCTCTACCATCTTCTGGAGTCAATTTAAACTCATGCCTACTGCTTCAGTGACTCCATCCAGCCACCTCATTCTCTGTCATCCCCTTCTTCTCTTGCCCTCAATCTTTCCCAGCATTAGGCTCTTCAGTGAGTCCTTCCTTCTCATTAGGTGGCCAAAGTATTTGAGTTTTAGCTTTAGGATCTGGCCTTCTAAAGAGCAGTCAGGGTTGATCTCCTCTAGGACTGACCGGTTTGATCGCCTTGCAGTCCAAGGGACTTGCAGGAGTCTTCTCCAGCACCATAGTTCAAAGGCCTTAATCCTTTGGCGCTCAGCCTTTTTTATGGTCCAACTTTCACAGCCATACATTGCAACTGGGAAGACCATAGCCTTGACTATACGCACTTTTGTTGACAGGGTGATGTCTCTGCTTTTTAGTGTGCTGTCTAGATTTGCCATGGCTTTCCTCCTGAGGAGCAAGCATCTTTTAATTTCTTGGCTACAGTCCCCATCTGCAGTGATCTTGGAGCCCAGGAAAATAAAATCTGTCACTACCTCCATTTCTTCCCCATCTATTTGCCAGGAATTGAGAGGGCCGGATGCCATGATCTTGGTTTTTTTAATGTTAAGTTTCAAGCCAGGTTTTGCACTCTCCTTCTTCACCCGCAACAAGAGGCTCTTTAGTTGTTCTTCACTTTCTGCCATTAGAGTGGTATCATCTGCATATCTTAGGTTGTTGATATTTCTTCCGGCAATCTTAATTCCAACTTTTGATTCATCTAGCCCTGCCTTTCTCATGATGTGCTTTGCATATAAGTTAAATAGGCAGGGCGACAGTATACAGCCTTGCCGGACTCCTTTCCCAATTTTGAACCAATCAGTGGTTCCGTGTCCAGTTCTCACTGTTGCTTCTTGGCCCACATATAGGTTTCTCAAGAGACAAATAAGATGGTCTGGTACGCCCATCTCTTTAAGAACTTGCCACAGTTTGTTATGATGCACACAATCAAAGGCTTTAGCATAGTCAATGAAGCAGAAGTAGATGTTTTTCTGGAACTCTCTAGCTTTCTCCATGATCCAGCGTATGTTGGCAATTTGATCTCTAGTTCCTCTGCCTCTTCGAATTCCTGCCTGTACTTCTGGTAGTTCTTGATCCACATGCTGCTGGAGTCTAGCTTGTAGGATTTTAAGCATAACTTTACTAGCATGAGAAATGAGTGCAATGGTGCGATAGTTTGAACATTCTTTGGCACTGCTTTTCTTTGGAATTGGAATGTAAACTGATCTTTTCCAATCCTGTGGCCACTGTTGAGTTTTCCAAATTTGCTGGCAAATTGAGAGTAGCACTTTTACTGCATCGTCTTTTAAGATTTTGAATAGCTCATCTGGAATACTGTCACCTCCACTAGCTTTGTTGTTGCTCAGCTTTTCTAAGGCCCACTTCACTTCACATTCTAGGATGTCTGGCTCGAGGTCAGTGACCACCTCATTGTGATTATCAGGGACGTTAAGCTCATTCTTGTATAGTTCTTCTGTGTAATTTTGCCACCTCTTCTTAATCTCTTCTGCCTCTGTTAGGTCCCTGTCATTTAGGTCCTTTATCATGCCCATTTTTGCATTAAACGTTCCCTTCATCTCTCCAATTTTCTTGAAAAGATCTCTGGTCCTTCCTATTCTATTGTTTTCTTCTATTTCTTTGCACTGTTCATTTAAGAAGACATTCTTATCTTTTCTAGCTATTCTCTGGAATTCTGCATTCAATTGGGTGTATCTTTCTTTTTCTCCCTTGCCTTTCGCTTCCCTCCTTTCCTCAGCTATTTGCAAAGTTTCCTCAGACAGCCATTTTGCTTTCTTGCATTTCTTTTTCTTTGGGATGGTTTTGGTTGCTACCTGTTGTACAATGTTGCAAACCTCCGTCCATAGTTCTTCAGGCACTCTGTCTATCACATCTAATTCCTTAAATCTATTTGTCACCTCTACTGTATATTCAACAGGGATATGATTTAATTCATTACTGAGTGGCCTAGTGCTTTTCCCTACTTTCTTCAGTTTAAGCCTAAACTTTGCAATTAGAAGCTCATGGTCTGAGCCACAGTCAGCTCCTGGTCTTGTTTTTACTGACTGTATAGAGCTTCTCCATCTTTGGCTGCAGAGCACATAGTCAATCTGATTTCTGTGTTGACTGTCTGGTGACATCCATGTGTAGAGCCGTCTCTTGGGTTGTTGGAAAAGAGTGTTTGCTATGACCATCGTATTCTCTTGACAAAATTCTATCAGCCTGTGCCCTGCTTCATTTTGTACTCCAAGGCCAAACTTGCATGTTATTCCGGTTATCTTTTGGCTTCCTACTTTAGCATTCCAATCCCCCATGATGATAAGGACATCATTTTTTGGTGTTACTTCTATAAGGTGCTGTAGGGCTTCATAGAACCGGTCAATTTCATCCTCTTCAGCACTGGTGGTTGGGGCATAGACTTGGACTACTGTGATATTGAATGGTATTCAATTGGATTCGAACTGAGATCATTCTGTCATTTTGAGGATTGTATCCCAGTATTACATTTCCTACTCTTTTATTGACTATGAAGGCTACTCCATTTCTTCTGAAGGATTCTTGCCCGCAGTAGTATACCTGATGGTCATCTGAATTAAATTCACCCATTCCTGTCCATTTTAGTTCGCTGATTCCTAAGATGTCGATGTTCAGTCTTGTCATCTCTTGTTCGACCACGTCCAGCTTTCCTTGATTCATGGATCTTACATTCCAGGTTCCTATGGAGAAAAAATCTTTATAGCATCGGACTTTCCTTTCACCACCAGACACATCCACAGCTGAGCGTCCTTTCGGCTTTGGCCCAGTTGCTTCATTCTTTCTGGTGCTACTAGTACTAGCCCTCTGCTCTTCCCCAGTAGCATATTGGACGCCTTCCAACCTGAGGGGCTCATCTTTCAGCGTCATATCTTTTTGCCTTTTGGTACTCTGCATAGGGTTTTCATGGCAAAGATACTGGAGTGGGTTGCCATTTCCTTCTCCAGTGGATCATGTTTTGTCAGAACTCTGCTATGACCTTTCCGTCTTGGGTGGCCCTGCACGGCATAGCTCATAGCTTCATTGAATTACGCAAGCCCCTTCACCACAAGGCAGTAATCCATGAAGGGGGTCTGCTGATAATCGCCCTATAATAATAATGATAATAAACTGTGCAGCCATGCTGGTTTCTTCTTGAATTTCTTGTTTTTCTTTTTCAGTGGTATTGTGGTGGTCTGGGCTTTTATGATCGCATTTTTCAGAGTTTCCCAAGATTCTTGGGTTGTTTTCCCCTTTAGGATTTTCATCCATGGGATCTTTCATAGGTTCTCTCTGAGTTTGTTAAAGTATTCTGGGAGTATACACCAAAAATATGTACTCTCAGCAGTGTCACAGAAATGTAAAAGTCATCCCAGCTGCTCAGCTAAAGCACAGGTGTCAAACTCGCCATATCACATGACGTGTCGCAACATATCGCAACTTTTTTTGCATTGCTGGAGCTGGGGTGGACACGGCCTCCACATTATGCAACCGGCTCACAGTCCAGCAGTTTAACACCCTTGAACTAAAGCAAACAGGTAATATACTGGGCAGCAACTATTTAAGAAGATGCTGGAGGTGAATTATCACTTTGATCACAACAGAAAAAACGGAATTTCATACTGCATGGGAGAAGGCAATGGTAAATCACAATGAAATTGTAAAGATACCATTTTAATAACAGTTGTCCAGTCTTACTCTCCAACTACCAATGCAGAAGGTAGTAGGTCTTATGGTCACTTTCAATCTAAAACTGAAAACATCCAAGCCAGTTTGGTTGAGCATTTAAGGCACCAAGTTAGAAAGCAGCAGACCATGAGTTCAACTGATGCCAACCATGACAGCCAGCTGGGTGATCAAGAGCCAGTCACTCTCAGCCCAAGTCACTTCACAGGGTGTTGGATATGTTCACTGCCTTATTTGTAAAAATAATAAAGGTGGAATCAAATAAAAAAAATAAAAATATATATCCAAGCAACATGAGCTGCTTCCAAGTGAGAAACATTAAGGAGGAAAAGTGGATTGGAAAAATGGATTGGATAAGTGGCCTATAAGCTGACATGAAGCAGAAAAACATCTTAGATTAGAATAATAAGCTATCCAATCCAATTATTTCTTCATTGCCGTCTTCCGGCAGCCAAAATGATGCCAACGTACATGATTATATCCAAATGGAGTTCACAAAAATCACACTGCATTATTGGTGCAAGAAGATGGAAGAATTCAATCATAGTGTAATAGGAAAGCTATGGCCAGAGGCTTCCCACAGAGAGGGCCTCCTCAGGGTGCCACCGATCAGAGAATGTCGATTGGTGGCCCCCAGGGGGAGATCCTTCTCTGTGGGCGCTCTGGAGCTGTGGAATCAGTTACCGGTAGAGCTCCGGATGGCGCCCGATCTTCGCTCCTTTCGTCGCGATCTCAAGACGTTTTTGTTTGTACAAGCCGGCCTAGCCTGATGGGGATTGTGGGGTTTTTTATTTTTTGTATTCTTAATTTTATCTTTGGGGTTTTATAATTGAATTGTAATTGTTTTAAATCTGGGCAATTATTTAATTTTTTTTAATGTTTGTATTTTGTATTTTACTTTCGCCCTGTGAACCGCCCTGAGTCCTCAGGGAGAAGGGCGGTATAGAAATATTATTAAATTAAATTAAAAATTAAATTAAATTAACTGGAACAGATCACAAACTGCTAATGTGCATCTTCCAAGTCAAGCTAAAGTGGAAGAACAAAGCCATCCAGTCTCCACCATACCACCTTGAGTGTAAGCTCACCATTTTCAAGGGGAGGATCAGGAATCACTTAGGGAACTAGAGAAACTGAAACAAAATCAAGGAAGTTGTTAAGGATTAAAAGAAACTGTCAAAAGACCAAGGAATAGAAGAAATCAAGTTACATGTCAGAACAAATGGTGGAAATTGCCAAGAAGAGAAGCAAATTTCAAGAAAAATAAAGCTCTTGGAAAGGCACTTAGGAAAGAATTTCTGAAAGCTGTTAGACGAGACAAAAAAATGTTAATGCAAAATATTTAAGGACATCAATCAAAACTAGAGACACACACACAAAAAAACAAGGAATGTTTTCCAACTGGCTACAACATGTTGGCAACCATCCTTAGAACTGACCATGAAGTTAATAACAATAGTTTTTGCTTTTTAGAATGAACTACCAACAAAGGAATTAGCAAATATGCTATAAACTAGCACTATATTGCATAGCAATGAAGACCCTAGAAAATATATTCAGATGCCATATTATCATGCAGACACAGAATCGTGCAAGAAATTTCAAGAAGCTGAATAAAAAAGATTACTGACACTTTGAAAATAACTCCTGAGAATGCTATAGATTGCCAGAAAACTAACAATCGGATCATAAAACCAATCAAGTGCTTACTCAAAGCACAAATTATTAGGCTCAAATTATCATTATCATACAATGGACACACAGTGCAAGGATCTAGCTCGCTTGAGAAGTCCATAGTGCCAGAAAAGATTGAAGGAAACAGAAAGATAACCAGTAACAAGATGAAAGTATTTTATTAGAGCAGTGATGGCTGCATCAGGAGATCTGAATGACCAGGGTAAGGGCAGATGTCCCAGAGATGGGCCATCTGTGCAGTCACTTAAGATTTCACAATGACTTGATGCATAATCAGTATTTACTTGTTAAAAGCTGGCTGGGAAATCAGTGATCTATTTTCCTGACTTCCAATCAAGATTGTTAAGGCTTCTTTTCATTTCTAGATTTCTATCAGCCATGGAAGAGAGCTGTTCTCAGTACCCTGAGATAGAGAGACAAAGGCAAAAAAAAAAAATGCTTTCGGTGAATGCCTATCTGGTCAGCAATTTTCTCAGTTTATTCAGCACCTGGAGTGATGTCAGCTTGTTTTTCACAATTTTCTTCAGCTTCTGAAGGCATAGAAAAGGGAATTTTCTTGTTTACTACACAGGATACACAGGATAATCTGCATGGAAATACAATTTGTTTTCTGTGCTATTAGTGATAATTATTCCATGCCTATACATTGAATTGTTAAGATCTCATCTACTAATATGACTAATGCAGACAATTTAATAGGCAGGATTTTCTCCTTCAAAACCATCCGTGGTTTAAGGCCAGGATATCTGCAGGAAATCCAGTAAGTAAAAGAGGCTCCTTCCATGTCGCTTTGCTCAGAAATGGCCGCTTGCAGCAGCCATGGAAATGCACTTTTTCTTCATTGCCCGCCTCCTATCTGGCATCTAGAAAGCCTAGAATGGACCAGATATTGATACAGATTTGGGGGGGGGATACTTTTGTGCCCCTGGTGGTGGAAATTGTTTTGAACACTAGTAAGGTTCACTGTGAGGGACGCGGTGGCTCAGTGGGTTAGGACGCTGAGCTTGTCGATCAGAAGGTCGGCAGTTTGGCGGGTCGAATCCCGAGTGCCACGTAACAGAGTGAGCGCCTGTTACTCGTCCCAGCTTCTGCCCACCTAGCAGGTCGAAAGCACGTAAAAATGCAAGTAGAAAAATAGGGACCACTCCGGTGGGAAGGTAACAGCGTTCCGTGCACCTTTGGCATCTAGTCATGCCGGCCACATGACCACGGAGACGTCCTCGGACAAGCGCTGGCTCTTCGGCTTTGAAACGGAGATGAGCACCGGCCCCTAGAGTCAGAAACGACTAGCACACATGTGCGGGGGAACCTTTACCTTTACCCTTTTTTAAGGTTCACTGTGTTTTACTCCAAGGATCTTATCAGTGTGATGTTTTAAATGTATTTATGTCATCCTTTGTATTTTAGTTTTAGTCCATATTACAAAAGGGGGAGTTGAGTTATCTCTTTGAATTGGTTTAACTATAGCAGCCTATAAAACCTGTAAAATAAATATCCAGCCAAACAAGCAGATGGTTTCTTCATCATTTGACTAATGATTTCATATGTGTTCACATGCTTCTTTAAGAACTTTAGTCCAGTTCCTTTTGGGACTTGTAAAAAAGGGGAAAAAAAACAGTTCAACAATACAGAAATAAAAAAGCTGATCCAACAAAAGGCAACGATAAATTCTCTCATAAAAGTAATAACTAAAATTTGCTGTCTATGATTGGTTTGTTTTCTCAACAAAACATTACAAAATTATCTTTCTTAGAAAAAATGTTTGCTACAATCTAAGGAAAACAGAAAATGTCTAATTTGATTATGATGATGCTCTGTAGATCTCTGTGAGAAATGAACAAAAATATAAAACAATTTCATATGTGCAGGCATCTCAACAGCCTGTGGACAATATTTTCTGTCTGTTTAATGCTGTAGTTGTACACAAACACAGACATACAGACGCACATACCTCCCAGAAATGAAATTCTTTATTGAATATGTTCCTCTTCCATAAACATAACATAAAATTGGTTGAAGTACTACCTTGCTATTTCTAATAAACAAGCCAAAATCTTGAATGAGAATAGAAACCATTCCATAGGTATCTTTTATTGGTAAATATAGACAAAAGTTTTGCCTAATTGGCACTTTTGAATCTCCTTTGAAGAAGGCATTTAAATTCATTTGCTACATTTCTGTGCCCCACAAGAGCCCTGGAGCTAAAGAACTAGAAAGAAAAAGATGCTGTAATGATCACATTTATTTAGATAATCAATTTATTGGATATGGCAGCCCAACTGACAGATTGTGACTTTGGGTGGCTTACACAGAAGTAAAACAGAAGAAACAAGAACCACATAAAACAACAGAAAACAGAAGAAAATGAAGCCAAACCAAAATTATAAATCATTGAAAAATAATTAAATACCTTGGCCCCAGAGGAACAGACAGTTTTTCAGTGTAATTGGTGCACAAGATGACTTCTCAAGTCCAAGACTACCCCTAAATGGAAGGTCACCAGAACTGGAAGCCACAGCAACTTGGTCTTGCTAGGATTTTGCCAAGTGCGTATACTTGTGTGTACATTGTATATCTTCCATTTAGTGGGATGCAAGCGGCAGTATTTTGGCATGCAAGCTAGTCTCTTAGACTTTAGATAACTTAGCCTGCATCACATAGCATGTATGCATCAAAACACACCCCCACCCAATCAGAACACACCCACCATTCAAAACACACTCCCACCCAATCAGAACACACTTAATCCCCCACCCAATCAGAGCACACCTCCACCCACAGAACACACCCCCTCTGGCAGTTTAAAAAAGAGGAACAAACAGCCACATGCTTCTCCCAGAAGAAGGAAGCAGAAGCCACCAGCCTGATGATGACGGATGGGATTCCATCGAAACGTCGCTCCTACACCTTTAGTTCTACGCGGGGAAAAACCCGAATAACCAAAGATATATATATATATTTTTAGAAAGACCAGTAGAGTGGTAGAGGCGGGTTGTTATAGCCTCATCTAGTGACAACATATGTTAGATTGTGACTTGGGATATAAGAGTATGGAGTAATTGATTAAATGAAAGAAGCAAATATAGTATGTTACATGTCTGTGAAACTAAGGGCTTATCTACACTGCCGAGGTGCCCTGTTACTAGGCTCTTCTGTCTGCTTTGGCTGGTGTCCTTTAATACGAATCCCAGCAGCTCACTGGCTACATCTTAAAGATAAGAGTGGCCCTCACAGCTGAATCAGTGGTTACTCTACTGTGTGTTCCAGAACAACCTTCACCAGGAATCCTACAATATTACAATGTTTATAACACTGTTAACAAATGTTGTAGAAGGTTGCTGGTTTGGAACTTGGTAGATTTTTTAAAAAAATTATTGTTTTATTTCCCTGAGTCATTTATATTTCCCTGTGAGTTTTAAAATGTTGTAAAGCTGCAACATTTTTCATTTTTCCAGTTACTTAGGGTAGTCGGATTTAACCCTCAGGTCCAAAGGGGTGCTTTCTACTTCATGACTGTAAAAATGATGAAACGTCTATTAAAGCATTCTTGCTAAAATTCACTCTAAAGGATGTTGGAGACCAAAGGAATAGTAAAAATTTATTTTAAATATGGTTGTTGTGTCTATATAGGCATTTTGATGCTTTAACTTTGTATTTATCCATTCTGCTCATCTTATCTGTCTTCTATCTATCATATACAGTATGTCTAGTAAGACCTACCCAGAAAAAGGAATTGGAATCTACTTTCCTAGAACAGGAAAAATGGGAGATAGCACTGCAGCAAGATTATTCCCAAGGGAAGGCTGTGGTAGTTTGTTAGGACTCAACACCAGCAGATTGACAAATGTCTCATTCTGACAGGATTTTCTTAAACCAAACAAAAATCAAGAAGTGAATGAAGATAATCTAATATTCTGGAGTTGATGAATACATGCATAGGAGATTTAATAACAAATGAAAGCTAAAATTATGTCAGAAAGGGTGAATTGCTGTAAAAAAATGTTATACATACTTATCAAATTAAAATTCAGTAAGTTGACAATAGCTGTAGGTTACATTCTAACGAATGATGTACATGCCAGCGATGAGTTTTAGTAAAATCGTGCAATGTTCTGAATGAGAAAAAATGTTTTTGTTGGATAACATCAATGGATGGGTTTGAACAAGGTGAGAGAACACAAAAACAAATTAGCAATTTATAGACCTAAGAACAAATGAGAATGGTGACTAGTGAGTGTGTGCTTAGAAAAATCTGTTTCAAATATGTGGTTTAAATATGTTTATTCATGTGAAAACATAGCAAAAAATGATTATGATGAAAGGTCAAGAGGATTAGTAAAGAATGCAAGGATGTAGAGACATTGTGTTTATGAAACTACCACCATTTTTGAATAGTGTGAAGAATGGATTTGAGGGGAAAAGAGAACTTAATGGGGAAAACCTTAAAACAAAATATGACTGAAACTAGAATGACCACAGTAGGATAATAAGTCCTCCATGAAAAATATGAATGATAAGGTGAAGGTTATCTAGACACTGGAACAGAATGAAAACACTAATGCTGAAGGATCAGGCTAGGGGCAGACCGTCATGGAGAAAATGTGTCTGGCTGATAAAGGGTTGACACTCACTTGATGGCACATAAGTAATCACTGAGTTCTGCAGAAGTATGTGATGTAATGCTAATAGGTAGCATAAAAATGTAGTTGATAGACTTCATAATGTGAAAAAAGAAATATAGTTGAAAAAATGCAGTCAGAGAGCAAGGAGCATTCAAGAATGAAAGAGGAGAGGAAAAGTCTGATGGAACTAAAAAGATTACTTTAGAAGTGGGTGAAAATGGCCAAATACGGACCCTCAAATAGAATAACAAAATAACAGAGTTGGAAGGGACCTTGGAAGTCTTCTAATCCAGCCCCCTGCTCAGGTAGGAAACCCTATACAATTTCAGACAAATGGTTGTCCAATCTCTTCTTTAAAAACTCCAGTTAGAGCACTCACAACTTCTGGAGACAAGTCATCCCCCTGATGAATTGTTCTAACTGTCAGGAAATTTATCCTTAGTTCTAGGTTGCTTCTCTCCTTGATTAGTTTCCATCCGTTGCTTCTTGTCCTGCCTTCAGGTGCTTTGGAGATTTAGGTGGAGAAACAGAGTGAAATAATTTGAAGTGATGAAATGCTTTAGCATGAAACTAAATCGGATCTAATCACATGTTTTCTTATCTTGAGGTGTTAATTGGGAAGAGCTCACTTATTTCTTATTTTACACACTGCATAATGTTTCTTACGCAGGTAAAAAAATGTATGATGAGTATGTACATACATAGTACGTAATGGATGGACAGTTTTCATCCTTCAGTGGAGGCCTAAATAGCTACCAAGATGAACTGGATGCTGCAAAATGTGTCTGTTGGGAAAAAGGGTAGAATACCTGGAAAGGCATATTCAGCCAAATGCAGCTTTAAATTCAAAATACTGAAAGGTAACCCATGTGGGTGTTGCCATGTCATTC
Organism: Vipera berus; assembly: GCF_964194415.1. Classification (NCBI taxonomy): domain Eukaryota; kingdom Metazoa; phylum Chordata; class Lepidosauria; order Squamata; family Viperidae; genus Vipera; species Vipera berus. Next base: position 255,285,143 of record NC_138202.1, on the reverse strand, counting down.
TCAGTATTCATCTTGCTGGTTTCTGCTGTTGGTGCAGAACACAGGACCTGAGCAGGTTAGAATCAGAATCTGGCCTTCATCCACAGGATTACTATTTTTAATAACTGTGCTATGCACAGGAAGGACCAGAGAAATGCATGACAGTACTGAAACTCAAATAATGCTATCTTAAATATGTCTTTTGATTTGAAATAAAACTACAAAAAAAGCAAATTTACATGTAAAATTGCTGAACTCAATAATAAACTCAATAATAAAAACATGCAAATAAAACTAAAAAAATCACGTCAATGTACTTAACATATGTATAGTGGTTGACTTACAAACATTTGTTTAGCGACCAGTTGAAGTTACAAAGGCACTGGAAAAAATGAATTACAACTGGTCCTTACATTTATGACCATCATAGAATCCCCACAGTCATGTGATTAAAATTTGGGTGCTTGGCAACTGGCATGTATTCACAACAGCTATAGTGAACTGATTCATATGATCATCATTTACATAAGGGGCTTCTAACAAGCAAAGTCAGTGGGGGAGGCCAGATTTACTTAATGACTGTGATTTGCTTAACAATCATGGCAAAAAAGGTCATAAAATTGGGCATGACTCACTTAATAACTGCCTCACTTAGCAACAAAAGTTGCAATCCTAATTATGGTCATAAGGTGAGGACTACCTGTAATTTTAAAATCTTATTAACAAGAAATTGATTGAACTATAATTCCTAGGCACTAAATGACATGACATTCATGTGTTTCCACACCTACTTTCCCATATACACATGAACAAAAATCAGCCTTTAATTGAATTATTCAGTATGAGATAGCCTTAACTTTACTATAGTACTATCTATATTGAGACTTGAAGCAATACAGACCAGAACTGTTAAAAGCTTTAAGCAACAGAAAATTTACAGAAAACTAATAAGTATCACTATTGCATTATAAAATTCTGTTTTATCCTGCACATATCAATATTGTAAAAATAAATGCTCCAATTGTAGGTTATGTTAAGTATTGGTATACATTTGGATTAAGCTGGATCTCGTATTCCTTTTAGAAGCAATATGCCGCGGACTGAATCAAACAAGGCCAAACCTTCACCAAGAAGCAAACCACACAATGAGGCATTTGTAAATTATTCAACTTGGGAGCATGCTAGAGAGCAGATGTCATTTTGCAAAAAATTACCACAATTTAAAAAATTCTGAATCTACCTCCCCAGAACTTTTAAAAATTAGCAGTAATAGTTTGAAAACCATTAGATGCTACTAAAAATTCCATCTGAATCATTACAAAAGTGAAGGGACTGGGAGAAAATCAACGGATAAGACAGGACAGATCTTGACTCCCATTCATATGTTTCCCTACCTACACATTCACCTGCATGTATTTGGTCATACCAAAAGTCGGAAAGTTTGTAAATGCAACCAAAAACAGCTGAAAAGATTTCTTGATATTATTTCCACACTGCTCAACCATAGCTTTGCCAAAAAGCATGATCATGGTGCACTCAGTTTATAAACGGAAAGCTACCTAATTTTATAAAAATAAATTCAATCTGGTAGAAAAAATAGCAATATTAAATAACAGATTCTGATTCTTTGCTAGGTTTCTCAAATGAGTCCGACACAGGGGGGCTTTTGATTTCCAGCATTTTTTCTGTGGTTTCTCCATTCACAGCTGTAGCTTGTTCTTTGTGTTTCCTCTTTGCATGCACCCATGGGATAGCACATAATATAGTTCCTCCAATAATAGGTGGAACTCCTGCTAGGTAGAATGCCACATCGTATGTGCCGAAATGATCCCGTAATTTTCCTGGAAAAAGAAAAAAAAACCAAAACACTAAGATTAACATTCAAACAAGCGAGATAGCTAGATTTTTCAGCAGGTTTTTAAAATATGTCAATAATCCTACATTCACTATGCCTACAATAATCATCCAACCGAAGTCTATATCCTGTAGCTTAATAAAACATTTCCTTTCTTCAAAAGTAGTCTCAGAAAGGGGGAAACTACTATTGGATCATATACAAATTGGGCTCAGGGAATTGATATTGGAGGTGACTTTCTCCAATCCCCCTTGTAGTAAATATTTTTATGCCATTCCAAAAGAATGAATAAGGAGAAATTCAGAGTTCTGTTTTCTCCAGCAAGAAGCCTTTACTAAATCCTGCTTCTTCACTGATGGTGATTTTGTCAGTGCCGATGATATGACGTTCAACTGTTCCAGTTGTTTTGGAATTGCTCCCAAGGCATCTGTTACTATTGGTACTACCTTCACTTTCTCATTATTATTATTATGGTTGATCTGGATTTGGCATTTTTATCAACCTATCAAATCCTTTCCTAGGATTTAAGATAGGCAGATGTTGTTGGAAGGTGATGATGATATTAAATGTATTGTGGCCACCTAATCTAAAGAACTCTGGGCAACTTACAATGTATTAAAATACACAGTTAAAATTAAAAACATAACAGCAGAATTACTACTTGATATGCTTTTTACATATTTAATTAAACATTTCTGCCTACCTGCAATAGGTGGGCCAACTGTCATTGGTATAGACATCAAGCCCAAAAGGAATCCAATTGCTTCAGAAACATGATGTGCGCCAACTAACTCAAAAGCAATCGGTGCCATGATACTAATGAAACATCCATCAAAAAGGCCCATAATAAGGCAGACAACAATAAGAGCTTCAAAGGAATTGCATAATGGGATCATCATAGACATCAGGCCAATTAACAAAAAGGATATCACCTGTACAAGAGGAAAAGAAACCATAAAAAACAGGGAAGGAATTCTATTATTATATCCATTACAAGTGATTTTTTCCATAAAAATTGCTGGTAGCACTACCTAGGTCAAGCTTGGTAGTTCGTAAACAAATCTAAGCAGGATCTGACATAGTTATACTTAAATTCCTTATGTTCCCCAATACAAGGAGATTCCAAAGTAGTAAACTAGGGAGTAAGAAAATTATAATTACTACTATAAAGAAAGTAATACCAAACTACTTTTTATTGTTATCAAGAAAACTAAATTGATGTGTCTATGTAGTAATCAGAATTCTATTTGACTTAGGAAAGTGTCCTCCATTTATTTAATTGTATCCACTTGCTGATAGAAAGTTCTTCCATCGACAGATGAAGGTATCTATGAAAAAGGTAGATGATTTTCACATTCCTTTTTTCTCTGCAAAGCCCTCTAACAACTTTCAATGTGTTCTTCGGACACCTCAGGGCATCTTTGGAAGATTGCATGTGCATTGCCAGAGAAAGAGAAATTAATTAGCATTTACTCTCTTTTTTTCATATGGAAGCCAGTACTGGAGCAAAGGGCCTCCTATGAGTTGAGGGACATCATTAAAAACATATTTTGGTTAATTATTTATTGTAAAGTGTCCACATTATTATTTGCAACACTACTGTTACAAAGGCATGGCGTAACTCTATGATGTTTTTGAGGTCTAGTCTCTTCTTAGGCATGAAAGCCGGCTGGGTGACTGGGCCAGTCACTCGCTCTCTCAGCTAACTCACCTCACGGAATTGTTCTTGTGAGGAAAACAGAGGAGGAAGGAGTATAATGTATATCTGCTGTCTTGAATTATTTATAAAAATAAATGTGGGATATCAGTGATCCTTGCTTTATGACTGGTCTCTTAACAACCGTTCAAAGTTTCGATGAACCTCCCCAGAGCTACTTATGACCAGGTTCCAGAGTTCTGAAGGCCACACACACACTCTCTCCTGCCCCTGCAGTCAGATGACTACACTTAGAGTGCTTGGCAACTGGCTCACATTTAAAGCTGTGACTGCAGTATCCTTCAGTCACAATTTTTACACTTTTTGCTGGTTTCTGGTTTTTCTTCCAGTTTCCAGCAGAAAAATTAATGTGGCTTCACTTAACAACTGTGACATTTGCTTAATGACCACTGCAGAAAAGACTGTAAAATTGGGTGTGGTTATGTGGTGGTCTGCTTAACAACCAACACATCTTATGACTGTAATTCCAGGGTCAATTATGGTTATAAGTGAAGGGCTCTGTGTGTGTGTGTGTGTGTGTGTGTGTGTGTGTGTGTGTGTGAGAGAGAGAGAGAGAGAGAGAGAGAGAGAGAGAGAGAGAGAGAGAGAGAGAGAGAGAGAGAGAGAATCACATGGAACAACTCTGAGAATTCATCCAGATGTGTGGTCTGCAACATCATTCAAGTGCAGGACATCCAGCCCTTTCCTTTGTTTCCACTGGTTCCGCTGGGTGAGAACTATGGAAGGTGACGTTCTGCACTTGGAAGGTTATCAGGACAAATTGTCCTCCCCTCAGCAGTAGGAACACCAAAACATCTACAGGAAATTTTGTAATAGATGAGATTCAAAGTTGGAAAATAATCAATTTTAAGAAGGATGTGCAATTTCCTTTGAATAAGTTACATTCCCTCTAAAAAAGCAAGGAAGAAGAAGTTTGGAAATGCTCTTACGCTCCACAGTTTTACTTAAAATTGAAATGGCAATGGCCACAAGGCCAGGGAATTTTTTCCCCATTCTTAGCTGATTTGGTAACTGGATTTTCCCAAGAAAAGAACCAGGCCTTGCCTTAGTGATTTATGCTGTGTTACTGGCTTGTGTTCTTTTTCCTTTTAAGACTGGATTGCTGAAATATGTTCTTTGCAAGACTGCCTTAAAAGATATTTTAGAGTGTTTAGGTAGAGAATGTAGAAGGTTGCTTGTGGGAAATTGGCAAATGCAACAGGTTACACTTAATCTGTAGAAACTGCATTAGCTGAAGGTTGTCTCCAGGCCCAATTTAAAAACCTGCTTTCAGCCTTCACAGACCTAAATAGTATGAAGATCTGCCTAATGCATTCAGGCATACTCCGCTGTGTCAATCAAACACAGAACAGCCCATCATTAAGAGATGTCTTCTTAAAATTTCAGGCTGTCTTTTATTTAAAAACTGGAAGTTTTTAAGAAGAGACTGGACAGCCATTTGCCTGAAATGGTATAGGGTTTCCTGCCTGAGCAGGGGGTTGGACTAGATGACCTCAAAGGTCCCTTCCATCATCATCATCATCATCATCATCATCATCATCATCATCATTATTATTATTATTATTATTATTATTACAAGGTCTCAATTCTTTAAATATTTTAAGAATGTTCATTTTCTTTTGTTTAATAATAAGATGGTATTACATTATTTGTTCATGTATGTTAGATGTTTGGACTCTATGAGAGTATTAAACATTGATTTGTGCTTTAGATTGTAAGCCACCCTGAGTCTTCGGAGAAGGGCGGGATATAAATGGGATTAAAAAAAAATCCTGAAAAGAAGTAATGGCTGTCACAATGATACAGTAAGGATAATTAATATAACAGTAATTTCTACTTTCCTGTAATTTCTCATTTCCTGTTAAATGCATGGTCACATCCAGTCATGACTTGCTCTCACCTTATCTTGGGTTGTTTAGCACAATATCCTAGTCTGGCCTAACAATTGGATATATCCTGCCAGTTTCCATTTAAGTTCTAAGCAGATATGATCTTGTTTAGTTTTCTCAAGATTAGTTACAGTCAGCTAAATGATGCCACCCGGTGTGACCACAACAGCATTAAAAGAATGAGAGTAATTTTCTGCTCAACTCATCCAAACGTAACATGCTGCCCAAGCAGTGTGTGCCAGCCCAAGTCCAGTATCCTGTCCATTGTCCCATGTTGTTTCTTGTAAGTTTCATATCTTTCGGATAAAGTAAGCATGCCTACGTTTGACTTGTATCTTTTAAGAAAACACTTTATACGTTACATACTGTATAAAACATATGCTGTGCTAATATTAAGATATTGGGTTTCAAGATTTCTGCTAGGCAAAGAGTCCTTCATTGTTGATCTAATCCTTTTTTCCTTATATCCTAGCAATGAGACAAATAAAAAACCTCAAATGAAAAACAGTGAATGCCTTGTTCCTCTTAGGTGAAACTCCAGTGAACCAACCATCTGTGTCTTCTTAATCATTTATCTGAGGAAATTTTTACTCAGCCTTGAAAAGGGGAATAAAAAGGATCAATGCCCTGTCTTACAAGTGATCTTGCTGAGGCATAAATATAAAAGTAAGTCTTTATATTTCTATTACCCTTTCTATGGGAAACAGACTTCCAACAGAAACCACTGCTGCCTTTCGTTGCTCCATCATATTTGTTTTGCAAAGGCAGACCTCAACATGACCAGAACCACAATGAATCTCACCTGACCCTGGACTGCAGAAATTCCCAACTGACATTTCCTCCAATTCCTGTATCCACAAAGACATGGAGGGCATTCACTTGATTTCTCAGTATTGTTTTAAACCAGGGGTGTCAAACTCAATTTCATGGAGGGCCGCATCAGCATTGCGGTTGCCCTCAGGGGGCTGGGTGGGTGTGGCCAGGGTGGGTGTGGCCTACTGGGTGGGCGTGGCCAGGGAGTGTATGGCCTACTGGGTGGGCGTGGCCAGCTCTACATCGTTTGCATCAAGGGTACCTATGGGGGCCTGGGCAGGAGTGGGACAGATCTGAGGGTCTCTGGCAGGAGGAGGGTCTCTGGGCCAGGGCCAAGGCAGTGGGGGCCGTTCCCTCACTCTTTCCAGGATGGCTTCGCGGGCCGCATGAAACCACTTTGCGGGCCGGATCTGGCCTCCGGGCCTTGTGTTTGACATGTCTGTTTTAAACTAAACTAGCATTGTCTGTAAACTTAGGTAAATTCCTATAAGATAGGTATAATGGTCTCCCTGCAGCCTGAAATCTTGAGTCTTTCTCCTTTTTTAGTTCTCTTGCTCTTTCCAGAAATGGGATAGTGAAGTTATTAACATGAATTGAATGAAAACTTAGACATTAAGACAAACATTTTCAGTTATTTTCTAGAATATGTAGGAAAGATACTTTGGTACATGCTTGGTACAATGTATTTCTCATTGTTCTGGCAACCCTGAACAATATTTATAAATGTTGGTCATGGAAGCAATAATAATTGGGAGGCTTCTATGCCATTTATTTCTTATCCCAGTTTGGTAGGTATGATGGTTGAAAGTGTTCTTGCCATGATGATAAATTTAGTTGGAATCATGACAAGAACAGGTCTAATGCAGAATATGATAAGAAAGAAAGGGCAGAAGTCTGATGTCATAATTGTTCAGAATTAAAGCTTATCATTTGCAATCCATTAACTAATCTTAAATGTCACAGTATATGTGAAACTATAGAAGACTACTGCAGCTATGAAGTACACTATATTTACTCTCTGAGGTAGGCTAGGCTATATATATTTAGTTATTTCAATGTTCATTCTGAACAACTTTTTTTAAAGAAGTGCTTCTTTAAGAAGTTACTTTTAAAAAAATCAATACTTTGTCTCTAGAAAAGGGAATATTTTGCCAAGGTTTCTGTCATCTGAATTGATTAGGGCATATTGGCTGAAGTCTGCAGCATCACTAGTGCCAAATACCAACTTTTTACCTGACATTACTATTTTGTGACCTTTTAAGAAATTCCTTATGTAGATAAGCAGTGAGCAACTATACAAAGAAACACGAGTAACCACTCAATCCTTAAAAAAAAACTTGAATTCACACAAAGAAATATTCCTATTCCAAACTTTAGGTCTCGCTCTTGCCTAAAGAAATGTAGAATAGTAATTATATACATCAAAAATGATGTTCAATTGAAAATACGTGGCATCTGACAATATCTCTGCCAATTTTCAGTATTCAGTATTGCTTATCTATAGATTTAAATATTTAAAACATGCTATTGATGTAACATGCTATTTTCAGAAGCATTACTTCCTGGATATTATTGGTGAAAACTATGCCTACACAAAACTATCTCAGATCTCCTGGACTGTTCTTGTGCAACTAAATACGTATTAGCAGTTCAATTGTCTTTAGATGCCAGACATAACTCTGCAAAAGTTATGCACATCTGATAATATTAAGGACAGCAAATATAGAAAAAAAATCCACCAAAAGATTCATATTATTGGTCTGAAATGTGTAGAAATATATTATTAATGCATTTTCTATCATTTATCTAGCAGTACCTGTAGATAAACCTTTTTTGCACCAGGGATATAATCTGCAATTTTGCCAAAGATCAATCGACCAATTCCTGAAGTAATGCCAAGACAAAGCAGAAGTGTCACATCTGGAACATGGTCACCAATACGTTCTTTCACATGTTTTAGCTATTTGGAAGGAGGAAAAACAGGATTTTAATATAACAAAAAATCTAAGAAGTAATACTTTAGTTTAAAATCAGCCATATTTTAAAATTTTACAGTATTACATTTGTGCACATTGTTTAAACAATCATATCTCAGCTTTATAAATTTGTTCAGTAATGTTCCTCTTTTGTTCTTCTATTTGTGATGTAATCAATGGAATGCAGAACCAGCTTCAAATTATGACTTAGCTTTGTACTGTAGCCAGTCATAATATCCTATCCTGACTAATTAGAGATTTCTTAGTTTAATAACAGCCCATATAAACGGACAAATAAGCAGCACTCATTGATAAAATACTTGTTTATATCTCAACTTTATAAACCAAGATAAGATTGAAAGGATGTAGCTAAGCTGTTCTCATTTATAAAAATCATAGAACCAACTCACAACAGATACAATATCTGCATATACAAATGTAACTAGGTCATATTGCCTTCAGTTTCCCTATTGTAATTACAAAGTTGGTTGGTTTCAATCATATAACTACCAGACTTGGACTTGGAAAAATATAAGAACTGGGAAACCCATGGCTTTCTTAAAAGGGTTAAAAACAAGTCTTAAAGCTACACTTTGTAATCTTTATAATCAAAAGCTCAAGTAATAAGAAAAGCAGCTATGAACTGCTGCCATATTTGCAGAATGTCTTCCATGAACCAACATCTAACCAATGATAATTCTAACAGCATCATTTGTAAGCTGGAAAAACACATGTAACTCAGTGAATATTCCACTCTGTGTTATTCAGCATAATTATGGTCCTAACTAACTTTTTACTGGGCAAATGTGTTAAAAGAAAAATGAATGAAGGGTTCTTATCCAGCACCTGTGTCAGAGAGAGACTGGCTAAGCCAGGGGGAGGATTCTAGCAGGGAATTAGTCTGGAATCCTTATGTAGGCACAAAAGGGCAAGGTCTGACCCCCCCACACACACACACCTGAATGCCACTGAACCTTATCTAGTCTTTTCTAACTGCAGGCTGCCAGTCTGGGAAGATTCCTGTGAAATAGGCATGAGCAATAAAGTAGTTAATTGAACTCTTCACATGTGGATCTCATTGTTCAAACCTGATAACCCGTTAATTCATGAGAATCAAATTGTTTTTGTTCAATAAAGACAGGAATATGTTCAGAAAAATAAACAAGGACAAAGCTATGTGTAGGTATAAACACTTTATAAAAGAAAAGTATCTAAATATTAAACTTAGAGTATGAAAAGAGTCAAGAAGATGTGAAATTATTCTTAAATATTGTATGAGTTTAAGAATTATTTAAATTTAAAGGATCAAAATTAGAAGTAGAAAAGAATTATACTGCACGTATCACAAATTATTGGACACTCCAAGCAAGAAGGCCTTTAAAGCTGTATAAACAAAATAACCAGAATTCTCATTCGTCTCACAAACCCATTTAACTGAAAGGTTAAAGAGATTAATCAATAAACCCCACTGTTAAAAATGATCTTTTAAATGTTCATTTTATTCATACTATTTTGATTTTTAAAAAAACTCTGTCAAAGGCCAAAGTTTTAGATCGTATCAGCTTTACAAAACACAGTAATACTGTTGAAAAGTAGAACTGTTAGTATGTAAACACAGAACTCTTTCTATGGACAGGATTTATGCTTTTTTAAAACCATAAGAAATTCATTTAATCCCTTGCTACTACAGGAGAAATTAAACATTATAATGTTCTTAATATTTACAGGAAGAAGTGATCTATAATACCAAATAACAATATATTTTTTTCATAAATGAACCATCTGGTGCAAGCCATAGGGTTACCTACGTAAGATCTTTTCCACTACTTAGTTGAGAAGCTCTTTACTCAACTTTAAGTCTGCAGAAAGATGAATTGGCATGAAATTGGCTACCCAGCTGCTAATGCTTCTCTTGCTTCAGTTTCTTCTTTCCCAAATCAATTGTATGAGCTCCCTACAAAGGATGAGTGACAAAAATCTTGCTAGATTTTACCCACTTTCCAGATATCATTGTGGAGTGTATCAGAATACAATACAGGAGGCAACATTACTTCATAACTCAGGATGACTTAAGCCTCTCTCACTTAATGAGCTGTGCCAAGATGAAAGCAATCTCATTAGAATGCAGCAGAAAAAAAGATATTGCCAAGATATAGTAAGGTGCACATGGAGAGAGAAACTCATAGTTGCAATTTAGGAACACCAATTCAATATTCTAACAAACCTGAGCAAAATCTGAAAGCAAGGGGACTCTAACTATCTTAACATATACTTCTGTGTTCCTTGTTCTTAGACATACTAAGAACAAACACTTGGACCTGAAAGCATATCAAATGTATTTCAGAGAATGTTTTCCAAATAAATGTTCTCAGGAATACCATGTCAAAACTGAGTATTTGTGACTTCAGCTATAAGCTATTCTAATGTCCTTCAGGAAGATTTTAATGATCTGGCTCTTCCAACCAAACCTAGCCCCAGATTATTTGTGAATCCTGTGGTATGCTATGGGCTCTTACAATTTTGCACTCCTGCAGTTGGTTATCTATTATGTGCGTGTGTTAATGTTTCATTATGTTTCTCACTGATTATATATTCTCTGCAGAGTTAGATGACAATTAAATGACCTGCAAAGCCAACTAATAAATAAATAAACCATTGTCAAAAATCACTGGATTATCTTGCACCAGATGATGCTTTCACATTCTAGACTACTTCATGTAACTGTTGTCAAGGTAAAATGGGATCACACCTCCCAGAATCATTTTGAGAAAACATTAACAAAACAAATTCTAAAGATCTATTTAGATTAGTTAGACTCAGTATGCTCTAAAAATGCATTTTTAAATGTCAAAGGAAAGCAACACAAAAGACCTGCACTTGGAGAAAATTCTATCTGTCTCTTTCTATTTATCTATCTGTCTAGTCTAGTGTACCAAAAAAGGCCCCATAGACAATTTATTATATAAATTATATTAAATACTCAAATATTTTCTCCTGAACATATCCTAGTCATTTGACTCATGGCCTTTAAAAATTCCTACGTACAGTAGCATTTTCATTGAAAAAGATTGCTAAAACATTGATCTATGGGATCTGACTTTTGGCTATCTGTCTGTCTGTCCGTCCATTCCATCTCTGTTATTGTGACTCTCTGAAAACTTCACAGGAACTTAAATAGCAAAGGTTCAGGAAAAAAAAGTTGGGCATAGTGTTCTGTTAATTATCCTGCCTGCCTCATATATCTTTGCAAGTATATCTTTGAAATGCAGATGTTCATAATCCACAATAAATTTAAAATTGATAGACATATATTCTATACACAAATACGAATAAATATGTTTTCTTATTTATATATAAAGCAGATAAAACAAACATCCCCCCCCCAAAAAAAAAGAGTGATAAAATTTATACCATCTTATGCGACATGGCTGTTAATGTGCATGAACTTCAATAAAAGGCTTTCAACCATTTGAAATGCAGCTACCTCACAGAATGCAAACTACCTTCTAAAGAAGTTAAAAGAAGTTTTGTGAAATAAGAAAAAGAGTGCCCCATCTTTTATTTTCTCTTCATCTGACTGCCTCTATGTAACCTCCGGCATGTGTGATCTCAGCAGCAAGACCTGAACGGCCTTTTATTATCTCATTAATTCACCAGAGTTGTTGGTACCCTGATGCTTGAATCAATAACATTACACTCCTGCTCTGGAAAAAGTGTTGGAGTTGTATCCCTGCACTTTTTTTAAAAAAAACAGTCACACACTACCAGCAGTTTACTTTTATCAAATGTTTACCCAGCAAAAGCTATTAAAAATATAATATAGTTTTAATTTTTATCACATGAAGATTGCATTTGATACAGGAGAGAATCAAATGTTTCTCTTCTGCTGACTTGGAAGAAGGAATCTTGTTTGGTTTTATCCTCAGAGCAAAATAGTCCTATTCAAAATCAGTCAAGCTGGGTACATTTCATCTCAATAAAGCTCAAAATGTAACTATTTTTGTTGTTTCAATCCTGAAACAAAACTATCTGAACAAGCATGTTTTGTTTTGAACTTAAAAGCAACTTGCTTGAAAGCTGTTTCCTATGACTCAGTTCTCAAAATGTCAGTATTTGAAACGGTCAGATTTTGTTCCGAAAGAACGCAGAACTCACGTCTCCTTTGAGCTTGGAACACCTTGAAGGCTTTGAGCTTAACACATTTTGCATGACGCTACAGAAGAATAAAGGTTTCATTATTCACAAGAGACACAGGTTCCTACCAAAGGTTTCTCCTTCTTTTCCTTCTTTAAAAAGAATGTGTCTCTAAGTGGTTCTTCCCTTTTCTCATCTCAGGTAAGATATGCAGAAGCTGTAAGTCTACTCACTTTTCCTTTTTAAAGCATCTGAACTGTTATATATTTTAATGCCACAATTAAGGAGAAAAAATTCTGGTGCTGACAAGTGGTAAATACATGAAACAAGGGCTTTCATTTAAATGGTTCATCTTGATAGGCCTGATACTGAATAACATGATTACATAATAGATGAGGGTACAATTCATTCTTGGGAGAAAAAAGAAGGGATTGAATGAAATATATACATTGAAATACATACATTGAGAGCAAAGAAATCACCTTGTAGAGAAATAGTGAACACAAAACAATGCTTCTTCCCATATGTTTCTACCAAAGCTTTTCATGAAGGCCCTGCTCCAAGCATCTATGCAGACTGAGAAATGTTGGACAGCTATTTTGGAACAGGGGACTTGGTGGCTCAGTGGGTTATAATGATGCTGGAGACGGTCTTTGATCCAGCGGTTTGAGCCCTAACGCTGCATGGCAGAGTGAATACCCAACACTTGCCTCAGCTTCTGCCCACCTAGCAGTTCTAAAGTGTGTTGTATTCTAGAAGATTAAATAGGTACCACCTCAGTGGGGAGATGAGCTAGTACTCTGTGCAGGTGGTCAGTTTCCTACTGGTTTTGAACCTTGCTGGTTGTGATGCTCATTTGCAAGATGCCTCTGGTGGAGGGAGGAGGCCTTGGCTGATGCTGCAGAAAGAGATGCTCATCTTTCTTTCTGGTGTGAAGCTAGTCTGCACTCCTGTGATGCACCTTGTGAACATGTACCCACAATAGTAAATAGGCAGCCAAACTACTACTCTGCATTAGCATTGTAGTCTCCTGGCTAAAGTAACAATACCATATTATTATTATTAATAATAATAATAATTATTATTATTATTATTATATTATTAGTATTAGTATTAGTATTATTATTAATCTTTTATTCATTAAACATGAACCTCAGTCAACTGAACATTCAAACTGACTGGCACTAATGGTTCACACGGGTTGCTGCCAGCATCCTAGGTATTTACCAGGTACCTCCTTAAAATGTAAGATGTTCCAAGTAGTGCCGTTTTTTGTAGCATTGCTGGAGTTATTGCAGGAAGCTGCAGTTTCTTGATGTATTTTGCAAAGTTTTTGGACATAGTTACCAGTGCCCCAATGACAATGGGTATCACTGTTACATGTTTCATCCATAATCGTGCAGTTTTGATGGCCAGGTCGTGGTATTTTGTAATTTCTTCCAGCTCTTTTTCTTTGACTCAGTGATATCAATCAGCTGTACGCTTCGGTTCCCTAGGACTGCGATATCTGGCATGTTGTGTTCCAAATGGCGATCTGTCTGTATTCAAAATTCCCACAAGATCTTCACCCTCTCATCCTCAACAACTTTTTCCACCCTATGTTCCTATGACTTTTTGGACACAGGCAAGTTGTATTTTTTACATCATAATAATCATCATCATCATCATCATCATCATCATTATTATTATTATTCATTGCGCAGTCAGCCAGAAGTTCAGACTGGGATTTGGCATTTTTGTCTACCTATCGAGTCCTTACCAAGGAGCTGGGATAGGCAGATGTGGATGTTTGATGGTATTATAGATATCGTCACAGGATGGAAGCAGTTCCTAGTAAGGCTGCCTTTTGCAATTGACTAATGGTGAATTTGTCAATGCCAATGGTGTTCAAGTGGTGATCCAGTTTTTTATATTATTATTATTATTATTATTATTATTATTATTATTATTATTATTATTATTATTATTATTTTCAGTCTTTTTCAATACTAGATCCACAATTATGGAATATTTTCCTCCAAAGTTCTGCCTAGTGCTTTCTTTGTTCTTTTTTCTAGGCACTGGGCAAAAGCCTTTTTATTCTCTCAGATCTTTTAACTTCATTGCATTTCCACCATTATTTGTAATATTATTTAGTTTGGTTTTATTTCAACTTTATTATTTTTATCTGCTTTTTATTGTTTTACTATATTGTAGTAAATTTCCTTTTATTTCTTTTAAATCCAAACTGTTGATGGCTTTTATTTGCAATTATTTAAAACAAATACATGTAAAATAAATTGCCTGCTTTTATTTATTATTATTGTTCCCACTTTTAAATGCAGAACCATACCAAACTGATGCATATTGCATATAATATATCATATACTTTTGGACCATTCCTACGACCAGAGCTCTGATTATAAATGCTAAGTTGGCAAATAATGTTATATGAATGATATACTTTGCTTTTTATTTTTCAAACACTGCTCCCTTCCCCAGCTGCATGAGACCATTTTTGGAAATGGTTTGAAAAAGTGACATGAAAACTGCTTCTGTGTTTTGCTGGAAAGGGGCTCAGATATTTCCTTGCATGGTTTCTATGTATACACCCAGAACAAGTTCCAACTTCTCTCAAAAGATTATCAATATTTGCATTATAAATACAGAATTTATATTCAGTGGAGTGACTTCCATTGCCTAAAATAAGGTTACTTCCACATAGGCATGCACAGGATAATAGGCATTAAATTCCTCCTAAGATATCCATATAAAAAAAATTCACTGCATATCAATTATTTTTAATATAATACAGTGAACTAACACCAGTCATGTGTTATTGTATGGACCAATGATTAAATTTATTTAACTCTCATTCCTTATCTTTTTTTAAAAAAAAAATCTAATCTTTCCCGTCTCTAATTTTATCATGGAAATTCTTAGAAAGCCTCTCTTCTAAGAAAATATGTACAAGAAAGTAAATGGTCACTAATAATTATAATATTTGATCACCACTTTTGCCTGCTGTACCTGTAAAGACTGTAGTATAATATGGAAACAGATATTTCCTTCCACTTTCATTGTGGAGAGGGAGGGAGGGAGGGAGGGGAGAGAGAGAGAGAGAGAGAAAGAGAAAGAGAGCGACAGAGAGGCTAAGTGTAAAGATATAGCAAATACGGTGCTGTTAAAGGGGGGCGAGGGGGGGGGAAGCACTAACCTGCACTGTCAAATTGCAGCAGAAGTTGAAATCTGAAGGAAAATAAATGTAAAGATTAGAAAAGCAAGTAAAGCACATAAGAGTCATGGAAGTTTGGGGCCTTACAAATATTAATGTAAAAATCAAGGTCACACTTTAATGCACAAGTAGCATATTAAATCCGGATAGAGAAAGTTAATGAAAAAGAAACACGACACAGAGACAAAGAGCACAGAAAAAAGACAGGAGAGAGATGATGGGATGATTAATTATGGCTAATATTCATAAAGAATAATCCTGAAAATAGTACTGTTTGGTTCATATATAATTGAAAAACACAAAATAATGTCTTTGAAGCAGTTAGTTGCTATCAAGGCAAATAGGCAAACAAAAATGGCTCAGAAACAGTTAAATAATATAAGACTGAATTCAGGTTATAAGTAAATGGGAATATTTGCCTAAGTAAGCTGATATAAAGAAGCATAAAAAACAGCTGCAACTGGGTTTTGCCCTTGAGGCAGTTTATATGGGAAAAAAACCTAGAGAAATTTGCAGTGATGCCATTCAATCCCTATATATTTGTTTTTTTCCAGTTTTGATGTATTCAAATTATTAAGAAAAGTATACAGAAAAAGTACTGATAAAGATGACACCTATTTGAAGCTGACAACGACAGTTGGAGGCATCCCTGTTAATGTGAAAGGAGAAAGGTTCTGCAATTCTCACCTCGATCTGCAGCTCCCATAGCATATTTTCTGCTATTAATGAACTAGTTCAGAGGTAGGCAACCTTGGCTCTTTTATGACTCGTGGACTTCAACTCCCAGAATTCCATGGCTGGCTCAGGAATTCTGGGAGTTGAAGTCCACGAGTCATAGAAGAGCTGAGGTTGCCTACCTCTGAACTAGTCCAAATGCCAAGATGTCTTTCCATAGAATTACGAAGTGTGTCACGTATCCTGACTTAGGTTTACCCTAAACCAGGGTTACTCGATCACAAGTGAATTTTGGCCTGTTAATATACCTCTTTTTCCAACATCTGATTTTGGGGACATTCTCCCACAACTACCATTACTCTTCATTTACAATGATTTACCAACTACCAAAGTAATCATTGCCTTTTAACAACTATAAGCAGGGTGCAGCTGAAATCAAAACTCTTGGCAACTAGATTCCTATGCTTCTTAAGGCCTACAGTCTACACCTCTTGGCTAGCAAACAGCCTTGAGAGAGAACCTGCCAGGGAACAATCCAGATTCTCCTTATCCTAGGATGGCTCTACATTACCTGATGTGACACAGAACCGTCCATCTATATCAGCCATGTCAAACTCACGACATCATGTGACGTTGCGCGATGTATCGCAACTTTTTCCTCATTGCCGGCAATGGAGTGGGTGCGGTTTCGGTATGATGCATCCGGCCTGCGGGCCGGCAGTTTGACATGCCTGATCTATATGGTACTAAAACTCTTGTGTCTGTTTGATACTTTGTAACCTTTAATTGGGCGAAATGCTGCATCATACGGTAAAACTTTGTCAACTGAAGTTTTTCAAATGGGTTAACCTTCAGAATGCTGGGACCCATTGTTCCTGAGGGAATGAAACTTGGTTGTTGTTTTTTTGCTGCTTGAATGCTACTGTGCTGTTGCTATTCAGTACTATTGTTCTGCTGTATTATCAGCTATAATCACATGATCCTCATTTTCAATGTTCCCTGACAACATCCCACAAGTTGATTGAAAACCCAGAAGGAACTGATGTGACTGCCAACACTAGATGCCATCTTCCCACTAGCAAAGTCCTTGCCTGGGGGAAGCTTGCAAGGAGAAAATCAATGAAGAAATGAGCCATCCTCTACCTGTCCTCTGCACTTGCACTCCATTGACCTCTAGCCCACCTAGCCTTGCTTCCTCCCCAACCTAGCAACAGCCACTGCCTGTTGAAAAGGGGAGGGGAGGGGAGGGGAAGGGAGGAGAGAGAGGGAGGAAGGAAGGAAGTGATCAAGGAAGGAACAGGAAGGAAGGTAGATTTATGAGGTCACTGTCAGCTTCCCCTAAGGCAGGGGTGTCAAACTGCTGGCCCGTGGGCCGGATGCGTCATGGCAAAACCACGCCCACCCCATTGCCAGCAATGGGAAAAAAGTCATGATACGTCGCGACACATCATGTGACGTTGTGAGTTTGACACCCCTGGTGTAAGGGAAATCAATAGGGTAACTGACACTACTCACACTGATTTTTTTTTGCCCACGCATAATCATTCTTGTATCTCTGTTCAAATAAGAGGTATCTCTGAAACAATGGCCCAATGGGTCACTGCTTGTCTACTGAAAACTATAGTTGGTCTTTTCTGGGCTTTTAGGGAAGCCAGAACAGGGGCTGTATTCATGAGGTGACCAAAATGTCTTGTCAGGTTGCCTGTCAATTGCTGTGCACATTATTGACATACAGTGTATTTGAAGCACAAGAGTCAGGAACTATCGTTCACTTGAAATACATATCACGTCAAGTGTCCCTTTAATTAGATATTTTAACTAGTTTTTATGATAACCTAGTGATGAACAGTAGAAGTTTAGATTCATTATTAAGAAAAAAATGTTCATTATTATCTATCAAGAAGTAACTGAAACTCCAATCTGTAGAGATTAAGATGAGACTATACCAGGCTTTTCCGACCTTATTCCATCCAAAAATGATAGCTCTGAACTGCTATTTTCATCGGGACATCTAGAAGAAAGAAGATGATTCTTGTTTGCTCTATTAGAGTTTGTATTAGTTTTATTCTTGTGTTTACAATTTTCAATAAAATTATATGTTCAAAAATAGAAGAAAGAAAATAAGTGGGCAAAAGTCTGCTTTACAAAAATACATTCCTCCCAAAAATCAACTAGAATTTGGCAATTTTAGTTGTATTTTCCAATCTGAATGAGCCTTAGTGCAATTATATGAAATGACATTTTTACTGTAAAGAATTAAATAGGCACTGGTATGTTAGTATCACATTATACATTATATCACATTTTATCAAAAGCTCTCTCTCTCTCTAACCCCTAATAAATAAATTGAAAGCTGCAGCCCAATGCAGAAAATCTATCCACACATTACATTATTTCTCTTTGGGTATGCAATGTTATACAGAGCACAGGTTAAGATAATTTAAATGAATTAATCATGAGATATAAGAAAAAATGCAACTAAATCCCCTTTATACCAATATCATTTACTATACACTGTCTATCTTCACAACCATCCTTATTTCCACCACATCACAGACTGAATTATAGGTTGCCTTTTGTTCTTTAAACTTCCTTCCTTCCTTCCCTGTTTTTGTTTTCTTTACTTGTTTGTTTTTGAGGAGCTGATTTGGTCTTTCTCTTCTTCATCCATACATTTTTCCCTTACATTGCATTTACAATTTAATCCTGATTCATTGGTTCTCTTATGACCAAACCACCAATGTACTTTTATACTTGCCATTTATTTTTGCATTTAATTCATATTCATGCAATATTCGTTCATTCTCAACCCTATCTCTACATTTTATTATAAACACTTAAGTATTTCTATTCCCATTACATTATATCAGTGTTTATATTTCTCTTCTGAATGGCCCAGTCGCCTTTTCTATACTCTCCTGTCTCATTTCCACCCATTCATGTAATCTACAGAATAATTTTTCACTAATTTTTGCTAATTTTGCTTAAAAAAATTGCTAATTTTTGCTAGATTGCATCTATTCAGAATGTTTCCCCAAACCCATCACTTTTTCTTCCATTCACTGGAATGTAACATGCATCAGTTTGTTGTTTCCCACTTTCACACCTACCTATAATTTGTATGTCATACATTTGACATAAAATTTAACCATTTTAGTTAGAATTACACCTTTTCTTTGCTGCATGAATTCATCTGCTCCATTTATAAAATCAGACTACCTTAATTCAAGTTGTATCTTTCAGATGCTATTACACAAGACAATTACAGGGGATCTACCTTCATTTTATCCCCACATCCCTATGAGGTAAACTGAGTTTAGAGAGACTGTCACAAAGTCATCCCATATCCTTCCACGGCTGAGAGTGGATGAACCTGGCCTCCACAATCCTAGCACAACAGCTTTATTACTATACCATACTGACTCTCAGATTTTGTAGTTGAATTTCTGGTTGCTGTTTTTTTTTTGAGTTAGCAAGCCTCCTCTGTGGCAGCCATTGAAAACTGAAATCAGTTTCAAAATTAACTTATTAAAACTTTAATTTGCCCAACCAATCTTGTCAGTCTTGACTTGGCCTCTTCAGAGTCAAATTAAAAAAATATGAGCTACCCTTATTCTGAATTTGTGCCTGGTTCCAGTGCTTACTGTTCTATATGTTGTTGCACCATTTTTTCCCCAACATAGAGATTTCATGTCATGTTCACAAAATGTCCGAGAGACATCCATATCCCTGCCCTCAGCTCAGAATTATTCCCCTGGCTGTACCCTAAACAAAGTTGCTTCAAGGGGATCCAAGGAGATGCACTTAGAACAATTATTCCCAAATTCACTTCTTCCGTCAACTAGGTCAGTGTAATCTTAAAAAAAAAAGCATGGTTGTACATGAAGGAAAAAAAACTCACTTACTGCCTGCACAGAACAAGAAAACAGATGGAAAAAATATTCAAAGGCAAGGACTCTGAAATCAAGAAACTCCCTTTTTGTGACCAGATGCAAACTTATATTGTTCAAGCTATTCTAATAGCTAATTATTCAGCATCAAGTTTCTCTACGTCAAATTTCTTGGCTTCATAAATCACCAAACAAGTTCTCTGAAGAAGTACAAGTTGTCCTTGACTTGAGACCACATCTGAGATCAAAATTTCTATTACTAAGCAAAAATGTTGTTAGGTGAGTTTTGCCCCATTTTATGGCCTTTCTTGCCACAATTGTTAAGTGAATCACTGCAGTTAAGTTAGTAGCACAGTTCTTAAGTGAATCTGGTTTCCCCATGGGGTTTGCTTGTGAGAAGTTCACAAAAGGTGATCACATGCCCCGGAACACTGCAACTGTCATAAATATGAACCAGTTGCCAAGCATCCAAATTTTGATCACGTGACCACGGGGATGCTGCAATGGTCGTAAGTGTACAAAATGGTCATAAGACACGTTTTTCAGTCTTGTAATTTTGAACGCTCACCAAATGAACGGTTCTGAATTGAGGACTACTGTAATGTCAGCAAGGTTGGACTACAGTTATCACATTTCCCAGGCATTAAAAGTATCAATTATAATCTCAAGGTTTCCACATTTTTCTGTCAAGCATGAAAACATCCTAAACTGAGAAGGGGTCAGATGTCCTGCTCTGTATCTTTGTTTTCATCAGTATTCATTGTCTACAGAATACAACAATAGAGATGGGCCCTAATGGATTCCTTTTCCTTCCTCTAACTTACCCAAGGTGATGTGGATGGGGAAAAAGGGGAAGCTAACACAGCAAATAAAAACTGAATACAGTACAGTAAAAAGATGTGGAGCAAGAAGTGTAATAGAAAACAAGAGAGCAACAAAGAAGAACTGCCCAAATATTAAAATATGTGCAGTTGCAATTAAAACTATACATTTCCAGTTCTATCGTTCTACATAGGACAGGCACCGATGTAAATTTCCCTTCTCATGTAACATATAGCCAGAAAACTAGAAATTTTGAAAGTGATCACCAAAAATATTTTCCTAATATAAAGCAGAAATGAAAAGGGTACAATAGTTTTTCTAAAAAAAAAAGTAATCGTTTCAGAACTGTAAATTCATTAATTTGAATCAGTTTCAGAAAAACTGTACAAGTTCTAAGGATGTAAGAAAGGTTATTTTAAAATGAAATGTGAACTAACATTTTAAGTAATAAACATGAACTTGTATCATTTTATCACCCAACTATAAGTTTTCTTTGCCTTACTAAATTTCATCCTAGGTTCAGACATAGAGAACAAATCCATTCTTGCTGTCCACATGTTAGAGTTGTCCTAAAGATTTGTTAAGTTTATCATTTCTTATATAATATCCTAATTCTATCTTAGACAAGATGAATCGCATGTAAATCTAATAAATAAATTCACATGACTGTATCTCAATTAAACAGACCAAGATGTTTTCCCCCAGTTCCTTTGCTCTTCTTTTCATAGCACACAAACATAATGAATTAATTAGATTTTTATTCACTCAAAAAATAAATATTAGCTGTAGCATAAATTAGTATCTTAAATAGACTTCAAACTACAAAACCTAACAGATAAAAAAAAGAAATACTGGCTGATTGAAGGTTTCCTAGTTTAACAGTAATCCCCAAAGAGGGTATTTTGGGCTTAGGTCTTTAAAAAAATCTAAATATTTTAAACATAAAGTTGATTATATTCACTCATGTAAGCAATAAATTATGAAAACAAAAAAAAAAGTATGGATACTTACTAGATGAACATAAGGTATGAAATATCCAAATAAAGCAGCCGGAATCCCCAGAGCCCAGATTCTATAACTCAAAATTTTGAAAATGGAAAAATTGCACACTTCTTTTGCTGGAGGCAATTTGAACTTCTTCCCTTTTTCACTTTGTTTGGTCCTAGGCATGAGGGGTTTGTACGTAAAGCCAGCCAGGAAGAGAATAAACACAAAAATGCATAGGATTTGAAATGTCCCAGAGAGGCCAACAGATCTGACCAGTTCATCTAAAAGAAAAGGCAGTGTTATAGTGAACAAACTACTCCCGGCCGTAACAATGCCATTCACCAGTCCCAGACGCTTCTTGAAATAATGTCCCAAAATGACCAGGGATGGCTGATAGGTAAATGAACAGCCGCAGCCAAACAAGATTCCATAGGTGAAATACAGGGGTCCAAGTGAACTACAACAAACAGAGGACAGGGTTAAATGTGGTCTTCTGCGTATTTTCCTTTTTTTATTTTTATTTTTCAGTGTTGTTTTATATTGAGTTTTGGATATTGTTAGAAAATCAAAGATAATTTAGTACTCATGATGCTGGCTGTACTCTAAAATATTGTTTATAAGTCATATCTACAAGGCTATATTTCCATAATGTTTACATTTTTATCCCCAAAATATAACTTTGCATAGTTCAAACCAACATTAATTATGCATTAAATATATTTTCTGACTATGTTTTCCACATGGTTTGCATAATGAAGAAAAATATTTCTTGTGATATGGAAACTATAATTCTGTTACAGCTTAAAAGTACATTTGACCTTTTCTGCAGTCATATCACACTGTTGATTCATATTCAGGTTCTATTCCCATCATATACTTGATCATTTGGCTCCTATTTCCTAAGAGAAGAACACTAACAAGGTGTATGCTATATTTTATTTTGTTATTTTCATCCAATTTTTCTAATTTATGGAGATTAAATCAAACTGAATTTTGTTTTTATCTTTCAAGTTCGCAGTCTCCAAACTTTTCATTGCATAACATTTATAAGTTAAAAAAAATGAGCATCCTCACTATATTATTTATTTATAAATTACATCCATGGAGTAATATTGTAATATATTATGCACATTATAAAACATACACCCAAAATATATATTTTAAAAGGATGAGATAAATATAGACATTCTATTCTTTCTTGCACTTCAATGGATTATCTTATGCATATCCCATTTTTGAAACCAATACGTATCATTTGTAAATTTGATAAATGCACTGTTTATCTCTTCTGTGGCCATATAAAAAAGGCATCTTCTGAAAATTTCATTAGCTTACTGGAAGTGTCAAGGGAAGCTTCACAGCATGATTGAAACTCATGAATAGAAACCATTTCCAGCTACTGGAACTGGTAAATGAAGCTGAAAGCAAAGCCACACAATCACTGCATTTCCAGAAGTGATTAACTAAATAGATACGAGAAAATAACTCTACTAAGCATTCAGACGGGATATAAAGTGCTACTAGATGCACCATTAATGTTGCAGGGATGCAAAATAGATTATTCCCAATGCTGTACACAATTTTGCAATCCCATGCCATTTTACAAATTACTCTGAACAATCTTTTCAAATCTGAAAAGGAAGATCTGAATGATTTTGTCTTGAATGAATGGTGTAGAGACATATGGAGGTAACCTTGAAGAAGGAAGGCTAGGGCGATTACATAAGCATCAACTTAGTCCTAAAAGAGAAGAAAGTGTGACAAAGAAACTCAAGACTGTCTGGCTTTGATTTGCTTAAGTATAAGGTTCCGGGGAGAAAGAGAGAAACTGTCACGCTTTCAAGATTCTGCTCCTATATACTACATCCATAAAGCAGAGTTCTTGTGATCTGTGTGGAATCTGTTTGCCTTCAAAGCATTGACAAATAGGCAGCACACAATTTTAGTCAAAATGTCACATTTAAAGTATTATCCTAACACTTTAGAATCCAACAGCACCCTTAAGATCATGATCTAATGATAGGAAGGTGGGAGGTGCAGTAGAAGAAATATTAGAGTTCTCAAGTGGGCACCCCAAATATACTGCTAGAGGCCAGTTGCATTTCGAAAAGTCAGTGAAAATTACTATTCTTACCGTACAAAGGAGCTTGAAAGGAGCCCAACGAAAGCCACAGCTGCTCCTACTACAGCTACTTTTCGACAACCAAACATGTTGGTAAATACACTGACAATGGGAGAACAGAAGAAAATCATCCCCATCGACAAAGAATTCACCAATGCTGTAGAAAAGATTAAAAAATAGAATATATTTAGCTTGGCAGGTTTGAGAATATGCAGTGTAATGTTTATTCCGGTTTTCAGGTAGCATGGAACAAAATCTGGCAGGCGAATAATAATTTGCATTTGGGAAAACCTCAAGCGGACTTGAAGTTTAACTTTTAAAAGATAGGAACTGGTATAGACATGTTTTATATAAATTTGCGAATACTTATAAAGCTATATTATAAAAATGTATTGAAAAGCACTCGGAGTGTTGGAAGTGGGAGATATATAAATTATTGTACGTGCATAAATAATTATACAGATAAACCACCATTTGAAAGCATTTGTTTTCCATATCTATTTTTTAATGAGATTTTGACAAGACAGAAATAATTTCTTGAGAATAAAAATGGATATTGTATGGTTTTCCTACTTGCATAAAGACTGATACTGCAGAGATTAGAAAGATCCTTAATCGATTACAACAATCTGAATATCTTTTCTGCCCATATATTAATAGGCACTGTACTTCTCAGAGACTCTTCTGGAGGATAATTTAGGAACTGAGACTGCATGTTTAGCAGAACTATTTATATAAGTTTTTAAACTATAACTTGATTTTAAAATATCTTAACAAGATGCTTCTTGTTTAATTAATCTGTAAGAGATAAATGCTTTTCATATTTTTCCTTTACACACAATAATGTTTCATACACAATACACACACACTCACTCCAAGACTGACATACAGAACTTATTTCCTGATTGTGCAAATTGAATGACCATAGGAAATGTTAACTTACATGAAAAAAGATTTAATGTGATTTTACTAGAAGTTGATTAGAAATCATATAGTTTTTCATTTTATAGATTAGATATACAAGTAATTTTCACTTACTGATTGCAGTTGGGACCAGTAATTGTCAGGTGCAAGTAATCTGGAATAGGAGTTGAGTCCAAAGCATTAAAAGTTCATTACATGCTACCGACACACAAGAATCTGATCTACTAATTGTCAAACCAATTGGCACTAGATAAGGGTCAATGGAATTCACAGGTCATTGGTCTCTTGTGAGAATATGACAACTCCAAATTGACGGCACCTTTGACCCTGCTCTCAGGCTCAGTCTGCTAATCTCCTACAGTAATTCTGTCACTAAGCAATGTACTCATAATGTAAAATATCATGTGATACCCAGCTTATGATGTTAGTTCCAGCTGCTGCCATTAAGCAAATCATGAAGTAATGTGACCACAACTTGAGACTTCCTGTTAGCTTTCCCATTGACATTTGCTTGTTGGAAGCAAGCTGTGAAGATCACAAATGGTGATCCTTGACCACGGGTACACTGCGACAGCTGTAAATTCAAGGACTAGTCATAAATTTCTTTTTCAGTGCAAATGTACCTTTGAATGGTTGCTGAACAAATTGTCAATAAGCAAGGACTACTTGTAGTTTATAAAAAGGACTGGGTGAGCTGAGCTGAAATTCGCAATCCATTCCAATATATTACACCTGAACTCACATTGCAAAATTAGGTTAAAACTATGGATGGATGAAGTAATTATTTACAAACCAAACAGAATACTTCATAGCTTTTTTGAAAGATAAAATACTTAGTAAAACTTTAGAGATAATCTTTACCAACTAATATTGATTATAGTTACTGAATTAACTGTAGTTCAAGAGCATGGTAATGAATTTTAAAACCTTTTATGGCTTTCAACAGGCATATCTGCAAGACTTGCCTGCTCCAAATGGAATCTGCCCATCGGATCATCTTCAAAGACCCACGAGCAAATCTTATCTATGGTAGATCTTCCCCTTTGGAACAGCTAGTCTGTCATCCTTATCAATGGTCTGCAGTAGTATTAAGATTTGGATGTTTTAGAGCAGGGGTCCCAAAACCCCGGTCCATGTACCAGTACTGAGCCACGGCATGTCAGCAACCAGTCTGCACAAACAAGCAAAGCCCCATCCACGGGATGCAGGCAGCATACAAGACCACGCCCCCTTTGGTCCACAGAAAAACCTCGCTGGAACCGGTCCCTGGTGCCCAAAAGGTTGGGGACAGATGGACAGGTTTTTTTTAAAGCCAGGGCTGAATAACTCATTGCAAATAGTTTCAGCTCCAAGGGGTTATACCAGGGGTAGGCAACCTCGGCTCTTTTATGACCCTTGGACTATGCTGACTCAGGAATTCTGGGAGTTGAAGTCCATGGGTCATAAAAGAGCCGAGGTTGCCCACCCCTGGGTTATACAATGAAGTCACTGTGGGTAGAGCCAAGCACTCTTAATTTTTTAAAAAACGTTTTGTGGGGACAGTGGATATTAAATGAAAAATAACTATGCTTTGGGAACTTAAAAAGGGTTAATGAAAAACAAACCCCTACAACTCAAAAGTTTTGCTGCTACATTTTAGGAGGCAGCAAAAAGCACCAGATGCCTTTGCCTCCCAACTGCTCTCTTCCAGATTACTATTCTTCTACTACAGCTATCAATAGAAGGGAAGCAGGGCTCTGTCCCTCACATCCAGCTGTATGCTAATGAGCTGAAACTCTGGAATGATGCTGTTTATAAATTTTAACAATCAATCCCCATGAACTACAGAAAACTCAATTAATAGACTGCATTCTAAGGGTACGCTTTTAAACCATTAAGATTCTACACCTCATTAGACTCAAATGTAAAAAGTAATTTAGAGAAAATGAATAGTGTAAAAGAGGTAAATATTTGGCACCTTGTGTTATGTACTGGGCTTTTGGAATATCACCACGTGCTTTGCTGGAGAACTAACGGTTCTCCAGCAACTCAGACAGGATGTCGCCAGTCCTGCTATTGGTCTACTTTGGGCGGCAAGTATAGCTTCAATCTGATTGGTTAATACCATAGGGCCTGGCTATATATTGTGTACAGGGTGACTCCAATCTCTCAGTACAGTTTCTGCTTAAATAAAGTATGTGTTGTCTGTACTCCTCTGCGTGTTCTCGTTCCTGCTTATCAGAGCCCACGACATAATACCTTGGAATCACAACAATATGAGGTTTTTCATAATTATACTGGTGGTCTTCAGTTAGCAGTTATTCAAACTTATCACAGCTTTGAGCAAGTAGTACTTACAAACACTCCCCCAGGTTCTGGCTAACATAGAGCTCCTGCAGTCATGTTATCATGATTTGAGTGCTCAGCAACCGAACTATATTTCCAACTTCTGCAGCATTTTGCAGTCACATAATTGCAATTTGCAACTATCCCTGTCAACTTTCCACAAGGTTGATGAGGAAGTCGGCAGGAAGTCAGAAATCACAGTCACTTGAAGTCCTTGCTTAACAAACCATGGTAATTCACTTAACAGTGGCAACCATGGACTGTCAGAACTATCATTACTAAGTAGCACAGTCACCTAACATTGTACTTTACGACTAAGTCACTTACCGATGGAAAGTCTGGTCCCAATTACCATCATTAAGGAGAGCTACCTGTTTCACACTTTTTAAGCCTAAAGGCAAAATGGAATTGAGCATTTACGGGTGGGAGCTTCGTCTACTAAAAAAAAGCATAGTATCTTATTATGCTACCTATTCAATTTTTTTTCTGAAACAGATTGAGTAGTCTGCTTTTTCAATAGAGCCTGTATACCAGAAAGTAGCCCTCCCATAATTTTGATTATGCTGGCTTTGAAGTCTGGAAAAGCTATCATAAAGGGTATAGCAACACTATGCCCACTGGTATAGCTAAATTCTGCACAAGAATTAATAAGTATATTCCATTGCCTTCTGCACAAGAATTAATGGTTATTACTGTACACTGTTCACGATATTTATTTTTTCCAAGAAAATATGGTCACTGTAAATTTATCTCACAGGGCTATTTTGGATCTAAAGTAAGGGAAACCACTCACACCCTATTCCCTTAAAACGCTTTGAGCTCTCAGGAGAAAAGGTAGACTATAATTCAATGAGTCAATCAATCAGTTAGTCAATCAGTTAACCAAGCAGTGGTTTTTAACCCCAGCCTTTAACATTATCTTTATTTCCGAATTAATATCATAATGGTTGTCGAGGGAATTAAGGTGTTAAAGTACAAACTCTTCTTTTCCTTAAAATGTTAAGCAGTTACGTCAAGTAGCCCTTCTGTAATGTAGGTGTCCAAATTGAGACAGAACTGTTCAACTACATTCTTGAAGAATGAACCAAATCTGCATAGCAAAATTCTGCTTATATTATACAAGTTTGCCAAGTTCTTTCCTTTTCTAAAAGATCGTGTTTCTTGCTGCAGGCAGGGAATATACCAAGCGCTTGGATTCCATTTTAATCAGGCTGTACAATTTCTCCTTTTTAGAGAGGGAGGGGAAAAAATCTATATCAATGTTACGTGTGCCATACATGGTGTTTTAGACACCAGTCAGGAAGAAAACAATAGAATAATCAAGACCCATTAAGGAAGAAACCATACCCCATTTAACCTGGGAGGGCAAGCCACCTTTATATATGCAAACAGCAAACCTCCTACTCACAGTGATGATGGATGAAATGTCTCTAAGCAAACAAACAAGCAGGCAATATCTTCATATGATTTTCTATATTTTGACTCGGCCCTCCCCGTTACCTTCTCCAATAATCATTTTTTGTGTAGAAGCCATTCTAGTGACTTTATCATTTTGGTTGTCCTTTTTTTGTATTTGTTCAAGCTCTACATTATCCTTCTTATATCCCTAGTATAATAAACACAATAAACTAAGTAGCTGAAAAGAACACAGCAAAACAGAGGAACACAGTGCTGAAGGATCCCAAAAGACAACAAACCAACAAACCAACACCAACCCTCCAAATTGACCATGTTTGGAACTGTAGAGCCAGGGAGAGAGGGAAAAAGAAGCATCAGCCTAGAATCGTTTCAAACTAAGTCCAGTCCCTCCTTGATTGCTGTTGTTGTTATCAAACTATATAACCAAGTGCTGACCGTTAGTTGCAAAGATTCCTGTGCATAAGCTTTTAGCAATAACTCAGTTAAACTGAAACTTCAGCTGTAGACCTGGTCTTTCACACCTGGAAGAAACATTGTCCTGGGAAATCAGTTCAGAATGACAGAAATGAAAGGTCCAAGTTAGTCTCTGCAGCTGGTGTACTTGTATACAATACTGCAGACATGTCAAACACAAGGCCCGGGGGCCGGATCCGGCCCGCAACGTGGTTTCATGCGGCCCACGAAGCCATCCTGGAAACAGTGAGGGAACGGCCCCCACTGCCTTGGCCCTGGCCCAGAGACCCTCCTTCTACCAGAGACCCTCAGATCTGTCCCACTCCTGCCCAGGCCCTCATAGGCACCCTTGATGCGAACGATGTAGAGCTGGCCACGCCCACCCAATAGGCCATATGCACTCTAGCCACGCCCACCCAGTAGGCCACGCCCACCCTGGCCATACCCACCCAGCCCCCTGAGGGCAACCGCAATGCTGATGCGGCCCTCAATGAAATTGAGTTTGACACCTCTGCAATACTGTATTTGATAATACCAGACACATCCACTAGTTGCAATTTTTAGAACATTTTGCATGCTAAGATATATGGGCAGTCCTCAACTTACGATCACAATTGAGCCCAATATTTCTGTTGCTAAGGGAGACAGTTGTTAAGTGAATTTTGCCCCATGTTATGGCCTTGCTTGCCACTGTTGTTAAGCAAATCACTGCAGTTGTTAACTACATGGTTGTCAAGTGAATCTGGCTTTCCCATTGACTTTGCTTGTCAGAAGATCACAAAAGGAGATCACATGATCCCGGGATACTGCAGCTGTCATATATATGAGTCAGTTGCCAAGCATCTGAATTTTGATCACGTGACCACGGCGATGCTGTAATGGTTGCAAGTGTGAAAAATGGTCATAAGTCACTTTTTTCAGTGCCACTGTAACTTTGAATGGTCACTAAACGAACACTTCTAAGTCGATGACTACCTGTAGTAGGATTTGCTTGTATTTTTTAGCATAAAATGTGATTCTGCATAGAACGTATCGGAAAAGCCACAACTTTCAAACAGCTTATTATTCACACTATACTTATGTTGATACACTTGAATTCAGCTTTCTTTGGAAATGTAAGAGAGGTAGGGCATCTAATAATGAATACTATATAAAAGCTGACTTTGTGCACTTTTTGACTAAAAGTATCACTGTGCCTCTGAAAGAATATGTTTTCACAAAATTTTAAGATAGCATTAATTTATTTGTTTTCAGAAAAACAATACTTTGATAAGGAAAATCTGCTAATGCTTAGATCCACTTTTAGCTTCTTTGTCTCAAAGTGATTGACCACATGGCAGCATAAAAACTGCAGATATTCCTGGATGACACGTGATTCCTCTACAGTTTTGGAAAAAAGTCAAAAACTACTTTTTAGAGCCCCAAATTCTGATTCTTCCAGCAGCTTTAGCCTTTGATATAATAGACCAGTACCTTCTTTAGAAAAGCAGCCAGATTTTATCCTATTTCTCAACAAGTCTTGGCTTTATCGCTTTCCTCGGAGTTGGATACAGGAGCCTCAGTTTTAGTTTTACCTCTGCTCCATTTTTATTCCAGATAGCTTAAGAACTGATTGCCATCAGCATGTCTGTGTTGTATGTTTCTACAAAGAAACTATCTTTAATTTGAAAACAGTGTTTGATAGCTATAGGCAGATGAATAGTGTATGAATAGACTGAATCCAAATCCAAATAAGACTAAATTTATTTTATTCTTTGGAAGGATAATGGCAGGAAGAAAGTGTATCTCTAGTACAGAGAGGAAAAGCACCTGAAAGCAGGACAAGAAGCAATGGATGGAAACTAGTCAAGGAGAGAAGCAACCTAGAACTAAGGAGAAACTTCCTGACACCTAGAACAATTAACCAGTGGAACAACCCGCCTCCAGAAGTGGTGAATGCTCCAACACTGGAAGTTTTTAAGAAGAGACTGGACAGCCATTTGCCTGAAATGGTATAGGGTTTCCTGCCTGGGGGTTGGACTGGATGACCTCCAAGGTCCCTTCCAACTTATTATTATTATTAATGTATGAAAAAGAGTTGAAGAAAGGTCACATTGCAACAATCTTGATCTTCCCCAAAACAAAGCAGTCTCAGATCCAATGAGTATTTGGTTTGGCTACGTGAGAAGATCCCAGATGAAGGTAATGGCAAACTATTTCCATATTGTTTACAAATTGTATAGAAAATAGTCACCAAGAATTTATTCAATGAATTTGAAAACAGAGCCATTTTTGAAAACTTACTTAGGCAGATTGGACTTGGGGGAAGGGATATCATTTTTGATGCAATGTAGACAAATTATTTTCCAGAAACTGATACATGGATTCTTGCTTCTGTAACTTTCAGGATTTATTGTAACATTTGTGTCATGAATTGATCTTGAAAGAAGGTTGAACTGGCAGAGGAAGTCATAATCAGCCTATTTTGCTACAATTTAACTGGTTATCATTTTGCTCATGATTTCTAAACCAGTTTACCAGGTAAATCTGATACATATCTGCTAAGCATTTGTTTCTGGCCAGCAGTGGTTAATCCAAGATAATTTTATAAAGGAATACTGTAGTCTTAAAAGCACGTGTGCATGCGTGCGCATGCACACACACACACACACACACACACACAGAGAGAGAGAGAGAGAGAGAGAGAGTACACTTAAAGTTTAAGCCTTTGCGAGCCAGAAATGTATTTAAGCACCATTTGAGGTTTGCTGAAATAGTAATATTGGCTATTATTTTCTTAATTTAGATTACTTTATATAGACTTAAAAGTTGTTACAAAAATGATTAACAACGTTTAAAGAGAAAACGAGAAAATTAACATCAATACTGAGATTTAAAAGGAACTAAAACTTAAACCAAACTAAATGGTTGCTATTTTTTTAGTTTTATTTATATTGCTATATACCCACTTTATTTAAAATAATGTTTTTAGTCACTATGTTGAATAGCAGAATGGCAAATATAGCTGAAAAGATGGTAAAAATGAAATAAATTATCCACCTCCTAAGCGTGAGAAACACTGATTCTATGTCTGGAAAATAGCTATCAACCATTTTAATGCTAGGTATCACAACATCATAAAGTCATTTATAAATATTTTTTTCAGAAAATGCTTACTAAATCAAATCAGTTTATTACAGCCATATGGTAAGAAACAGTAAAATATCCAATGTAGGCTACTTACACACACACACACACAAATGCACTGAGCATGATCTAATGATGAACACATATAATAAAATTAATTTTAAAAAAATTATTTTAAAAATCTAAAAATAATATTTATCTTATTTATGTTTCCGACAAATGCCCAGTGCTGCTACAATTATTGTCTTTTTAGTAGAAATTTTAAAGTTCTAGCATATTTTGATATGCTGCATGAGAAAAAGAAAAGAAACTAAGCAATACATTTTCCCTAGCACATAATAAATTATGGTTGACCAAACAATTTTGTGAATCCAACAGGACCAAAAAATAAATCAGATCCTCTGGATTTCAGTGACACATAAATTTAATGGATCAGGTGCATTTCTACAAAAGTTTGGCCAATTTTCAAAAGTAATTTCCATTCAGATAAAAAATAAATTTATTTTTTTCTTGATTAATTCTCTAGTAATACTTCTAATAGTTTCTACCAGTCAATGGTACTGGGTATGTTTATTCTAGACAGAGAGAGATTCAAACTCAAAATGAGAATTAGTTGACTATAAGAAGAGCAACCTGCCTCTGAAAGTCATGGATTCTCCATTACTGGAAGTCTTCAAAGAAAATTTGGACCAGTGTGCCTTTTTGGTAATAACACCTGCCTCCTGAGGTGATTTCCCTCTTTTAGAAGATCCTTTCTCCTCCCACCCTTCTA
This sequence comes from Vipera berus, assembly GCF_964194415.1. NCBI lineage: Eukaryota > Metazoa > Chordata > Lepidosauria > Squamata > Viperidae > Vipera > Vipera berus. Next base: position 255,252,051 of record NC_138202.1, on the reverse strand, counting down.
ACTTTCTGCAAATTATTAAAGAGTTGGTTGTTCTCCCAGGCTTTGGGCTAGGATGGTGATTGAATTCCCCTTGGATTTCTTTTTTTTGGGTCTGTTTTCTGATCAACTGATCAATTTTTCATAAAAAAATATTTTCAATTTTTAATTGTAAGCCATGCAAAGCTTCTGTGGAGTTGGGTGGGCTTGAAACTGAATGGATGTATAAATAAATGAATTTTTAAAAGAAAGTGCTCAATTGTCCTGAACGTAATGCAATCTTTTTCATTTAAAACAGAATGTTAGGCCATCTTCAATACAAAAAGTCAGGGAGCTATAATGATGCACTTTAAGAATCCAGGGAGAGATAGGGGGATAGGCAGAGAGATAGGTAGAGAGATAGAGTAGTTCAGAACCAGCCAGAGACATTTTCATTTCTATACTGCATCCATTTAAGAAATGGGCAAATTTCCCAGATTACCATGTGACAAGCTGGTCGCATTCATTGTTTCACGCTGGTTGCATTCATCTTTTCCTGCTGATTTTAAAGACAAGAAAAAAACAACCCCCCCCAAAAAAAAACCAGTGCAATTTCTCCCATCTTTAAAACCCTGAAGCATCAGAAAATTCAGCAAGCAAATTAAAAGCAACAGTTTGCAATATAGTTACAAGGACCATCTAGGCCAGACATGTCAAACTTGTGACGTCACATGATGTCACACGATGTATCAGAGCTACCGTATTTTCTGGCGTATAAGACGACTGGGCGTATAAGACGACCCCCGACTTTTGAGAAGATTTTCATGGGTTAAAAAGTCATCTTATACGCCGGAAAATACGGTATTGTGCAGTGGGTTCTGGACCGCATGGAAAGACAGCAGGCAGATGAGTACAGCATCAGCTCTTTATTGTGGGTAGGACTGTCCTGAACAAAGGGGGTTACCTGTACCCCTTATATACCTTGCCAGGTACGCTTTCGGCCAATCCGTTCATCTGAATCTCCCACTGAAAGCTAACCAGCCAATACGGTAACGGTACAGCGACACCTGGTGGTATTTGCCAAGCTGTTGCTTAAACCCCATACATAACAAGAGCTTTTTCTCCATTGCCGGCAATGGGGTGGGCACGGTTTCCTGGTGATGCATCTGGCCCACGGGCTGGCAGTTTGACACCCTGATCTAAACCAGTTCCTAAGATTTCCTTGGTATTTTTTCCCCAGAGGTGGATTCCCATTGCCTGCTTCCTAGGGCTAAGAAAGAATAACTAGCCCAGTTGGACTAAAACTCACAGTCTCTTGGTTTCTAGCTTTGGTACCTCAACCACTACATCAGACTGGCTCTCTTTATGAAAGCCCACACTTTGGTATCTAAAAATATCTTGCCACCAGATCCATTTCTGCAATTTGTTAGCCAGACAAACAAATTACAGGTACAATGCCGGCATAATCTTTTAAATATCACTTGCTAGGGAATGTAAGCAGAAGACTACTATTGCATTGATTACTGTGAGAACAAATGTTCTACCTGCATTCTTAAAGATTTCAATGAAAAGGTAGGAATCTAATAGAAGCCTAGTACAGTATAAAAAGAACTAATACAGTATGATTGCAAGCTCTATATGGAGAAAGGATGGCAATGTTCACAAATTTCAGTATTCCTATGGTCACTACAAGGTGGCAGAAATTAAGCAACACTGTTCAAAAAGCTAAATAAGTTTGGCTCTGATGGAGCCTTGGATAGACTAATAGAAAATTCCAGGGCTGTGTGCTATGCTTGGAAATGATAATCATCTTCACCATCCTCCTCCTCCTCCTCCTCATTATCATCATCAACCTATCCCAGAAAATGGCAATAGCAAATAGTTTCTATACCATTGTCAAGAAAACAACTTGGACATGTCCATACAGCTGAACCTCAGGAGTCATTTTCTTTTTTATTGTTTTAATATACAGTATTCCAATGAGTTTAAGCATCAACATGAAAATTAAACAAATTTGTCTGCAAAACAAATCACACAAAATGAAAGGGGTCCAATCTTCTGTTTCTCCTCCCATTCGGATGACAAACCAGCCATAATCTGCTATTACTTCAAGTGGGCCCTGGTGGCCCAAACCGTCCTTAGTCATCTCACAGATGGGATGAAATAATCCTGAGGGAGGGAGGGAAGGGTGAATTTTACTCTGCAACTGCAGGAAGCCACAAATCTAATATTTTATGGAGTGAGACTGACAAAATAATTAACCTTACACCCACGGAGAAGCTGTGATGATGTTGTTTCTGTTCCCCCTTTATAGTGGAAGTGAGTGTTTCTGCTGGGTTGAAGGCTTAACCCCTTATGGAGAAGTCCCCTACCCTCCTTTATCACTAAGAAACAGCAGAAAGTACAGAGCTTGTAAACTGACATTCAGAAGCCCCACTCCTCTTGGTCAAGGACTTTGTTTGCTTTTGTTTAACAAAGCTACACACTTTAAAACCCTAAAATAGGGACTCTGAATAGCTTAGTACCTTTGAAGGATTCCAATAAGAGGACAGATCTTGATTTAGAGGCTGTGTACCAATTCTTCAGCAACCGTTGTGTCTTAGCGGCCATGCTAATTTCCTAGTTATCTGCCATAAAAGCAGCAGATTTTGCTAATTTGTTCATACCCTGCCTGAGCATCCTGTTCCCTAAGAAGATGTGATGAACTGAGCTGATTGGCTCATAGAAGTAAAGTTCTAATGAAAATGAATTGATTGCATTCAGCTAAGAGAAGCATAGTGGGGTGGCAAGAATATACACAGTTACACCACTGGGGACTTTTGTCCAGAGTTTAGTTACTATGGAGCTTTTCGTTCCAATGCTGAAGAGCAAATTAAACATGAGGGAGAATGCAAACGAACGAAGGGCACGGAAGAAAAAGAAAATAAGATCCTGCTTATGGAGGGAACCCAGGTCATACGGATGGCCAGTGGAGATGCTGGATGTGAAAACTCTGGATCAGGACAATGCAAAGAAGAGAAGTTGGGGCTATCTACTCCTACAGGAAAAATGATTGGCAATTTGTAGCACATTCTTCAACAGCAGAAGAAATGGCGACAAATTAGAAACACAAGTGTATTGTAAAACCACTCACAGCAACCAAGTGCTCCACTATCAAAACAACAATCTAATCTCCCACAAGAGAAGCTGTGTAAGAACTCTTATTTAGATGAGCACAAATACGCTGCCTGAACATCAAGGAAAAGGAAACTGAACACCTGTACAACATCTTCCCTCAAAATGGATACCCATGAAACTTCATCAGAAAAAGTGTCTGCTACTCAACCTACTACACAGCACAACCAACACAAGCTATGAAAAAGATAACACTGCCATACATCAAAAAATCTGAGGAATAACCATTACAACTGCATGGCATTACTGTAGCATATAAGACTATAACCCTCCAAAACATCTTAAATAAGCTGAAAGACCCAATAGTACAAGGTGTCACCTACAGGAGTCAGCTGCAACATACAATATGAGGATTGTAACAGCCACTATGTAGCACAGACAGGCAGAAGACATCCATGAACTAGCAGTCAGAAGACATGATGAAAATTCCTTAATTGTACAACCCACGTGGCAAAGTTTCAGCTGGGAAACTGTGAGCATCCTAGATCAAGTTAAGTCCAAAAATGCTAAATATCTATGGAGATTCTCAGTAATCCAGGTAATAATGTCCCAAAGATGCTTTTTTTCTCATGAGACAACTGACTTTTCTTGTTTTTCTTTGAAGATGTTTCATTTCTCATCCAAGAAGCTTCTTCAGCTCTGACTGGATAGTCTATCCAGCACCATCCAGTCACAGCTGAGAAGCTTCTTGGATGAGAAGTGAAACATCTTCAAAGAAAAACAAGAAAGTCCAGTTGCCTCATGGGAAAAAAAAGAGAGGCATCTTTGGTCGAAATTCCTGGAAGTCTGCCATCAACAGACACACAGAGATAAACCACATTTAACTATCGAAAAGGAAACAAAAAGACCAAAACACCTCCTTGCCAGCAATCAATACCCAGATAAGCAGGGATTAACACCAGGATTAATACCAGAATAACAATCAAGCAGTGAATAATAGCCCAATCAAGGAAGTACCAACTCAGACAATCAGAAAACAACAGCCAATTTAACCCTGAGCTACAAATATTCTCTTCCATTATAAAATCTCTTTCAGTCTGAGGACTTTCCACAAAATTCTTTAGTATGGTCATTGCTAAACTACTAAAGTCCACGCAACTGAAAAGCCCCAAACCCCTCATGAGCTCTACTATCAAGTGAAAATGAAACAATTTCCTCTGGCATAGTCTACCACCACTATACTGTCTTGATTTTATTTAAACTGACGTGAAGAATATTACCAAGTGTGATCAGCCTATAAAAGTAGAGGTCAGATAATAAGATAGCTCCAGCTAGCTAGATACAGACAAAATCCTGTCAACTCTGTCTTTTAGCGATATAGTTGTCTCCAAAATATCTAATTTAGCTTTCTGCTACACAACACAGCTATTATCTATTTTTAAAAAAGCAGGGGGAAGTAACATTATGTTGCACATAAATGAGTATTAGGAACAGATTTTTGTAAAGTAAATAGTTCATTGTGTCAAGCAAGTCACAGAGGAAATGTAAACAACCTCACAGAGATTGCCCTTTGACTTCTTCCGCTGCATTTCTGACCTCTTGGGAGTACAGGAATGGATGATAACTGATTTATCCAACAAAATCAGCCTTGAAACGCTAAAAGATCCAAACTTCCTTTATGAAATACATAAAATGCATGGATCCTATCTGTTTAGCTATTGCTGTATACTTATACCTAGACAGCACACAATTTAATATTAATCCATTGGTTTTTTCAAGGTGGAACAAATACAAATGTTAATATATTCATTGCAAAGTTTCTGAAATATATTTCCTGAGTTAATTTTTTAAAACATTTACTAAGCATTCTTAGGGTTTTTGTATAATTTGATTTCACTATTCTACACTTATATAGAATAGCTGTAGATGTTGTGTATACCGTATTTTCCCGTGTATAAGACGACTGGGCGTATAAGACGACCCCCGACTTTTGAGAAGATTTTCAAGATTTTTCGTCTCATACACCGGAAAATACTTTCATGCCAGTTGCCAAGTGTCCAACACAAGCCCGATTCAGCCTCATCTGATGCAGATGGTGCAAAGCCTCCCTTTTGAAGCCCAAAGGGGCTTTTCCTTCCACCCACCCTTTGGAATAAACGCAAGAGCTGCGTTCACACAACGCGCTCTTCCAGGCCAGACTCTGCAAATGGCACGCCAGAAGCCGCAACCACCGCGGGAACTCCGAGTCCCCGACTTTCGGCAGCCTGCATGGCTGAGCGCAATCCGGCTTTGAGAGCACATTTGCAGACGGAGCAGCCGCCGCATCTGGAGCCAAGCCCCGCCCAGGAGACGGTCAGCCAGGCGGGCCCGGAAGATGTGCTGGAGAGCCGGGCTTGGGGTGGCCATGCCGAGGCCGGCTGGCGAGGGCCACGCCGTGGTCTGTGGGCGAGAGGAGCGCCAGGCCACCAAGTACCGCTGTCCAGACTGCCGGGAGAGATAGCGGGTAGCAGGGCGCGCTCTGCTTATGCTCAGATGCCGCTTGGGCGAGGGGGAGGGGCTTCCTGCCGCTCCCAGGGTCTGGCATTTTCAAGGGGGAGGGGAAGGGGCTTAGAGGCTCTTGGGGGTGGGAAGGGAGAGTCACATTGGAGGGGGGACTGGACTAAGGAGGCTTGAAGTTGCTTTGCAAGAACGGGGGCGCTCGATTGATTTATGTACTATTTTCCAGCATATAAGACTGGGCGTATAAGACGACCCCCCAACTTTTGAGAAGATTTTCATGGGTTAAAAAGTCATCTTATACGCCGGAAAATACGGTAAAATTGTTTCTTTATATAATTTTTGGCAATATTTCATGGATGTTATTTGTAAATCAAAGAGTTTATTTTCAACTTTGCAGCTAAAAAAAAAGCTGAGCAGTTACCAAAATAAGACCTAAATGTCAAAAAATATGAACTAGTGATACTTCATTAAAAGCTGAACAGTTCTGTAACATCTGGTAAAGTCTGATAGAAGATAACTTTATATTTTGTTTATAATAATTAGCATTTATTAAGGCTTATTTTTATGTTCTTTTAATTTGTTCTTAGAAAAATAAAGTAGCAAAATCTTTAATATTTCTTTCAGCCTGTATTTCTCTCTAGCACCTTTAATAGCTAAATCTAATTTTTAAAAGCTGAAATTTTATGTAACAGATTTTGAATAATTCATGTCATAAAATGTATTAATAAATACGTTAATCAGCAAGTACTATAGCTATCTGTAATTCTTCAGAGTGCCTGACTAAAGGGTTTAATCTTAAAAATAGGAGAAAAATGATTCCAGATGATCCCAGAATAGTTAGACTGATATCTAAACAGTTCAAAAACAAATGTGCTAAAGGGCTGGTCTATAAACTTTAAGAAAAAATAATGCACTATTAGGAATCTACATACCTTCTTCTTCTGTTAGTGAGCCTAACAATCTCATTACGTAGGCTGGCTATGACTACTGTTAAATGGATAAAAATGCAAGTTTTGCACCATAGCCGTATTATTAGAAAATGATAAACTTCATGTTGCTTGGCACTAACCCCTTGCATGCTATATCAGAAATTCATTTGTAAAACTAATTTAAAAAGAAATTTGACAACGCTTGGTTTAGCATAACAAACATTTTGGATTGCTGTCGATAAATCTTATTTGGATCAGTTTCCGTAACAAGGTTCATTGATTCCATCACACCCATAAGTCTGACATAAGGTCTGCAGTGTGGCCCACCAGCCTTGGGCAGCCCATTGGTCTTTTCTGAAATCCATGGTCACTAAACGTTGCCTCCTCCACAAAGGATATTCTACCTAGTTTTTCACAGTCACCACCACCCTGAAAGGCACAGTACTGAGTGGCTGCGAGGCTTCAGTCTAGATCTTATGGATACCATCAGCTCCATTGCTGCCACTGTGCCACTAGCTGCCAGAAAGCTGACTGGCACGTTAGGTCATCTTTTGTAGCCAATTTTTCATGTAGGATTCTGGCTCTTTCTCCTCTGAGAGTTGTGTTAGCTTGGGTTACATAATGCATTTTTTTTTCTTCCACTCAATCATATCCGGTTCTGAAACTTCCTGGACAAGTCCTTGCAGGGGTTTTTTTTTGGCAAGGTTTTCCAGAAGTGTTTTGCCAGTGACTGGTTTAAGGTCGCCTAGCTGGCTTTGTACCTAGGATGGGACTAGAATTCATGGGCTCCGGGTTTTTAGTCTGATGCCTTAATTAATACAGCAAACTGACTCATATTGCATTATACTGATTTGTAATTTATATAAGAATGAAAAGAATGAAAAAGCACACTAAGAGGCACATTAAATTTTGCTCTTGACAGTTGAATTGAAAGTCTTTATGAATATTAAAAATTTATCAAATTACCTGAAAGGATTAAAAAAACAAATGATTTATCTTTAATTTTGAAGACTCTAGAGCATCATTCACTTAAAAGTAGACTCTGAAAAAAAAATCTCACAGATTCATTTATCTCTGCAAACAAAAAAGTAATTTATGGAATTAGAAACAAAAAAGTGATCACCATAACAAAACCTTAAACCACAAAGTTTGTGCAGTCTTATGCACCAAAATTTCTGTTTCAAAACAAGTAACCAGCAGAGTTGATTTTCCATCACCATAGTAACTGCAAATGGTCACTAAACAAAGCAGTCACTAAACAAGGCACTTTGGCAATGCATTTTTGAAAGCAACAATCACTTCAATATTCACTAATAAAACAAATATTTTTATTATATTCATCTCTTTTATCCACAAGCTAATAGCATCTCCAAGTAGTCTAAAGCAGATTTTATTCTGTAAATTTCTTTTTGTTTACATCAGATGGTCATTTCAGCATTCCAGTGTTTCTCTGTCCTCTAAAGACCTGACCCTCAAATACATTTCATATAGCTTACTGCAACTTACTCTGGAAAACATATGAAAATGAATGGTTTGGGGTAGAGAATTAACAAAGAAGCAGTTGTTTGATGAGAGCCACAAGGAGGATCTGAAGCTGAATGAATGCATATTTTAAACAAGTCTGAAGAAAACATAGTTGCTCCTTTTGTTTGCAACATGTTTGTAACAGTCCCTCACACCCAGCACTGGAATTATTCCTATATACAGTATTCTAATTATTTCACCCAGGGCTTTTTTTGTCATAGAACGCTCAGAACGGAGTTCCGGCACCTTTTTTGGATGGAACCTTGTAGGGTAGGCAAGGCAGGTTGTATGACATGTGTGAGTTCCGGCACCTTTTTCTTTTACAAAAAAAGCACTGATTTCACCTCTTTCCAAACGGCTTTTACTATTCTAAGCTTTTCTTCTGCATAGTTCTAAAGATACTTGGTATGAATGTTTTCTGATTATAAGAAAGATACAACTTTACACCCATCCTCCACCACTGCTGTGAACGCAAAGAGAGACTTGTTAGATTCAGATGAGTTTAAACAGCTCTGCCAGGGAATGGGACAACTTGCCACTGCCAACTCACTGCGGCCGGTTCACCACGGCCAACTCACCATGAGAAAACTCAGTGCGGGACAGTTCAATAATTTAATTATTTAAAATAATTTTAAAAATATTTTAATTTTTGTCATTCACATTTCATGTTATCCCTCTTTTAGCATCCTTTCTTTAATGATTCTATTCTACAATTTCTTTGATATTTGTGTAACTCTTGTCCAGCAGCAAGTTGTCCTGTGGCACGTTAGCCATGGCGAGTTGTCCCGTGGAAGGTTGGCCACAACTTGGCTGCAGCACATTGGCTGTGATGAGTTGGCTGTAGCAAGGTGGCCGTGTCAAGTTGTCCTAGTATAAAGGAAATAGATTCTATCTAATCTATTTTTGCCTTAGTCCTGCATTTGAAGCAGCCTCTTAAATTGAATAATAATAAAAACAGCTTCAAAAACTTAGCAATAAATATATTTAAATGAAGGAAGCTTAGTGGCATCTCTCTTCTGCTCCGTACATCCTTTGACTTTGTTCCTGACAAACCATCTGTTTCCCCTCCTCCCCTATTTTTTTTTAATCTGTGCCTTTGAATCACTGTTGACCCCTAATAACTACCTAGACTAGTCCCTGCACACTAAACTACATTCTCTTCCCTTATTCCTGTATGGAGTAACAAGATAGTTTTCAATCTCCTTTCAAGAGATTTGAATATGTTCAGCCCATGCTTGGTGCTGTCTATATTCATTCAGCTTGTATCAGTCCTTATTCTAGCTAGAAGTTGACATATTATATTAATATAAATAGATATTTACACAAGGTACACATATCATAAAATATCAGAAAGACTTGCTTCTGAAAATAAAGATTAATATATTCCAACAAGAAACAACGATGTAATGATGTCATATTTCCACTACATTCAATGTCAAGCTAAGCAGCCATATTAGACTTTTCAAATTACTTAAGCAGTGGATACTTTTCTAACTTAGATACTTTTATAATAATGAAAAATTCCTTGAGCCCAAGTCAAAGCAATTATTTAAAGTTTACCATTACTCTCCAGTGGGCAAAAATAATGGGGATCATGTACCCTGTATTTTGCATGAAGTTCATGCTCAGTTTCAACTAGACATTTGCAGTCATTGAAATCATACTAGGAAAATGCAACCTTGTTGTTCAGTCACAATGTCATGTCTGACTCTTCTCAACCTCATGGGCCATTGAACAACACACACACACACACACACACACACACACACACCATCCTCCACTGTCTCCTTGAGTCTGACCAAACTCATGCACAGTGTGTCAACAACAGTTTCCCCTAATAACTGATTTTCAAAATAATCTGATAAAGGTGCTATCAGGAATTAAAATAAATGCATTAGTTAATTTTGTTTTAGGTACAGAAATATTAACCCAAATCAGAAAATGGCAATTGGGTAAAGAATCTGTATAATGCTTAGATTTGCATGTACAATGAAGTAGCAACCTCCAAAAATGTACTGTGCAGTGAGTTACCAACAATGTAATCCTACACATATCTGGAAATATACTGCTCAAAAAAATAAAGGGAACACTTAAACAACACAATGTTCTGTATTTAATAGTAGGATGTCTTATCTTGTGTTCCCTTTATTTTGTTGAGCAGTATATATAGACGCTGTGGTAGCACAGTGGTTAAACTGCAGTATTGCTGACTGCCAGCAGTTCGATTCTCACTGGCTCAAGATTCCATCCTTCTGAGGTCAGTAAAACGAGGACCCAGATGGTTGGGGGCAAAATGCTGACTCTATAAACTGCTTAGAGGGGGCTGTAAAGCACTGTGAAGCGGTATGTAAGTCTAAGTGCTGTTGCTATATCCTGTTGAGTTCAATAGGAACTCTTACACAAGCAGACAGAGAATTGTAGTCTACACCGAAATCAACAGATGGTCAACATAATTTCAGCTTTTTTACTGAAGGGAAAAACACATTGTCATAAATACTAGCTATTAAACTTTCCTTAAAAATTCATATAACTATGCATATCTAGATCTGGAATGTTGCATTTTTAAACAAATTAAAATCATTTTTAAGTTCAAATTAATTGGATGGGGAACAGTCATTTACAAAAAGAATTATAAACACATTTTTCTAATTAAATTACATTCTAGTAATTTCTATCAGTTTTTTATTTCCACAAAATAAAGACTAAAATAAAGGTGTAATAAAAAGATCTATATTTTTAAATTTAAATATATTTTAAGTTCACATGCCTTCAGTTTTTCCCCCGTTCTTGTAGTGTTACTTCTATGAGAATTGCATGATTTTAAGTACTATGCAGTTGTTTTAAATTTGTATTTCACAAGTTTGACCAGCAAGTATTACTTCACCTTGATTATTGAGTTGTACTGGTGATATTTACAGGCTCACTAATATATGATTAAGTGGTTTACTTAGCTCAAATTTCTGGGTTTGCACAACACACTAGGCTAAACCCTAGCCAACCTAGAATGATCTACTGCGTGGCTAGTATGTGCTTCATGAGCTGTTACACTTCTTGCTTTACTCAACTAACAATTAAGAGTAGCCACGTAGAATTCAGGTAACCTTAGAGAACACAAGGTGGCATTTGCCAGGATATCCTTGCCTCCAGGATAATGTTCTTCTTTCCTTACACAAGTGAAAAGAGCAATTTCTCCATTCTTTTAGATAGGGGAGGGGGAGCTGCAGGTCACAAAGCTGATGCTTTATGCCACCCAGGGCTTTTTTTCTCATAGAACGCTCAGAACGGAGTTCCGGCACCTTTTTTGGATGGAACCTTGTAGGGTAGGCAAGGCGGGTTGTATGACATGTGTGAGTTCCGGCACCTTTTTCTTTTACAAAAAAAGCACTGTGCCACCCATGACACAAAAACAAGAGAGATCAACTTTTTTTTTTTACAAAGGAATTTCCCCATGCCACTGTCAGATCACAACTGGCATCCCTCCCTGCAACTACATTATAAAAAAACTAAAAGAAAAAAGAGAAAAAAAGAGAGAGGGGGGCAGTTCAAGGTGACAATCAATACCAGAGAGAAAATGTTTTAGGCAGGATGCCAAACAAAACCACTAACGTTCACAATTGGGCCCCCAGACCATATGACTGTATAGATATGAGAGATACAGAGTTTTACGTTACTAAAAAAAATAAAAATAAAGATGTCCTTATTTTTGAGGCAGGCTGATTCTGAGAACTACACGAGGGCAGAGGTACAGTTTCCTTGCAAACCATTAAAAAACGGTATGTCATAATCTAAAGAAATGTTCTGTCCTAAATTTCAAAGCAGGTTTTGCATTTTGTGCAAACACACACACACACACTACCGAGAGCACAGATTGGGGAGCGGGGGGGGGTGTCGTTGTTTGGCAGCACACTGCTGGCCAGACATGCAGCACTCCCACTTGGGAGGCGGGTATCCAGCTGCCATGCAGCCCACCATGGGCTTCTCCAACTTGGGGCTTTCCGGATGTTGTGGACTCCAAGCCTCATTCCCCGAAGTTGCTCGGTCCCTTCTTCTCGTCGCCTTTCCGCTGTGCTCAAGAACGCCCATTGAGTTTAACTATGGCAATAAGATTTCTAGTAAAAAGGTAGAATTACTGATTACAGAAGAATGGACTGTAAAGTTTTTAATTTCGAGGATATGGTAAAGATCTCAGTGCACCTGAAAGACTATTTGTAACAGAGAGATACCACGGAGCAAATATGGGACTAAAAAGTATTATTTTGCATTTGAATAATTACTGATACGAGATATATATATATATATATATATATATATATATATATATATATATATATATATATACACACACATATATACACGTTTGGAGTTTATCTATATGAGTTAAAGTGCGATAGTTTAAATAGTTTAGGATTGTTTGCATCAGTTAGATTATGATGGTTTGTATTTTTATACCCTGTACTCAGCTCTGGGAAGTCGGGGGGGGGGGGGGTAGGGGAAAGGGAGGGAGGGGTTGGGGAGGGTTGGGGAGTGGGAAGAGGGTGGGAGGGGAGGGGGTTGGGAGGGGTTTTGTTTTGCTAAAGATAAAATGTAAAACTTTTCAATAAAAAAGAACGCCCATTTAACAGGACATTCCCCACCACCACCCCCACCACCCCCACCACGTCTTTGGGGGATCCCGGGGACCCATCGCCTCGCTGCTTTAAAGGCAGCCGGGAAGGGAAGCCCCAGGCGTCGGCTCTTCCCTCTCACCTGTCCTGAACATCAGCTGCTTGTCGTTGGGGTCCCCGAATTCCGACAGCAGGGAGTTGAAGAGGATCCCGCACGAGTTCTGGATCCCGAAGACCGTCCCGTTGCACCACATGGAAGCCAGCATGACAAACCAGCCCCAGCCTCCCTCGGGCGGCTCGGCCGTCTCCCGGTGCCCTGGCGGCGGCTCCTTTTGCTCCGCCGCCTTCTCGGGAGGACTCTCCGTCTCCCCGAGCCCAGAAGGCACCAGGGCAACCTCTGCGCTCCCGGAGGCGAGCGAGGCTTCCCGCGGGCACCATTCTCCGTTCTCCTTTTTCGCCTCCTCCTCGCCCACCGCCTCACTTGCTTCCGGAGGGGAGGCGGCGGGGACGGCGTTCCCCTCTCCCACCTCCTGGCTGACGGGAGACATAACCGCCAAGCCAAGCGCCCAGGCGGCCTGGGGCTTGCACGGCTTTGCCGCTTGCCTGGCTCCTTCAGCAATGCCGAGGCAGGGCGACCATGCCCCGCGTCAAGAAAAAGAGGAGCGCGATCCAGAACTTGACCGCCCGGACGGGCGGGCGGGCGGGCGGGCGCCAAGAGAACGTTCTGCCCGCGCTCTTGTGACACCACTCCGAGCCCTCGGAGCTCAATTTACATAGATTGCCTTTTCATCTTGCCTGTCGCGCGAGCCAGCCAGCCCTTAAGGCGGTTCCATTCCCGGGAGCCTCTTCCAGGTGGTTTTGAAGGAGCAGCCCACGAGGAGGCGTGGCCTTCCAGCAGAGATGGGCTCTGCGCCCCCCCCCCCACCTTCTTCGGCCCCTCCAAGGCTCCGAACGTCTTCATTGGCTAAAGGGGGCGCTGAGGTTCCCCGCCCCTCTCCCTGTGGCCAACGAAGTGGGCCAACCGGGACAAAGCGCGGAGAGCGCGCGCGTGGGTAAGGAAAGACCAGAGCGGGAGAAAGCGCGCGGGGAGGGGGGGGGCGGTTTGAGGTTTTTATCCAGCCCGTCAGTCAAAGAGAAGACGACCACCCGAGGGAGGCGATTGGACGGGGTTGGTGGGTGGGGTGGTGACAACGGCGATTGCTGCTGCTGCTGCTGCTGCTGCTGCTGCCGCCGCCGCTGCAGCTGCCGCCGCTACTTCTCTGCTGCAGGAGCAAAGTTGAAGCCCGCAGGCGAGAGAGGGTCTGCTCGACCCGCGTTCTGCGACGGGGTCGCGTGAGAAAGGAGATCTTTCCCCACCTCCCACCCCCGCCGTACACACGACGAAGGTCTCAGAGGCAGGGTTTTGTTGCGTGCGTGTCTCTGATGTCAGCCACCTCCCCAAAGTTAGTGACGATTTGTTTGGCAGGGCGGTAGGGAAACAAACCTTTTGCCAAGGTACAGGGCAAAAGGGCAGGAGTCAGAGGTAGGGACGAGCAGAAAAAGAAACAACGAAGTATTGCTAACTTAGTAGGTGCACACCGCATAATCTGACCAAGGTTGACACAGGTAGATGGTTCTTCTTTAACAAAGCAGCCATCGAAGTTATCAAAGCAGAAGAGGATCCATATATCGGTTGGTTATAAAGATGCTTTTTAAGTATCGTATATTTAATTCTAATACAAAGCATTCTGGACTGGAGCCCAGGCTTAATCATCAAAGGGTTATCAACATCACTTCAAATACGTCCAATGTTCAGGGTGAGCGTTATCACTAAAGTAAGAAAAACAGCAGCAGGTGTTCTTTCAAGAGAGATATCTGGTAGCTATAAGACATGGCGGCACAAATGTCAAGGCCTTGGGTGTCCCACCCACAAACCAGAGAGCCTCCAATTGTAATCTTTAGTATACAGAAAGTATTGTGGTTTCAGTCTGAAAGAGCACGACACTGAAAAGAATCAAGCTTTGTTGATCTTTAGGCGCATGGTTTCCACGAAAGAGGGGCCTGAAAATTGGGAAGCCAGATTTTTATAAAAGGGCCCGTTTTGTCTAGCCACAGGATTCCCACCTTGTAGTTCTTTTCAAGTTCTTTTCTAAAGAACTTATCAAAGCACTACAAGGTGGGAATCCTGTGGCTAGACAAAATTGGCCTTCTGGAAGAGCAGCAGAGTTGGGGAATGTTGAAGTCAACAGGCTGGTTGAGGACGGGAGGTTGGGGTTCCTCAGATTGTTACAATGTAGTTTTGATGGGATTGTCTGGGGAGGTGGGGACAGTCAATAGTGGGCTGATAGGATTATGCAAAGAGGGGAGCTGGGTTTGATTCTGGCTATGTCCAAAAAAACGGCGGGGGGGAGGAGGGGGGGAAGGGTGCAGCCTCCGTCTCATTTCTTGGATTTATTTTCTCCACTATAAAGCAATTTTAAATGCACTGGAGGTAATCTTATTAACTCTTTTTTTTTTAATAAAAAGGGAATTATTTTTAGTCTTGATGCTTTCTGTCCAGCACAGATTTTGCATGTGTGACCCTCAGTAGCCTTTCACATAGTGGTTGTTGAGCAACCCAAGGCTTCAAGAAGTGTAAGAAATATTTTAGCAGGGGAGGCGGGAAGCTTATTGCAGCTTGCAAAATGCTGAGCAGTAGTTCCTTTAACACTGGCCCTTTTAGGGAGAGAGGGGCATGAAGAACATGTCTTTGTTTAGTGACCACATTTGGGACCAGCAACTCCATCATTAAGCGAAACTAAGTGAAACTGTGCTGATGATCTTACTTCAGCTTTCCTTTGCTTTACGATCTTTCCTGTGATGATCATAGAAGTGAGGATTGGTCACAAAGTTATTTTTTCATCACTGTGGTAACTGTGAATAATCACTGAATGAGGCAGTTACTAAAGAAGTCTACCTGTAATCCTGATAAGGAATTACTGAGCCATTGTAGGAATACTCTAGGCATGTGATGAATAAAATCACTCAGATCCATTTGGCTTCAGTTGCTATAGAGCTAATTGAAGCTGGGTTTTGCCTTGGTACCTGGTACCTGGGGACAAAGGACAAGATCTTTTGGGGGGTATAAGTGCTGCCGGATGGCTGTTGGATGTTTGTCCGTTCTAGCTGGTTAAGGCTGCCCAAATGATTGCCATTGCTTGTGTTCAGGTTGTGGTAAATTCATCTTTAGGTTAGGAGGTGTAACTACTTTAGGAGCCTTGGTGGAGCTAATGCCTCCTTAAGTAACACCAGCTGCCTGCAATTAGTGCAGGTTCGCATCCCACCAGGCTCAAGGTTGACTCAGCCTTCCATCCTTCCGAGGTAGGTAAAATGAGGACCCAGATTGTTGGGGGCAGTAAGCTGACTTTGTAATAATGCTGCTTGGGGGGGGAGCGAAAGCCCTAATAAGCAGGCATATACATAGAATGAAGGCTATTTCTAAGCACATTGGTTTGTGCTTAAATTGTAAGCCGCCCTGAGTCTTCGGAGAAGGGCGGGATATAAATGGGATTAAAAATAAAAAAAATACTTTCTTGAAAAGGTGGTATTAAGGAAAAGGTATATTTTCTTCAAAAAGCCATCTTAGGACCCAGCAGCATTAGATGATTTTTCAACCTGTTTCCAGACTCCCTGCTTTGGGGAAGGCGATAGGGCTGCAACTCTAGAGGACCCTCCAAGAAATAGATTGTCTGAACTCTTTTCTGGTCAGACTTTAGATTAGAATGTCTAAGATGACACCAATCACACTTGTGGAAGACTTCTGGTGGGACAGAGCAGGGCTGATGTGACTTGGCTGGTATTGCTTGATCTCTTTACAACTTTCAATATAAATTGATCATATCCTTCTGGACCACTTTTGGGGTTGGGGATAGAGAACATTATTCTATAGCAGTCGTTCTCTTCTCTGGTTTAGTAGTTCCAAACCAGTTCTCTCTGGTTCCAGTTGGTTTGGTAGTGAGAATGTTATCAAGCACATAAGTCTGGCTTTTGATTTAAAAGATCAGCTGCACCCCAATACAACTCTACATGAGACTGCCCTTAAACTCCACTTGGAATGCAGGCAAGGAATGCACCAGTGAGTATGTCATTTCACTCTTAAAACATCACTACTTCACAAGCTGTGCTGGTTGACAGTTGACTTTTGGATGCAATCCAAGCTACTAATTGTCTCCCATAAGGCTCTTCCTGGCTACCCCTCTCTGGAATATTTTTCTGCTTTTCTGATAAGATCTGGCAGGACCTGGGCAGATCTTTCTATACCCAGATTTGTCCTATGGAACATCATTCTTCTGGAAGTCCATATGGCCCTGACACTATCATCTTTTGGAGATCCCTTAAGACTTATAAGACCTGGCTTTTTAGTAGGCCCTGGGGCTGGGTAGTTTGGCTTCTGGCTAGCCAAAGAATGTTCTGTATTATTTTGTAAAGGGTTGTTATTTTCTATAACAGTGATAGTGAACCTTTTAGAGACCAAGTGCAACCCAAAACCCACTTATTTATCACTGGGTGCCAGGTGGGCATGGCCTACTGGGTGGGTGTGGCTGTGGTGGCCATGGAAGATTGGATGGGTGTGGCCAAGGTGGGTGTTGTCACCTCAATGTCACTTGTGGGGAGGGACACCTGTGGGGGGCAGCTGGTTGAAGAGGGACAGTTGCCACCTCCAAGGCATGGCGCGGGTACCCACAGGGAAGGCTCTGAGTGCCGCCTCTGGCACCCGTGCCATAGATTTGCCACCACTGTTCTATAACATGGAATGTGAAATTGTTGTTTGCGATTATTTCCTTGTTGTTTTTGTTGTTCTAATTTAGTCCTATTTGTAAGTCACCTAGAATTGTGACTGTGATTAAATAAATTGTTGATGTATCTGTGTGTGTGTATGTGTTCCTGTTCATGGAGATAATGAAATCGAGATTCTGGACATTAGATTAAGATTTCCTAAGAAGTTATGTCTAAGGTAAACATTCATGTATTATGTTTTTGCAGTTATTGCTAAATATCTTTTTGGTCTTATCATTAATATTTGGTATATGACATAATGTAAATCATGTAATTTAATTATAAATTTAGAGAAGATTAAAAACAATAAAAATTAAGCTCTGAGAGATAGCAATGTGTATAACTTTGGCCAATCTTATATATCAGTTGCATCCGTGTATGCAAATAGTTTTACATGTACTTTATATATTGTTTTTATGCTTTTAGCATGTTATTTGTACACCACCCAAAATCATTCTGTAAGGAGATGGGTAGTTCCTAAATATGATAAATAAAAATATTTCATATATTCTATAATGTTATTTGTTGATTGTCAACTCTGAATTATTGTTCCAACTTTATATATGATTGGATTTTTAAAAATCTCATAATTAGCAATTTTATTAATGTTTCTTCTTTATATTTGTTTTAATGAAATATTTATACCTGATAGCTGACTTGGCAGTATTTTCTTTGATAAGGTCAATAGATTATGTGCTACAAAATAGTATTAATTTCTAGAATGTTTATTATTTATTCATAAGCATTCCTGTGTTCTTGAAGTAGCATTGAGATTGTCCAGAATAAAAAAAAAACCAGTATAAGTAGGTGGAAAATGGCCTTCTATCCAGTCAATATAACTCTCAAATGACCCCACAATAATAAAGAGAAAAAGTGAAGCATATTTTTTTTCTGACAGAACAATCAACCAATGGAACAACTAGCCTTCAGAAGTTGAGGTGCTCTATCACTAGAGGCCTTTAAGAAGAGACTGGACAGCCGCTTGTCTGGAATGAGATAGGGTCTCCTGCTTGGACTAGAAGACCTCCAAGATCCCTTCTGACTCTGATAGTCTATGTTCTGATTTTGGTGTAGAACAAATTAATTGAAATCACAATTTGATGCTTCTATTTATTTACCGTACTTATTTTAGAAAAGCATAGTTAGCACCCAATCAGTCAAAACAGGAACTCATCTTAAACTAGCAGTGTAAAAATCCTGATCTAGTTTTACCATTTCTAATTTGTATATTGATTTCAAATACAGATTATCTTTGCCCATGAGGGTCTTCAAGACAAGGTACAATTCAAGATAATAGAAGACATAAACTAAAGATGTATAGTGCCAGCCTTGTGCTGATATTGTGTGGAATGTAAGAGGATAGTCCTAGCATTATTGGTATAAGATATATCTTATTACAGCATTCTTTTTTTTGTTCATACAGCATTTGTATAGAACAGTGATCACCAGTATAGAAAATCAATAATTTGATTCTTTCCTCTTTGACAGGTGGATTGGCTTGGAACGTGATGCTGATAAAAAGAGCATCTGATATTACTGTTTTCCTTCCACACAAGAAGGGGAAATGTATCCTTTGATCATGCAGGCCTTTTTCAAGTAGAATAGGGTTGAAGCCCAAGATTTATGATAGTTCCTAGAACAGCTGCGGGACTTGGGTTTGGCTAATCTAAAGAAAAGAAGAAATGGGAGAGACATGATAGCAGCATTCCAGTATTTGAGGGGCTGCCCCAAAGAAGAGGGGGTCACGTTCGCCAAAGCACCAGAGGGAAGGACGAGAAATAATGGTTGGAAACTGAGCAAAGAGAGAAGCAACCTGGAATTAAAGAGAAACTTCCTGACAGTGAGGATAATTAACAGTGGAACAGCTTGCCTCCAGAAATCATGGGTGCTCCATCACTGGAGATTTTTAAGAAGAGGCTAGACAGTCATTTGTCTGAGATGATATAAGTTCTCCTGCTTGAAGACCTCTAGAAGACCTCAAGGACCTATCCAGTTTCTATTCTATTCTATTCCATTCCATTCCAGTCTAGTATAGTCTAGTCTAGTATAGTCCTAAAGTAACAAAGATACAGGAAAAAACTTTTATTTATGCCATCACCATTGTCATCACCATCATCACTGTCATCACCATCACACTGTGAAATGAGCTATTGGACCATTCCTGTGTGAAGAATAGGCATACCAGGTTTCTGTCCCAGGGAATTTCAGTAGACAGCGATTCACACATTTTTCTGACTTTTGCTCTATTTCAGCCGTGTTTTATTGAACAAGTCACAGAAGCCACGATCAATGGAAAAATATTAGCACAAAAAACAAAAGGAGAGGAACCATGTAAAGAATGTTCCTTAAAAAAACCCACACACATTTATTTCAGGCTTAAATGTCTGTCTTCTTCCTGAGTTAAAATACTCTCTAACTGTTCTTGAATTGGGGCAAAGCAGTGTGAGTGATGGCATAACATTTGCTCCCCCATTTGATAAGTTGTTTTGGGAATCTGGTACATTTAATGTTTTATACCGAGTATGGATTAATTTGTGTGGCATTTTTATGTAATGCATTACTATTTAAAAGGTACTTGTTTTTCAGATAGGCTAGTGCAGTAGACCAAGATACTGGAGTTACGTAAGTGCAGTGCATCTGGCAATTTAGATAAATGGCTGAAGACCAAAGCTGCAAACATCTGGGAAAGTGGAGCCATTGGGGATGCCAAAGAGGAAAATAGTGTGAGGGTCCTTGTAACCCTACACACAAAAGTCATTGACTGTTATTTGGAGGTTCAGTTGGTTGCGTAACTTCTTGAAACCATTCCTGGAACCAAGATAATGCCAAGGATGAAGAAGTCTGATGATGAAGGATGAAGACGGCTGCTTGAAGAAGAGAACTGGCCTTTGGGATGAGAGCCAGTGCAATTCTTGGCACATATTCAGCCATGACATTGCTCCACACATCTGTGGGATTTCTTTTGGTTTTTTTGTTTACTTTTTAGCTCAGCCATTCCTTAGAGGCAAAGTATAGTTACCCAGTAGAGATCTACATGTTGCTAATGTGGAAACGACTAGCACGCATGTGCGGGGGAACCTTTACCTTTACTTTACCTTTAGGACAAAGAAGAAGAAAATCTAAGCACCCATGTTTTGCCTTGCAATTGCTTTAATAGGTTCTGTGAAGACAGAACTGTTTTTAGAGGTCTCTGGTTCAGTGTTATCTATAATTATGCTCTGCCATAAAAGCAGAGAACTTCCCAATGTTTGCTTAAAGCTACTGCTGATGAGTAAGTGAAAGGAGAGTGTTTGTAGCTGATAACTAGAGACAGAACAATTTACGTAACATTTAACCAAACCAGATAAGAGCAAACTTCCAATGCTCTAAGCCTCAAGGGATCTAGCAGAGACCCATTTTTCTGCCCCCTGGAATAATATCCTCCCAGAGATACTATTGATTTTCACTTTCTGACTGTTCCAAGTGTGCCTTAAGATCTGTTTCTGCTCTCAGGTATGGGGTTAAACTGCCAGTGGACCACCTTCTGTGTTTCTTTGAATGCTGTTGTCTGGGCAATGAAGTTTTGTTGTTTTTAAGTGTGTTTTAATTATATATAAATAAGCACCCAGCAACCTGTGGAATCAGGTGGCCTTAACAAATCAAATCAAATAGATTCTGAAAAGTGTGCCCTGACCCCAGGGTGAAAAGTAGCATTTTATCTGGTATTTACAAGCTAGGAAATCCCTACCAGGAAAAAACCCAACAACCACAATCCCGACACTGAGATAAACAAGTAATGAAATGAGTCAACACTATTCCTTCTGTGGTTTAATAAAGGTAAAGGTAAAGGTTCCCCCGCACATGCGTGCTAGTCGTTTCCGACTCTAGGGGCCAGTGCTCATCTCCGTTTCAAAGCCGAAGAGCCAGCGCTTGTCCAAGGACATCTCCGTGGTCATGTGGCCGGCACGACTAGACACCAAAGGCGCACGGAACGCTGTTACCTTCCCACCGGAGTGGTCCCTATTTTTCTACTTGCATTTTTACGTGCTTTCGAACTGCTAGGTTGGCAGAACCTGGGACGAGTAACAGGCGCTCACTCTGCTACGCGGCACTTGGGATTTGACCCGCCAAACTGCCAACCTTCTGATCGACAAGCTCAGCGTCCTAACCCACTGAGCCACCGCGTCCCTAATAATATAATAATAGGTAGAGGTAATGGTTTCCCCTCTCCAGTCATGTCTAATTCTAGGGGGGTGCTGCTCATTTCCATTTCTAGCCGAGGGAATCAGCGTTGTCCAAAGACATTTCCATGGTCATGTGGCCAGCATAACTATATACTAAGGTGCACAGAACTCTCTTAGTTTCCCACCAAAGTGTTACCTATTTCTCTACTTGCATTTGCATGCTTTCAAGCTGCTAGATTGGCAAGATCTGAGACAAGAACCAAAGCTCACCCTGTCCCATGGTGCTTGGGTCTCGAACTGCCAACTTTACAGTTGACAGACCAGCGTCTTAACCACTAGGCCACCATGCTCCTACTTCTGTGGTTTAATGTTTAATATTATTTGACCGTGTCTCTTACGGCCACCTGATCCCTATTTTGTCTCCATTATATCTGCTCCAAATAGCTACCAAATGGTATTGTCTGATCTGTGAATGTGCTACTCCTGATAACTAAAGTGTTTGCTTTTCTCTACTGCCTTTGACAACATCCCATTAGCCAGTAGGGAAAACATCCATCAATCAAGGCATTACAGCCTGAATAGGGAGGTGCTGTTTCCAGATTTTGCCTGGGTTTCTCTAGGATAATATATCCCATGGTCCTTCTACGTGCCATTTGAGCATCTCCCAAGGTTAAAAAAAAGAGAAACATATGGTAGGGTATCTGAGCAGAAGTGGTAGGCAGACCATGATCTGATTGTACAAATACATAGATTGTGTAAATAACAAAAACTAACCATCACTGGGCAACCAGGTCTCTTAGTTCAGCAAAACAAACTGACAAGTAAGCAACAAAATACAGTTCATCATCATTTATTATTTTCTGGAAGAAGTTCCAGACTGTTGCATCTAAAGCAACTGATGTCAGTTGACAATATTGTTAATACAGAAGCATGCCATATGTCTCTTTTCCCCCAAGTAAAATAAGGGAAGTCTGCTATCCTCTTCTGTTGTTACAAGCCTGGACTAAAGTTGGGATCAGAAACAGGGAAAGGAGATAACTGTTATAAAAGTAATTCTGGAAACATAACTCTTGTAGAGATGGGAGAAAAATGGCTGCGGCTATGTTCTAATATGATATGAGCCAGCAGTGTGCTGCAGCTGCCAAAAAAGCTATTGCAGTCCTAGGCTGCATCAACAGGAAGATAGTATCAAGGTCACTTGAAGTGTTAATACCACTTTATACTGCTTTGGTAAGGCCACACTAGGAATACTGCATCCAGTAATTTGGTTACCATGATAGAAAAAAAGAGGTTGAGACTCTAGAAAGAATGCAGAGAAGAGCAACAAAGATGATTAAGGGGATGATGGCTAAAGCATATGATGAATAGTCACAGGAACAAGGTTTATCTAATCTAACAAAGAGAAGGACTAGGGGTGACATGATAGCAGTCCTCCAACATTTGAGGGGCTGTCAAAGAGAAGAGTGGGGTCAGCCTATTCTCCAAAGCACCTGAGGGCAGAACAAGAAGTAAAATGTGAAAACTTATTAAGGAGGGATCTAATCTAGAGCTAAGGAGAAATTTCCTGACAGAATAATCAATCAGTGGAATGGCTTGCTCCCAGAAGATGCAGGTGCTATACCACTGGAGGTTTTTAAGAAGAGATTGGGTAGACATTTATCTGAAATGGTATAGGGTCTCCTGCTTGAGCAGGGGGTTGGACTAGAAGACCTCTAAGGTCCCTTCCAACTCTATTATTCTATAGTCTGTACACCCAAAACAGGTTAACTGACTTCACCTCCAAGATAACAGGAGATAAAGGGTTGCAGATTTTATTTATCTTAAAAGCTGTGGTGGAATAATGTCACTTTAAGGAGAAACTGCAGTACTTTTAAATGGGCATGCTTAGGGACAACCTCAGGCTGATTCAATTTTCAGGGTGGAGATGCAAAAAACAACAACATGTAAATAAGCGGGGAAGATTTGGGTTGTCAGGATGACATTAGTCCTTCATGAGGAGCTCCTGATTCCTCAAGCTGCCCCACAAAAAGGAATCCCTAAACCAGATTCTGTATTAATAAGTATTAAAACATTATTACATATAACAATTGGAGTGCTTCTTATTAACGTATAGCTTATGATTCAAACAAATGGGGTTCCATCACCATAGTAAGACAAAACAACACTGTTCAATGTCTTGGTACATTGTGCAGACCCAGCCAGACTCAGAGAGACAGGGTCAACCTAATGGAGGGTGTGTATGGCTTTATTTATTTATTTATATCCTGCCCTTGTCATTTTTATAAATTATTCAAGGTGATGAATGTAGTTAACACTACTTCCTCCTCCTATTTTCTCCATAACAACAATCCTGCACTGTTGGGCAGCGACTGGCCCAAAGGTTTTTTCAGATTTATTTATTTTGAAAAAATAAATTTATTTTGGTTACTCTTTTCCCAACGGAGTATTTGCTGACTTTGAAAGATGCTTCTGAATACTGACATTTGTATAGAAAAGGAAGAATGGAAAGCTTTATCCCACACCAACCTGGATTCACATTAAGATTTGCACTGGGGCCTTTTTTGGTTTGCCTGAAAGCAATTTGATTGGTAAGTGAAAGGGGAAGGGCTGCTTTGCAGTGACCCCACTCTTGTTCATGTTCAATAGAGATCCATCAAATTGTATCACTTCATACCTTTAAGAAAACCCTGAAGGCTCAGTGTTTAAATGACCTGCTCTGAAGTTCTATTTTCATGGACTGCAGTGAGACACAGCTCCATGGTCATATGAAATGAGCCAAGGAACATTGGATACATGCTCCAGTAAACACTCAGCTTTGTTGGAGTATGTATCCAATATTCCTTGGGTCAGTTTTACTGCAGTGATTAAGATCTTTGTGGAAGGTAGCTTTTTCACTTACTCATAAAAATGTCATTACAGAGTTTTTTGAAGTAGCTATAGGTTTCCCTATGCTGCCAACTATAATAAATTTCAAAGATACAGCTTATTGGTTTTGTCTGTTAAATATTGCTAGGGCAGGAAGGAACATGTTATTTATGTAAGAAGGAAAATCAAGCCAGGAATGACTTCCTTCCTATCAAAATGATTGATGGCTCGGTCCCCTCCAAATATAACCCCATTCTTACCATTCCTCTTAGGCTGAATGTCTAGAGAAGAATTGCATGACTCCTGTGTGTACTAGTCATACATTTCTAGACAGGGATTAGAGACCCAGTTTAGCTTCCCCAGGAGATCTTTCCAATAAGCCTTAAATTGGCCCACTAGGTTTGTGTGACTTGTCTCCAAAGTAACTGTTTCCACAATGAGTACAGTGGAGCTTTAAGCAGGATTTTAAAAACATGATGGGAGGTAGAGAGCTAAAGTAATTTTCTACAGAGTATTTGTAGATTGAGATCTATCTGACTGACTCACTCACTCACTCACTCACTCACTCTATCTATCTATCTATCATCTATCTATCTATCTATCTATCTATCTATCTATCATCTATATCTATTCATCTTCTATATCTCTTTAAGAGTTAACAATATGAAGCTCTGCAGCAAATTTTAAAACTTCTCTCTCTCTAAAACTCAGATTTTAAACAGTCTTGACTTGGGAAGGAAGGTGACACATCTTAAATCTATTAGCTTTCAGACTGGAATATTGATTGCTTCTGTGGGGTTAATGCTGTTCTCTTTCAAAGAGCAGCTGATTCTTTTGTACAGATTCCTTTATATATTGATTTCCAAAGTCTACTCTCTACTGTATAATTTATTAAATGCATAGTTGACCATCATTTCTCCTGTTTTCTGAATGTTGATTTATATAAAAACCTGCCAGTATATTCATTTGTTATTGCTAATTACATTGATAGTTAACAAGTTATAGAACAATTACCAGTTATCAAAGGTCATGTCTGATACTGATTGCCCTGTAATAAGAAAGTGCATTTTCGTTTATGCTGACTAGTTCATATTTTCTAAAAGCTAACACAGCTGCTAGGACACCATGCAATCAAATCATTGAGTGCGCAAAATCTTTGAGCCATATGTTACCCATTGCAACTCATATCCCTGTAAGCAAATATAGGAATAAATTTGAATAAAAGAGCAAGCACTGCATTGTATAAATCTGTTTAAAAACTTGTTTGAACCTGAATATGCTCTTTATAAATTAACACGTTTATACAGTGTTACATTGCTTCTATTTAGAAACTCTTCCTAGAAAGTCATAAATTCATTTTCCTCCTAAAGTTTCCATTACCTTGTGCATAAATCCTTATTCCCAAAATCTGAGATGACTTTGAGCTCTACTTTTAATAGTAATAAGAACCAGACACCAAGCAAATAATTGATTTAAAAGAAAAGTGGACAACCCATGTAAGATGAGTACCCCTTCTGTGGGCTGCCAGAACAGATTGCACAGCTGAAACCTGACAACACAACTGTTAGGTTTCCCTGTATCACATGTTTGCTTGTTGGTTGTCTTCCCCAGTTGAATGGGTAAAATAATTTGCTGATGAAATTGGAAAGATCAGTAAACATTATTTTAAAGACTATGATTCATCCCATTAAGGATCATAGAAAAGCCTTCTTCCTGCCTTAATGCACACAATGCTAACCACCAATGGGCATAAATCTAAGAGTAAAATTAAATGTATTGGAGATGATAAAGAAAAGCAAGCACCCCAGCAAACTGTGAGGTCTTAGTATTATTAGTATAGGTGATGACGATGTTGTTATCCATACACTTGTGTCCAACTCTTGGCAATTCAGTGGGCCAGGTCTCTCTGCATCTAATGATGGCGACCGATATAGAAGTTTGTTCTAAATAAATGTCCCCTTCATATTGTGTCACTACTCCACTTGGGGGTAAACTGTATTATGCAAAGTACTAGAAGCTCTTAAGTTTGGAAAGCTCTTCAAACCTGGCTTTTGATTTGAGGCCTGGGTATTGTTATATTTTTTTGGGGGGGGGTATTTTCTTTTGTGTGATTTGTGCCATTTTAGATTGTTTTAATCTGGACTGTCTGCTTTAGGTGTTTATGGATTTTGTATGCCATCTGGAGTCCATTGAAGTGGGACAGATACAATAAATGTAAATAAATATAGAAAACGACAAAACAAATAAGGAAACAAAGGCATGAGATAAGAAACAGAAGAGGAAACACAGCTAAATCTAGTTTATACCAACACCATTCACTTTTGTTCCTTAAAATTTTTATCTATCTCGTTTGCAGCATTTCATTTAATATCCAAATAAAAGTCTTCCACTTCTTCCTGAATAATTTGTTTTTCCTTGATGGCTTTGTTTTGTAATTGGACTGTCATTCTTTTCTCCATTTAAAAATTCCTTTGATGTTTATCTCACCTTTTCTTACAGGACGCCCAGGGTGACCAACGGCATCAGCGAGACACATTGCATGCCCCGAACTCAGCTGACTGTCAGCAGGGCCTGCCAGGAGCTCGGCAGCGTTGGCAGTTCCGGGTAGGGAAGCGGGGGTGCGGTCAGTGGCCCAGTGACGTCCTCTGACGTGTCCAGGGTCCAGAAAGGGAAAGGAGCTGACATGAGGCTCCGCCTCCCCCCTATTGAATGTCGGGCCCACGGGGCTTGACAGTCACCCAGTGAGCTTCTGTGGATGGTGGACTAATATCTGCATGTCCATCTTCAACACCTTGGTTATTATATCTTGCTGGCCACATACTACTTCAGCATACTCTATCTATCTATCTATCTATCTATCTATCTATCTATCTATCTATCTATCTATCTATCTATCTATCTATCTATCTATCTATCTATCTAATCAGTGGAACAACCTGCCTCCAGAAGCTGTGAATGCTCCAATACTGGAAGTTATTAAGAAGAGACTGGACAGCCATTTGTCTGAAATGGTACAGGGTTTCCTGCTGAGCAGGGGGTTGGACTAGATGACTTCCGAAGTCCCTTCCAACATTATCATCATCATCATCACCACCACCATCTACACCATTATTATTTTCACAAATAACTCAAGCTGGCAAACATATCCAACCTTCCTAATTTCCCTACAGCAAGAACCCTCTGAGGTGGTGTGGGCTGAGAGAGACTGACGGGCCCAAGGTCACCCAGCTGGTTTCATGGCTTAGACCGGACTTGAACTCATGATTTCTTGCTTTCTAATCTGATGCCTTAACTACTGATTACTCTTTTTTGTATTCATGTACTATATCTTCTTTATTAAGTATTGCAATTGTGAACTATAATTTCTATTACATCACATAATTCATCTAGCATATGCTGTAATTCATTTAAGTTTTCCTCATTTGCATACTAAAGAATATGCATATTCGTGTCCCCAAAGGATGAAGGTAGGTAAGTAGAATTTTTCCAAGCTCTTCCCAAGAGTGCTTAACAAGCTAATCCCTTGTAAGTTTTTTATTTACTTTTGTTAACTCCTGTATTAGTTATTAACAACATCTTCCATTGGAACAAAAAAAAAACCACGTTTTTAGCACACCATTTGGCAAGCAAACCATATCTATATTTTCCCATTTATACAATTACACTAATATACTAATCCTATAGCCTTGTAGGATTATCTAATATACTCACATAATTATATAAAAAAACTATAATATAATATACCGTACCTATTATAATGTACTAATCCAATAGACTTACCTTTTTTCTTTAACCATTCTAACAGAATTTATTACTTTCTTTTCATCATTTTTTCTTAGCTATAATCATTTATAGTATTCATTTAATTTTTTTAACATATTATATGTTTCATGTACATTTTAAATTCTCTCACTTTAGTTTAATTTCAATTCACTTCCATCTCTTTTATTTTTAATTCCACTTGTTTTGATGGAAGCTTCTTTTTAATCTCTACCTAGTTTCAAACCAATATTTATTTCCATCAAAATCACTTTCTCTTCGTCTTTTAATCTTAATTGTACTTAACTCTTTGTGACTATTTTTGCAAATGTCATCAACCTATGGACTGTTATTTTCATCCACACCAACTACAGCTTAGATAACATTATTTCATTCCTTTCTGACATTTACATTAGCCCTTATGTTCACAGTGAAACATACACCTTCCCTCTATGTATTCACAAGATTAGACTACCTTTATTCAAGTCTATTATATTCTTATTCTTTATCTTAGTTTCAGGGACACATCTTTTTCTTTTAATTTTTAAACTCATACTATTTACCATTTTTCTACTTGTACAGTGCAAATTATGAAGTCAGATGTTTTGGCTATCATGCATGCCCATGAATGTTGACCAGTGGTAGCATTCAGCCGGTTCGCACCCCTTTGGCAGAACTGGTAGCTAATTTTTTGTTGCCCAGCCCAGAATGGACTTCCGGAAGCGGCATCCACACAGAGAACCGCTTGTTCACATATTTGAATCCCACCACTGATGTTGACCTCTACTGTCTGCCATGGCTAAGCCATGCCAATGAGGATTTTCATATATGATTTTTTTACATAAAGCAAGCAAATATTGGACTACCAGCCAGACTTAGTTATGTCCATGCCATTGTTCCTGCTAAAGATAAGCATAGTACTAGTCAGTTCTGGTATGTTTTGGCCAGAATGCCACAAGCACAACCAAAGTTCATACTTTGCATATAGCATACTTAGGCTAGTCTATGGAAGCTAGGATCGCTCATCTAAAGACTTTATGGTAAAGCAATTTATTAGTGCCCTAGATCACTTCAATTAGGACATATGTAGTATACAGTAAACACTCACTGTTCGTACTCTTCAAAGCCTTATTTCCAGATTTTAAATGTCACTGCTACAATGCCTGTAATATTCCACTCTAATTCAACGTACGTGAAAAATAACATTCAATACCCAAACAATTATTCAAGGAATACAACAATCCACGTCACATGGCATTTCCCAAAATAGAATTAATTTATGCCTCTCTGTAAGAGCCACTTTGCTATTAATCAATGGTTGGGCTCCTGCTGTTTGACACTTAGAGGAGGCAAAGGAAATGCAGTTGGCTAAAAACAAATATTTTAATATAAATGAATAAGAACATGGATTGTATTTGTATGTACGTGTGAGTGTATAAATATAAATATATAGTTGGGTAAATGAACAGGGGGCTAACTTTTAAGGCTGAATGTCAATTTGGAACTTACAAGAGCAACATCTGGAAGGAAAGTGCATGCCTATCACTTTGGGAACAATATGAAGCTGGTTAATGTCGAATGCAACTGCATTTCACCAATTCTAAGATCTAGCACATTATTATTGATTATTTCCATATGGTGCCTTTTTCCCATTGCAGAATTCAAGTAATTGAAGCAGTTTCCCAGAAAAGATATAGGGTCTCCTGCTTGAGGAGGATGTTAGACTAGAAGACCTCCAGGATCCCTTTCAACTCTGTTATCCCTGTTATTCTATTAAACCTCTCAACCAACCACTAACTGTATTTTTACAAAGTGAAGGGATGACATAGTTTGCTGGGTATTGTGTTGTGAGAATCCAGACATGTATGGCTTATTCAACAAACTATGGTTAACAAAATGAGTTAGCATGAAGTGCAAATTGTTATTGATCAGATTTACTGATGGTCCTATTAACAAATGAAAAAGGACTTGATCATTATTAAACATTTAGGGGTTGAAGTGACTCCACCCCAGTAATGACAAATATTACATCCAACCAAAATTCTGTAGTTAGGTCCTTCTGCAAATTTTGTGATGACAGATAGGAAGCTTTCAATCTATAAACAGAATGATAACATTTATATTCAGCGTGGAACAAATGTATCAACTGATTGCTTCATCCCATCAGACAATGTTGGCAATGCAGTCAGTGCCAATACAAATATTTGTACCTGACAATACATCTACTTTTCCTGCTCTCTGTATTGAGTATAATAACCTTTCTTCCTTTGCATTTAATTTTTTTCAGCTCTGTTAGTATCTCATCCAGTCTGGTGTATGATTAACAGGACTGCAGGCTACACTGTTTGCAAAATCTTTATTGCTGCATGAGCAAGAAATACATCTGAAGTTTCACTTCTCAAGCTGCGGCTGTAAAATCAACATATAGAAAACATTTCCGTACTTCCCTTTCTCAACTTGGTAAAAGCTGTTAAAATAAAAGTTTTAAACCAAATAAATTAATTCCAGTTAACTATCCAGCTGAATAAAAAATACAGGTAATTCAAATGAAAAATGCCACATGATTATTAAAAGGTCTTTGCTTGTTTCTGATATTTACGAAGATTTTTTTTCTTTTGTCTCCTTTTTTGCAAGTACTTTTGAATCCTCCTCCTCCTTTGTACAGGTTTAAAAAAGAATAAAAATAGTCTGCAGTGGATAACCTATATCCCATAACACACTGAATCCCCCCACCACACACACTGACTCACACTTCCAAACTACTCCAGAAATCTCCCATTCTCTGTAAGAGACTAGGGCGTGTAGATATTTGAAGAGTCAAAGATGGGATTCACACATCACATTAAGCCATTGGTTGATCTACCTTATTTCGGCTTACTATATTCATTGATTCCAGATACTGCTGTTTAGGAATCATACTTCATGATTCATTGTGACAGACAAATCCAGCTGATCTTGCAATAATAACAACAATAACAACAACAACAAAACCTGGAAATGGCTAAGGGCAGGAAAGATGAAGAAAGAGAGAGAGGGGCTAATTCTGGCTGCACAAGACCAAGTCTTGAGAACAAATGCATACAAAGCCAGAATTGAGAAGACAGCAACAGATAGTAAGTGCAAGAAGTTGAAGAAACAGTGGACCACTGGGTTAGTTGTTGCAAGAAGATTGCACAGATTACAAAGACTGACATCACAAAATAGCAACAATGGTACATTGAAAGAGCTGCAATTTGCTTTCTTCTTGCCAGACTCCCTTCATCCAGAGGCAGATGGATACTTCAGGTATGGTTACATGGCATGCATACAGATGTCACCCCTTAGAAACGGACAAAGCTGGGAGGGCTCAGACTGAAGACTCAAGGACTATCTGGCAACATTTTTCTCTAATGGTGGTGGGCTCTTTTGTCCACTCCATTCTGAAACATCACAATTAGTGGGAGACAAATGTGTATATAGCCCCCCCCCTCTCTCTCTCTCCCCTGTGACACATGTGTCCACTCCATTCTGAAACATCACAATTAGTGGGAGACAAATGTGTATATAGCCTCTCTCTCTCTCTCTCTCTCTCTCTCTCTCTCTCTCTCTCTCTCTCTCTCTCTCTCTCTCTCTCTCTCTCTCTCTCTCTCTCTCTCTCTCTCTCTCTCTCTCTCTCTCTCTCTCTCTCTCTCTCTCTCTCTCTCTCTCTCTCTCTCTCTCTCTCTCTCTCTCCCCTGTGACACATGTGAAAGGTCAAATTTTCCAGAGCTGCAAATGTAAAAATAAATGAATTATTTTTAAAAAATGCATTTAAATTTGGTACAAAGAAATTAAGGATTTGAACTACTTTCTCAAAGAGGTCCTAAGTTACTAGGGTTCATATGCAGCATGAAGGAAGCCAGACTTCCTTCCAAGAAAAAGAATAAGAGGTTTTCTTCAGCTCATGCTCTTGTTTTGCTTTGCTTAAACTGTTATGGAGATGAGTCACAAGTGAATGATGCAAGCCCAACTTTTTCCTGCCATCAGCTTGTTTTTGTTCCAAAGACAGCCCGAGGATCTTCATGCAAACTGCAGTCTTAATCTCTGATCTATTTATTGAGCAAGGATGTGGTAAGAAAAATTATTCAGAAAATTTTGCTCAATTCAATATCTGTGTAGTATTGATGTTTATTTTCAAGGATGAATTTCCAAACAATGCTTGTGGCTCTGCCAGATCAGCTTAAGTAGTTTTAGAACTTGTTGATTTCATCCAGGAATGGGGCAGGTGCTAAACTCTTGATCACTGAAACCAAACATTTAATTAGAAGTATTATATTTTGCCTGGGCTGTGCCCAACATGGTCTACTGGATGTGTTTCATGCACAAGATAAACGAACCAAGGTTCACCATGTTCAAATAAACATTGTATATTTTATGTACTCACCCCCAACCTATCAGGAAATACTTCTAGCGTCAACCTAATATTTCTAAAACTCATTGAATCAAAAGGAGATTGTGTATTTATGCCTGTTAACCTCTTCCCTATTTTCTTTTTCCCCCTCTTTAAACTGTTCTAGTTAGTGCGTTGTAACATTATTTGTACTCTCTATTTAATGGATATTGCATAATGGAGATTTGTATGGCCATTTTTTTCTCAGAGGCAAACTTTGTGATACGAAAATGTCCAGTTGCTACAAAGTAAACAGACAAGAATTGTGTATAGACTCAGGATATCAAGTGAATGCTTGCAATAAATTATATCTTGCATTCTTTAAACAAATGCTGGTTCCTTGGCTGTTTTAAGGAAACTTTTTTTAAAAATGTCTCTAGGTATCTCAGTTGATAGGACCATTGTTGACAGAAAAGTAGAATGACCATATATTCTATCAGGCAAAAAGAATGGCAGGATGAGGTCTGACAATTTTATAATAATTTTTTGAAGAATGAAAGCACTCTCCATCATGGATTAGAGAAAGTATTCCTTTCATAGGCTATTATAGACAATTTGTTGTTTCCACACTTATTAACCTTATTTTAGGAATTTGGAGAGAAAGCAACAATACTGCCTTCTGATAATGAAATTTCTTTTGCAACACATGATTGTTTACCAGAAAAATAATAATAATAATAATAATAATAATAATAATAATAATAATAATAATAATAATAATAATAATAATAATAAGAAGTAGTAGTAGTAGTAGGGCTCCAAGATCACTGCAGATGGGGACTGTAGCCAAGAAATTAAAAGACGCTTGCTCCTGGGGAGGAAAGCCATGGCAAATCTAGACAGCACACTAAAAAGCAGAGACATCACCCTGTCAACAAAAGTGCGTATAGTCAAGGCTATGGTCTTCCCAGTTGCAATGTATGGCAGTGAAAGTTGGACCATAAGAAAGGCTGAGCGCCAAAGAATTGAGGCCTTTGAACTGTGGTGCTGGAGAAGACTCCTGCGAGTCCCTTGGACCGCAAGGCGATCAAACCGGTCAGTCCTAGAGGAGATCAATCCTGACTGCTCTTTAGAAGGCCAGATCCTGAAGCTAAAACTCAAGTACTTTGGCCACCTAATGAGAAGGAAGGACTCGCTGGAGAAGAGCCTAATGCTGGGAAAGATCGAGGGCAATAGAAGAAGGGGACGACAGAGAATGAGGTGGCTGGATGGAGTTACTGAAGCAGTAGGCGTGAGCTTAAATGGACTCCAGAAGATGGTAGAGGACAGGAAGGCCTGGAGGAATGTTGTCCATAGGGTCGCGATGGGTCGGACACGACTTCGCAGCTAACAACAACAACAGTAGTAGTAGTAGTTGGAAGGGACCTTGGAGGTCATCTAGTCGAACCCCCTGCTCAGGCAGGAAACCCTATACCATTTCAGGCAAATGGCTGTCCAGTCTCTTCTTAAAAACTTCCAGTGTTGGAGCATTCACAGCTTCTGGAGGCAGGTTGTTCCACTGGTTAATTGTTCTAACTGTCAGGAAGTTTCTCCCTTAGTTCTAGGTTGCTTCTCTCCTTGATTAGTTTCCATCCATTGCTTCTTGCCCCTTCATGGATTACTGCCTTGTCGTGGCGAAGGGGCTTGCGTAATTCAATGAAGCTATGAGCTATGCCGTGCAGGGCCACCCAAGACGGAAAGGTCATAGCAGAGTTCTGACAAAATGTGATCCACTGGAGAAGGAAATGGCAACCCACTCCAGTATCTTTGCCATGAAAACCCTATGGACAGTACCAAAAGGCAAAAAGATATGACGCTGGAAGATGAGCCCCTCAGGTCGGAAGGCGTCCAATATGCTACTGGGGAAGAGCAGAGGGCTAGTACTAGTAGCGCCAGAAAGAATGAAGCGACTGGGCCAAAGCCGAAAGGACGCTCAGCTGTGGATGTGTCTGGTGGTGAAAGGAAAGTCCGATGCTCTAAAGATTTTTTCTCCATAGGAACCTGGAATGCAAGATCCATGAATCAAGGAAAGCTGGACGTGGTCAAACAAGAGATGACAAGACTGAACATCGACAACTTAGGAATCGGTGAACTAAAATGGACAGGAATGGGTGAATTTAATTCAGATGACCATCAGGTATACTACTGCAGGCAAGAATCCCTCAGAAGAAATGGAGTAGCCTTCATAGTCAATAAAAGAGTAGGGAAAGCAATACTGGGTTAAAATCCCCAAAATGACAGAATGATCTCAGTTCGAATCCAGGGCAAACCATTCAATATCACAGTAGTCCAAGCCCCAACCACCAATGCTGAAGAGGATGAAATTGACCGGTTCTATGAAGCCCTACAGCACCTTATAGAACTAACACCAAAAAATGATGTCCTTATCATCATGGGGGATTGGAATGCTAAAGTAGGAAGCCAAAAGATAACCGGAATAACAGGCAAGTTTGGCATTGGAGTACAAAATGAAGCAGGGCACAGGCTGATAGAATTTTGTCAAGACAATACGATGGTCATAGCAAACACTCTTTTCCAACAACCCAAGAGATGGCTCTACACATGGACATCACCAGACGGTCAACACAGAAATCAGATTGACTATATGCTCTGCTGCCAAAGATGGAGAAGCTCTATACAGTCAGTAAAAACAAGACCAGGAGCTGACTGTGGCTCAGACCATGAGCTTCTCATTGCAAAGTTTACGCTGTGAGATCCCTCTCACAGTTACTACTATTGAGCAAGGTACCCACTATACTATACCTGTACATTTGGTTTTCCTTGCCTAAATGTAGAACCTTACTTTTTCACCATTGAATTTCATTTTGTTAGATAGCGCCCAGTGTTCAAGTTTGTCCAGATCCTCCTGTATCTTAAGCCTGTCTTCTGGAGAGTTGGCTATTCCTGCCAGCTTGGCGTCATCTGCAAATTTGATGAGTTCCCCATTTATCCCTTCGTCCAAATCATTGATGATGTTGAAGAGCACTGGGCCCATAACAGAGCCCTGGGCACCCCACTACATACTTCCCTCCATGTAGATGCAGTTCCATTGAGGACCACACGCTAAGTACGGCTGGTCAGCCAGCTACAAATCCATCTGGTGGTGATTCTGTCTAACCCACATTTTTCTATCTTATCAAGTAGAAGGTTGTGATCTACTTTATCAAATGCCAATGTCCAAGTAAATAATATCCACAGCATTACTCTGATCCACTAATTCTTCATTAGAAATTAAGAGTTACCAAATGAAGGCTTGGGGATTATGCTAAGAAAATTACAATAAAGCAAGGAATGTGTGTGGTTTGGCTCTACACCAGCCTCATCCATGTTAGCTAAAGTTATGCAAATGGAAATGAAGTACCAAGACTCCAAGTTGGGAATGGTGATTTTTAGTTTACCTTACAACTTTGCACCAAGACCTGGTTTATTCCCTCTTGGAGATAGGCCTATCCAGTGTGGCATCCACTGAAAACTCAGGGCAAGGATAGAGGATGGCTATGTCATCCAAGATGCTCTGGTGGTATCCAAAGGCACAATTCCATAGGTAGTTGGTTGCAAGACCCTGTTTAATAAGTTGGGCTTTATGGATCAGTTGGACCTTACTATTGTAACAGTGGCCACAATGGCAGTGGAATTCCACAGGCTCATTGCCCTTGCAGACTTCAACCTGCCTTGCTTAGAGACAGAGTCAGAGATGATTCATGAGTTCATAGCCACCAAGGGCTGGATTTAGGTCATTGATAGTCTAACATATAATAATGACAATATGTTAGATTTAGTTTTCTTGTTGGAGTAATTATCTACAGTTGGGGGGAGACTGCTATCTCCTCTGTCATAGATTGTTTTTGTTGACCATGGAGTTGTCTGATGCTCTCTCCCACTGCAGTGAGACTGGAACTATTGTTCTGTTCTAGCCTACGACTGGCCCTGTTTGTGTGTCAGGGACAACCCCTTTTTCCTTTTTACAGTCAATAGGCTGGAAAAACCCAACCCAAATTTATTTACAGTTCAAACAAAAAAGCAACAGAATATTTCCTTCAATAAATGAATCAAAATATCAAACAAGAGTCAACAAACAAGAGTTAAACAGAAGTATTAAGAACAGACCAGGATTCCCTTAGAATGTCTCCAAACAGTTGCCTTCAGCAACCAGCCCCGCCCACACCTTCCCCTTTTATTATCAGTCCCAAGGTGTGGCTTCTCACTGCCTTCTCCTCCTCTACTGAGTTGCCTCATTGATTTTCTCTGCTCTGTTGGATTGCCTTCTGCTTCTAGCTTCTCTGAACAGATTCAGCCGTGACTCTTCTGAGTCTGACACCTCGTACTCACACAGCTGATACTCATGAGGAACATGACTGGAGGGGCCAGGCTGAGAGGTCTGCAGTGCATCAGAGCCTCCCTCTGACACCAAAGGCTCTCCAAACCTCTCCTCCTCCTCAGACCCATCGGACTCAGCTGCTGGGAGCACAGGCTGACACTGAATCACAGCAACTATATGATTGGTACAATCTAGAGGACCAATGGACCCTGTAGGGTTCTAGAGGAGATTGGGATTGTCTTATCTGATCTACATTCTAACCAAGACATTGGTTGCTGCCTGGAGCAAGAAGACTGTGAGGGCTTTGGATTGGATTATATCAATTCTTTTCCCTCAGTTGATGGAGGTGAAACAGCTGAAAGATACCTAGAATACCACTGGAGGACAAGGAGTGAGCCCAACCAAACATTTCCTAGAGCCACAGTTCCAACCTATCTTATGGTAACAAGGGAAATGAAATATCTGTGGTGGCACAGTGGTTAGAATGCAGTATTGCAGGCTGACTCTGCTCACTGCCAAGGAGTTCAATCCTGACCAGCTCAAGGTTGACTCAGCTTTCCATCCTCCCAAGGTCGGTAAAATGAGGACCCAGATTATCGGGGACAATATGCTGACTGTAAACTGCTTAGAAAGAGCTGTAAAGCACTATAAAGTGGTATATAAGTCTAAGTGCTATTGCTATTTCTTTCCCTTTATTGCATCCACAGTTATTCAGTGACTTTTTTTCAAGATAGCCCAGGCTCTGTGGAAGGCCAGTTCAGAAATATTATGTGTCCAGGCTAGGAAAGAAGGCCACTTGGTGGGAATCAGGAAGAAAGCCTTTTATGTTGCAGCACCTCTTTGTGGAACATCATTCCTCTTCAGAAATCATGTTGTCACTGACCTTCTTGGCCTTTTGCAAGGTTCTGAAAACATAGCTGTATTTCCAGGCTTGGGGGAATGGAGTGTTTGCTGGAGCCTGTGAATTAGTTTTACTGAAATATTTGTATAATATATGTAGTCCTAGTTTAACTACTGCCTCAGATAGTGATCATTCACAAAGATAATGATAGTAAATGGTAAAAAAAAATCATTTTTCAATCAATGCACATATTTACAAGAAAAAAAATCCTTCAGTGCAGTCATTTTCAGGCAACAAAGGGTTCCAAATATCTAACTTAAGGCCACAGAATTGAGCTTGTTTACTTGAAGTTAGCACTTGTTAAGAGATTTTAGAGACTTTGAGGTGTAGAAAAAACCAATTCAGAAGAGACAGCTTGTTTAGCCAATCTCTCTGCCGTGCGAGGGGATAAAAAGGATCAGGCACAGGACACTGTAGGAGAAAGTTTTACCTGAATGAGACAACAGCAACCAGCAATCTTTCTCCGTCACGCAGTTCACTTAGCGACCATTTCACCAGAATCATTTGGAGTCACGAAACAAGGACCAATTTTGTATTAGTGGTCATATTGTTGTTGCTGTCTCAGCAGCCAATTGTCTATTTATTACTGTTATTGTTAACTTCTTACCATCATTTCAGATAGGCAGCTATATACACTGAATAAATATATTTTTAAATGACCATATTAGGATGCACTTTTCTCCCAACAGCAGATATAAACATTTGAACATAACTACGTTTCAGTAGAGAACCCAAATAAAAATCTAAACAGATTTAGAGCTAAAAAGTAGGTCAAATAAAAAACGTAGGCCTGCTGATTGACTTGACATCCATTCTGAGATAAGGGAGTAGCAGCACTGAGGTCATGTGACAGGAAGAGCAAATTCTTGTGAATAATGAGCAAAGGAATGCATTTGAAACATTTCCCAGTAGCCAAAGCTAAATGAATGGAGAGCACAATCCTAAGTAAACAGTTGTAATTTATTGGGGAAATAAAAACATTTGGAATTATCTGCAAAGATAACCCTGTCAGGTTGAAGGGTGGAGAGAGGATTAGCAATATTATTGAGATGCACTTTATGATCCAGTTTGAATAATATGGAATGAGAGTGTAATCAAGGGAATGCCAGGGCAAACATTTGAATGGGAACAACAGAAAACATCCTGGCCCTCTAATTATTTGTCATGTGTTTTCATAATATGTATTAGGATATTGCTCAGAAATCCAAATATTTACAGTTGCAAGAAATAGTATGTGAACTCTTTGGGATTACGTGGAGTTTTGCATGAATTGGTCATAAAATGCGCTCTAAACGTCATGTAAGTCACAACAATAAAAAAACACAGTCTGCTTAAAATAATACTACACAAACATTAGCTGTTGTCATGTTTTAATTGAACATAACATGTAAACATTCACAGTGCAGGGTGGAAAAAGTATGTGAACCCCTAGCCTAATGACTTCTCCAAGAGCTAATTGGAGCCAGGAGTGAGCCAACCTTGACTCCAATCAGTGTGATGATATTGGATGTGTTGCTGACAGCCGTCCTGCCCTTTAAAAACACACACCTGTTTTGGGTTTACTGGTCTCAAGAAGCACTGTCTGATGTGAACCATGCCTCGCAGAAAAGAGCTCTCAGAAGACCTACGATCAAGAATTGTTGACTTGCATGAAGCTGGAAAGGGTTACAAAAGTATCTCCAAAAGCCTTGATGTTCATGTGTCCACGGTAAGACAGACTGTCTACAAATGGAGAAAGTTTAGCACTGTTGCTACTCTCCCTAGGCGTGGTCGTCCTGTAAAAATGACTGCAAGAGCACAGTGCATAATGCTTAATGAGGTAAAGAAGAATCCTAGAGTGTCAGCTAAAGACCTACAGAAATCTCTGGCACATGCTAACATTTTTGTTGACACATCTACAATAAGGAAAACATTAAACAAGAATGGAGTACATGGGAGGACACCACGGAGGAAGCCACTGCTGTCCAAAAAAACTATTGCAGCACGTTTGAAGTTTGCAAAAGAGCACCTGGATGTTCCACAGCACTACTGGCAAAATATACTGTGGACAGATGAAACCAAAATTGAGTTGTTTGGGAAAAACACACAACACTCTGTGTGGAGAAAAAAAGGCACAGCACACCAACATCAAAACCTCATCCCCACTGTAAAACATGGCGGAGGGAGCATCATGGTTTGGGGCTGCTTTGCTGCCTCAGGGCCTGGACAGATTGTTGTCATTGATGGGAAAATGAATTCCAGAGCTTATCAGGACATTTTGCAGGAAAATGTACGACCATCTGTCCGCCAACTGAAGCTCCACAGAGGATGGGTGATGCAACAGGACAATGACCCAAAGCATACAAGTAATTCAACAAAACAATGGCTTCAACAGAACAGAATACGCCTTCTGGAGTGGCCCAGAGTCCTGACCTCAACCCGATTGAAATGCTGTGGCATGACCTTAAGAGAGTGATTCACACCAGACATCCCAAGAATATTGCTACACTGAAACAGTTTTGTGAAGAGGAGTGGTCCAAAATTACTCCAGATCGTTGTGCAGGTCTGATCTGCAACTACAGGAAACGTTTGGTTGAGGTTATTGCTGCCAAAGGAGGGTCAACCAGTTATTAAATCCAAAGGTTCACATACTTTTTCCACCCTGCACTGTGAATGTTTCTATCTTATGTTCAATTAAAACATGACAACAGCTAATGTTTGTGTAGTATTATTTTAAGCAGACTGTGTTTTTCTATTGTTGTGACTTACATGACGTTTAGAGCACATTTTATGGCCAATTCATGCAAAACTCCACGTAATCCCAAAGGGTTCACATACTTTTTCTTGCAACTGTACGTTTAATAAACATAATGGAAAAGTATATGCTATGTTACTGCATTTTCTCTATGGCACTCATTACACATTTCCCCCATGGATTTTAGCATTATAATGGGGTCTATCCTACTATTCTAAATAATCATTTAATTACATTAAAATTGCATTCCTCAGATTTTTTTAAGCCCCCAATTTTTAAACCTACAATTGTCCTTATGATTGTATAGCCTATTTTATTCTAGTCAGTTTCTATGTACAGATAATCCCCGAGTTACTAATGTTCCCTTAGTGAACGCTTAAATTTACACAATAAGCACCCCCTAGTGTTTATGAACAAGTCCTGAACTTATGAATGTTGCAGCACCGTGGCAGTCGTTCACCCCTACAAATGACCGCAGAAGCACTGCAACATTCACCCTGGCTATTCCCTCCTCCTCCCCACCTGATCTCCATAGGCATTAGGCCTGTGTAAACTCACCTTGCAAAGATCTAGAGCGCCTTCGTTTCTTGGCCTGTTTCGCTGCTTCAGGCCTTCGCAGAGAATGGAGGCTTAAAGTACTGCAAGATCACGTGAGATCAGTAGCACGTGATCTCACGGTACTTTAAGCCTCTGCAAACAGACGCCTGGACGAGATCTGCAGCAAAAGGCTTTGCAAAAGGGAGGGAAGGTCTGAAACACTGAAGCCTTCCCTCCATTTGTAAAGCCTTTTGCCATCTTTGCAAAAAGCCTTTGCTGCTGAGAACAGAGCCCCGGATTGACGTGCACGTTGTTCCCGGCCTCCGTTCTTGGCAGCAAAGCCCTTGAGCAAAGGCTTTTGCCAATGATAATGGAGGCCAGGAGCGACATGCACCTCAATCCAGGGCTCCGTTCTTGGTGGCCAAGGCCTTTCCTCAAGCACATTTTGCATGGAGACTGGAAACTGAAGTCCCACAAGATCACAGTGCCCAGAAGCTTCCCATCTCAGCGCCCAAAGTGTTTGCAAGCTGGCCAGATGCTTTGAGTCAGCCATTTTGCTGACCCAAAGCCTCCCGTCAACTTGCAAACATTTGTCGGGGAGACTGGAGGCTTCTGGGCATGATGATTTTGTGTGGCAGAGGCTGGAGACAGCTGGCTAGATCTTTGGAAAGGTGACCCAGTGTGGCGGGGGGGGGGGAGAAAGCAATTTTGGGGAGCATGAAGTATCTCAGTGGGTCGGGGAGGCTGTGCGAGGTCTTAAGCATGTTTCCTGTTCCATCCCTAGGCCCCCCATGGCCCTCCCCACCCTGAGATACCTTATGTGCACTTAACGAACCACGCATTCGATTAGTGAATGTGTGGGTGAAAGCAGGGAGTGATCATGTTCAAGGTATGCAATTCACTCTTACAAATCCTCGAATTATGAATGGAATGGGCAGGCTCCATTCCATTAGTAACTCGAGGACTACCTGTATATAAACTGAACTGATATTCAGCAACTTATATAGGACTTTTTCAAAAGATTTGTTTTGCTTGTCAATGTCCAAAATAAAATGACAAGTTCAAAATGAGGATATAAAACATGATTAGTCAGCTTTATCATATTAGAGTCACTACTGAATTCAGGATATTTTTTCACTTTTTGCTGAAGGGCCAACCACATTACAAGTTAATGTGTCATTGGCCACAGGAATTCAGGCCTTAACCATGTTGTGCAATTTGGAACAATTCCATTTTCTCTTTATGTCTTCTGTCTCTTGATTTTATAATTTAAAGCTATTTCTTGTAAATTCTGTCAGGAAAGTTTCCTGACACAAACTTTACAAGGAAGCATTTAACCATGATGAAAAAAAAAAGGTGATGGTGATATTTTGAGTTACAGTGTTGCAGGCTAATTCTGCTGACTGCCGACTGCCAGCAGTTTGATCCTGATGGGCTCAAGGTTGACTCAGCCTTTCATCCTTCCAGGGTCGGTAAAATGAGGACCCAGATTGTTGGGGAAAATATTTTGATTCTGTAAACCACTTAGAAGGCTGTAAAGCACTGTGAAGTGATATATGAGTAAGTGCTACTGCTATTGCTACATTTTAGAAGATTGCTTTTTTCTAGCTTTAAAAATATATATTTTTAGAAATGTATAGACACAATTGCATTCTTCTACACTTCTGTGCCTTTTTCACCAGCCTCAATTATATTTGTTTTCTAAAGAGAGAAACGTTTACGGCAGAAGAAAAGCATTCCTGCAGATATAGTGTACTTCATTTAACATTGGGTTTCCTTTCCTTTATTATTATTACAACTCCTCACCCTAATAATCTTGCTGTGCATT
The DNA here is from genome assembly GCF_964194415.1 of Vipera berus. Taxonomy (NCBI): domain Eukaryota; kingdom Metazoa; phylum Chordata; class Lepidosauria; order Squamata; family Viperidae; genus Vipera; species Vipera berus. The sequence continues at coordinate 255,209,140 of NC_138202.1, read as the reverse complement.
ATTTCTATTGATCTACAGCTGCAACATATTGAGAGCACTTTTTGATATACACAGTACATATAATGCCTCTGTGATTATTTAACATACCACAGACACTAGCAAGTGCAGAGATGAGTTAGAAATATATTCTACATATATTATACCAAACGTATTTCAGTTCCAATTAAACTCTTTCCAGTCTTTAACAAAAAAACTCATTCCAGAGATTGATGCGTTTGTTCTTCTTCAGAATTCTCAAAATATTGTTTCATATTGTTGCCTTCCCCAGTCTGATATTTTCCTTATATCTGGATTACAATACTTTGAATCCCCAGATAATGGATTCAGAGGGGTATATCCAAATGTGTGCATGGGCATCAAATTGGGGACTGCTATGCGCAGTTGCATCTGTCTGATGGAGGGTGAAAATGTACTATTAATTTATAATTTTATGGGCATATAGATATTGAAGATGAGAATGGAAGGCAGAGGTACAAGCTGTGTGAAGAGCTATAATGGAAAGGGACAACCCTAGCCCGGTCAGGTAACACAGCATCTGTCAAACACAATTTCTAAAATTAAAACTAACTTCTAAAAATGCTACAGAGCAAAGAGCAGATATGTAGATTTCCTGGGGTAACAAAATACATTGTATTGGACTATAAACCTGTAGTAGGTCAGGTCTCAAAACTACACAAGTGACATGTTGTTGTTTTTTTGCTTCTTTTCACTTCCTTCTTGCAGGAAAAAAAAAGATCTCGCAAAGTTGGAATTGATTGATCAAACTTTTTAGTCCCGAGTCTGCTGTTACCACCGCAGCCACGCCCACCCAATTAGCCACACCCACCCAATTGGCCACACTCACCCAGCACCCGACGATACATAAGTGGGTTTGGGGTTGCAGTTTGGGCACTCGACCTCTAAAAGGTTCACCATCACTGCTCTATAACCACTTTCAGTTCAACAGTACGGAAGGACCTGATTCTTCTGCAACGGCAAGACATTATAATAAAGAGAATACAGCTTGTCAACTTTATCCTTGAGTTTAAGTCCAGGTCCTATGAATGCATCAGTGAGATAAAATTCTGCTTCTGATTTCTGCCCAGGATCTTTTCCAAGTCTACAACTTAAAGCTACAGTAATATATAGTAATGATGCATAAGTAGAGGAAGACAGTGAAAAAGCTTTCCTCATTCTACCCCACCCACCCACAATTCTCCAGAGATTCCTATCTGCAAAGCACAATTTTTGTGTGATGGGTAGTCAGAAGGTTGCTATGGAATTTCAATGGCAGGCAGGTAACAGATAGATAGGGTCAAGAGAAATAAAGACAATACAGAAGAAAATGACAACTAATTAGTACAGTTAATCCTCACATATATACCAATTTCTCTCTTCTGCCTTGTTAGGAATGACCATTCTTAATTTGAAGGGGCTCCAAGACATCATTTGGGTTTGTATGTGCAAAAATATTTATACAAAACTTAAGTGAGGTTGTGGAATGAAATTGCATCTTTTTTCTAAAAAAAAAATATAGGTATTTCTCTTTGATGACTGATTCACATCAGATCTGTTGCTACCAAGAGGCCTTTCAGACTTCCCCTTGTACTGCAAAGCGACAGTAAGTGGAGGCATAAGTTGAACAAGTCCCATCCTGCTGGCAACAGCTTCATTGCCGTTTATATTCGAAACAGTATTTGGGATCAAAGAGGTGCTTTCCATAGCTATTAGCAAAGATCACAGGGTAAGTATTTCAGCTGCACAATTACAGTTCTTTGAATAAACAGTTCTTTCTTCCCATATTGTGGGTTTGGGGCTACTTCTATTTTCCGGTATAAATTAATCTACAGATCTCATCATTTTCTAAAATCCCACTCAGTTCTTGCTTTAGGAAACTGGCCATGGAGCTGGATCTAGAATTGCTCATATGTAAACTACAAAACTGTTGTAAACAGGACAAACAAATCCTCCGTGCTATTCAGTCACAAGGGAAAATGAGAGAAAAAAAGTGACTCATTCCCTGTAACTGAATTACATGGTTTGGAACAAATATTCTCAAACCCAAAATCTTATAGGAACACCTAGATTATAAAAGAAGCATGGTGGCTCATAAGGTTAGAATGCTGGGCTACCGATCAGCAGCCTCGTGTTCGAGACCCATTGCTGCTGCAGGAAGGGGTGAGCTCCTGTCACACACTCCTGCTGCCCCAGCAGTTTGAAAGTGGGCGACCATGAGTAGATTAATGGATACTATTTTAGTGGGCAACTTCATGGGGATTTGAAAGGAGACCCCAAATGGGCATCCCCTGGGCAGATATCACTGGCAAGTCCTTTTGCTATGGAAGCACCGACATAGGAAAAAAACCTGGACTGTGTGAAGGAAATTAGTGCAATGTTTTTAAGGCATATTGTAATATATTACGGTCAGATTAATTACTGTTTGTTGATGAACCCAAAATTTGATATCACCTATAGTACAAAATCACAACTGATGCCATACACGACACAATGGGTGCGTTTATACAACACACTAAGCCAATATCAAAAAAATCACTACTTAACACGATGTATGGACCAAGCCAATGTTGTTGTTGTTAGTTGCGAAGTCGTGTCCGACTCATCGCGACCCCATGGACAACGTTCCTCCAGGCCTTCCTGTCCTCTACCATCTTCTGGAGTCCATTTAAGCTCAAGCCTACTGCTTCAGTGACTCCATCCAGCCACCTCATTCTCTGACGTCCCCTTCTTCTCTTGCCCTCAACCTTTCCCAGCATTAGGCTCTTCTCCAGTGAGTCTTTCCAATGTTACTTATTCCTTTGTACTATGAGCCTATTCAGGTCAAAATAGATTAACACAAATTGTTAATCCCAATGTGACTGGGTTGCAATGGGACAAAGGATGGGAAGACTGGATGGTGATCCATATAATTTAAACACACACACACACACACACACACACACACCTTGCCACAACAAAAACATAGTGAAAAAAAAGAACAATTATTACATCACAATATTATTTCTACTGCACAGGTCCATGGATTTTATAAACTATGCAGCAGCAGCTACAAGCAAAAAGGTGCTTTTAAGCTATGAGGGCCCCAAACAGAGTACATGCTGTTCCCATCTATTTTTATAATTTTTGACAAGGCTTGGCCAGTTTCAGCTTGCTATTCTTCTCGTACTTCCTAGTACTTTTCCACCTAAATGCTATCGCATCATCCAGTTCACATGGAAACTCAAGTGTCCTGCAGATTTCACGTTTTGAGAATGGTCTCTTGTTCTGTAAATCATTATTGCTAAATCTTCTTAAAAGTCTTCATTCTAATATTTTTACACATGCTGCATAAACTGAAATCTTCCAGAACAAGTCATTCTGCTTCTACATCCTACTTTGAATGTATCTCTGATACAGGTTCATTTCTACTTTCATACAAATACCTGACACAAAATATGTTCTCTCTCTCTTACATATACACATATTTATAAATGAACCAAAACAGGTATAAAACATATGTACAATAACTATATGGTAAAAGCTAAATAATATGGTCACCAAGTAAATCTGCTTCTGAAATATGACTGACTTCCACTTATGTTCTGAACAACACTAATGTATTTCCATTTTCACAGCATTTTCTGAAAATTTAAATCACCAGTAGGTTGCATCTCTTTTATAAATGCTGTCTATCCACTGCTCATTTCCATGTCCCACCCAAAATCTAAGAATTTGTATCATTATCTCACTGCAATTTGTTGTTCTGACGTCAACCGTTTAGGTTAGAAGATAATCTCCCTCCATAAAAAAAATACTCCCTGTGTAATTCAGAGATATTAAACACAGGAGCAACAGACGGCAGAAATCTATTTAGTATGAAAATAATAAAAATTCCTTTAACATAGATCCTTTTAAAAATTACTCCACTGCAGTCTCATACACACATCAACACTTATCATATAATGCTAAGCCATAAATTGTGACAAAACACAATGAACAAATTCATGCAATGTGTTTAGCCAAACAAGCTATTCTGTGGATTTATACAGTATGTGAATCAGAAGATATTCATAATGTACATCCACAATGTATATCAACAACAAGGAGCAGCAAATTGGGTGGGAAAAACTTTAGTATTGCGACTAGTTAGCTTTTTAAAGAGTAACTTCCCTTATAACAATGTATCTAGGTTAAATGTACTGACTGTTTAAACATAACGTATAATTGTAAATGGACAAATCATTTTTAATAAAATTGCCTTTTCTCATCTTGGTCTAAATCAAGGTAGAAAATCTGTGTATTTAAATAATAATAATATATTTAAATTCAGCTTTTTCATCACAAGTACATCTTTTCCATTTGACTTCATTAACCAAACACATCTAATGCTGCTCACAAAAATTATCTCCACATGTGGCCTCTTTATGATTATCGGAGCATCAAACATTTTTTTAAGAAACTGAAGAATGGACGAAAGTAATCTCTCCAACATACATCACAAAAAGCAGCTTGTTCAATGGCGTGCTGTCAAGTGGAAACCAAAATAATTTCAAACATTATGTTATTCAGGGCCTCATGAACAGTAAAAAAATATATAATTAAAGCATTGCCAGCAGCAACTGATTTAAAGGAAATGACATTTCTCACTACCTTCCACTCATTTTTATGACACGTATGCCAAATGATTAAATCACGCTAATTTTCAAAGAGGTAAATATGGAGGGAAAAGAGCCATCTTTAGCAATGAATTATAGATTTGGGAAAGATTTTGAACAAACAACTTTCCACTTGAAACCTGAATAAGGGATAAATGAATGAACTCTTATATATCATGTTATAAAGGACAAGCAATCAATTATAGCTCCTTGTTCATACCTAAAAGCTGCTTTTTAGTTTGCAGAATGAGATGGATGCTCAATTTAGATTGCAGCATAAATTCTTCTTTATTAAAAAGGAACAGTCCTTGCCCTTATTTTGTTAAGTGAGAATCACCCTTTACATGAGGTCTGATGTTCTAGCAACTCTAAACTGAAATGAATCATGGCTGTTTCAGACTTTCATGAAGACATTTCATCTCAAGTATTCTACCAAATTAAGAGCTTATGGCAGCTTTAATACCACTGTGGAACATTATTAATGAACCATTTAGGCTAAGGTTTGAGATAAAAACCAGCCATTTGAAGTTCTATAAAGAATCTCCTCAAAAAAATCTACCACTGGTCCATGCTGTCAATGACCGTTTGAACTTACAGCAGTACTGAGTGATATTTACAACCAGTCCAATTGTTATCTTATTGTACTTATTGCCAATGTAGCAGCTCCAAGGTCATGTGATCACATTTCAGGTGCTTGGTAACTGGCTCATAATTACAATAAAACAGCATCCTGCATTCATGTGACCGTCATTTGGGACCTTCTTGCTGGCATGATCGTATGACTTTGCACATTATGACCGACTTGCTTAGCATCGAAATTCTGATCCCAATTACTATTGTGAAGTGAGGACTACTTGTAATAAGTCCAAATCTCTCTTCTGGGAATTATTTATTGGGTAAGTCCAGCTTCTTGAGTCAATGCCAAAACAACCTTGCTAAGATAGGGCAACTATTTAAGGCAAAGGTGGATCATCTTTTGGTGACTGAAAGCCTTGAGGGATTAAAAAAAAAGCTACGATGCAAAGAGGGCAATTGCCTCTTGGGGAAGAAGGAATCAGGAAAGCTGATTAAACAAACACTCTCAAATTTACACAGACGTTAGATATTCCATCTCAACACAGCAGAAGATCATACCACTGATTTTTAATCAGAAGTAGCTGTGGAGGTCATAAAATAGGATTTTCTCTGCTCCTAAATTAAAGTCTGTTGCAAATGGACAGGACATTGAACTGTTTTTCTAACAGTTTCATCTGAAAACACTTTGAAAAGAAGACTTCAGTAAGAAACAAAGCTTCACCCTATGTCCTATGACCAATTAGATCAAATAAAGGGAAAAAAATAAATAATCCCACAATTTTGGGAGGTTTGGGAGGTACTGCTTTTCTGGGTCTGGGTTAGCACTATGGAACAGCCTCCTTCCTGCTGATATGTTGGAGGTTTTTAAGGACAGTTATTGTGGAGAACCTTCTCTCGATCTTGTCATGCCACCTTCATTTTCTATTTTCATTGTTTGCCATTTTCTATTTGGGTGGTATTGTTTTACTCTTTAGAGTTGGTAAGCTGTGGATGCTTTGCTTGGTATTTTTTATACTCCGTGTAGGCTGAAGAGTCTCTAGATTGCGTGGGTTGGATACCGTATGTAGAAAATAGGTAAATGAATGCAGAAGCTGATGAGCTATCTTGCTAGCAAATGGGACTCCGCTCAAATAAATCTTACCAAGCAAGGATGTTTTGGTTTTCTAGCTGTATATTAATTGGGCATAGGTATTTCATAGCATGATGGATAAGTTTGTTTATAGGCATGCACATTGTTTGCTTTCTTTTATTTTGCAATGCCTGCAGCTGATTTGTTGCTTTTCCCTAAAAGAAGAATACATACCATAATCCAAAAATATTAACCTAGAGGGGGAGAAGTCACCTGCTGCTCCCAACCTTATAACTCTTATGTGCCTTCACATTTTGCAGTTCTTTAAAAACTTGCTTCTAACGTGATTCCTTTTCATTTTGTTCTTAAGTCAAAAGAAATGAGTTCTTGATATAACGGTAGGACTTTGGATTTTATCATTTACAAATCAAACATATTACATAAACCAGTTTTCCCCAAACTCTGGATTAACTCTTAACATTTCCAGCCAGCACGGCTATTGCTCAGAATTCTGGCACTTGAAATCCAGACATATATGGAGAGACATATTTGGTAAACAGCAACAATAAAAAATAAGAATACAGACTTAACTCAGAGCAATCAACCAACAACAATTTGAAAAGATATAGGATCAGAACATTCTGGAAATTATTCTTCATTTCTATACAAGCCTTTAGCTCTATGTATCTTTGAGCAAATCAGCTCCAAACGCCTGAAAAAACAAACAAGCGATGTATTTTATATTCTAAATAATTTATGATAAAGATTGGGAAAAGATTATGGCAAGTACCGATAATGGCCAGAAGCCATTATAGACATAGTTATATCAAAGAGTAAAAAAAAATTATTAAGATCCTCCACTGTTTAAAAACATCTTCAAAAAAGGCAAAATAGTAAAATTTACTTTGAAGTAAGATTCAGCTTTATATGGCATTTCGCTGATAGGACCCAAATTCAAATGCTCATTCCAGTCTAAACTTCTCATTCCAACTTTAGTTTCTTTGGATCCTCGCCGTCTTCAGCTTTCTTTTCAGACGGTCTCTTCTTTAAACCTTTCATTTTTCTAGTCTGCAGTTTACCCAGGTCCTGTGTCTGCATGTGAATCCGCCCATATTTTGTCCCAAAGACATCGTGAGAGACGTTCTTCTTCTTCTTTGGCTAGAAATACAAGACAGTGCCCATTTTCTGATCTAGAGTGACACTTCTTCAAAATGCAATCCCTGTCCAATAGCCGCCGGAAAATGTCCTTCCATTACAACTTAAAATCTAATTAGTTAATTCACTATTTCATCTATTTTGAATTAATTAGGAGAAACAGAACAAATGTCACCTGGGGAGTTATGCTGAAGCCTCATTTTTTTATTTTTTTATTTTAATTCCATTTATATCCCGCCCTTCTCCGAAGACTCAGGGCGGCTTACAAGCTTAGCAGTAGCCTTCATTCTATGTATATGCCTGCTTATTAGGGCTTTCGCCCGCCCCCCCCCCCAAGCGGCATTATTACAAAGTCAGCTTAATTGCCCCCAACAATCTGGGTCCTCATTTTACCTACCTCGGAAGGATGGAAGGCTGAGTCAACCTTGAGCCTGGTGGGATGCGAACCTGCACTAATTGCAGGCAGCTGGTGTTACTTTAAGGAGGCATTAGCCCACTGCTCCACCAAGGCTCTTTTTGAGGATCAAGTTCAACTCAGTGCTTCGTACCTCTACTGACTTCCAATGTTCCAGCCACTCCCAGAGTTTTCATCAAGAGCCATAAGTAGGTTGATCCACATATAAGGGAAGCACTCAAGTTAGAGAAAACTAGTTTAATTTGCAAAAACTCCCAAAACAATAATTTAAGGATTACAAAATTAAACTAACCCTGTCATATCAGGTTAGCTCTTTATGATATTACCTAAACACATCCACAGTGTTTAGTGTGTAGTGGTTAAGACATCAGGCGAGAGACTGGAACAGCGTGAGTTCTACTCCTGCTTTAGGCACGAAGTCATTCTCTTTCAGTCTAAGGCGGCAGCAAGTGGCAAACGACTTCCAAAATCTTACCAAGAAAACTGCAGGGACTAGTCCAGGCAGCTGCCAGGAATCAAGACTGGCTTGAAGGCATACATACAAGGCTATCCCTCCCTCAACAGAATAAATGGTGATTACAAATAAGCAAGTAGCAATCATTCCCGAAGTCCCACATTGGGATACGGTAATTATTTAGCAGATTTAATTTGTAATCCAAGATAATCCTCAAAGTACATTAAGTACATATTAGTGGATTTAATTAAGTAGCTATAACTGTAAAGAGTTATGCCGTGTTTCTCCGAAAATACAAGCTACCCAGAAAATAAGATCTAGCTTGATTTTTTTTTTTGCGGTTGGGCCTAATATAAGCCCTACCCCCCCCCCAAAATAAGCCCTACTTAAGACCCCGCCCACTCCATCCCACCGTAGGTTTTTTTGGCAGGCTGGATCACATGCCTCCCCCCCTCCCCTGCTGCCGGTGCCACCGCTGCAAGGTGGCCTGAACGTTAAGAGAGCCAGGCAAGCAGAGGCTGTTTCCTTTCTATCCCTGCCCTGGATTGGAGAATCCAGCAGGCAGGCGGAGGTGGGGGCTGGCCAGGGCCTCAACCAGTAGCTTCTCTCCTTCACCCTCACCCTAAAGCAGCCCCCGGAGGAGGTCTGCACTGCCCCGCAGGCTTTGCCGGCTTTCTCCTCCTCTGCGGAAGGGCAGGAAAGAAAGCTGGGCATCCCGAGACGCCCCACTCTGGGAGGCAACCCACGTTTCCCTCGGTGGGGGAGGAAGGCTTTGGAAACTGTCTTTTAATTTACATTCATCATCAATATTGTAATCCGTCCCTTTGTTTTTCAAAAAGATGATTTGTATGAAGTTGAATGCTCACGTAAAGCAGTGGTACACCCTGAATGAGGAAGCAGCATGAGCTTTGAGGGTGCAAGTTTCTGTATTTCCACAGCTCATGCACAGAATTCACACCACACCTTCCCACTGGTGATCAAGGAGGCTAGTCGTGGTAAATACAAATCATTTTTTTTTAAAAAATAAAGGGACGGATTACAATATTGATGATGAATGTAAATGAAAAGGCAGTTTCCAAAGCCTTCTTCCCCCGTGGAGGGAAACCTGAGTCACCTGGTGGGCGGGGTGCCAGCCGGGCTGGGCCCTGTGATGAAAAAAATAAGACACCCTCCAAAAATAAACCCTAATGGGTCTTTTGGACCAAAAATAAATATAAGACCCGGGCTTATTTTTGGGGGAAAATGGGTAGTTAAGTTGCTCTGTTCCACAAACAGAAAAATCTTTTCAATTATATATCACTTTCAGTTCTGCACATGGGCAGATTTTCCTGGCCTAAATGTATAAAGATTTTTCTACATACCTTGAGAGCTTTAGGTTTCTTTAGTGACAGCTTATAAAGATCATCTGATGCCAAATGTGTTCTCCTTATCACCAAATCTAATGAAGGTCCCATATCTTCAAGTTCAATCCTTGGTATCTTACAACCAGACTTTTTCAGTAACACCCTTGAAAATGGGACAAGGGAAACAAAAATTTATTGATTAGTTCATCTGACATTCTGAATCCTTGTAGCAATCTTCCTCTAGAGCAGGGGTAGGCAACCTCGGCTCTTTTATGACTCATGGACTTCAACTCCCAGAATTCCTAAGTCAGCATAGCTAAGGAATTCTGGGAGTTGAAGTCCATGAGTCATAAAAGAGCCGAGGTTGCCTACCCCTGCTCTAGACCGTTCAGCACGAAGAACAAACCACTCCTATGCAGTTCATATCAATACCTCATGCCAACTGGCAAAGCTATATCAAGTCTACATTAATAGTATCAATGGACTTACTAAAATCAAGTACTGAATAAAAGATTCTGGGATTAGAACTAAACAGAAAGGAGCAATAATCCATAATGTTTGCCTCCCAAAAGTATATTAGCAGTCCTTTCTCCATATATTCTTTCTGGAGAAATGTTATGAGGAATAATGACCATATACTTTTGTGAGATAGAAAATACTGCTTCATTTACCATAGAGATAGCATACTTTGGCTTATTTTGCAGAGAAGTATTTTGAGAGTAAAATTTATAATGCCTTCCTTCTTTGGCTATAGGAGTAACTTTCAAAGGGAACAATTTCATGAGATCAAATAGTGCCAAAAAGTATTATCAAAGAGGTTAATAAAATAGAAATTGAAGTTGTATATTGCAGGAAAAAAATAACAGAAATACAACTAGAATGCAGCTTGGATAAAGAAGATAGAGAAAGAAAGAAAAAAAAGGGGGGGGGAGAACAGCAGAAATCATGGAGAAAAGGGCAAGGAAGATCAAAAATTGGTCAACATCGGATAAAGATGAACTGCCGGGTTTTTGGTTGAAACATCTGACTGAGTAATTGGATTTTAGAGTCTACACTTGGAAAACAACATTACAACCAATGACGGAGAGGCAGATTTCTAGACTATATTGGCACTGCAACCCATACAAGATTTTCTTCCTTCTCCTTCTGCATGCCTCCAAATCTAAAGGCTGGATAGAAAAAAGAAAACTTCCAACATCATTCTGCTGTGTCTAGAAGACAGCTGGACACTGTCCTCACCATCCTACACCCATTTTACCATTGGTATCATTCAGTTCTGTCTCTTTTATTCTGAGCATACTCTCCCCATCTACTATCGCAGCAATAGAGAGGTATGACATCCAGCTGTTCATCAGTTTGTTTTTGATCCATATTTAATTTCAAAACTAAGGACTTGGTGCAATCTAGTTTCCAAAATAGTAGCCCAATCAGCTTGTAAGAGAAATGGATTAATTGCAGGATATCTGAGTAACGTCTTCTCCATCCCTTGTCGAAATTACACACAAAAAACAATCAATTGCAGCCTAACAGCAGCTAGTTGCAATGAATATACTTTAACATAAATGAATTAATATACTTCTTGGTTCATCAGTCCCAAGTGCCCCTGCACATACCAGTTGTTTAAAACATGTATCTAGTGCCACATTCTACCAAAGCTGTATTAATATCAGACATGACTAAGTTTGAAAAGAGATGTACCAGCTCATACAAGGTAAACAATGTATTCTCTGTATTTATCACAAATTCCTTTTATAACCTTATCAGAAACCCTGTTCTTATTACATCTGAATTATATTCCTGCTTATTAACATTTAGTAGATTGATAACTACAATTAATTTTGAGGACATTCATCAAATTAATTAAAGCATTTAAACATTTTCAACAGTTGGAATTTCCCCATAACGTGCAGCCTACGAGTGGCAGCAGTTTCCAAATCTTCAGACTGATACGTATGATTTGTTCTTTTCTCATTATTCTCTCCACTGAGATGTTTAGTCAACCAAGCATGATATAATAGGTCTGATATTATTGGGGGATTATAAAGATTGGTAAACATATACTCTGATCTTATGTTCCAACCTCCTTCTATTATCTTAAGAGAGAGTGTAAAGCTTTATGCTTCAGACTTTGGACAGTTGCATAACCACATGAAACTTAATGTTTATGATTGGATTCTATACAGGATTCAAAAAGAATTCTCAAAGTTTGGGATATTCCAGATATGGCCATGTTGTATGAAAAATTCTGAGAATTTGTCTCAGTACATACAGTATGTAGTAATGTGTTTTATATTCACAGAAGACAAGTGGCCCTAATATTTAAAACGTATTAAGAAACTAAGACATATCTTTGTGGGTCATAATAAACCTGAGCTGATATCATAGCAAAGCAGAGGAAATTTGAGATCAACAGTTTGTAAATAGGTCTTGTGTCTATTTTTTTTTTGCAGAAATAGAACAGCAAAGTAGGAATATCAGTATTCAACAATCACTCTATCCCAGACACCGAATTGCTGAAGATAGCAATACGAAGCTAACAGTTATTATATAACAATCCAAAATAGGTAATTAAATCTAGAAAAACCTTCAAGCGTAAAATACAGTAGAATACAGTAGGCGATATTAAGCTCTGTGTTAGCACAGTAAAGGTTAATAAATATTAACAGTGGAAGAGCAATACTAATGAAGAGCCTTGGTGGAGCAGTGGGCTAATGCCTCCTGAAGTAACACCAGCTGCCTGCAATTAGTGCAGGTTCGCATCCCACCAGGCTCAAGGTTGACTCAGCCTTCCATCCTTCCGAGGTAGGTAAAATGAGGACCCAGATTGTTGGGGGCAATTAAGCTGACTTTGTAATAATGCCGCTTGGGGTGTGTGTGAAAGCCCTAACAAGCAGGCATATACATAGAATGAAGGCTACTGCTAAGCTTGTAAGCCGCCCTGAGTCTTCGGAGAAGGGCGGGATATAAATGTAATAAAAATAAAATAAATAAATAAAAATAATAAAAACAATCACAACTGGATAGCTTGAACCTCAAGGAATATTGTAGAAATAATAGTGTACCTCCTGGTTAAAAGGAGGGTACTTTTGTGAGCATTTTCTGGGGAAATCATGATTTTTGGGGAAAGAATTTGCTTGTGGGCATATGTGTTTCATATGTACATACTCTTTGCTAGTGTTGAGAATCCATAGTTTTTACCATGTTTAGCTTGAAAATAAAATCTGTAAGTTCAATTAATATACCTGTAACATTATGTTTCTTCTAAGTAGATGAGGATTTTAGTGGTCTTTAGCCAGCAGGTGTAGCGCACAATGCAATATTTTATAATATGTGGGATAATACCATGGGAAGCCAGCCTGAAAGGATGAAATTAGACTTTTTCCCACCTAAAATGCCTCTCCTACACTGCTCTACAGATGCACCCCATTTCTAGTCCTAGTCAGTGTATGATTGCACATAGTGGCACGTATCCAACCACCATACAGACTTACTTGTAACTTCTTATATAGATCTTTTCCTCCACTGCTGTGAAGTGCAGAACATGTTCTAAGCCGGCCAGACGAATACTGGGTACAACAGGACCTCTGAAAAAATCTAAAAGGCAAAAAAGAGCAAGAGCCATTTCTTAAAAGGTGGTCCAAGGATGCCAGGGATCCCTTAAGGCCCTCTCTGGGGTTTGCAAAAATCAAAATTATTTGCCAGATATTAAAAAGATATTTGCAAACATTTAACAATGTAACTCTTCTCATTATAACTTTTATTAATTTTAAAAGTTTTTTCCATGAAAAATATTTTATGTTAATATCTACTAGATTTAATATTATTATTTTTACGTGACTCAATAAAATTTTTCATATGGTAAATATAAATAAATATACAAAAAAGAGCTCTTTTTGGGGGTCCTCCATCATTTTTAAAAGTGGGATCCTGAAAGCAAAAAGTTTAAGAAACAGGTCTGTATGACACCATCAGGTTAACTCAAATGGCTTACCAATCAGAAGGCTTTTTAACCTTCTGTGTTCTTCATTGAGGTCAAAAGCATCTCCTGCAAATATCAGCATGGGCTTTGTTCCCTCTGGACACTTGCTGTTCTATTATAAAAATTAAAAGATTAAAGAACAAAAAGGGTTGGCAGAGGACCAAGAGAAGGAGAAAAAGTGTCCCAGAAGACCTAAGACCAGGTCACTCACAAGAGGAACAGACTGCTGGGTAGAGCTTGCCAATGTTAACTGGCAGCTCTGATGTTCCTTTTTTTTTGGATACGTTGGGATTACACCCTCAGCTGTCGTCTGTACTAACTGAGAATTGTGGAAAGTACAACCCAATGTATTTAGTGGGCAACATAGTTAAATTAAAAAAAGGCAATTAAACCAGTAACCCAACAAATTGGGTACTTTAAAAGTTAACTATTGTTTGATGTGCTCTTAAAAACTGAAATGACAGGCATCGTATTAGAAAAATGTTTCTTCTAAGACACTGCACTGTGGCATGTACATTTACTGTCAAAAAAAAAAAGCAAGTGCTCCTATATGGTTAAAAAATGTTTTGATATAGGCAGACTTAGGCTGCTGAAACAAATTTGATCTTCTACGTTTTTATTTAAATCATTTGACAGCACCACTGGTAAAACACTGCCCTGCAAATGTCAGCCAAAAGTAACAGCTTAAATATCCAGGAATTCTTGGAACAAGTAGAGCAGCTGATGGTGTCAATCAAAAGCAGTAACCCGTCACAGCTGGATGGACTTGACTACACAATTTCAAGCCACCTAGACTGTAGCAAACTACAGCTTCTCCATGGATACCCATCACCAAGTTTCAAAAACAGATTCTGCTGAAGTACCAATGAGAACAAACCATGGGAAAAGCTTCCTGGATAAAGATATACTCTTTCACTTTGGCTGGCATGCATACTTGTTGTATGATAAGAAGGTAGATAATGTCTTTAGAGTGCATATTTTAAGACAGGCATTGTTGAGGGTTTGGAAGAAGTACAGACATAAATTAGATTGTAAGATACCATTGTGGGCAATCCCAAAACACGCAATAGAAAATATACATGCTGGTTTCAAACACGATGTGACTACGTACAAGGAGATTCTAAGCTTGGAAAGAAATGTTTGGTGTTTGAAACCATATAGTCTCTTGCGAGATGAGAAGATTGTTCAGACTTGGTTTCAATATACTCAGCTACGGGCCAGGTGGAAAGAAGATCAGAAAAATGGTTTTACAATGACTGATGAAAATCTGATAAAGCAAATCAGAAATCAGGGTCCAGCACATATTAAACGGATATATCTTGCCTTGATAGAAATTGACTCAGAAACAGAACTCGTTAAGGATTGTATGATTAAATGGGCCCAAAATATCCAAGAAGTTATTACAATGGACACATGGGAAAGGATTTGGGTGAGGAACGTAAAATTCACACAAGCTCAAAATTTAAGAGAAAATTTTTATAAAATGTTTTACAGATGGCATTTAGATCCTAAAAAGCTGGCAAGTATGTATCCGAACTATCAGCCTAAATGCTGGAGGTGTGGTGAAGAAGATGCAACATATTTTCATATATGGTGGACCTGTAAAAAGGTTAAGGCCTTTTGGATAAAAATTTGGTGGAACATGCAGAAGATTTTCAAGCAAAGGATAAAGTTTTGTCCGCAACTTTTTTTGTTGGGTATAATTACAGATGCTACGGTTGTGGACACTAAACTGATGTTGAATTTAATTACGGCAGCAAGACTCTTAATAGGCCAATATTGGAAGAAGGAGGAACTGCCGACTGTAGAAGAATGGACTTTAAAGGTTTCTGACCTGGCAGAGATGGCAAAGATCTCGGCTTATTTGAAAGATCACTCGCAAGAACGTTATGTTATGGAGTGGAGAAAATGGATTGAGTATATCCAGAACAAATATGGGACTAAGAAGTTTCATGTAGCATTTGAATAAGTCTTCCTTTTTTTTCTCCTCTTTTTTTCTCTTTTCCTTTTTTTTATATCTTATATTAATAGTGTTTGTAATTACCCTATAAGAGCTAGAGAGAGATGGATTTCAGAGTTTATGGTTGTTAGCATATGAATGTCTACGATTGGTTTTTTTTGGTTTTTTATACCTTGTACTTAGCTCTGGGAAGTCGGGGGGGGGGAGGGGGGGAGGGATAGGGAGGGAGGGATAGGGGAGGGCTAGGGGGGATTGTTAAAGATAAAATGTATGATAAAACTTTTCAATTAAAAAAAAAGATATACTCTTTCACAGATTTATAGCAAATTGAGTTTCAAATAGTATCCCTGGTTTTCCTGTATCAGTTTAAAAAGTGTTAACACAAACAAGTGTTTAGTACAAAATTAAATTAAACAGAGCTATCTGGTACAGCGGTTAAGGTTAGAAACTGGGAGACGGTGAGTTCTATTTCCGCTTTAGGCATGAAGTCAGCTGGGTGACTTTAGACCAATCATGTTCTCTCAGCTCTAGGTAGGAGACAATGTCAAACCACTTCCAAAATCTTGTCAAGAAAACTGTAGAGACTAATCCAGGCAGTTATCAATGCTGACTCAAAGGCACAGATAAATAAGTATGATCAAAATACATTAAAAGAGGTCCTTGGTGCTCTCTGAGCTTGTTTTCTTGCAGGCATCATCAAGGAACATCTGCAAGAAAACAAGCAAGTTCGGAGAGCACCAAGGACCACTCATGTCAACCCTGAGCTACAAATATTGTCCTTTATTAATGCATTAAAAGACTGATCAAACAGCAATTCAGAAGCAGAAATCAGAGAGAAAAGAGATACACCCCCAACAGATTAAGTCAGTAAGGGAACTGGTAATATTTTGGAATATGTCACCTTAATATCTCTGAGGGCAACAAACTTCTCAATGCCCAGTTCAATCATATCCAGAATATGATAGTCATACATTCGACCTACCAAAAGAGAGTGAAAGATAATTAAAATTTGTCTTCTGTCAATGCAATACATTTCCACTTTAGAAATAAATGTTTTTTAGGGTACATGGTTTACACATATAGTAAGTTTCTCACAAATTCTTCACGCATCTTTCTGATACCTGTGTTAACATAGCTTCTATGTTTTTCTTTAAAGCATTAGAAACCATTAGTAAGCCTGACAACATAACAAGTCCAGCGCTATCTTTTACTCAAACTCACTCAACAACGTAGTGAGTTACACTACAAGCAAACCACACTGGCGTAGTTTGCACTGAGTAATCAAAGAAGCATTGTGACTTTTGTTACATGATTCAGAAACTTTGATTTCAGACAAAGTTAGCCAAGCAGATGTATCAAAACCTATCTGCATTGATTAATAACCCTGAAAGAGATGAGTTTGTATAAGCTGGCCTTGACCACAATTCCCCCACTGATCCTTTCTTTAAATTCCACCTATTTGGCTCAAGGCAAGAACAGGCTTGTTTTCACACTGAGAGGCTCTTGATCTACTTTCTCCAACCGACAATAATTATATAAATAAAACCCAGACACGTTACCTACGATCAGATTATTAGGCCTCTTCTTACTATGAGATCCAAACAGGAACAAAGAACAATCAGACTTCTTGGAAAAAAATTCCTAATAATAAGAGCACAGAGGTTTAAATATATCGAAATGCCTCGCAGAACACAAAACCAGCTTTCAGGACATAATTGGACTGAGCAGCTATTATGCCACTGTAAATTTTGCCAAAAGAGAAGATTCCATTGGCTTACAACTCCCAATTCCACCTTCTCCTTGTTTAGCAAACACATTCTGATCCAACCACTCGGTCATTGAGTGACATGGTTGCTAAGCAAACATTGGATGGACACGGCAAAGAACACCAGTTGCTGCTGTCTCATACAGATATAGTTCTCATACGGTATTCTGTCCCTGACCTATTTCTTGTCCTTTTTTTTTATTTGCTCTGTTGCAGGGTGGAGAGATCGCCTAAACAAGTTGTCTTTTCCTGAGCTGCTTTCCTTAACATCAAGTTAACATGCTGAGCTCTGTGACCTTAATTAGTTGGTAAGAATCATCTACTGCCTAAACTGACCAGACCCTAAATCAGTTTCACACTGAAGGCTCCTGTTGTGTGGTCTGCAAAGGCTGGTCATAAATGCATGCATTGGTTGGAAAATGATTTTTTTACTACTGTTTATTACAGTTTTATTTGCAAATGGTTGCTAACGAGTCACTAAATGAACAATGACTATAAAGCGCACTGATGATGTTACCTAGTACAGCAAGAAAATGTCTGCAAGAAAATAACCAAGCTCAGAGAGCACCAGTGACCCCCACTGTTCAAGTCTGAGCTACCAATATTCTCTTTTATCAATAATCTATGGAGTACTCTGGATCAAAATCAGCAAAGATTTTGCAGTTATCCTTTGTCAGAAATTCAGAGAGAGTAACTGAATAGAAATTGTTATCACAATATATCAGACATGTCAAACACAAGGCCCGGGGGCCGGATGCGGCCCGCGAAGTGGTTTCATGTGGCCCGCGAAGCCATCCTGGAAACAGTGAGGGAACGGCCCCCACTGCCTTGGCCCTGGCCCAGAGACCCTCCTTCTGCCAGACACCCTCAGATCTGTCCCACTCCTGCCCAGGCCCCCATAGGCACCCTTGATGCGAACGATGCAGAGCTGGCCACGCCCACCCAGTAGGCCATACGCACTCTAGCCACGCCCACCCAGTAGGCCACGCCCACCCTGGCCATACCCACCCAGCCCCCTGAGGGCAACCGCAATGCTGATGTGGCCCTCAATGAAATTGAGTTTGACACCCCTGCAATATATTGTTCATAAAACGCCGAATGCTGCATTTTTTCCATAGACTGACAGAACTCTTTCAAATTCCAGTTCCTTCTGGGTTAACATAATGGCAGCTTCAAACTGAGAACAAACTTCTCTCAACTTCTTTACAAAAAAATACAATGACCTCAGGGTAAGTTATAAACCAAAGCAATAGGACTATTGTTCCTTTTTCTTCATAACTGTTCCACGCCCATAATGTAACCCAGAAGAAACATTATGTAAAAACAATATTCTCATTTTTTAGCTTATAATCAAAACCATATTCTGCTTTCTCAAGCTATGGTGTGTTTCTCTAAGGCCTGGAAACTGTTCTTAAGCCTTAGAAAATGTTTCTGTGGGGAAAACAGGAGGCAGAAATATGGGTATTTTTGCTCTCTTGAGTTGGCCAAAATATAAATATTTTAAAAAGCTGGATAAAAATATAATAACAATTATCAGAAGGATTAGTTATCTCTTCTGTGACAGATCCATCTAGAGGCAGAAAAAAGTATTACTAGAGAACTCAGACAATAACTACTGCAACATTTATTTTACTTGTTTCCATGGCCCAATTCAAGCTATATCAAGCTAACTCTTACAAGAGCATCAGCTTGGGAAATCTAGAAATCATTTTCAGCTTAAGCTAGATATCCTGTGACCCACTGGCTCATCATTCCAGAGGCATTTTCTCATAAGATTCCTCCAAATCTCCAATTAATTCCTGCCAGCTTCCCACAGGACTGAATAGAGACAGAGAGGTAAGCAAAACAATGGAAGAGCTTCTGCTTTGAAAATAGTCCATGTTGAACTATGTAGCACAAACATCAGGAGTTGACCACAGGAAACGTTTTGTGACATTTTATTATGTTATAAATTGTTTGGTGATAATTTTTATGTCAGGTTTTATAAAATTTTACAATTTCAATTCAATGGGAGGCACGGGTCCCAGATTTTGAACAAACTGTCTAAGTTAGCCCATCTGAAATACATTGGTTCAAAAACTGTTGCCCTGTGGTGCACCATTTTGCCCAAATAAAAGTTATGGGAACAAGGGTTTTAGTAGTACACAAACAGTAATTTAATTCACCCAATATTTGTCAGGTTGCGATTAATCCTGGCATGTTTGAACCAAGTTACATTTAGTATTTAGAACTGCTTTGGATTCAGATGACAAGTTGATCATAACTTAAAACAAAAACAAATGTTCAAACTCTTCATCATGACAGAAGAAAATATGCAATAGGCAGTGGCACAGCTGTTTTGTTTCCAGTATTGTAACTAGCCTTCTTCAGTTCCTCTCCCAGAATGCTTTGAATCCAATTTCAATCATTTCTCCTACAGAGGAAGAGTTGTAGTCCAAAATTTCCTGACAGTGAGGACAATTAACCAGTGGAACAGCTTGCCTCCTGAAATCGTGGGCGTTCCATCACTGGAGATTTTTAAGAAGAGGCTAGACAGTCACTTGTCTGAGATGGTACTATAGGTCCTCCTGCTTGAGCAGGGGGCTGGACTAGAAGACCTCCAAGGTCCCTTCCAGATTCTATTCTATTCTATTCTATTCTATTATTCTATTCTATTCTATTCTATTCTATTCTATTCTATTCTATTCTATTCTATTCTATTCTATTCTATTCTATTCTATTCTATTCAACTCTCTTAGTGACATCAGACACGAGAGAACTAGTTCAGCACAATGTTGGGGATAGCCCAGGGATCAGCAACCTGAAACAGTGAAAGAGCCACTTGGAACCGGTTCCCTCACAAAAGGAAAACCTGGGAGCCGCAAAAAAATGTGTGCACATGCGCGTACATGCAGAACAGGGTTTGACTGAAGAGTGGAGCCAAGGCGAGATATGCACCTACCGTGCATATTTGAATTGATTGGTTGAACCTTTTTAGTCCCACTTTTTTGTTTGGCCTGCACATGTCAGAGGACTGGGAGCTGCAGGAGACGGCTGAAAGAGCCGCATGCGGCTCCGGAGCCGCGGGTTGCAGACCTGTGGGATAGCCAATACAGACTGGATATTTTGTAGCCAAATTAAATTTCACATCATTCCAGAAAGTGTTCGGGTCTATTTTGCTATCTCACATACGTAAGCCTAAACTTAATACTCACCAGAGAGGACTGGTCTTCAAAGGGCCTTGTAATGTTCTTTCTGAAACACATAGATTTTTTAAAACTCGTTAAGTACCTGCTTTAACCTACCTGAAAACTAGTAACCTCCCCCCCAAAAAACCCGTTTGGTTCATATTATATGCTAAGCAAATCATGGATGCCTCCTCCTATAGCTTTCTAATTAGCACATAGCACCCACTAGCAGAAGCCAATGGGCGCTGTCTGAACACAAGCATGGTTTAGCATGATGTGCAAACTGATCTAAAGTAAAATACTGTTGCTTTTCTTACCCGAGAACTGCGATGCCATTTGTTTTTGAGGCTGGTCATAAGGACTACCTCACCAATTCATACAGCAACTAATTAAATGTTCTTGGGCACTTTATTAGCAAAGATTTTGTCTCCTGCTTCTGATGTACCTCTTCCAAACATAGGGGCTCTCTTTTTATCACGGTTTCCAATACCAAGCTACCACTCATTACTAATACAATTCTTTGGAAATGTATTTGTGCTGTGACAGAAGGCTCATGCACATACCCTCCAGATGGATTAGATCAGAGGTCTGTGGACCAGTACCGGGCCGCGGCATGCCAGCAACCGGTCCGCACAAATAAGCAAAGCCCCATCCATGGGATGCAGGCAGCACCAAAACCACGCATTCTCCAGTCCACAGAAAAAAACTGTCTCCACACCTTTTTCAGCTGCTTTGCATAATCCTATTACAATGTGTGAATGTACATGCATGTGTGTCATATATGTGTGTATACATACACATACACACATATACATACGTGTGTGTGTATATGTATATGTACATATATATATATAGAAGGCCAGATCCTGAAGCTAAAACTCAAATACTTTGGCCACCTAATGAGGAGGAAGGACTCACTGGAGAAGAGCCTAATGCTGGTAAAGATCGAGGGCAATAGAAGAAGGGGACGACAGAGAATGAGGTGGCTGGATGGAGTCACTGAAGCAGTAGGCGTGAGCTTAAATGGACTCCAGAAGATGGTAGAGGACAGGAAGGCCTGGAGGAACATTGTCCATAGGGTCGCGATGGGTCGGACACGACTTCGCAACTAACAACAACAACTATATATATATATATATATATATATATATATATATATATATATATATATATATATATATATATATATATATATATATATATATATATATATATATATATATATATATATATATATATATATATATATATATATATATATACATACACACACACACACACACACACACACCAAATGCCACATAGATCTGTATTATATTTGAATACCAGAGAAAAATATACCAGCAATATATCACTCACTTTTTATATAGGACAGCGAAGGGCTTTTTCAGGGCATACTATAAGAAAAAAACATTTTAGTTTAGAAGCATTTAACAATGAAACATTCTTCAAATAAATGTTTTAAATAAAATGGAAATATATTTGTTAGCCTAGATCAGGGGTAGGCAACCTCGGCTCTTTTATGACTCATGGACTTCAACTCCCAGAATTCCTGAGTCAGAATAGCTGACTCAGGAATTCTGGGAGTTGAAGTCCATGAGTCATAAAAGAGCCGAGGTTGCCTACCCCTGGCCTAGATTAATGAATGCCTGAGGGACTTCACCAGGCTTTAAGCTCACTAACAGGTTTCCAGCAATGGGTCTACCAAATAGCTCTGTTAATCCCTTGCTGCCTCCTATAGCAGCACTGAGGCACAAATACTGTCATCGCACTACAAAGGTTTCATCTGTATCAGATCAATTACCTTTTCCCACAGGTGAGGGAACAGCAACATTATGTTAGCATCTGATACCCTTCGCTATTGTCCCCTTCTCATATCCTGAGGAGTTTATTAAATAGGTGACACTTTCCTGTTGGAAGTCACTTCCACCCCACCCTTGCCAAGTTGGGGAGTAAAAAAATGACCTCTCAGCTTCATGGAAGGCATCCTCCTCTGGAATGTTTTAAAACTGTATTTTCCTTTTCCCTTACCTACTTTTCTTCCTCCAGCTCTAACACTAGGATCTCCTTATAAGGTAAAAGGTAAAGGTTCCCCCGCACATGCGTGCTAGTCGTTTCCGACTCTAGGGGCCGGGGCTCATCTCCGTTTCAAAGCCGAAGAGCCAGCGCTTGTCCAAGGACATCTCCGTGGTCATGTGGTTGGCATGACTAGACGCCAAAGGCGCACAGAACGCTGTTACCTTCCCACCGTAGTGGTCCCTATTTTTCTACTTGCATTTTTACGTGCTTTCGAACTGCTAGGTTGGCAGAAGCTGGGACAAGTAACAGGCGCTCACTCTGTTACGCGGCACTCGGGATTCGACCCGCCAAACTGCCGACCTTCTGATTGACAAGCTCAGCATCCTAACCCACTGAGCCACCGCGTCCCTTCTCCTTATAATGGATGCCCTTTAAAGATAAGTCCCCTTGAGCCCTCAAGAAATAGAAATAAGTTAAGTGAATACAGATATGTTTAGGAAGGCAGAGTAGGGAGAATGAAGAGACAATGCCGAGAAAATGTAGGTCTCCTCTGTAACACATGTAATAGCTCCATGCACTCAAGATTTGGGCTTCTAGTCAACAAAATCCCAGTATCAGTAACAAAAGTTACCATTCCCACAAATTCCATAAACTAATAGACTGCTACAGCAGGGGTCCCCAACCCCCAGTCCGTGGACCAGCACTGGGCCGCAGCATGCCAGAAACCAGGCCGTGCAAACAAGCAAAGCCCCACCCACAGGATGCAGACAGTACAGGAAACCACGCCCCCTCCGGTCCACAGAAAAACCTCACTCCACGGAACCGGTCCCTGGTGCTCAAAAGGTTGGGGACCTCTGTGCTAGAGGACATATTTACCTTATTGTCTTTCAAGGAAAATAAGACAAAAAACTGGAGCACAAAGAACTAAAAAATCAAATGCTGAGATTTTAATGACTGGATTACTAATTCATTGTGCTCCAGATTCTGGTAATAACTAGTAATAATGGTAATAACTGGCAGTTGATAATAATGCTGAGAATAATGCTACATGAATAATTGTTCTCCAGAAGAATTATTTACAGCAATGGTTCTCAATCTGTGATCCACAGATCCCTGGGGGTCTGCGAGGGCTTGAAGAAATGTTACGATTTAAATCTTAAGTCTTGGGGGTCTGAGGCTGTGGTCTGTGGTCACAAAAGATATTCAAAGGGAGTCCATGGTGAAGAAAAGTTTGAGAACCACTGATTTACAGTATATTTTCTGGATCCAATCCCAAAGAAGTGCCATTACTTTTACAGAAATTTCTAAACATACTTACAATATTTTTGAGTACTTCTGCCACTGTTAAACTTGCATTTCCTCCTTTTATGAGCATTGCATTTTTGGTGTTTTCTGTCAGTTTAGGCTCTCTTTTTTCAAGAAATCTCTTGGCTCTCTTTGTTTTAGGCTTTCTGCCATGAAAAAAACCCCAAACAAATAACAAATTAAGTTTCACAAAATATTTAATCAAGACCTATAATGGTGTTATTTTGTTTAGCACTTCTAAATGCTTCCCATCATAAAATGGCAACATGACAATTCATAAAAAATACAAAAATGATATAACCACTAGCAGAACATTATTGATGCAAACTGAATTTATGGATGAAAAAGAGAAATGATGTCCAATGCATTTTAGAAAGACTACCTGCCTCTCAGCATGACCACTGAAGAGAGGCATCAAGTTTAAAAGAATAGCCTGATTCACACCAGGTTGCCAAGGCTGGGTTTTTGATCCAGTCTGGATGTCTAGGTTTTTATTTTGAAATTTAATTTTTTATCAGTATGTATTAAATGGGTAAAAATAGTTGAAAACTGTTTTGTGTTTTTTGTTATCTAAGGTTTTATGTACAGTATCTGGGTTTAGAGTGTGGAACTCTAAAAGTTAAAAATAGGTAAAAATAATTTAGTTTAAAACTGATGTATTAAGTTTTTTTTTGTTATCTCTTCTTTATACAATCTGGGATTATTTGAGCCCCAATTTTTTAGGAAACTCTGCTAGCAATCCTAGTTCATATGAGGTTTTTCCCCAGTAAATGACTGGTTCTTAAATGATTGATGACTTCAGAAGTCACCAAACATAACTTACGGGAGATCAGAATGTGAATATGCAATTGGTATGTCACCTAATGTTTATCTGTTTCAAATTGGTTACAGTAGAATCAGTGCCTGAAAATGTTTTCATATGTAATGTGAAAACTTGCTATAAGATATAGAGCAGAAAAGTGAACAATCTGGGAGCCAGCATGCCACATATATGTAGAAACTCTTCCAAAAGGAACTCAGGTTTATTTTGTTTGCTTGCAAGGTTGTTACGTGCAAACTCAAAATTACATTTAAAACTGTAAATAAGCCAACTACCAACCTTGGGTTATTGGCTGTGTGGCTATCTTGTTTACCAATTGGACAGAATTTATCTGAAATTATAATCTCCAATGCACACAAATGCCAACTCAAGAATTGGGCAAAATAAAGTTGAATATTTGTATTCCTCCTCTCATGCCCTAAACCTAAAGTTTTATTTCTGCATAGGGAAAGAAAGAAAAGACTGGAAGGCTTGTTCACATTCTTTCCATGCATGCAAATAATTTAATTCTTGTTTTCTATTTTAAAGCAACATACATTTTTTTATATTTCTGGAAGAGATAATCTAAGAAGTGCTTGAAAAATTAAAACTAAGTTGAAATATTATTCCTGGAATCTCCCCTTCCTAATTGGCCAATGTTTTTCTTCTCTCCAACTAAGATACTCCATATTCACAAACAGCATATCTTAACTTGGTTTGTTGAAGCATGACCTCTTGCCATGGCATAGGTACTACGTACCCATCTCATCTCTTCATTCCTCACCTCATTTCACTCAGTAAACCAGTACAACTATACATCATCTACTTCAGGATTTTTCTTTTGCAAGTTGAAAAAATAATTCTCCATCAGAACTACTAGCACTCTCTCCAAAAATATTAACTTTATTTGATACACCAATGAATAAAACAAAAGCCAAACTTGTAATCATCCAAACACCAGCAGGGAACCAAAACATCAGAGAGCCAGAGGGTGTGAAACAAGGCAGGAAACAAAAGGCACTTACAAACAACTGTCAGATTATAACGACTGTATTTCACATCTGTCTGCTGTACAATTGTCACAAACCCCCAAAGATGGAGAGGCATACATATGTGTACTACTGGCAGAAGCACCTACCAAATAAACGTTCATTTCACCTCATTTGAAATGTAACTGCAACGTCTCAGAGAAAATACATAAAACCTTAACACGAAAGCCTTAAAATTCAGAAACGTTCCTTAACAAAAACTGCAGTTTAGCTGCATCCCACCAAGAACTTCACCGTTTCCTCTTAAATAGTGCAATAGTTTATTTTTTTTTAACCACTTTCAAGATACTTAGTGATTTTTCCCGCAAAGCGTATTAGTGAACGCCGACAGTGTTGCAGGGAAAACTGATAGACTGGACGTTGAATTTAGATTGAATTTGAATTTGAATTTATTAAATTTATATGCCGCCCTTCTCCCTAAGGACTCAGGGCGGCTCACAACAATAAAAAGTTAAAAACATAAAATACACAATTTAAAAAAGAATTAAACAATGAAGTAAATACATAACAATAGACCCAGTAAAACCAAATTTAAAACTACAGTCAGTCCAGGATATTCAGCCATGCCGCAAGCAGATTTCTACCAACTGAAGATAAGCGGCGTGAGTTCGGGATGCCCCGTGAAATCTCCTGCCATAATAACCGCAAGCCTAAAACCGGTTCTTTCTTTTTTCGCACCTACTTGATAAAAGGCTGCGCATATCACTTTAAAAATACTTTCCCCCCCCCTACGAGCCCAGAAATGCTTTCATTTAATAACCCCAAAAGGAAAAAGTGCTGAAAACCCGGTACTTACACCACACGGTCTAAAGCCTCCATCTTCGCGGTGGTAGAGGATAGTTAAATGCACCCACGTGGACCAGACACAGACACCGGAAAGTTATAAAACCACGTTGTGACATCATATCCGCCGTGGTTTGAACATAGAGATAGAAAATGAAGAACCCTAAGAGGCGGTGGTTCTGGAAGGTGTTACCGTACTTCAGTACACCGCATACACAATTCGAATCTTACATTAGACGCAACAGATTAGAGCCAAGGAATTCATGCTTTGTACTGCGTTATCTCCTGCTTTTAGTTCACATTTGATATGGGCAATGTCCTAATTCATGGTGTTCCACTTGAGTTTCAAGAAGGGGTTAACTGTTCATTGTGCTTCTGTTTCTGCACGTGCAAGGTTACTGCTTGAAAATACATAAGATTTTTTTTAACCGTAGTTTGTAAATTATGCTAAATGATTTTACGTTATAAAAAGCAAAGGCAGCTATATTGGTCAAAAGGAAAAAGCCAAATCCTTATTACAGTTGCATCTTTTATTGTATCAAAATCACAAAATAGGAAACAAACTTGAGTTCTCCAAATTCTTCACTAGACAAGATAGTATGCAAAAGTAGTAACTTGGAGAAGGCAAGAGAAAGGAATCTGTAATCAAAATAAGGACTTTCAAGTTCAACAGAACCCTCTTCACTTTCCACTTCCTTTGATAGAGATACAGAGAACTTGGGAAATGTATTAGATCAATATCACAAAAGAAATGTGATCCTAACACAACTTTCACAGAATAATTTGCAAATGAATTCAAAGTCTTTATAATGATAATATGTACAAATCAGATATCAGTCAATTTATCCTATACAGTGATTGCTGCTCAATCAAACAGCTTATATCAATGTAGAGGCTCTTCTGAAACTATGTTCTGACTGTTCTCTATGGAAGGATTCTCTATGATGGGATCTGGAGTATCCAAAATGGGTTCAGCATCATCCTTTGCAATGTCAAGTGGAATCCCAGGTTCCAAATTCCAATCTACGGTTCCTTTGTCACTGGCTTCTTCCTCAGACTCTTCTGCCAGCTTATCCTGGGATTCAGCTGTTTCGTCATCTTTTTCATGCAAGAAATTGCAAATCATGTTTGGTCTGCTGTATGAGAAGTCGTTGTCCCTAAGATCTAGCCATTCTATACTGCCTCCTGCCAAATTAAAAAGAGGGAAAAGAGATAGGAAGGAGTAAGAAGAAAATAAATAAACAAATGCTATTTTATTGAAGATTCAGTTTCATCCCTTATTCATATCTTGCTCTCCTCTCTTATCACCTCTTTTCTGGTTTCCCAGAAATGATACCACATGGTATATTGAAAATGCCGCATAGCAAAAATCAAAGATTACTTGGCTGCTGCTTGTGATTAAAAAGATTCATGTTGAGATAATACTGCATTACAAAAATAAATACTGCATGAGCTACTACAACAAAACTTGAGGGGAAAAAACCACTTCCAAATTTAGGGATTCTAAATCCAACTGAAAAACATTAAATGGAAATATTTGTCTCTCATTCATCTTCAATGCCAAGTCCCTCTTATGATGGGCAATGGTGATTTGAACTCCAGTAATAGCAGATTTGGGTAAATCTGCAATAAATCCGACAAGCAATGTTAAAATGAATAAATGAAGGTAGATGGGACTCTTGCCCTTCCCAGACTGGCAAGATTATTATTCTGACATTAAACAGAACATACACTAACTCTGTATTTTCTCAAATTGATTCTATCAGTTAAAGAGGTGGGAACATAAACAATCCTGAACATTTTAGTAACTAATTTATAAATACTTACAGTTCAGAATATTATGAACAACTGGTTAAGATCTCATTAGGATAACAGAAAGAGAGTTGCTGAGCTACAATTTTATAAAAGCTCAATTAAAGTAATCCGATGTCGAAGTGGTGCAAAGAAAGCATGTATTTACAAGCCAGAAAAACAGCAATATAAAGCAGTCTGCGACTGTTTTACCACATAATAATTTAACTTTGGCTTACGATGTTACACAAGCAATATTGTTATGTTGCTATAGTTTATAACAATGTATTCTGCAATATGATATTTATTCAATAAACCCCATTTAAACTATCTGTGAACCCAATTAGAGTAGAAAAGAGCAAAAAGAAATATATAATATTAAGGGATCTGGTGGATATACCTAGTGTTTTTTAGACTGAGGAAACAAAAAATAAAGTTTTAGAAAAAGAGGATGAATTTCTAGAACTTAAAAATCACCTATGTTCTCTTCCCCTTCCTTTTTCTCAATCAGAAGTGTCCTCGTCATGTTTAGTTTCTTCATTGTGTGGCATTTATATTTTAGTTGCAATTTTTGGTTGCCTTCCACATCTACTATCAGGAAAAAAAGCAGAATGTCATTTGTTTTTTAAAAATTTTTGAGATTCTGAAAAACTAATATACAAAATACTGCTTACCATGTTCATGGTTTTCCTCAAACACTACACATGTTCCAAGAGTATCTGCGGATGAGAGTAAACAAATTGCTGAGAGAAAATATAAACTTATTTTAAAGAGAAATATTTACTCAATTCTATAAAAGAATTAGAAGATTGCATGCATAAATTCAAAATTTATTTACAGTCCAAGATCAAACACAATAAAAGATTTGTATATAGTACAGTATTCGAGTGGTGTGCTTGTATAATGGTGAAGGTGCTAATCTCCCATTCAGAAGGCTGAGTTCAAATATCTGCTGCGAACTCCACTTGGCACCAGGAAGGGCATCCAGCCAGTAAATGCTCAGCTCCATCCAGTTTCAAATAGTAACAATAGGGTCGTAAAAAGGGAAGTATATCATACAGCATTTGTAAAAAAAATTAAAAACTGCAAAAAAATAATAATTCCGACAGCCAGCTTGGTCTAGTGCAGGGGTAGGCAACCTCGGCTCTTTTATGACTCATGGACTTCAACTCCCAAAATTCCTCAGTCAGCATAGCTGACTCAGGAATTCTGGAAGTTGAAGTCCAAGTGGGAAGACCATAAAAGTCCTGCCTTAGCCATGAAAGCCAGTTGGATCACTTTGGGACAGTCACTCTGTCTTAGCTCACCTCACCTCACCAGGTTGTTATTGTAGAGAAAACAGGACTGGGAAGTGTGCTGGATATGTTTGCTGCCTTGAATTATTTGTAAAAGTAATAAAAGCAGGATACAAATAAATGAATAAGTACGTAAGTAAATAAACAGAATCCTAAAACATTTAGCACTAACAGTTAATAGCACTGGGGAACAATCTTGACTATTTCTAAAAGCTATAACTATTGATAAGAATCTTGCAACCTTCTTAGAGGTTTCTGAAGAATAGTCACTCAAGAGAAGGATAACAGCCTCCTTGGTCATAATGGTAGTGTGGACTATTAACAAGAGGAAACAGTATACTATGGACATTTTAATAGCACATATGAGACAGATTCTACTTCCAAGTCTGAACAGAAACATTTGATTTTCAGATAGGCTTATATATCTTCTAATTGTTGCCCTAATAAGTAGTGCCCCAATCTGGGCTCAAATATTCTCCTATGTGGAGCACATATCCATAGAACTGCATGCTTTTCCTTGATTTAACTTTAAATTTGGTCACCCAATCAGGATTTTTTACATAATCAAAGCAATTACTGATTTGAGATTATAAGTACATTTTTCGTTCCATTTATTGACTAGATGAGGAAGGTTCCCTCTGTTTCTATAGAAAATAATAACAACAAGAAAATAAGGTGGTTCTTATGGTACATGTTACTTTACATCACAGCTTATAAAATAGGCTACTCGTTACTTTTCTTACCTTCATATTCTCCAGCAAAGACATATCTGTCTATTTGCAAAATAGGTCTCTCTGTGTCAATTCCCTAAAAACATAAAGACAGAAGCACGTTTAGGAGAAAGGAAGTCAGTGGATTCAAAGCATGGTCTAAGCTGCGTGATATTTCTAAACTTGATAAAATTGACATGTCATTACAAAATGTTTTGTGCATGGACAGACATTTATCACTGCCATTTGTAATGAGCAGGAATACCCAGGTATCATGAGTATTCATCAGTGCCCTGAATATGCTTTCTAGAACGAGCAAGCTTGGATAAAATGGGCTGTTGGTTGTGTCTTTAGTACCGGTATTACTAATAAATATTTACCACACCTAATTGGTTTTAACTTGGGGAGAATTCTGCCAAATTCAGATGGAAAGAGTACAAGAGATGACAATAAGCTAAATTTGAGTTTGGCAAACAGGAAGTAAACAGAGCAAAGCATTTTGTTCTTCCCTAAGACACCAAGAAATCTACAAATAGCAGAAAAATTGCTGTATGTTTTAATATAGAAAAACAATGATAAACAGGTTTCAATTATGGAATGCTTTAGCAGGCTGGTTGCTAAATGCAACAACAATGGCACATGAAGGAAGCAAAGCATCCATGAGAATACTTAGTAAATCATAAAACAGAGAGCAGGGCCAAGATACATGATGTCCCCTTGATTGTGCAAATGTATAAGATGTATGTTGGTTGATGAACATACTGTATATATACTTTTGTATACAAATGATTCTGATTCGTTGGCTAACAGTCAAAATGTTTTGCAGCACATATTAGATAATTTGTAGTAGGGAATATGGATCTGGAAATCAATGTATCTAAGATAGCTCTGTTTGATAAGGAAAATGGCATGAATAACTATAAGTTGTTTATAACAGTGGATAAATCTAGAATAAGAATGTGAATTTGTGTAGTCTGTTGTAATGAATGGAAGAATGTGGTCTATTGTAATGAATATTTGTTGTAAGAAGCAAAAAAGGCTGAGTAAAAGATGATGTTTGTGCCCTCTGTTAAGCAGAAACAAATTAAACTACTGCCATTTCAAAAGATTTTGAATACAATCACAACTGTACTTTTTAATAAAAAGCTACATTAATCTGTACTATGTTAAAAACACTCACCAAAATCTTGCATTTATTATCACATTTTTCCAGAAATTCTGAATCAATTATTCCGGACAATTCTACCACAACTAATTGTTCCTAGGGAGAAAATTACAAAACATTTTAAATAGTGTATTTAACAGCTCAAGTCTCAAGTTTCTCCCCAGGAGAAACAGGCTTCGTCTCAATCCTGCCAAGACTGAGTGGCTGTGCATACCGGCATCTTGGGTTAGCCAGGCCGTTCCATCATTAATGATGGGGGGTGAGGTGTTACCCCCCGTCGATAGGGTTCACAACTTGGGCGTCCTCCTGGATTCACGGCTCAATTTTGAAGACCATATAGGAGCCGTGACCAGGGGGACTTTTGCCCAGCTTTGCCTGGTGCGCCAGTTGCGGCCCTATCTGGACCGAGATGCCCTACGCACAGTCACCCATGCGCTCGTGACCTCCAGGCTAGACTACTGCAATGCTCTCTACATGGGGCTGCCCTTGAGGACCACTCAGAGGCTTCAACTGGTGCAGAATGCAGCCGCGTGAGTTGTTATGGGAGTTTCCCGATACTCCCGTGTAATACCTCTTCTCCGTGAGCTGCATTGGCTTCCGGTTGCCCTCCGGGTGAGATTCAAGGTGCTGGTAATGACCTATAAAGCCCTAAATGGCTTGGGTCCAGATTATCTAAGTGAACACCTGCTGCCGACATCAACTTCCCATCGTCCTGTGCGCTCCCACAGGGAGGGCCTTCTCAGGGTACCGCCAGTTAAGGAATGCCGGCGGGTTATTCCCAGGGGAAGGGCTATCTATATGAAGCCGCTGGGAGAGATCATCCGTAGCTTCGGGGTGAAATATCATCAATATGCTGATGATACCCAGCTATTCATCTCCACCCCGAACCAACCCAGTGATGCCCTTGATGTGATGTCCCGTTGTCTGGAAGCGGTACAGATTTGGATGGGAGAAAACAGGCTTCGACTCAACCCGGCCAAGACTGAGTGGCTGTACATACCGTCATCTCGTTTAGTCCAAGAGGTTCCATCTCTGACTATAGGAGGAGAGATGTTACCTCCCATTGATAGAGCACGCAATCTGGGCGTCCTCCTAGATTCACGACTCAGTTTTGAAGATCACATTGGAGCCGTGGCTAGGGGGGCATTTGCACAGATTCGTCTTATATACCAATTGCGGCCCTTTTTGGACCGAGATGCCCTACGTACAGTCACCCACGCACTCGTTACCTCCCGTATTGATTACTGTAATGCTCTCTACATGGGGCTGCCCTTGAAGACCACCCGGAGGCTTCAGCTGGTGCAGAATGCAGCTGCACGGGTTGTGATGGGAGCTCCCCGATACTCTCATATTACACCCCTCCTGCGTGAGCTGCATTGGCTACCAGTTGCCCTCCGGGTGAGATTTAAGGTGCTGGTACTTACCTTTAAAGCCCTACATGGCTTAGGTCCGGGATACTTGCAGGACCATCTGCTGCCGGGAACAAATTCCCATCGTCCAGTACGCTCACACAGAGAAGGCCTCCTCAGGGTACCATCAGCTAGGCAATGTCGGCTGGCGACCCCCAGGGGGAGGGCCTTCTCTGTGGGAGCGCCAACCCTATGGAATCAGCTCCCCCCTGAGCTTCGGATGGCCCAAAACCTCCAATCCTTTCGCCGCGGCCTCAAAATACACCTGTTCCACCAGGCTGACCTAGACTGACAGGCATTTTAATTAATTTATATTTAGTATTTTTAATTCATTTTTTAAATTCTCTAATTTTTTATTGCACTGTTGTTCTCAATTTCATTTTATCTTGATTTATGTACTTATTATATGTTTTGTTGTTAGCCGCCCTGAGTCCTTCGGAAGATAGGGCGGGATATAAATCCCATCAATAAATAAATAAATAAATAAATAAAGGGCGTTCTCTGTGGGTGCGCCGGCCCTATGGAACCAACTTCCCACGGAACTCAGGACTGCCCCCGACCTTCGCTCATTTCGCTGGGACTTGAAAACCTGGTTCTTTGAGTTGTTTGGCCCAGACTGAAGGGTTTTAATTTAATTTAATTTAATTGGGTTTTAGTTTAACTTCAGGGACTGTAATTTAATTAATAGTTTTAACTGATTTTAATTTTGTATGCTATGTATTTTAATTTTCCCTGTAAACCGCCCTGAGTCCTACGGGAATAGGGCGGTATATAAATTTAAATAATAAATAAAAAAATAAATACCCATTTGCAAATATACATTGTTTTCATAGACCAGCAGCTCCCAACTTTTTCTATACCCTGCACCTCTAGAACGCTTCTGATATATTCTCGCACCCCTTACAAAAGTTCGAAATAATGGCAACAAATTATGCATACATACTATAATTTTGAAAACCCAAGTTTTCGTACCCCCTGGAATATCTTCTCACACCACCAGGGGTGCAAGCAAGCACCCCTGGTTGGGAACCCGTCATAGACATTTGTTGAACAACACACAATATACCCCAATCATCATTTCTTATGTTGCAATATGGATGTTTAGGTATGACTGTGACACTATGAAAAAGCAGCTATCCAATGCTTTCTCTATCATTTCATCCAAATGTAAAACACTGTGGAAGTTATTTATATCTTCCTCTGATATTGGTTTATCCTTGTCACTAAAGAACCAAATGAGCTAATATGGTATAGGAATTAGCACCAAAGAGATCCAGGGTCTGTTTTCTTCTTGGTCACTGTAAGTAGTCACTCTCTCTCTCTCTGCCAGATCTATTCCACAGGGTTGTTGTAGGAAAAAAACATAAGGTAGAATTTTATGCATGCCACCATATAAACTGCCTTTAGTGGGGATTAAATCTAGCAGAAGAATAAGTAACCATGGTATTTCAAACTTCCCCCTCAAAAAAGTTGATTTTTTTATATTGCCTCTATAGTGCTTCACTACTCTTAACAGTTAACACATACAGGACAAACTTACATAAATTAATTGGAATATAGAACAGAACTCTGTTCTGTCATTCTACATCACACCATTAAAAAAATTACATATGTGCAATTTGGAAAGGCAACCCTCCACATTTGGTATTGTTATTTCTTTCTAACAAGGGTAGTAAATACATTAAGTTACCAAGTAAATGAAATAAAATACAAATTAAATATTTATATACTAAGTAAGGTGTCCCCCCCTTTTTTTTCAAAGGGAAAAGGGCTAGATCTCAACGAGATCCAGATTCCTGCCAAGCTATAGAATAGGATTCCTCTTCTAGAGAGTTAAATCAACCGCTGTTCTCTAAACACGGACCAAGGCCCAGCCAGCAGTGCTGGTTAAGGCTTATATGGGAACCAACCTCTAAAACATCTGGAGGACTGCAAATTGGGAAAAGCTGAAGTATTTCAACTGCCCGAGACGGCTCAAAAAATAAGGACGATGCGCAGCAGTGCTCCTTATGAACCTCGGCGCCTCCTGACGGATGAAGTGGGACTTAGACTGAGGTGGGGATTCACCTTAGGAATAGGCTGAAGATCTTTTCTTTCTTTCTTTCAATTCTTCCTTTCGTAAAAGCCAGCCAGCCAGCCTATAAGTCGACTTGCGAGCGCTCTTATTTGCTGCAGGTGTTGTGTGGCATTAATGCAGCATAACACATTGAAAAGCGAAGGGTCCTTGGTGCTTCTCGTGCTTCTTTGCAGACTTTATATTACCCAAACTAGGTAACATCCTAGCATTGATGATGTTACCTAGTTTGGGTAACGAAACGTCTGCAGGAAAATAATCAAGCTCAGTGGGCACCAAGGACCCCCTCATTTCAACACTGAGCTACAAATAGTCTCCTGGATTGGTTCGTCGGCTGCAAGGCAATCCGCAGGCAGCGAAATCCCCCGCGATACCTTCCCAAGACTCGGCAATCCCGAAGGAGAGAAGGGTCCCCCTTCCCCGACGGTCATTTGGACGCCGCTCAGAGGCGCCTTGCAATGCACGCGATCGCATCCCGCTGGGTTCTCCCCCCACTAAACCCACCTCGACCTCTTCGGCTTGCTGTGCCCCACCCGCCGCCTCCATGCTACCAGGGCCTCCGCCAGCTTCACGTGACGGTCCCGCCGCCATCTCAGCCGAAACATCTCGCGTCTTCCGCGGCAGGAGCGCCGCCAGGCGGGCGGAGGGGGAATTTGGCGTTTGTGGGTTGGCGCGAACTTCGAGCTCAGCGCCCTCGTTTTACCGCGGCTTCCTCACGACTTCGTCTGATTGAGGAAACGGTGGATCCGTTCAACCGGGGACAAGCGCCTGGTGCGCAGAATAAGTAGCCCGAAGCCCTCTAGTTCGCCTTGCAAACGTTGCTTTTTCCTCCTTTACGATTCGATAGTAGCGTCTCTCAGCCCAGAATTTTCTCTCGAAATATAAATGAATTGGGCTTAAATTGTCCTAGTATCATGTGAGAATCAACTCTCTGCAGAAGACGGAT
Organism: Vipera berus; assembly: GCF_964194415.1. Lineage (NCBI taxonomy): Eukaryota > Metazoa > Chordata > Lepidosauria > Squamata > Viperidae > Vipera > Vipera berus. The sequence goes on along the minus strand of NC_138202.1, from coordinate 255,173,281 downwards.
GTTTGTTGGGAAAGGTGGAGGGAAGAAGAAGAAAAAAAAACCGACCAAGCAGCAAAGTGGATGGACTCAGTTGCAGTTGTAATGAATACAGATTGGACAGGCTAAGGACAGATGATGGAGAACATCAATTTAGACAGTCATTAAGAGTCGACGATAATTTTGTGGCACTTAATTCATCAATCAGAAGCAGCCTCCCAGTTTTGAATTTTTAGAGAAGGGTGGTTGAGTGTTTGAAAAAAGATAACCTTGTTCTGTGATTTATACTTTGTTGTTCCCACATCCTATGATTTTACTTCTGCAAAACCTCTTTATAAATCGGTTTCATCTACTTTATTTGTTGTAAGAAATTTACTGTGAACTATTAGGGTGGGGAACATCTCTGCTCATTAGCATCACTAGGGATGAGAAATACTACTGCAGTTGTGTAGCTGACGTTTCTACAGCATAGTGGTTGTCTTCATAATTTTTTAAATTTTAATATTTTAAAAAATAAAATAAAATGGTAGAAACACCATCAAGGCCTGGACCATACTTGTGATACAATTCATTGCTGGAATTATTAACTGGAAACAAGCTTAGCTGGACAATTCAGACAGAAACAGCTAATGACTATTAACCATGTATTACATCTCTTAAATGGACTCCAGAAGATGGTAGAGGACAGGAAGGCCTGGAGGAACATTGTCCATAGGGTCGCGATGGGTCGGACACGACTTCGCAACTAACAACAACATCTCCACTGTGATATGGATTATACCTGCCCTGAAGAAATAGAGGCAGAGGTTTACTTTAGGTCAAACAAACTGTTAAAAGAAAAAAAATGCATGCATTGCTGATTCCATGTAAAAGCCAAGAACAAGCACTGATGCAAATTAAAAACTGAAATTTACTGAATGTGCAGGAAACAAAACATAAAAATAGTGTAATAGAAACAAGAACAGAATGCAGGGAAGGAAAGCCATTACATGGTAATTTTTTCAAAAGATCAAGGGGAATGTGGATAAAGATAAAAGCTAGCAATAGCTTACAATTGGAACATTAAAAAGAAAAACTGGAAGGTTGATTTGGGTTGTGCAAAACCTAACTATTTCAACCAATGCAGCCAAGGCCAGAATTAGAAAAAATTGCCAAACAATTCAAACTGCAGAAGAAACTGCGTGTCATATACTCAGCTTGTGCAAGAAGACCACACAAACTGATTATGAACAGCAATAGTACTTAGATTTAACATGCTACTTCATAGTGCTTTATAGCACTAAGAAGTGGTTTACAATCAGCATATTTCCCTCAACAATCTGGGTCCTCATTTTACTCTGGATAGAAGGCTGCATGTCACCAAAATGATACATTGGAACATCTGTAAAAATTATGTGCCAGTAATGAAAAATTGGTGGAAACAGACTTGAAAAAGAAATAAAAGTTTATGTTCTGAACTTATACAGTACCTACTCAGGAAAAAAATGATTTCATTTCCAATTTGTTCCTTAAGATTCTCTGTACTATGCTGTGTACACTTTTTCAACTTTCAATACTTTTGGGTGTTCCTTCTGTCGCACAATAGTTCCAGCATTTATTACTATCAGTTGTCTATTTTAGCAATTATTGACAGGGTTGAATATCATCTGTAAAATATTTTATATCAGTTCTTTCTGAAAGCAGTTTGTAAACTTGATTTGTTCCACAATACTTCGTTTTATTGGGTCTTTGAAGTTTTGCATCCAATTTATCATATATGCTTTTATTTGGTCTGCCTTATCCTATCTAAAGGAGGGATGTGGTGGCTCAGCGGGTTAGGATGCTGAGCTTGTTGATCAGATGGTCGGCAGTTTGGCGGGTTGAATCCCAAGTGCCGCGTAACAGAGTGAGCGCCTGTTACTTGTCCCAGCTTCTGCCAACCTAGCAGTTCGAATGCACGTAAAAAAATGCAAGTAGAAAAATAGGGACCACTACAGTGGGAAGGTAACAGCGTTCCGTGTGCCTTTGGTGTCTAGTCATGCCAGCCACATGAACACGGAGACGTCTTCGGACAAGCGCTGGCTCTTCGGCTTTGAAACGGAGATGAGCACCGGCCTCTAGAGTTGAAAACAATTAGCACGCATGTACAGGGGAACCTTTACCTTTTTACCTATCCTATCTAAGTTTATATACATGGGCTAATCTTGATACTGTAGAAGCATTTCCAATTTGTCATCTTTTTAAAAACATTCTCTTTGGTAATTTGTAGATACCGGTACATCAGTCATTGTATGTTCTGACTTGCCACAACATAGTGAACAATATATAGATAGTCCTTGACTTATAGCTGGTCACTTAGTGACCATTCAACGTTACAACCTATCTGGAAAATGGGGCATACACTCTGGTTCTGAAGTTTTGATGGTCAGTTCACCACTACTCGTGCACTCACGACCACACTTCAAGAGGCGCTTAGCAACATGGCCACATTTATGGCCACTTATAACATCCTGTGATCATGTGATTGTTCTCAGCAAAATCACTACAATGGATTCACTTAACTGTTTTACAAGTACCATATTTGCTTTGCACAAAAATTAAAAATCACATGGCCACTTTAAAAACCATCATGCTATATGACTATAATGGGCAGGTTCCATTACAGTCCTATGCCAAGGATTACTGTAATGAACATTTTGATCTAGTTTGTTCCAATCTGGTGATTATTTTGAATTAAGCTCATATGAAATATTGAACTAAAGGTTACCCGATCACATTTTATCTGTCAAACATGTCTGGACTAGAAAATGGAGCTAATGAAGCCATGGACAAACTTGTGAGAATGTTAGCTGCTTCAGATTGTGCAAGCTTGATGATTAGAGTTTAAAGGCAGAAATTCACTTATCAATGATTAAAGTTAAAAAGCAAAAATTCAACCCCTGAAATTTCCTCAGATGGAGAAGCAATATTGAATAATCAAAGTATTTTTACATTTTAAATCAATATAGCAGAGCGCTGTCAGAGGAAGTCATAGGTAATATTTACACATTTTTGTTATCCAAGCAATTTACTTCACAGGGTAAATAATCAGAACTCTGTCAATTATATATGGTTCCATTATAAACCTGTGGCAAGATTTAAAAATGACCTACCAATGTATACTATCTTTAATAAAGCAATGCTTTTTGCAATACTACTGTACAGTATTTTTAAATCACAGTCATTCTTTTGCCACCCATATAAATTTCATAACTGTCTCCCCATCTGGTATGCCTCACAGCTGATGAATGGGTAGGAACATGTGCCTTGAAATGGGTGGTGGTGGGTCAACGATGAATTTATTTGGGGTACACCTTCACCAACCTTGGTCGGTCTCATTGAGTTTTATTTTCTACTTGATGTTCCGTTTTGCTCTGCTCTTTCCTTTAAAAAAACACCAAACCCCACCCCTACCTTGAAATCCTTGTTTAATTACTGACTTCTGATGGAGTCCAATTACATTAAAATTTATGGATTCTGAAGTTTGTACTTATATTCTAGGGGCCAATTGCAAACCTGAGCATTAATATACAGTAGAAGCCATGATGAGGGTAACATATTAGCAAATGTATTGGAATAGCCTGTAAGGTTTGTAAAATAAAAATTCATACATGAGGGCAGTCAAGAGTTACATAGTTGACTATAGACCAATCCAAGTTAACATGTTATAGTAAGCAAAAAATAAGCAGAACACATAAAGCTTTGCTCCTTACCCCCTCCAACATACAGTATCTGTAAATTTAGTTTTGAAGATTTCAGAAATTTTTATCTCTGAACAACAAACCAGTCTTTAAAATTAAAGTGGGTAGTAAAAATCTTATGAAGCTTTACAACGTTCTAACATTGATTATACAGTATTACAATTTGAGAAACTTTTAAAGATTTTTAATATGTTTTCATTCTTAATTATCATGCTTTTTCATTGAATAGAAACAGAGTTCTAGTTTGATTAACAAGAATAGCATTTCCAGTAGATTTAATCTTCTTGAATCATTCAGTAGCACATAGGGACTATTGAGGAAATACAGGTAACATCAGTTAATTCATATCAAGGCTTCACTGTTAAAAACACAAAGCAGAATTTTCTAAGTCAGGGTAGTAGCATTTTTACTATTTGCAACAGCTTAGAAAGCAAACTTTTATTGAAGCATTATGATTTCTGGTACAGATATATTTTCGTACATTTTAATGTTCCATGTCTAACACCAGAGATAATTTTAAACACCAAACATATCCCCCTCCCATTTTGTTCAGCCTACTATTCATGAAGATCCATTGAACTGCTTTATTTCTATCCAAGGCTTTATAAGTTCTGCATTTCCAGCATTACTTCAAAGAATCTGCAGCTAAACAGATCTCAAGTCAAAGAGTGTTAATGACTCAGAGTACTTTATTATAAAAAACATTTGAAAAATTGGCCCTTAAAAAGCAAAAGCACCATAAACTGCTAGGTGCTACAGAGAAACAACATTTATTGATTTTGGTAGGAAAAAATGTTCCAATTGCTTGATTTCCAAGCAAGCAGGTTTAATAACATAGAAACACTAAAAATGTTTCCTTTATAAATACAAACAGAACAAAACACTCGTAATCAAAAACATAGCCAAGGATTAGAATGACACATCTATAAGACTTGCTGGTCTCAACAGCTGAAATCCCACAGCATTTGAGGTGACTGAACATGCTCTCTCAGGAACTTGCATTTAATATCCATGAAGCAATATCCATGTCTATTTTGTTACTAATGTATTACATATAAGTGTTTTACATGACTGTATTTAGGCTCCCATATTTTCTTACTGCAGCGAAATCATCCAATGCCTTCTACACCATGTAAAAAAGAACTGCATATTAATTAGGAAGAAACACAGATGAAGTCACAATATTGCTAAATTTAGCTTAAACATCACATGCATTGTTGTCACAGGACATTACAGACTGGAAGGGTCCATGTTTGAATATAAAGTTAACATTTGAGCCAGCATATTTCACAGTAAGAAACGGCAGCTATTTTGTGCAGTAAATCACATGTTACCGTTTTCTATCCAATCGCTCTGCTAAATTACCATAAAGCGCACCAAGTTCCTAACCAGTTAGGTTCCTAGATGACAAAACTGCATCTGAACTCTGTGAAAAGCCTGGGGTCAATTGTGTCCTTAACTATCAAAATGTTGTTTATATACTTAAAACAGATGTCCAATGACTGCCACCAATTGCTATAGGTTGCCTTTAAACAAAGGACATGAAGCAAGAATGGGTTTGCCAAAAATTAAACAATTATCAAAGTAACTTGACAAATAAACAAATACATTTTTACCCATAGGTGAAAGGTAAAGTGTTAACCACAGCAAATTGCCACTTCAATTCATTGTAGAATTGTATGCAGATCCAATGTGATAAAAATTATTCAATATTTTTAAAATGAAAATATCCCACTAAGTGTATCCAGTTTTGTTCTATCAGTTTCAATATCTTAAACTGTGAGTTTTAATCTGTCATTCAGTTGTTGCAAAAATGTGCCAATTAGAAACCACACATTCAATAATTGTTTTAAAATTTGTTACAGCATACAAGTGAAAAAAAATAGGCAACTAACACTTTTAGTTAATTTAGTCTAGGGGAAATTCTAATGAGGACGAAATCCTTGTCTGTGGGGAATTTTTGGGGATACTTGGAGAAAAACTATGTTGCATGTAAATCTATTTGAGATGTTTTTATAAATGCTGTAGAGTCTCATACAGTAAAATGTTTCTACATGCGCTTCAGTTTCACAGCAAAAGTGAAATAGAATATCTAAACACAGAAGAGAGTGTTCATGCAATATATCTAAAACTCTGTTATAATAATGCATACAATTGAAAATTATACTATGATTACATCTAGGGCTTTCTGCAACTACGAGGTGGATATGAAAAATATGGCCCCTTGTATCATTTACTAGAAAGCAACCACCACCACCACCTCTAATGGGTATTTTTTTGCGCTTTTTCTTCTTCATTCCTCTTAATCAACTTTGCTGCTTATTCTTGGCAAAACTGGTAAAAACGAAGTTGTAGTCATTAAACTGGGCAATCTGGCGATCAAGACGCTTAAAACCTTCAATCTTCTGGGCTGAAGAAAACACGGTGCGACATTTTGAGCTCTAAAAGAAAAGAAAGATACTAAAATCTTGGAGAAAACTAATCAAACATAAAATCAGCTTTGGAATATTACGATGCCCTGTCCTATATAAGAATTGTCTGAGCTGGGTGACAAGAACCACAGTTGGTAGGCATACCGTATATACTTGAGTATAAGCCGACTCGAGTATAAGCCGAGACCCCTAATTTTACCCCAAAAAACTGGAAAAAGTTATTGACTCGAGTATAAGCCGAGTATAAGTATAAGCTTGGCCCCTTCTTAGCAACATATCTATATTCTGTGCCACGACGAGCCGCTCGTTGACTCTGGCAGCATCCCGGAGCTGGCTCGGCCGCGGTTTGCAGGGTCCGCTCATCAGGCTGCCAGGCTTCCTGGCAGCACATCCCGCAGGGAAGGTCTGCTAGGGAGGCGGCAGTCAAGCGTTGTTTCCCTCCTCGTGCGTGTGTGTGTGTGTGTGAGAGAGAGAGAGAGACCTGCGGGAACGGCTGGTAGAGGTGGCGGCAGTCCGGCGTTTCCCCCCCTCATGCATGCGTGCGTGTGTCAGACCCGCGGGAATGGCTGGTAAGGAAGCGGTGTCCCCCCCCTCCTGTGTGTCGGGCCCACGGGGCTTGACACACAGAGAAACGCAAATGCCGGACTGCCGCCACCTTTACTAGCCATTCCTGCGGGTCTCACACACACACACACACACACACACACACACACGAGGGGGAGAAACAACGCTGGACTGCCACCACCTCTGCCAGCCCTGCAAGCCTCTGCCGCCCCTTCTCTCCGCTGCCTGTTCCGAATGAAGGCGTCCGGCATTCCCCCCCTTCCTGTGTGTCGGGCCCACGGGGCTTGACACACAGAGAAACGCAAATGCCGGACTGCCGCCACCTTTACTAGCCATTCCTGCGGGTCTCACACACACACACACACACACACACGCACGAGGGGGAGAAACAACGCTGGACTGCCGCCACCTCTGCCAGCCCTGCAAGCCTCTGCCGCCCCTTCTCTCCGCTGCCTGTTCCGAACGAAGGCGTCTGGCATTCCCCCCCTTCCTGTGTGTCGGGCCCACGGGGCTTGACACACAGAGAAACGCAAATGCCGGACTGCCGCCACCTTTACTAGCCATTCCTGCGGGTCTGACACACACACACACACGCACGAGGGGGAGAAACAACGCTGGACTGCCGCCACCTCTGCCAGCCCTGCAAGCCTCTGCCGCCCCTTCTCTCCGAACAGGCAGCGGAGAGAAGGGGCGGCAGAGGCTTGCAGGGCTGGCAGAGGTGGCGGCAGTCCAGCGTTGTTTCTCCCCCTCGTGCGTGTGTGTGTGTGTGTGTGTGTCAGACCCGCAGGAATGGCTAGTAAAGGTGGCGGCAGTCCGGCATTTGCGTTTCTCTGTGTGTCAAGCCCCGTGGGCCCGACACACAGGAAGGGGGGGAATGCCGGAATGCCGCTTCCCTACCAGCCATTCCCGTGGATGGGAATGCATTAAATGAGGTAGCTATGGCCATAGGAACATATGCCAAGTAAGTCTGTTATGATGAAATTCAACTACTTTCCGTAAATTGATAAAGATGCTAGTCAATTGGAAGACTTGGGAATTCCTTTCTTAACTATTACAGATTCAGTTGTTTACTTCTGTATGGATGGGAACTGGTTACGATTTCTAGTCCCAAACTAAACACAATTATTCACTTATGTGACTTAGGAGTTTTTAAAAAATATATCTAAAAGATCCGTCCCATCTTCCCAAAATAAGAGATGTTTTACCTGATTAACGAAGAGAGTTGTCACAAATTTTCCTGGCTTAAAAATGTCTATGACTTTCCTAATTAGGTCATCGTAGGATGTCTGACTTATGTTTGTTTCAAAACTAACATATGAGAAATCTGGTTCTGGAGTGATGTGAATAGTCCAGTAAGTTCCCTGGAGAGGAGCAAAATAGATAACCTATATTAATATTTTTAATGTAGTTACCGTACATTATTTCTGCAAATACTCAATGGAATATAGAAAAAAATATCATACTCACATCTGTTTTCATCCCATTCATTGAATACCCACAAGGATTGAACATCGTAGCATCAATGACAGAACCTGGTATCAGGTCACGAATTCCACTCACCTATAAAATAAAGAAGATTCATACTGAGGAATATTATTTCAGAAAATTCATGTTATGTCTACCACAGTTATTGTTCATCCAAATCATTACTTTTCTTGTTTCAAAGAGATGAGGTCCCATCTGAGACCCATCTTGTTTTACAGAGTCCTGAAGACCTGGTTCTTTATTAAGGTGGTTGAAGCCCCTTCTGAATAGTGTGCCCATATATTTTTTTTCTTATTGCCCAGTTTTACCATTTTTTGCTCCTTTTTAAAAACATTACTTGGTTTTATTGTTACTTTTTGTTTTCTGATAGAGGTATTTCATTATTAAATATTTAATGAAACATTAAAACATTGTTCCAGCTAATATTCTGTTACACTGTTTTCCCTTTAGGTATTTTGTTAATTTTGAATTGCGTAAACCAGGGGTCTTCAAACTTGGCCCTTTCATGACTTGTGGTATATGGTATACAAAGATATGGTACACAAAGATTAGATTAGAAAGGGATCCATCTCAAGTTCTTCTTGAACCTGTACTCAGAACTGACTTGTTAGAAACGCCTGAAAATGAATGGCTGTTCAGGACAAAAAGTTCTATTATTCACTGAATTAATCTAATCTATTTTAATTACCATAATTTAAGACTTACACGAGTGACATCATTTGCAGTAACACCATCTTTCATGTAGAACTGGTCCATAACTGCTGGATCAAGCTCGCTCATCAGAATTTCCAATGTTTGATCTGGCTGATTGATTACTCGACTCTCTGGGAAATCCAGAGTGTACAAGTACCTGTTTTAAAAAAATGCATTTCAGAAAAAAATATTCTAAACTGGTATAACAGATTTATACTGCTCCAAATGTTACACTGATAGAAGCAACCTTACCAGCAGTCAGAATTCATACGGCCCATGCAGTATGCTGCTCCATCTGTGGCAGATAAATAAAGTGAAAAGTGGTCTTATACAAAGAACTACCTTCTTTTCCTTATGTTGTATTTCTTGGATTAAACCTGACTATATGAACATATAGATCTATATAACAACCAGTAACTCATAAAGAAGTCATGGGACACTGTATCAATAAATGCTTTTAATCAATTGTTTTTTGGCTTTAGATATTTACTATTACATCTTTTTTATCAATAATTTTTCCTAATTATTTACTACTGCAGTATATAGTGGTTAAGGCACAGGCTAGAAACAAGGAGGCGAGTTCTAGTCCTGCCTTAGGCATGAAAGCCGGCTGGGTAACTTCGGACTAGTCACTTTCTCTTAGCCATCTTGCCAGGATGGGTGACAAACTGGTCAGTTATTTCCTCTTGCAACTAGTGCAACTTGATTGGTTAAACAAAAGAAAGAAGAGAGTGGACCCCGCACTCAGGAGAAAACACTAGGCAGAAAGAAAAGTATTCTGTAAAGCAAAACAATAGCCATACCATACTTATTGGTATCAGAGTAATTTACTGTAGTTGCTATAGTAAGTCGCAGTTTCTTGTTACAGGAGTACAGAATTTTCTTCCAAAGCAGAAAATGAGCTTTGGGGCTGGTATAGGTATACTTACTCAACTTCTCAATGGCTCCTTAAAGAATTTACACCTTTCCTTGACCAAACACAGAAGCCACATTAGGGCTTTTCTTAATATGGTACAGAACACAGACAATATTTTGAACATTAAAACTTTTTGTTTTATTGAACAAAAATCCTATTCTTTAAAGTTAATGCTAATTCCATACTTTTTTCCAGTGCTTTTTTTTTCTAAAAAAATAAAAATAAAAAAATAAAGTGCCGGAACTCAAGAGGTGCTGTCACTGGGAGCGATGCTGGTGTCTTACTACGGCGTTGCCGCCCATCCTTTGCACCCCTGCGACTCGGAGCCACATGCCGTGGGGATTCCCCTCCCCACAGCCGCCGTGGGGATTCCCCTCCCTGCAGTTGCCACGCCGCAGCCCGTGCTGAGCCCCCACCCGGAGCTGCTCTGAACACCGACCCAGAGCTGTGTTCCTCGTGGCAGTGGTCTCCGGCGCCAAACAGCCTCTTTCCAACCACATCCAGAAAAATTTGTAACAAACATTGGAATTCTCAAGGCCATGTTTGGTATTTCCCAGCAATCTGTTACTGGAAGGAAAAAGCAATCCCTGCTGCGTTACTGATCCCAGAGAAGCATTTGCATGTATGCAGGTATCCTTAGGGTGCCATAGTTACGGATGAGAAATATTGGTTGCAAAGTTGGCATTTCTGGATGTAATACAAATATTTTGGACTTATTTTTGTTTCTTTGCATGTTTGATATTTTTAAAAAGGCATATGCTACTGACTACACTTATGCACATATGTAACGGCTTTTGCTAGGATACATGACCACTGCTTGTCCAGAATGTGAAAAGTGAAAGATTGTGACTAAACAAAATTTTAATGTACAGATAATACCACCAGAAATTATTTTAGCCTTTTTAATGTTGTTATTGATGTTAAGCTCACCATGGAAAACATCATATATTGTTATGTATATACTAGGTTAATTATTTAACAACTGAAGTGCAACATAACTAGATTCTAAATAATCTATTTTTTCAAAACACACAACAGTCCAAACAGTAAAAATAAAGTCCAAATTAAGAATATTTCATTCTTAAGAATTGTTTGAAGTGGTTTAGTTGTAATAGATGGCTATAGATTCAAAATAGTTTTCAAGAGTGTACAAAAGATACTATTTTTTTCTAGCATCAGCTAAATTAGACATATTACATTGAGAAAAATGTTTCTCATTTGTTTCCTGTTACCTTTATTGATTTCATTGCAGAGATGTTAACATAGGAAATAGATTATTTTGTTATCTAATTTTACCTTCCAAAAGACAGAAGCAGATGAAAAATGTGAGGTTCTTTCCTGTTGGCTTTTTTGAATTAGCTGTTTTAGATTCTAAAAGTTTAGTTCCTAAAGAAGTAACCTTGTAAATATTTTTAATGTCCTCCTCTAGTGCAGGGTAGGCAACCTTGGCTCTTTTATGACTCAAGGACTTCAACTCCCAGAATTCCTGAGCCAGTATGGCTCAGCTTGGAAACCTCTCTGTTTCCCCTCAGTGTGGCTGGCTCAGGATTTCTGGGAGTTGAAGTCCACGAGTCATAAAAAAGAGACAAGGTTGCCTACTCCTAAAGCCAATAGAGGGAGATTTTTTTTTTCTTCAAAAAAAAAGGTGCCGGAATGCAGTTCTGAGCGTTCTATGAGAAAAAAAGCCCTGCTTGTTTCTATTTTTTTACCTTATTCTACTACCTTCCTATTAGTTACACTTACAACTATCTCTCTTACTCAATCTAAAAATTTCCATGTTTGTGGCTCAATCTCTATGATTTAGTGCACTGCTTTTTCCCATCTTAACTCTTTCTTAGCTCTTTAAACCTTTCCTTTCTCCCCAAGTCTTTAGCTCTTGTAGCCAATCCCAGTCCATTTGCATGTGAACTCCTCACTCTTCTGTAGGAGGCAAATAGACTTTTTTTCCCTCCCAGCACTCCCCAGCTCTGTTTCTGGAGCTGGTTTGTGGAACTTTGCACTTGGGCTGTCGCACACAGTGGGCTTACTTCGGTTTGCAGACTTGCTTGGATTTGCACACTGGTCAAGCTCCCTCCACTCTCAGCTGATTCTTCAGCTCCAATAATTGCTTTATCTTTTGCTGTCTGGGCACTGCTGCTTAGGTGCTTAACTTTGGGTTATTGGTTTCTTTTCCCCAGTCTCTTGCTGTCTCCCAGGCTTGACTCCTTTTGACACAGCCATGCCCATGCTCATTTTTGGTTCGTTTTAGGAAACATTCTCCAATTAAGGAAGGGATGGGTCTGTTTTAACCCACCTTTCAGATAGCACCTGGAATCCCCGGTGGGAAAAGAAATGCCTACTCAATCTTGGTGGTGAGCTCACTCTTCCACACCAAACAGTCTTTGAGTTAACAAGGCAATGCACTGTCACTATCTTTTTCACTCAAGTTAATAGTTAAGCAAACCCAGCTTCTTTAAGAAACCAACAGATACACAGCATGCTCATGTTGGATCCAAAGCACCTTTTGCCACTTCAGATCCAAATAATGCACACCTCTATTTTTTTACCTGTACCATCATTTTCTATACTACTAAGTAGAAGAATCTACAGCATTTCAACAAAATGCATGCTCCACAAATATTAGCAAATAAATCAATTACATATATCATGCCAAAACCAAGGTCTGACTGTGTATTAAATTAGGCTTCAGTTACAAATGGCATTTTCATTCTTACTATCATAAACTGATTGGTTATAGCAACAACACTGCATCACTGTTGCACGTGTAAAAATCTTCATGGATAATTGTTTTGAAAAAGTTAAATAAAATACTGTACTTGACTGAGCAATCTTCTGCTTAATTATTTTTACTTGTTATATCTTTCCGTTTAGCTATGAAATCATGACTTATTTGAACAGTCTCCTATGCATAAACATTCTGAATAGCCAGATTTTATTTACAATATTGTAAATTGAAGAGATATTAAGACATTTACTTACTTGGAAATATTTCATTAAGGAATTCTACTTCTTCCTGGAAATTCCTATGTGGGTACTCTTGGTGGGAAGGCTTCATGAAATTTTTACGTGAATAAAAGAAGCTCTGAAGGGAACCAAAAATTGAAATAAAATAAGTACGATTTCCTCAATTTCACCCTTATATAAAAATAAATTATCTACTGTACAAGGTTTTACAACTTTATACATATAGACATGCATCTATGCTTCAATATATGAATGCAGTAATCCCTTAGAAATTCATAAACAATATAATTTGCTACATAAAAGATACCAACATGGAGTATAAATATTAAAAAGTGGCATCTTTAGAATAACATTTATTCTCAACTGGACAAGATTTTTCAACTATAAACTATTTTTATCTTTTAATGATCTTATGCTATCAGATTACCTGAAACCTCACATTTATACTCCCCATCCCCAATATTCTTGTTATTGCAAATGAAGAAGCTAAAAAGAAAAAACAAAAGCTCTGCTTAGGCACAACAGTGTGGTTTATATTTACCTAAAACCAAGGAAGGTAGATGACTAGGATGGTTATGCATACTTGTATGGTAAACAACTCTGAAATAGCAATAGCTTTTATATTTTCTTTCTTCAAATAAGGATAATCTATTTTGTTATTATAAAGCAGGGGGTGACAAACTCAATTTCATTGAGGGCCGCATCAGCATTGCGGTTGCCTTCAGGGGGCTGGGTGGGTGTGGCCTACTGGGTGGGTGTGACTGGAGTGCATGTGGCCTACTGGGTGGGTACGGTCAGCTCTACATCGTTTGCGTCAAGGGTACCTATGGGGGCTTGGGCAGGAGTGGGACAGATCTGAGGGTCTCTGGCAGAAGGAGATGGGACTGGGCAAGTGCCAAGGCATGGTCCACTGGAGGAGCCTCATTTTTCCTCTCAGGCCATGTGGGGGGGGGCTGGATGGTGGCGCAGAGGTCAAATGCCCAGCCCAGCCCTCAAGCACTAAGCCCAGCCCCAATTCCCCAAGGGGGCGCCCAGCTGCACTTCCCTCCTCAAGGCTGCTGCTGCTGCGCTTGCTTTCCTTAGCTAGGTTGCTCATGATGGGTACGAGGGCAAAGTCAAGAGGCCCACTCCCTCTCCATGTGAGGAAACCTGGCTTTGTATCCAGCTTCCTTAGCAATAGGATGGGAGACCCCCCCCAGGATAGGCCAGGAGGAGGGGGCAAGGGGTTGGTGAAAGGGCAGCAGGGAAGGACTAAGGCAGGACTTCCCTCAGACCCTCCCTCTCCTTCCTTCTTTCCTAAGAGTGGTGGGAAAATATTTGAGATGAGGGAGAAAAACAGACAAGAAACGCAGCTGGGAAAGTGTCATCCTTTGTGTGGAATGAAGAAATGCACCATTGCCTGGAAGTGGCCAGCACATGGCCCTCACCTACTTCACATATCTGCCTTGGTGGGCTCTGGGGGAGGGGATGCCATGAGCAGCACGAGAGACAATGTTACCCATGCAATGCTATCCACCCTGGAGCCTGCCCAGTTTTGGCAGGCAATGGGGCGCTCTCCTCACAGTGCCAAGGCTGAGCCGGGTGGCATGAATCTGAAGAGAAGCGCAACGCTGCCCAGCCCCTAGCCTGCCCAAAGTAGGCATGGCCATGTGCTGCCCACTTCCAGGCAATGGTGCATTTCTTCATTCCTCACAAAAGGTGATACCTCCCCAGCGTGTGCCAAGTGGGTGGGGCCGATGTGGCAGGGGCTGGTCCCTCGCTGTTTCCAGACGGCCTTGTGGAGCTAAGACTGAATGTGTTTCAGCATAGATGGCCACTACGAAATTGTACATTGGCTCCTGGCCGGCCTGAGCCAGGGACAAGGCAGCGGGGGCCATTCCCTCACTGTTTCCAGGATGGGTTCGCAGGCCACATGAAACCACTTCGCAGGCCGCATCCAGCCCCCGGGCCTTGTGTTTGACATGTCTGTTATAAAGTTTCAAAATGATTGGTTCATGACATATTTGTATAATGAAGAACAGAATTTATATTTAAGAACAGTCAATGAATATATATTATTAGCATTTTTAAGTGGATTTTTTTGGCCAGGAAATATGTAAAGAGTACAGTTGGATATAGTCTTCTTAAAGCACTTGTGGTCTCAGCAAGAGTATAGAAAAAGAGAATCAAGAACTTTAGTAAAATATATGCCAATTATATTAAGGGAGTGCTCTTAGATCTTTCCTTCTCCTGACCATTTTACAAGCCTCATGTTGAAACCTCCAATGGCATCTGTTGAATATCCCCCACCTTAAGCTGGCATCATTTAAAGCCAACCTATTTGAGGCAATATCTTATTTCATCTTTACAATGAATATGGATTATCTGATTAAGTCTGTGCTCCCACTTAGAAGTTGGTATCTTATGTTTTAAAGGTGTGGCATTTTATTCAGCATTTTCAAAAAGATGTTATTTTCTCTTCCTGCTCCCGCAACTCAAGTCAATAGGCACATGTATTTATAAGTAAGAGGTGGGGTAAAATAAGTTTAAAAGCTTTCAAAAAATATTGGGCAAACTGGTTATGTGTCACCAATAAAATTATTAGCAATTACTGATCAGTGATTTTGTACTGTATGTCATCCTAAAAGTGGCAATCTTTGTGGGCTTTGTGTTGAGACACTTGCCGATCCAAGATCCCAGAAGCACTGAAACCTCACTGAAGTGTTTAAGTGTATTTCTGCATAAACTTTTGACTACTGACAAACCTGCATCTCCAGCAACCTTAAGATGACATTCATGAGTGGCAGAGCACCGCAAGAGCGGAGACAAGATAACATGTAGTGCAAGAAAGACTGAGTGTGAATGAGATATGAAAATCCCAGAAATATCATCTGAGGGGAATTAACCTGAAAAACATCTTACATATTGTACAATAATAAAATACTCAGCATTTAGTACTGATATATTTTGTAAATAAATTATTTAATATATAACTGTTAACAACTTTCAAGATGTCTCAGCATTTTCTTCTTTTCTTACCTGAATCGAGTCAAACCCACAGTACTCTCTAGCAAGCTCTAATAGGGGAACCAGTGCCTGCAGTAAGAGGGTGGTACCACATGTCTTCAAAATGAAACGTCTCTTGGAGACAAACATGCTACTCTCACTGAAAAACACAATGATATAATTAATATATTTTGTATCTGAATAGATTTTGGAAATTCCAAATCTATTTGATAGCTTTAGTCACTTAGGAATTAGAGACAACAAAAATATTGGCTTAGTCAATACAGATCTCTGTTCCTTTGAGAATTCTGTAGGTATGAAAAGGTTCATCTCATATACTGGGCTTTAAATCAAGTAGATTTCTTGCACAACTACTCTCTGTATAAATGATGCAACATGAAACATTCCTTTTTTTCTACAGTAAGACTTTCCTGCAGGCTTTGATGCTTTCATCAAAGTACCAAAAGTAGCACAGTGCTGTTCTGATACAAACTGCCCCCTTTTAGATATGCATGCATCACATAAAAAAGATCAAACTTGCATTATGCTATAGCAACACTGTTTTCATCATTTGTCCCTTTTGACCCTTCCATACCCAATTGGGCAACTCTGATTAGAAAGGTAAGTAAGAGGTATGTAATCCTGAGGTAAAGAAATATGTCATAATACATTAAAAGATTTCAAAATACAGTTGAGGTAAATATTAGAATCAGAATGGTGATTAATACTTAAGAGTATTAAACCAAGTTTGAATCCTTATTTAACCATGGAATTCTTTGGATAACTTAGGCTATTAATTCATTCAAGTGAACCTATTTAATAATACTGTTATTGAGATAACATTAAGACAATAACATTAAGAAGAACCCCGTGTAATCTATCTTGAACTCTTTGGAGGAACAGCAAGTTATTACAAAATAAATATAAGGATACAGATATTGCTGATTTTGAAAGATACTTCTGCAATAACAGGTATTGTGGACAAAGCACTACATCATGTTAACCAAAATAAAATTTAAAGAGACAAAGAGGAAAAAAGATTGTGACATATGAGAAAACTACTACCCTTGTTTTTCAATTTGAAATTATTTCTCTAAGATGGCACTTCCCATAGGTCTTAAAACTCTCCTTTAATAAGCTAGAATTCTTTTTTAAAGAAAAAGTCACACAATTATACTAAAATGTTACTTACTATGCTAACAATTTGGCTTATTCTGCAGTAAAGATGTGATAATAATGATATACAGCTAATATCTTCTGAAGGTGCTATAACAAATATTGCATTGCTAAGATTTTCATTACATTGTATCTAGTATTACAACAAATAATAAACTGATTTCCACCTTAGGTTCTGTAATTCTATCACATTCTTAACTTGCTTAACCATCAGCATATGACTCTAGTAGCAATTATCGATCAAGGTGCTGTGGATAATTAAATAACAATATTTAACAATAAACTCCTCTTGCTGCATTTTACCCTGTTCTGATATCATTCACTTCTTTTTCATACAATTGTTTATAGAAACTTCCAATTTACTTCATTACTATAATGCATAATGATTGTTTTCATCACATGCTACAAGATACAAAAATAGGTATGGCTGACAAACTTCAAACTGCATGAATATTTAAAACACTCAGACAATACAACACAAGTTCAAAGAAATCAAACTGAGATGTGGGTATATTGCACTTACAGTGATGTTAGTATTCTTTCAAAATATTTAATATGTAACACGATATATTAATATTTAACCTTAATTTTAAAATGAACATTTAATACTGTTTTTAATATTTGAAAAATAAGTATTAATTTGATATATTAATATTTTAAATAAAGCCTTGACATAGAAAACTCTTATTATAATAATGTTGAAATGAAAATCTTTTTTGTCTGTGGAGATGCAGATTGAAAAAAAAGAACATTACGTATTTGTCCACAAGTTATTAATGGGGTGTTTTTAGAATCCACTCCCTTGTGAAAACTACCTACCACATCACATGCAATATAATCAACAGTTAAGGAAGTACTTTTTTCTGAACTCTAACCTATATTACAATGGTGTCTAATGAAATGTTTCTATTTATGTGATAAGACTACTTCATATAACATGCAGAGGAACATTTTCTATTACAAGTGTTTATGGAGATTTTCAATCATCCAAGTCATGGTTGTCCCAAAAGTGCTTTTCAAAAAGCAATTCGACTTTTTTGGTTTTTTCCTTGAAAATGTTTCACTTTTTATCCAAGAAGCTTCTTCAGTTCCTTGAAGAGAACTGAAGAAGCTCCTTGGATAAGAAGCAAAATGTTTTCAAGGGAAAAAAACCAAGGAAGTCCATGTTGCCTTTTGAAAAGCACTTTTGGGACATTTTCTATTACAATTTAATATTGAAAATTCATTCCCAATCTCATTTTCATAAACAAGAACAATGATGAAGACTGAGAATATTTAAAAATTGTGATTGTACAACAAGGAATACATTTATACTGTTTGGGAGTCTATAAAAATGAGATTTTACTATAGCCTCGGAGTTATGCAGAGAATGACCTTTCTTTCTGCCAAAAAGGTAAGCCTCCAAAAGCGGAATAGTTTCAAAAGGGCGTATCCTGTAGCTCTTACTTGTCAGACAAGTTTCTAACAACAAAAAAAGCAGTTTCTGAAGTACTCCAGTCCTAAGCCATATAGAATTTTAAAGCTCAGTGCAAATTCTTTAAAATAGACTGCTAACCAGCACAGATCTTTAACTGTCACCAAACTTCCCCAGAACAGGTTGAACCCTCAGTCCTCAAAATTGGAGGATTGAATCCAATAATTCAACACTGTTTATATTTAAGCTCATTGTATTGTTCCTCATCTAGATCACTACTGAATTCATTCAGGATTTAACAGTACTGTTCCTTAGAAATGGATGATAAAGTCAATAGTTCAACTTCAAATCTCTGAGTCCCCCCAACCCCAATTACCATGCAGTTTTTGTGGGACAAAATGAAAATCATATACAGTACTGTATATTGGTTAGTAGATCCCCAGCACATTTTTTGACATTTTCTGAGCATAAGGGCTGTGGGTCCCCAAGATATGTTACAATCAGAAAGTTGAGATAAAGTCAGTGTTAAATGTTACTAGAAGATGCACAGAAATCTAGGTAAAGTTGTTGTTAGCTGCGAAGTCGTGTCCGACCCATCGCGACCCCATGGACAACGTTCCTCCAGGCCTTCCTGTCCTCTACCATCTTCCATTTAAGCTCACGCATACTGCTTCAGTGACTCCATCCAGCCACCTCATTCTCTGTCGTCCCCTTCTTCTATTGCCCTCAATCTTTCCCAGCATTAGGCTCTTCTCCAGTGAGTCCTTCCTTCTCATTAAGTGGCCAAAGTATTTGAGTTTCAACTTCAGGATCTGGCCTTCTAAAGAGCAGTCAGGGTTGATCTCCTCTAGGACTGACTGGTTTGATCGCCTTGCAGCCCAAAGGACTCGCAGGAGTCTTCTCCAGCACCATAGTTCAAAGGCTTCAATTCTTTGGCGCTCAGCCTTTCTTATGGTCCAACTTTCACAGCCATACATTGCAACTGGGAAGACCATAGCCTTGACTATATGCACTTTTGTTGACAGGGTGATGTCTCTGCTTTTTAGTGTGCTGTCTAGGTTTGCCATGGCTTTCCTCCCCAGGAGCAACCGTCTTTTAATTTCTTGGCTGCAGTCCCTATCTGCGGTGAAGTACTCAGGCCATATTACGCCAGTCGAATAACCTATATCCATTTCCACCATGGCTTATCCTTTAAGGCAATCATTTTAGCCTTTGTATATCCTTACCAAAAGCTGTTTAAAAAATGGGTATGAACAGTATTACCCAGATGTGTCAGAAACTGCAATGTTACTACTTTTCTGCCACTTTCTCCATAAACCAAAAAAATTAGTTTGCTTAAAAGTGTATAGCATACCATGATATGATCTCAATAATTTTTTATAACTACCTCCTTGAGGCAGGGGAACACTCCCCATCCACAGGGAAGTATTGATTAATATAATGGGATCAATCACATCCTAACCAGTTAGTCAGGAAGGCTAACGGAGCAATTGGTATTCCTCAGTGCCACTGTAATTTCAAGCAGCCACTAAATGAATGGTTGTAAGTTGAGGACTACTTGTACACTGCACATTACTTTATATTTTTGTAGGAAATAAATATTTATGTAAAACTTTAATACATTAAAATCAAGACCATTCTTTGTGTACAGGTATTTACTTGCCTGAGTACATAAGCTTCCTGCTTGTCAGTTTTTGTCACACTTATGATCAAACAATGCACATTCTCCAGAAGTTTGTCCCACTCAAACCTGCCAAAAGGAAAACAATAAAGGAAATACTACATGAATTTTGTAGTTTTTTAAATAAGAGGGGATTATGTACTGAATCACAAATGACCAATCTGCATTTCAATATCTAAAAGGAAACTTAACAGAATGTGCAAACTATTGTACAATATAGATTTAGCTTAATGAAATAGTAATTATCAACCTCATTATTACTTATTAAAAAACTTTTATTTTAAGAATGACATAAAATTATACCAAGACAACATGTGGAAAGTCAGAAATTACTATTTGAATTTGTAAACTTACTTGAATTTTATGGATTCTTGGTAACTTCTATTACTAATATCTTGGAAACCATTTTATTCTCCTGAACTTGGCATATTAAAATACTGCAGATTTCCTATAAACCAAATTGAATGCCTATTTTTGACTTTTTGTCCAATGCCCTTTGATACTAGTATACAAGTGTTAAAGCTTTAGGCACTGGTAGTAAATTTAAACTATGTTATAGAGTTTGATGTCACCACCATAGTTCATGAGGAGAAAAATGTGCAGTTTATTTAAATTTAAAACTTACTGTATTTTCCGGCGTATAAGACGACTGGGCGTATAAGACGACCTCCTACATTTCCTGTTACAATTATAGGGTTTGGGCTATACTCGCCGTATAAGACTACCCCTCTTCCAACGCACACCAAATAAAAATTAAAAAACATCAGATTTGATTTTAATATGGTAATTTTAATTCAAATGCTTATGACATGCAGGTGCTTAGTAGGAAAACTGTCACTTATAAACATAAGGCTGTTTGTCATCAAACATGTAAACATAAAACAGTGCAAGTGGATTAAACTACAACAACAACAACAACAACAACAACAATAATAATAATAATAAGTTGGAGGGGACCTTGGAGGTCATCTAGTCCAACCCCCTGCTAAGGCAGGAATCCCTATACCATTTCAGACAAATGGCTGTCCAGTCTCTTCTTAAAAACTTCCAGTGTTGGAGCATTCACCACTTCTGGAGGCAGGTTGTTCCACTGGTTAATTGTTCTGTCAGGAAGTTTCTCCTTACGTCTAGGTTGCTTCTCTCCTTGACTAGTTTCCGTCCATTGCTTCTTGTCCTGCTTTCAGGTGCTTTGGAGAATCGCTTGGCTCCCTCTGCTTTGTGGCAGCCCCTGAGATATTGGATCACTGCTATCATGTCACCCCTCACCCTTCTCTTCGTTAAGCTACACATACCCAATTCCAGCAACCGTTCCCTATTTTCCTAATTCACTTTTTCACTTTTCCTAATTCACTCTAAAGCTTTCTCTGCGCAGAGCCTTAAGTAACACCAGCTGCCTGCAATTAGTGCAGGTTCGCATCCCACCAGGCTCAAGGTTGACTCAGCTTTCCATCCTTCCAAGGTAGGTAAAATGAGGACCCAGATTGTTGGGGGCAATAAGCTGACTTTGTAATAATGCTGCTTGGGGGTGTGTGTGTGAAAGCCCTAATAAACAGGCATATACACAGAATGAAGGCTATTGCTAAGCACATTGATTTGTGCTTTAAATTGTAAGCCACCCTGAGTCTTCGGAGAAGGGCAGGATATAAATGGGATTTTTTTTTAAAAAAGACCAAATGGGAGATCTGCTCCAGGTTTTCCAGCCAGCCCGCCCAGTTCCTGAGTCAAATGTGTCCTTAGAGCTAAGCAGCTGCTCTGGCTGCTGCCTTCCCCACCTGCCTTTCAAGTTGGGATATACTACAGCTGGTCTTCAACTTTAGAAGGAAAGACGCCCAGACCCCAGCCTGTAAAAAATCACAGACTGCAGCTTCTTCTCCAATTGGTCCCGCTTTCCCTGCGCAGACTAAATGGGAGATCCACTCCAGGTTTTCCAGCCAGCCCTGTCCCTAAATTTTCAGCACCGGGCGACCCCTGACTTTTGAGAAGATTTTCATGGGTTAAAAAGTAGTCTTATACGCCGGAAAATACGGTATATGGATGTTACAGACTATAAAGACATTACAGTACTCAGATAATCACAATTACTCTTAATTTTGAATATTTGATCAAGTACGTTGTTAACATTCTACTAGTTACATCACATTGTTCAAACTATCTGAGCCAGTCATTCTTTCTCCACCAGCCCACCTAATAGGATTGTTGTTCTAGGGAAAATAGGAAGAGGAAAGGGTTTTGTTATTTATAAAATAACTTGCTGACTTATTTATAAAATTAATAAAGGGGTAAAAATAAAATAAATATGCATCCCAGATTATCTGGAATAATTCTTATTTCCTCAGAATTGGGTGGAAAAAACCCTATATAGATCTCTTGAATATTTTCAAACTCCCACCAACCATTTCATGCACACATGCCAAGCCTGTCACACTTCACAGCAAGCCAAATACCTAAGTCATTATCTTAAGACAGAACTGAGGATAAACTAAGTTGTCAGACAGAATATTAATCCTTTTGACTGATTTTATAGGATTAAACCTCTATACTTCCTAATGGTTGTATACAGGAAAGCAAGAGTTCTCTTAAAACAAAGATATTGTTGCACAGGCCTCTATATTTCTTTCATGTAGTAAGCTCACCCTACTCTTCTAGAGGCTTGCACAAACTAGAAAATGTGTTTATTTAATACAGCAAACAAGTAGATTGTGGCTTAATGGTCCTCTGACTCTTCCAGATTGGTCATGATCTGACTGAACTGAATCGCTGAATACTTTATTTGGATTTGGTCTGTGCATGAAATGTTTTGCACACCCTTATGCTCCTTTAAATAATGACCAACTCATAGGAAATGGCAACCTTATCTATATTTTCTTGGCAGGAAGTACAGTACTGTTTAAAGGTCTACATAATTCTGGCTGACTCAATAGCTTGTTTGCAGTCACTACACTCTTACAGGAGAGCTGTGTGTTTTCAAAACTGACTGCTGAAGCACATTCTTCCTTACATTCTTGCTTCAGCAGTTGAGCCTTGCAAAACAAGATCACGCTCCTTCTTAAGTTTCCTCAGGAAACAATACTAATAACACCTACTTTCTCAGACTAGGCAATTTACAATCCATACCAGGCTCTTTAAAAAATGAGGGGACAATGAATTATGCGGAAAGCTACTGGATTAACATCAAATTGGCCAGAAATATGAAATCATAGCCATTTCACTGCTGCCAAGTTAACAAATCTCAGCAATATTCCTCACTTGCCATCCTGGAAGGCAGTAAGTTCTCTAACTCTAGAATATATGGAAAAATGCATACATTATGTCTAACCAAGATTGGATAGCTACCATGCATCTCTGAAAGTTAGACATCTGTTCATAATGTTATAATGAGAGGGGTGCTTGTTACACTTTTTGTGCTTAGTGGAAACAGTTTTATGGTTGAAGCCAGTCTCAAAAAAAAAAGAATAATTCAGGACTGGAGTTCATAGAACATTTTTGTTTTAACATATTTCTTGTCATACAAACATCAAAAACACTTCAGAGTATTTCAGCACGTTATATCTGTATGTGTCATTCACCATGAACCTTGTGCCAACTACCAATTGATTTCTGGATGATTTAAAATGTTAATTTTGACCTGCAAATCTTTTATGGCTTAGAATTTGGGTATCTATAACACTGTTTACTCCAACCTGAACAGATCCATCGGATTAGATTAAAAAGGGAAAACTGCTCTTACTCCCTCCCCCTCCCCCCTACAGAAGGGAACTAAAACCCAAAGGTGTTGCTGTTTAGTAGTTCCAGTCCTATGGAACAATCTCCCAATAGAGATCAAAATGGCTCCCTCCTTCATGGATGCAGAATAGCGAAAGCAAAAATGTTCTATTTATTATTATTATTATTATTTATTGAATTTTTATACCGCCCTTCTCCCGAAGGACTCAGGGCGGTGAACAGGGCATATAAATAGAAATACAAAAGTTAAAAAAGATTAAATAATTGCCCAATTAAAACAATCAGAATATAAAACCCATTAAAACCCTAAGGTTCCCCCATCAGGCCAGGCCAGCTTGTTCGAATAAATGGGTCTTTAACCCGCGCCGGAAGGAGCGAAGATCCGGTGCCGTCCGGAGCTCAACCGGCAGTTTTATATTTACCTTATTTTTATCTTATTAGATGTTATGTTTTCTTTTCCTTTGTTTTAAACGCACACACAAGTTTGGAAGCAAATACAGAATGTTGTAAATCAGCTTATGAAGCTTAGCCATATTTTGTGTGATTTATACAAAATAAAAGTTTTCTTAGTTCAAGAGGAGTGGATTTCCAGGGACAAGATCAGGCAGTGGAAGTTTTCAAAGAAAGGTTATTTGATATGGAGTCCTTGGTGATCTCTGAGCTTGGTTATTTGCTTGCAGACATTTTATTACCCAAGTAGTTAACATGATCAGAGCAAAACTGGGTTACAGTAAATTTTATTTCAAGCTAGCATTATGTTTGGATCAACTTATAAATGTGTCTCAGAGGGCCTTCACACTACCAGAGTTTAATATCTTACTGTCAACAGTGTTGGAGAGTAAATACTGCAAAATCCCATATGATGGAAAACTTTGTCCTTATAAAGATGGGCATATTAAATTACAGGGTCATGCTCTGCTTTACTGTAATTTTACCAAGACATTTGTAATGAGTTATTAAGGCATCTTCTTAGCCCACTTCCAGGTTGGACAAACAAATTCTATGTACAGTGTGTTTTGGCAGATAATAAATTCCAGGGAAACTTTTGCTGTCAAAAAGTAGCCTATAGAATTCATGTATTGATGATAGCAGTCTAAACACAAGAACAGAATTTATTATATATGCTATAATGTATTTTACATTACATAATTTTTAATGCAATTTTGGTCTATGACCCATCATAAATTTTAGTAATTCCTGTAGTAGCATTTGGGGTATTATTGAAACCATCAGAGTAGGTGCTGACATTCTTCATGATCTTTTATAGGGAAACACATATAGTAGTTGTCATCCATAGAAAAATGGACAAATTCCTAGTAACTTTTAATAATTAAACATTTACCAGAACTATTGAATATGCACTGATATTTAACATTCCATGCTGTACGATCAAGATCGGTGATATGCACCAATAACTTTTTCAGCCTAGCTTACTACAAAAAAATTATTCAAGGACAAATTTGGACAAAAGGAAAGCACTTATACCATGATGTGAACATTGTGGAGGAAAGAGAATATAAACATAATTAGATATCTAGTCTAGGTACTTGGAACTATGCAGTTTCTTATATTTTTGCTATTTATAGTTTTAGCATTAGAAAATGAACAATGCAAATCACAAGTCAGTTTGTCATATCAGGTGAAAAACTGATTTAGTTAAAAATTGATCTGCACTAAATATATTAAAAATCATTAAATCTGTACTAGATTAATTCAAACAATATAGAACTGTCATAAAACTAAATTATTCTACTACATACTTGGTATACCTAGGCATAATTATTATTATTATTATTATTATTATTATTATTATTTTTATTCCATTTATATCCCGCCCTTCTCCGAAGACTCAGGGCGGCTTACAAGCTTAGCAGTAGTTTGAAGTCAAAAATATACGAACCCAATTATTACTGTTTGTATTTTTGCACAGTAGGCAAATTGATTCATAATGCAACTCTTACCTAATGATATTTGACATAGCCTTCCAAATTGACTTTTTTGGTTTTTCATGGTGGTCATATTTACAAATGCAAGTGAGATATGGTAAAAATATGGATTTTATACAGAGCAGATCTTGTTTGATCAGATATTAACCTCTGATGGAAAACTAAGAAAATGTATGACTTTTTATTGAATTTGAAAATGGAATATGAACAAGTAAAAGAAACAATGATAAGGGGCAAAGAATTTTGGATACAATATAGATTTAGAGAAATGGCAAAGCTTGTGGGAAAGAAATTATAAATTGACAATGTCAACTTCTTATAAAGAAAACTTATATGTTTTATAAATGGCACTTGCCAGCAAGATTAGCAAAAATGTTTAAAAATATGTCAAATATTGGAAATGTGATCACAAATCAGGTTCTTATTATCATATATGGTGGACTATGTTAAAGCAGAGATGGACAAAAATACATACTTGGCTAGAAAGGATGTTGGGAAAACATGTAGATTTTAAACCTGAACTTTTAAAATTAAGTATAATACCAGAAAAGCTTGACAAAGTATATAATTTTACATGTGCTAACAGCGGCAAGAATTATATTCACACAATATTGGAAAAATGAAGTAACACCACCAGAGGAAGAAATAATTTCAAAAAATATTAGACTATACTGAAATGGACAGACTTACTCTGAAGCTGAAAGAAAAAGAAGAGACAGAATATTTTCAAACTTGGGACTTATTTTATCAATGGTTGGAGAAACAAACAAGGGATTAGGAATTTAATTTGTATTAGTGAATGATAAACTCAGACAACACATTTTTTGAATAAGTACTTTTGAATTGTATTAAAAAATCAATAAAAACTTATAAAAAAACCAAATTGACTTTTTTTTGCTTTCAGAAAAAAATCTGAAGTTACAAGTGCACTAATTATTGCAAGAGCATTCCACTTAGGTGGTTTATTGGTAGAGTAGCTCCTGCAGTTCTCTGCTCTTTGCTAACAAAAAATACAAATGCATAAAGTTACATAAAGTTGAGGACAGATATCAATTTCTATAAGGCAGTTTTCTTTCTATCCAAACTATCCATTATTTCTTTGGTGTTTCTAGCACATTAGCAGTACATTATTAGAGGAGAATAAGAATAAGCATACATAGAAAGGGTACATTGTTCCAGTTTACCTTTAATTATTCTCTCTGCTAAATGTAGCTCATTCAAACATGCATATAGACTAAGCATTGTAATTTTCAAGTGTCTGAATTCTATTGAAGCGGATTCAAGCTATTATTTTGTACGTGCAATGCAAGTAAAATACAAGTACTAATAGTGTGTATTTAAGGCTGTAGAGAATACAACCCTTCCCCCATAACTGTTGAGGAGCTGGCGCCTCCTCCACATTCCTGAAATGCCCACTAGATGACAGTCCCATAATCAACCCTTAAAGTAACACTAAAAAGTAATGCTTGATCTCATTAATGGAGGAGAGGCTTCTTCATCTGGAGTTTGAGCCTGAAGCCTATTTAACTCAATCTTTTTTTTTAAAACACAGAAGGGGCTTCTGTCTATATCCCATTGTATTGCCTGAATTCCAGAAGGGCAAATGCATACATAAAATCTCCTACTCCAGCCACTGTCTATATAGTCATGCTTTTGCTAACCCTATAAGGAGCAAAACAAACAAATCGTAAATTCTACAGCAGGGGTCTTCAAACGTGGCCCTTTTATGACTTGTGGACTTCAACTCCCAGAATTCCTCAGCCAGCAAAGCTGGCTGAGGAATTCTGGGAGTTAAAGTCCACAAGTCATAAAAGGGCCACGTTTGAAGACCCCTGTTCTACAGAAACATCCTTGCCAGCTTCCCCAACAGCCTGCATTATTTTTACTAGACCTTGAAAGAAATCAGGAAAAAAAAAACCAGAAGAAACTCCTCTGCTTCCTCGACAATTTGACAAAAGGTTTGGCCATCAAGACTCAGGCAACTAAGCTGCAGCCAGTTTCAGAGGAAAAAGAACGAACAGTCCAGTTCCCTTTCCAAGAGTCCACGAACCAAGCACAGTCCACCCTTTAAAGATCATGCTGGTGCAGAGATCTCCGTGGATGCCCTGCCCGCCACTTCTGATGGCCAGCTTGGGAGGTAGGGTTCGTCGAGTGCTTATTATACCAACAATTTACTAGCCGTCTACCAATTCGGTTCCGTTCAACACTGCGAGAGAATCCCGGTGGCCCTCGACTTTCCCACAGGATCAAACACCTCCCTCCCGTATAAGACACACTTCTTATGCTCACACTCCGTTGTGAACGAGCGCAAAGCCAAATAAGGGGGGGCCCCCTCGTGAAAGCCCGCCATGCATTGGTGGTAGAAGAGAGAGAGAGAGAAAAAGAGGGGAGAAACCATGAACGAAAGGTCACGTCCCGCCCTAGCAAGGTCACAACTCCGCCTTTTTCCGACGTGAACTGGTCTTGTGTTTTAAGTTTTCCTCAGAGCGCCGGCCTACTGGGAACTTAAAAAGGCCTGCCGTCAGCCACGGCACGCTGAGGCCAGGCCTGCATGCGCCAGGGGGGAACGTTAGCGGCCGTTACTGAAGGGGCCGGCTCGCTCGATCACTCTTTCCCCCCCCCCGCCCCCGCCAGGCCGTCCCGGTGAAAGTCCCTCCCTCCCTTCGGAGCAGGCGGGCCCCGTCCCTGCCTCGCCTCGCGCAACACAACGCCGTCCTGAATGGAGCAGCCGCCATGCCCGCCCCTCTTCCCCGGCCATTAGCTTCGCTCGCTTCCCGCCCAGCGGTGCGGCGTGACGGGAGCTCACCAGGGCATGCGCGCCACCGGCCGGGCATATTCCCGCACTCGCTCGGCTAGGCTAGCTCCCCCCCCCCCTCCATCCATCTTCTTCCACCCGCCCGTTTCCACCGGCTCTCCTGCCGGTTGCCAACTCACCTGGGAATGGTGCGGAGGTCGCCGGAGCCCTTGCTTTGGTGCGGCTCCTGCGGCGAGGGCTGTTGCCAGGCGAACCACACCTCCAGTAGCTTCTCGGTCCCTTCGAAGAAGTGTGCACCGTTCTCCTCCATCATGGTGAGACAACTCCGCAAAACCAACCACAGAAATTAAAACGACAGACAACCCCCCCCAACGACCAAACTGCTGCTGCCGCCGCCGCCCTCCTCACCTACACCAGCTACAGCTGATATGACTGTTGCTTCTTGGGCAGGGCCGCGGCGCCTTCTTGGTGTCTCAGCCCGTCCCAAGCAGGTTTTACCTTGGATGGGGCAGTAATCTTATATTAAGTTATAAGAGAAAATACATGTGTGTATGTGCGCGCTCATATATAAATATATATCAGCGAGCGGTTGCAGAAAGGGTGGTGGGTTATTAGGGTCCTTTGGGGTAGGGGAAGGAGGGAAATGGAAGGCGAGAAGTGCGGATTAGGCAGGCAGGCAAGCGAGCAGGCGACGCGGTGCGGTTCGGTTCCTTGTAGTCCGTGTGTTCCCGTTACAGAGAAGAGCATTGAGCGAGCGCTAGCTAATGTCGCCGGCCATACTGTGGAAGCGAAGTGAGGGAAGCCACGCAGAGTTTTTATAACTGCACAGGTACAGGGGGTCTGCTGCTATTGGACCTCCGCTCGTTAGGACCGCCCACTTCCTTCGCTGATAGGGCATTCTAACTGTCAGACAGGCACTAGGAGCTCGTCCCAGTTTGTTGGCTGTTCCAGCTCGTGCGGTCTCCGCCGAGGTGCGCTGTAGATGGCTCCGGGTGGCACATGCGAGGGGTTGAAACAAGCAAGGAAGAAAATATCGGCAGGGAGTTATTCTTTTTTAAAAGCCGACACAAAAAGAACAACGAATGCCTCTGTGACATAGTGATCAAGATATCTGGTTCTGAAAGACACTATGGCGCTGGTTGAAATTTACTTTTGAGTTACAGAATTCCCAAATTTACTATTGTTGCTGGGGGTTTCTAAAATTCAGTCACGGTGGATGAGTAAAGTAAGGCGTGTATGTTTGAGAAACAATTATTTCTAAAAAATAAAGAGCGCATGGGAAATGTGTTAACTGATGGAAGAGTATATTTGTATATAAAACTTCTGAATAAAGAAACATTGAATCGGGCTGCGTATGTCACTGAAAGCAGAACAATATTGCATAATGAAGCAAGGTTTAAGAATTTCTTCTTTTTCACACACACACAGTTAATTTTGATTTTGAGGGTTTTTTCTAAAAGTTTTAGTACTGCTTTTAGGATATTAATTTATATTTATGGTGACTATAGTTTTTATCTTCTCTAGGACATTATTGGGCTGCTGTTTTGCAATGAGGAATATGGGATAATAATAAAAATTAAACTGCTTAATTGAAAAGACCAGGGCTTTTTTTCTCATAGAACGCTCAGAACGGAGTTCCAGCACCTTTTTTGGATGGAACCTTATAAGGTAGGCAAGGTGGGTTGTATGACATGTGTGAGTTCCGGCACCTTTTTCTTTTACAAAAAAAGCACTGGAAAAGACTGTTTAAGAATTCTTCTGTCTTTAACCCAATTAACCAGACAATCATACCAATGGTACTATCAAGACTATTACAATTCCACTAGCAGTAGATAAATTATCCTGTAGTTTATAATCTTGCTAAGATTTTAAATAGTCACATAAAGTCCCATTATGTATCCTTTGGTTGTGCAATACGTTTATGTTTACTTGGAGGACAGTCCTGTAGCTGGAAATGGTGCTTATTCCTTAATAAGTATATTTAGAATTCCAGCCTGTATGCATTGTGTCTTTTTAGTCATAAATATCCAATCACTGAGTCTGTATGTGATTTGTAAAGTATCATTATAGACGGGAATTCTTCAGTACCATGAGACAGAATCATGCTTTTGCAGCACAAGATGGAACATGGTTGCCAAATATGTATACTCATACTAACAGTAAAGGTCTATAAAATGTAAAAGCATGCAATATCTTTATTTCCATAATAAAGCTACATAATGAGAATATGTTAAAATATGTTGAAATAATTGTCTAAGAAAGATTTCTGCTCAGAATTAACTACAATTAATCCACTATCAGAAACTTTTGTACCTCCTCCCACAAAGTAGATGTATGAGTCTATGCTGGGAAAATACAGAGCACAAATCTAAACAATTATCTCTTGTTTGTATGCTACAAATGTTATTAAACATTTTCATGTTATTAAAAAAGAAGTGAGACAAAGAAATAAACTTTTAACCAAAAATAAGAACTGCAGAATAAGGCTTAACATCTACCTTAATTAAGATAGTCCACATTTATTGGGATAATTCATGAAATTGAGCAGAGGAATATACTTTTATAATGTAATTATTTCAACAATTATAAAATCAATTACAGCTTCATTACTCCCTTAAAAAACCATAATGGAATATCTTTACTGGAACTAACAAAATGATATAAAATGATGAAAATGTTCCAGTTCTCAGTATTCTTTGCCACAAAATGTTACAAAATCAAGTAAGAGCAACATTTTATAATGGTATTTTAACCAGGTCTACAGTTCAAACTTGGTGTCAAAATTGTTAGTGGTATGTGTAGTGCCAAATTAGTCGTGTCCATTAATAACAAAATTGTTTCTGCAGCTCTGATATTATAACAGTTGTTTTGGCTATTCTATCAAAGATATTACTCAACTTTGATTTGTTTAAAAAATAACAATAAAGCAACATACACCTCTCTGAAAACAGCTGTTACTTCTCAGAAAAATCAGTAAGCACTATGGTGGTGTTATAATTCTATATTATTTTTTTAAAGTATTGTTATCCAGAATAAATTAGCAATACTCACTGAGTGAGGTCAGTGGTCTCCAAATTAGATAGATAGATGGATGGATGGATGGATGGATGGATGGATAAGCCTAATATATCCTAGAGTAACCTCTGCATAAGAAAAACAAAATAGGTTTATATGTGTATTTTTATACATATGTTCTCAAAAGGTACCTAGGGAC
The DNA here is from genome assembly GCF_964194415.1 of Vipera berus. Taxonomy (NCBI): domain Eukaryota; kingdom Metazoa; phylum Chordata; class Lepidosauria; order Squamata; family Viperidae; genus Vipera; species Vipera berus. The sequence continues at coordinate 255,141,638 of NC_138202.1, read as the reverse complement.
AAAACCACTATAAAATCATGTATCTTTTTATCATTATAGTTTCTCAAGTAATAAGATCTTAAACATTACAGGGTCGCCTAAATCACCTTTCTAAATATAAGGAGGGAGAGTGCCATGTAGATTTCCATGGATAGACTATCGACAGGTTAGGAGCTGTCACTGGGAAGCACTAACTTTTGGACTTTACCCCCAAATCTCTCATGGGGTACTCAGCATTCCCACATCAGCCATGCTAACTGGAGATAGGTAAGTTTGATTTGAAAGAGATTGTGCTGCAAATCTCTGGGCACCAAAGCTTATAGAGCTTTATCAGTGAAAAGCAGTACTTTGAATTGTACCTGGGAGCCTATTGGTACCTATCATGGAGCCTGCAAAATTGGCATTATATGTGAGAAGTATCTCTTCCAAATGATGAGCCCTGTGATATTTTGCATAAATTGCACCTTTCAGCTATTCTTCAAAGCCAATCCCATGTAGCCTGCACTGTAATAATCTATACATGGGTAAGTGAGAGTCGTCGTCAGCATTTCTTTCTTCCAGAAAGAATATTATTGGTTTGATTCAGTTGTGGGAGAATTATCAAGGCATTACAGAAAAATAATTGATTCCTGGGAAGTAGAAAGTATGAGAAGAAACAACACAACTCTGTCTTCATTATGTTATATATAAGTTGAAGTACTTAGTCTCACTATGATTCAACTTTTTCCCAGGAAAGATCCTGACAACCCTGACACACACTGGGTTAAGACTTTCTGATGGAGATGTATAATTGCGTATAATTTGCATATTAAGACATTTCCCAGTTATATCATGCAAATATTAACAATTAGACAAGAGAAAAGCTGAACTATGTCTGATCTAACCTCTTCCCGCTTCTCTGCCAACTCCACATTTTGGACGAAGCAGAAGTGAACTTAAACATTTTGCAGGTGGTCCAGAAGGATCTTATGATCAATGGTATTCATGCTGCTGAGATCCAAAAGGATCAGGAAAGGAGCCTTCCTCCCATCTAGAACCCATATAAGTCACCATCCAGCACAAACTGATGTCCTTGGTTTGAAACCTAACTAAAAAAGATTCAGATAATCTGCCTTCTTTAGGGGAATTGGAGCCCTACTCCATGATAAATAGGAATGATTGTAGAAAAACTAATAAAACTATTAAGGGACAATTCCAGTGACTTGTATGTATCAGTTATGAGTCCTATTTATAATAAAATAAAAAAATAGTTTTGGTCTCTTCCCCCCCCCTTGCCCAACATAGTGCAGTAGGCTTGATTTCAGGCTTTTTGCTTCTGATCTTGTTTACATTTTTATAATCCTCCAGCACCAAAAGCTTAGGGATGTATAAATGTAGCTTTCACTTGTCCATATTACACTTATACTTTGTGAGGCGCACTTATTACTATTTGGCTTCCAGATGAAATTCAAGATTTATTTATTTATTATTAATTTTATTGGCCGCTCATTGCAGAGTAACTCTGGGCAGATACTTGTCGTCATATTACAATGTATATCTGCAGTATGGCCTTCTCCAATTATTTCTGCTGATCCCACAAAATTAGCAATAAAGCAATATAAATTTAATAGTAATAACACCCAGTTAAGCTACTGCACTCGGGATTTGACCCACCAAACTGCTGACCTTCTGATCGACAAGCTCAGCGTGAGCACCTGTTACTCGTCCCAGCTTCTGCCAACCTAGCAGTTCTAAAGCACGTAAAAATGCAAGTAGAAAAATAGGGACCACTACGGTGGGAAGGTAACAGTGTTCCGTGCGCCTTTGGCGTCTAGTCATGCCGGCTACATGACCACGGAGACGTCCTCGGACAAGCGCTGGCTCTTCGGCTTTGAAACAGAGATGAGCACTGGCCCCTAGAGTTGGAAACAACTAGCACGCATGTGTGGGGGAACCTTTACCTTTAGCTACTGCAAGATCACACAGACTGACTACAAAACAATGACATGACACATAGTACATTGAAATATCTGCAAGAAATACTATTTATATTATTAGCCTGCAAGCAAGAACTAGTGGGACTATAAAATAAGAGAAAGTAATAAAAAACGAAGCTAAAGTACACCTGCCACATAACACCCCAGACTTAACCAACTGTCAATAAGAAAAAAAAGTGTAGATAGTGGACATGGCAGTGCTTGGAGACAGCAGAAAAGAAAAGAAAGCTGAAGAAGATAGCGGAATACAAACACCTGCAAAATAGAAATAAAATGATTTTGGCAAAAGAGAGCAAAGACAATAACAATACCGTAATAGTAGGACCCCTGGGTGCAATTCCAAAACAACTGGAGCACCACCTGAACACCCTTGGCATTGAAAAAAAATCACCATCAGTCAGTTGAAACTTTACTTGAAACATCTTACATCCTGCAATGATACCTTTAATACCATCAAACATCAACACCTGCTTATTCCAGGTCCCTGCGAAGGATTCGATAGGTGGATAAAAATGTCAAATCCAGTCTGAACATCCAGCTGACTGTGCAATGAACCATAATAATAAATTAATAATCATTATCAATGTTTTTTGGTTGAGTGGTCTACACTCACTAATTGCCAAGCTGTTTAACAATACTGCAAGGAGGTGAAATCAAATCTGGCAAAACCTACCTGATAATGAAAGATCCAACAGAAGGGGCAGCACCAGGCAACTATAGGCCAATTACCTGCTTACCAACAACTTTCAAGTTGATAACTGGTGAGGTAGTTGATGCAATTAAACAGCATCTAGTTGATAATTGTAAGAGAAGAAAGACCAATTTTAACGTAGTAAGGATTGAATACAAGAAGGCATTCAATTCCCTGCCATATAATTGGACAATCAAGTGCCTAAAAATAACAAGTGAGTAGAACAGTTGTGCAAAAATCAATTACATAATGGAAGACACAATTGCTGATCAATGGTGAGAGACCAAGAGAGGTTAATATCAAGAGAAATCTTTCAGGGAGATGCATTATCACCGCTACTGTTTGTATTGCTCGTACTATTTGTCATTACACTGGTTCCTTTATCAACAATACTGAACAAGTCAGGCCACGGCTACGAAACATCAAAAACATCTGCCAGCCTATCGCTCCTCCTTTACCTGGAAGATATGAAGCTGTATGGAAAAACACATCTGAAATAGAATCATAGCTCAACATTGTCTATATATACAGCAAAGATACTGCAGTGGAGTATTGACTGGATAAATATGCCATCCTCACCATCAACGGGGAAAATAGTGAAAAGTGAAAGAATCAAGATGCCCTATGGAAATAACATCAAGAGTTTGGACAGAAATGATCACTACAAATACCTGGGTATCCTTTTAAGCTGAAAACATCAAGAACACTGAAGTCAAGAAAAAGGCTAAAAATGAATATATCATGAAAGTGAATAAGAGCTTGAAGTCCAAACTAGTAGAGAAAATACCCTCAAGGCAATTAACACCAGGTCATTTCCACTCCACAGCTGGAATAGTGGATTTGAGCAGAACTAAAAGCCCTGATTAAGAAGACCAGAAAAATAATGACAATGAGTTACACCCTTCATCCATGCACCAATGTCACCAAGATAGAAAACAAAGAAAAATGATTTGCTATTACAAATCCTCTTGAGAAGAGGATATCTGAAAAGAATGCACCAGTTCTGGAAAGAGCATCCAGAATCAATAATAACACAACAGAGGCCAGCAAATCAACATCATTTATAATACAAAATAAAATATTCACAGATGCAGAATTGGAAGAACTGCAGAGGTTCACAGAGGGCAAAAAAAAAAAATGAAGCCTTGCCAGAAATATCTGACTGTAGAGACAAACAAAAGGAGTTGGCAGTATAAGAAGTCAGCATAAACATTGAATCATTTTCATTTCCAAACCAGGCCCCTCTCTTCTGCCTTCTCCTCAGACAAAGACAAATTGAAACAAAGAATAACTGAGCATCTAGAATAGCACAAAAACAACAGAATAAGATTGCCTGTATTGAAAGAAACAACTAGCACAAATATTAAAAAGATGGCAATAGTTTAATATCAAATATAAGCACCAGAACTAAAAGTCCAGGATAGGAAAACCAGAAAAATATTGACAATAAATCATGCCCATCATCCATGCAGCAACGTTGCCAGACTCTATTTACCAAGGAAAATAGGAGGGTGTGGAATGTTGCAAGTCCACCCGATAGTTGAAAAAGAAAAGGGCATTAGAAAGCTACTCCAAGCTGCCATCTCCTCATGCAATTCTTACAGCCTCAACCTCTCACTTCCTACTATTAATAATTCTTCCTCAGTCTAACCAGTTCCCCATTTTGTTGAGTTTTGTGGCACTTTTAACCATTCTTTTCATTCTGTTATAAGTAGTTTCTGCATATTTCCATGGGAGAGTAATTTATCTTTTCATACTTTTTCATACAGAACCTGTACATCTTCCTACAGTTCTCCCAAATATTCCCAAATAAATTATCATTCATTATTGAATTTCTGAAAGACCCAATCACTTTCTTTAAACCTCTCATCTTGTTCCCATCCTTTAGTTAACACCACTTAACAAAATAATTTATTCAGAATGTTGCAGAATTTTCACCTCATCTCATTTTATCATTCAACACAGTGTAACATGCAAGTATCATTTACTGAGATTCCTGCTTTCTCATGTACTTATAAACATCTAGATAACACCACTTTATACTCTTTTACAATTTAGTTATTTCATTTGTAATTATATATTTAATAGCCTGAGAGATTCACCAATTCTACCTGCCAATATTAGCCCACCTTTATTAAGCCATAGTACATTCTTTGCCTTATCTTGAGTTCCCGAACATAGAATGTGGCTTTATTTGGTTCATTTTACTCATCCATACTGCTTGTTTGTATTTCTACATCATAAATTGCCATATACAGTATATGCTTGTCACCACATGTGCCCATAAATATTGCCCTCTGTTATCAATCATGGTTTCAGTTGGTTAAAGTTTTCATGGAATTTTTTTTACTCTACACTTTAGAAAGTGTGGACTAAGTTACCAGTTTTAATCTTATTATATCACTTGCAGCATGTCCCATAATGGTAAGGACATAGTGGTTACTAAACCACATCTTATCACTGTGGAATAACATGCATGTAATAGGACACAAAAAATAGAAATATTACTTCTCATGCCAGGTATTTGCCCTTATTATCTGGAAAATTTAGCTTGCATAATTGGGTAGTATTTGAAATTGATAACTTTCATTTATAATTCTTTTCCATTAAATATAAGAAAAGGAAGTCCTGAGAAGTATTCCAGGTCTAAACCTGGAATTGTACTTACTGAAACTATAAGTCTTAGATCCATTTATAAATTATACTTTAAACTATACTTGAAAATATGTTCAATAAGACAAAATCCTGCCCAGTAAAGTTTAGTCTTCCAATCATTTACCTATAGTCATGTAACCAATCTGAATTTATTTATTAAACTGAGAGCTAGGTATGAAACTTAGAGGTAAGTGAACATTTGAATATATTTAAAGTCTGAATCGGGTCTAATGTGAAATGCTGTATCTTTGTAGATTAAATTAGTATTGATAGATGCTAACTAGTTAATTCCTTTATAGTAGATAATTCAAGATCACATGAAATATTAGTACCGCTTTTTAAAACCTTAGTAAGACCACACTTACAATACTGCATCCAGTTTTGGTCACCATATTATTAAAAAGATGTTGAGACCACTGGAAAGAGGGCAGAAAAACTATTTTCCAAAGCACCAGAAGACAAGAAACAATGTAGGAAACTAATCAAGGAGAGAAGCAACCTAAAACTAAGGAGAAATTTCCTAACAGAACAATTAACCAGTGGAATGGCTTGCCTTCAGATGTTGGGGTGCTCCATCACTGGAGGCTTTTAAGAAGAGACTGGACAGCTATTTGTCTGGAATGGTAGAGTCTCCTGCTTGAGCAGAGAGTTGGACTAGAACAGGGGCAGGCAACCTTGGCAACCTACCCCTGGACTAGAAGGTCCCTTCCAACTCTGTTATTTTGTTTTTGAGTTACCCTAACTATGGAATTGTCTCTGTAGATTTACTTATAGGTCTTTATCGGTTTGCATTGCACTTTTTGTTTTTATTAATATATCTTAACTACTGTTTTAACCTTGGGCATTTATTTAATTCGCTTTTAACTTTTGTATCCTGTTTTTGTATTTATTGCCCTGTACACCGCCCTGAGTCCTTCGGGAGAAGGGCGGTATAAAAATGTAATAAATAAATAAATAAATTATTAAATTTATATGCTTCAAAGCTCACTCTGAAAAGTGACTTTGAGTGGCTTTTATTATTTGCCATGCTGAGTATTTATATCTATACTAAAAAGGGGAAATGTTCTATAATAGAAATGGATTAATTTAGAAATTAAAGAATCAGAAATAGTGCTTCCGAACTAAAATTTAATGTAAAACTATTTAATATTCATGGTGCAACCAGAACATATAAAACAGTTGACTTTTCTCTTGTTCCTATTATATGAAAAAAATCTTCTAATGAGTAGTAATTACCATTATAAGGATATTTTTACATTAACAATAGAGATGAAAAAAGGCTATATATCAACTCTTTATCAGCCATAAATCAATCAGTTAACATCTAAACCAGGGGTCCCCAACCCCTGGTCCGTGGACCAGTACCGGGCTGCGGCATGCCAGCAACTGGGCCACACAAACAAGCAAATCCCCATCTGCGAGATATAGGCAGCACACAAAACCAAACCCCCTCTGGTCCGCAGAAAAACCTCTCTCCATGGAACCGGTCCCTGGTGCCCAAAAGGTTGAGGACCTCTGATCTAAACAACTGTCATTAAAATTTCTGCATGTTAGTACTAACAAGAAATATGATTCTGAACCAATTAGTTCAGAATTATTATTAGTTATAACCAAAATATTCAGGAATATTTCAAAACTTTCAAAAGAAATATGTTAAACTCAAATAATTCTTAGTGCTGTCTTATATATGATTTCACTCTCAGTAAGATATATACTTATCTTCCTTTTTATGTTACCATATTCCATATAAATTGTAGCTTGGAAGCAGACTGGGATTTTTAATACTGCCATTATCATAAAATGTTCTTTTAAAAAATGAAGTGCATCAATATATATTACAGCTTTGAAGTAAACTTCAATGTAGGATATCCAGAAACAACTTTGTTTTCATTATCACTGGCTATGCTGGCTGCAGCTCGTGTTTTTTTTCCTTCACTGGCTTAGCCGGTTTTTAAAAGTAAAATTTACTAAAGTTCTGCCAAGTTTCCTCTTTTAATACAAGTGACAGGAAGAATGATAAAGCAGTAGTGGTTTTTTACTTTTCCACTGGTCCTCAAAAGACATGACCACAGAAACAAAAGCAATTGGCATTTGCTTTCTTAGAATAAATGGAAAAGAAGTAGGGGGCTCTGTTAACTGCAGTCCAGATACAACACCTGGCTATTCCCATGATTAAGCAGAGGAAGAGGCTGAATTCCAGAAAGGGATTTCTTAAGCGGGCTTCATTTCTAGTTTACAAATGGGAGACAAGCACCTTAAAGTTGCAGTGCAGAAAAAGTCCTCAGCACTTTCAATCACAACATGACAGAAAAAATCTAAAGCATACACAAATGGTAAGCTATAGTGTTTTATTACACAGATGATAAGATAATGGTAGTTGGAGATGCTGGTGCATTCAGTACATTTTACTCCATTCTGTATAGATTAACATTGTGCTCCCTTCCAATGTTATGGGAGTTTCCCGATACTCCCGTGTAACACCTCTTCTCCGTGAGCTGCATTGGCTTCCGGTTGCCCTCCGGGTGAAATTCAAGGTGCTGGTAATGACCTATAAAGCTCTCAATGGCTTGGGTCCGGATTATCTAAGGGAACACCTGCTGCCGGCATCAACTTCCCATCGTCCCGTGCGCTCCCACAGGGAGGGCCTTCTTAGGGTACCGCCGGTCAAGGAATGCCGGCGGGTTATCCCCAGGGGAAGGGCGTTCTCTGTGGGCGCGCCGGCCCTTTGGAACCATCTTCCCACGGAGCTTAGGACTGCCCCCGACCTTCGCTCATTTCGCAGGGATTTGAAAACTTGGCTTTTTGAGCTGTCTGGCCCAGACTGAGGGGTTTTAATTATTTATTAATGGGGTTTTAGTCTAAATTCAGGGACTTAATTTAATTTTAGTTTTAATCGATTTTAACTTTGTATGTATGTATTTTTAATTTTTCCCTGTAAACCGCCCTGAGTCCTACGGGAATAGGGCGGTATACAAGTTTAAATAATAAATAAATAAATAAATAAATAAATAAATAAATAAATAAATATAGAATAAGACATAAACTTAGCTTCTTTCAGACAGCATTGTAAAATAATGAGGGTGGATGGGTGGTGGTCTTTTTAATTCAGGCATTAAGATATTGCCTGTTAGAATTTGGAAGAAAGTGATACTAGCATAGCAACATGGCCCAGTTGCAAAATCAGAAATGGTACCACCCTGCAACAAAGGCTGAATTCACAAATTGAATATTTGAGTTGATGAGCTGTATCTTCTAGGAATATTCTGTTTCTTTATCTCAACCAGTTTAACTTTAATATTTGAGGGAACACCTGCTGCCAGCATCAAGTTCCCTTTGTCCAGTGCGCTCGGACAGGGAGGGTCTTCTCAGGGTGCCGCCGGTAAAAGATTGCCGGTGGATAACACCCAGGGGGAGGGCCTTCTCTGTGGGTGCGCCTGCCCTCTAGAACCAGCTGCCCGTGGAGCTCAGGACTTGTTGTGACTCAGGGCCAGCCTGTGGGTCCGGCAGCCGGCTCAGATGTCTCGGATGACTCAGATGAGGGGGAGGAGGAGTGTGTGGAAGACGAACCGGCTGATGATGGTTTGGAGGCTTCGCAGAGCCCCCAGCCGGGGCCCTCTTCTCAGCTGCGTGAGCCCGATAGTGCGGAGGATGATGACCCACAGCTGGCCCTGTTCAAGGACGCCCGACGCAGGAGGCAGTCGAGCAGGACCAAACAGAGAAAGGCTGTGGGGCTCCTCGGGAGGAGGCACAGGGAGGCCACGCCCTGATCTCTAAATAAAAGGAGTGTTTGGGGAAGGGCTGGTTGCTGAAAGCAACCCTTCCGTTTGAGGATTCAAGTTCCAGTGTTTTTGTTTCTTGTTCTGTTATTTGAGTAATAAATCTTGGCAGACGCTTTCCAGCCTTAGACGCTCTCCAGTCTCTACTGTTTGAACAGGGGTTTGCCTTATTGCAAGGCCGGTAGCAGGCTGGTTCAGAACAGTTTGCTTTCAGCCTCCCACCCCTTATTACTACGATGGAGCAGCTTCGTGCCGAGAATGCTCAGCTCACCCAGCAACTCACTTTGCTGGCAGCTCAGGTGGCTCAACTGCAAGCTCAGGTACATGCTGCACCCCCACCCAGGAGGAAATGTCAGATAGCAATGCCGGATAAATTTGCTGGCAATCCAGAACTGTTTCCTGCCTTCCTGGGACAATGCCAGCTTTTTATCAGCGTGAGAGCAGCTGATTTCCCCACTGACCGGGATAAGGTGGGATTCGTGTTAAGCCTTCTGTCGGGGGATGCAGCTCGTTGGGGCACGCCTCTGCTGGCACAACCTAGCCCTTTGTTGGATAACTTTGGGGGGTTTTGTGACCATATGCGCCTCATGTACGAGGACCCAATTAAGGCGCAGACTGCCACCCGACGCCTGAAAGCTCTGAGGCAGGGTCAGCGCCCCCTACAGGCCTATATCAGCGATTTCCGGCTGCTTAGCCAGGATTCCGCCTGGAATGAGGCTGCGCTCGTGGATGCCTTCCAGGATGGCTTGTCGGAGGAGATGTTGGATGAGCTGGCCCGCGTGGACATTCCCTCAGACCTGAATGGGCTGATCCATCTTTGTCTGCGGATCGATGCCCGGCTGCAGCAGCGAAAGAGTCGCCATGCCACCCCACAGACCCATGCCGCCCCTGTTGTGCGTGAGCCCCCAGTCCAGAGGGAGGAGCCAATGGAGCTGGGTGCCGCCAGGTCCCATCTATCGGTGACGGAAATGGACAGACGACGATCGGGGGGGTTGTGTTTTTACTGTGGGGACCCTGGACATTTGGCTGCTTCTTGCCCAAAGAAGCGTCAGCGGGCATCAGTGACCAAGCCTGCCCCGAGAAAGTCCCCTACTTTGCTGTCGGGAAACGGCCCGAGCCCGATCTAGACGGTGTGATAGATCGGGCGACCCACAACGACCACACCGAGCGACGCCGTTCCGACGGTGCCTGTGAACCTCCACGGCATTTGATTTTGGAGGCACGTCTGATCCTTCCTGGCAAGCCAGAGGGGATTCTGGTCCATGCCTTAATTGACTCTGGGGCTACCACAAACTTTATGGACTCGGCCTTTGTGGCCAAATGGGCTGTTCCCCAGTGTCCGGTGGATCCGCCCATGCTAGTGGAGACTATCGATGGTCGAGTGCTCCTGTCCGGGCCTATTACGGCCGCCACGCAACCAGTGTGTATGGCCATCAGTTCCCATGTGGAGGCCATCCAGTTCTACATCACTTCGGATCTGCACTTCCCCGTGGTCTTGGGACTGGCGTGGCTCCGGGCGCATGATCCACAGATCTATTGGTCTCAGAACTTGGTCACCTTCCCAAGTTTGCAGTGCGTGGACCACACCCGCCATATCTGTGCCGGCCAGGTGGAGGGTTCCCCAGGGGTTTCCTTGCCTCCCGAACTGTCCGACTTTGCTGATGTGTTCAGCGAGTCAGAGGCGGATCAATTACCCCCGCACAGGCCCTATGACTGCTCCATTGATCTAGTCCCTGATGCGCCTCTCCCAGTGGGGCGATTGTACTCCATGTCGGAGCCCGAGTTGGCTGCATTGCGGGACTTCCTGACAAAGAATTTGGCTTGTGGTTTCATCCGGCCCTCGTCCTCGCCAGTGTCTGCGCCTGTGCTCTTCGTCAAAAAGAAGTCGGGCGAGTTACGGCTTTGCTGTGACTACCGGAAACTCAACGCCATCACGGTGCGTAACCGCTACCCGCTGCCCCTCATCCCCGAGCTCTTGGACCAACTCCGGGAGGCTAAGATCTTCACGAAACTGGACCTGCGTGGAGCTTACAACCTCGTCAGGGTTCGCCCGGGTGATGAGTGGAAGACGGCGTTTGGTACTCGCTATGGACATTTCGAGTACACGGTGATGCCGTTTGGCCTGACCAACGCCCCCGCTGTGTTTCAGCATTTTATGAACGACATCTTTCGGGATCTGTTGGACCAGTTTGTCGTGATTTATCTGGACGACATCCTGATTTACTCCCCGTCGCGTGAAGCGCATCATCAGCATCTCCGTCAGGTCCTGCAGCGCCTCCGGAAACATCGGCTGTTTGCCAAGTTGGAGAAGTGCCAGTTCTACCAGGTGACCATCGATTTCCTGGGTCACCGCATTTCTCCTGAGGGCATCGCCATGGAGCCGAGTAAAGTTGAGTCGTTGCAGAGTTGGCAACCCCCGCGTCGCGTGAAGGATGTTCAGCGACTTCTTGGATTTGCCAACTACTATCGAACATACATCCCTGGCTTTGCTGCCTTGACAGCCCCCCTCACCCGGCTCCTGCAGAAGAAGACTCGGTTCCAGTGGAACGCCCCCGAACAACAGGCGTTCCAGGCTTTGAAGGACGCCTTCATGAAGGAGCCCATCTTGAAGCATCCTGACCCGCAACGGCCGTTTGTCGTGGAGGCGGACGCCTCCGACATTGCCATTGGGGCCGTGTTACTCCAGGCAACGACGCCCAGCGGTACCCTTTTCCCTTGCGCGTATCACTCTCGGAAATTGAACCCCTCGGAGCGCAACTATACCATCTGGGAGAAGGAGCTGCTGGCCATCAAGGCGGCGTTCGAGGCTTGGAGGCATCATCTGGAGGGGGCGCAGCATCAAATCGAGGTCCGGACGGACCACAAGAATCTGGAAAGCCTGCAGACCGCTCGGAATTTGAACCAACGCCAGATCCGGTGGTCCCTTTTCTTTGCGAGGTTTGACTTCCGGGTGCAGTACATACCAAGCGGGCACAATCAGAGAGCGGATGCTCTGTCCAGGAAGCCCGAATACACCCGAGTGGAAGACAAGCTTCTGCCCAGGACAGTGATCCCCGTCGAGTCTTTTGCTGCGGTGCGGGAGCCGGTTGATATACGGGCTCGGATCCGGGAGGCGCAGCAGCAGGAGGCGTGGGTGGCTCAGCGGAAGGAAGAGGTGGGGCCAGATTCGCCTTGGTCGGTCACGGATGGACTTTTGTATTATCGTGACCGGCTCTATGTTCCGGGAGGGCCACTCAGGGGACTCGTCCTCAGCCAGTGTCATGATAACCCGGCTGCGGGGCATTTTGGCCTGTTCAAGACTCTGAACCTGGTCTCCCGTACCTTCTGGTGGCCCCGAGTCCAACACGATGTCCAGTCTTATGTCACCTCCTGCATCCCATGCAGGCAGGCCAAGTCAGCGACAGGGGCCCCGCCTGGTTTACTGCAGCCTTTGCCAACACCCAAGAGACCCTGGGGGGCTGTGTCCATGGACTTTTTGACGGATCTACCCCCATCCTCCGGCTTCATGACAGTGTTTGTGGTGGTGGACATGCTGACCAAGATGGCGCACTTCATCCCCTGTCGCGGCTTACCGTCAGCTCGCGCCACTAGTCGCATGTTCATCCAACAGGTGTTTCGGCTGCACGGCCTTCCCGATAGAGTCGTTTCCGATAGGGGGGCCCAATTTACAGCCCGCTTCTGGCAGGAGTTGATGCGTGCGTTGGACATTAAGGTTTGCCTCTCGTCCGCGCATCATCCTCAAACTGACGGGGGTACCGAGAAGGTCATCGGTATCTTAGAGCAGTATCTGCGCTGCTACGTTAACCTGCAGCAGGACAATTGGGTGGACTATTTGGCCATAGCCGAGTTTGCCTTTAACAACTCGCAGCACACCTCCACGCAGATGACACCGTTCTTGGCCAATGTGGGTTATCACCCCCGGTTTTTCCCCCTTTCTCCCGTGGACTCACCGGAGCCGGCAGCGAACGACTTCATGGCGGAGTTACAGGCGATCCATCGGTTGGTGCGACGGCAGCTGGAGAAGGCCAAGGCCGACTACAAGAGGTTCGCCGATCGGTCGAGAAGGGATACGCCTCCACTATTGGTGGGGGATCGGGTCTGGCTGTCCACCAGGAACCTACCATCCACACGGCCGGCGAGGAAGCTGGACCACCGTTACCTTGGACCGTTCCCAGTCGAGGCTGTCATCAATCCGGTCGCCTATCGTTTAACTCTGCCACGTTCCCTGCGCGTGCACCCCGTCTTCCATCTGTCCTTGTTGGTCCCCGAACAACCGGCTTGTCCACTTCGCCAAGCGGAACCTCCCCCATCAGGACCTCGTGATGGAGGCAGCACCCCTGAGTACGAGGTCGCCAGCATCAGGGACTCCCGTTGGCTGAAAGGTCGCTTCCAGTACCTAATCGAGTGGAAAGGGTACGGGCCGGAGGAAGACGCGACCGCCGTTCATGCCCCTGCGTTGGTGACTGCTTTTCACGAACAATTCCCATCCCGACCGCATCCGGATCGGCAGCCCCGGGGGAAGGGCCCTGCGGTGCGGGATAGTGTTGTGACTCAGGGCCAGCCTGTGGGTCCGGCAGCCGGCTCAGATGTCTCGGATGACTCAGATGAGGGGGAGGAGGAGTGTGTGGAAGACGAACCGGCTGATGATGGTTTGGAGGCTTCGCAGAGCCCCCAGCCGGGGCCCTCTTCTCAGCTGCGTGAGCCCGATAGTGCGGAGGATGATGACCCACAGCTGGCCCTGTTCAAGGACGCCCGACGCAGGAGGCAGTCGAGCAGGACCAAACAGAGAAAGGCTGTGGGGCTCCTCAGGAGGAGGCACAGGGAGGCCACGCCCTGATCTCTAAATAAAAGGAGTGTTTGGGGAAGGGCTGGTTGCTGAAAGCAACCCTTCCGTTTGAGGATTCAAGTTCCAGTGTTTTTGTTTCTTGTTCTGTTATTTGAGTAATAAATCTTGGCAGACGCTTTCCAGCCTTAGACGCTCTCCAGTCTCTACTGTTTGAACAGGGGTTTGCCTTATTGCAAGGCCGGTAGCAGGCTGGTTCAGAACAGGACTGCCCCTGACCTGCGTTCATTCCGCCGGGACCTGAAGACTTGGCTCTTTGAGCTCTCTGGCCCAGGCTGAGAATTTTAACTGGGGTTTTATTTTCAGGGATAATTTAATCTTTTTAATTGTTTTTTAACTTTTGTATTTTGTATTGGTGTGATTTTAAAATGCCCTGTAAACTGCCCTGAGTCCTTCGGGAAAGGGCGGTATATAAATCTAATTAAATTAAATTAAAATTAAAATTGAATTAAAATTAATAGTGTCTCACCATCCCAAATGCATCTAATGGCCTCTAAGTATATTCCTTTTCTCCTGTAGCTTTTTTTAAATTTAAAGATAATTTTCTGCTTTTGCAAACTGTAGGATTACCCCTTATTTGCTTTTATATTCTTATGCAACATACTTTCATTTTACATAAATGGCACTATGCCTGAATATTTGAAAAAGAACAAATGTGTGAGATGTTGACATGTGATAGGTTTTTTCAGGTTTTAACTAGTCAATAAACGAGCCAATCACTCTTTTCCACGTTCTACCATCACCTACGCCCCCAAACCTTTTAGTAAGTTTCAACTTTCATTTGGCACTCTTTGGCAACTACAAGTATGCTTTTCCTAGTTAGCTTGTAAACCCCGCTCCTCCTTTTTCAGGATTTTTTTTTTAACGTCTAAAAATAAAGGTGTGGATGATGCAATTTTACCAAAATAAAAACAGCACCAAGAAAGGAATGGCAATACATAATGGCTCTTATTTTCATGACATGATTACCCATGGTTAACTGAAAAATGGTTTACACAATCCATTTTGTTTCATAAGAATAAATTGATCACACCATGTTAACGTACGTTAATCCTCTTTGTGACATTAAAAAAAATCAGAACTAATGAAACTAACCTTTCAATCTAAGTCTAAATTTAAAGCACCAGCAAATTTAGTAACTCGGGGCCCATGGAGTGGAATGGATTTAAAGCAGGCATCCAATCATGACCTCTATCAATGGCTCAAATAAAGTAAACAAAAGTCCAGAAACATGGTGTTTGCCTAGGCAGGGATATAATCAAAGAAAAAGGGGGGGAGGGGGATTTCAAAGAGTAGCTAAAGCATTGGGAGTAGGAGTTGGGAGGGGGAATAGCAGAAGTAATTGGAGAAAAAGAAGAGTTTGCCAATTTTTTTTAATAAAGACACACTTCACTCTAGGTGGATTGAGGGTCAAAGGCTCAAGGTTTTTGGTAAACAATTTTGTTGAGCACTGAGTCCAATAGAAAGCAGTAGAAAGAACCCCTGGGTTTGCAAATACATCTGTCTTGAATTTCAAGTAGATATTAATCTTGTTATTAATAAAAGCTATAAATTAGCAAAATGGAAGTGGTACTGTCCAGAAATACATCAGCCAAAATTAGGGCTGGTTTGCTCCTGATTTTACTTCCTGTGTGACATGTGGAATTTCAGGTCCCAAATAAGATAAATCCCAGCTTCCCATGCTCCCATTTTTGACTATACGTGTTTATGCATTCAATATTTTATCCTGCCTTTTCACTTTATAAGTAAGCTGAGGTGAACATACCTAATATTTCTATTTTCTCCACAATGATCCTGTGATTATATCTCTTACAGCATTTGTTCATAATGCAAAGAAAATATTTTAAAAATTAAAAACAAGCATATTTCCATATCAAAATGTTGGCACAGCCCCTCAATATTTTACCAAGGATAAAATATAAGGTATTTTGTGGGTGAACATTTTGATGTTTTGTGCCTTTTTAAATCTGTAAATTAAATAGATTTGATGTTCCCCTCCTGTTCAAGGTATTTCTATTGAAGAACCAGGAAGCCTGTCAGAATAGGTGGAAAAACGTATTAAGCGATTTTTTTTGACTTTTTGAACTATTGATATTTGTATTTTGAATATTTCCAAGACAACTCTGGGTAGGTACATTAGGAACTGGTGATAGTAAATGAGAGATTTGTAAAATAATTTCTCCACGTCCGTTTCGAACGTACCGGGTTTTTCATTTAAATAGGTATAAAACCTAAAGGTGTTTGACTTTTATCTCCAATTCTTTTCCGAGGAGGATTGGGTGCCCTAAATTTTCATTTTATACCCATTATCTGTAGAACAATGCCACCCATCTAATGGCACATCTCAACTGCTGTTGCCTTCCTCGTTACAACCATTATTCTTTCGCTCAGCGTTATGCCAAGGCCGAGCAGCCATCGGTGGGAATCGCGCGGCCAGAATCATTAATAATGTATCCAGGACGGGAGAAGGGCGGGAAAACCGAAGCATTGGAGCGAGGAGGGGACGGACCATTCCAGCCGAGTCCTTGCCCGCAACGTTCAGTGCAAAGCTCCGCCCTTTACAACTAAAGGACTAAAAGAGCAGTATTTTAATTTCGGCAACTAGGCCCCCTCATTGGTCGAGGAAGGAAAGGCGGGACGAACTCTGGCCAATAGTAGCGAGCGGGGGAATGAAGGGTAGGGCTTCAACCTGAATGACAGCTCGGGAGATAAACAAGTCCCTGCGCGAGACTCTCCATTAAGCCAGCTCCGTAGCCCGCTTTTCCTTCCAGAAGAAGGCAGCTGGTGGCAGGTCGAGTGAATTAAGTTCGCTTCCTGGTTTGTCTCCCTGAGCTATCCGCGACTCGTTCACTCAACGTGAAGAGTCAGCAACTTCCCAGCACCCACTCAGCAATAATCGAGGGGAGCGCGCTGCAACGCGCAGGCGCTCGCTAGCTAAGGTCTCGCAAGCGGCTCTGGGCCTTGTAGTTCCGGCATTCCCAATCTTCCCCAAGCGTCTGAGAATTCGCGCCTCCATCACTACTACCTGACCCAGAAGCCCTTGCGACTCTAACTCTGGGAAGCCGTGGTTGAACGGGTGGCGGCTGAAGGGACTCCCCCCCACCCACCCCCAAAACCCAAAACAAGGAAATGGTGCCCAGTGTGGTGGCCTCGTGCCCTTGCGCCTGAATGCTGCCGGTCCCCGCTCCGCCGCAGCCGCACACCGTTGTCCCCCTCCCTCTCTCCCTTCTCTAGTCGCTCCTTTCCATGGGTGAAAGACATGGACTACGAGTTCAAATCCAAGCTGGCGGCCGAGCGCGAGCGGGTGGAGGATCTGTTCGAGTACGAGGGCTGCAAAGTCGGGCGAGGCACCTACGGGCACGTCTACAAAGCGCGGCGCAAGGACGGGTAAGAAGAGACCGCGAGGCGGGGAGCGGGAAGAGTGCTGCGGCGGCGGCGGCCCGGGGGAAGCGAGGTTAGGAGGCGTCGGTTCTGCAGCGACTGAACTTTCAAGCCCCGCTCCCTTCCGTGCTGCTGTCCCAGCAGCCGGGCTTAATTCCCGTCCCCCGTTGGGTCGGGGCGGCTGGGGGGTTGGAGGGCAGGGCAGCTAACTGCAGGGAGAGCCCTTGTTGGGCGGAGCTAAGGGTCAGAGTAGGCGGGGCCAATGGTAGGCGGAGCCGGAGTCCAGAAACTACGAAAGTGGAGCGCGAGACCGATGATTGATCGTGCCGGAATTTTGACCCCAGGATAGCAAAAGCGTCTTTGGTAGATTGGACACTTTTCTGTTCCACCCGAATCCCATTGCAGGGAAAAAGTCAAACGCTGTCCGTCCGGATGGAAATTGAAATCAAATCTTTGTTTGAAAAAACCGTGCTTAGCGCAGCAGTTTCTGCGGTTAAGGAAAAAAGGAGCCTGCAGTCATTTCTTCTGGGCTCCCTTTATTCCTTCAGCAGAAACAACGAAAGATCAGGAGTCGTAAGTGAGTTTTCCTAGCGAGAAAGCCGACAAGTGGGAAAGAAGTCTCTTGCTTTTCCGTTCTAGAGAACGGTATAAGTCAGGGGTCTTCAAACTTGGCCCTTTTATGACTCATGGACTTCAACTCCCAGAATTCCTCAGCCAGTGTGCTTGGCTGAGGAATTCTGGGAGTTGAAGTCCACGAGTCATAAAAGGGCCAAGTTTGAAGACTTCATGGGCACTTTTCTCCTTGCATTATCACAGGACCGAAGATTGGTTCCACAACATCCACAAACTTTTTGCTGAACAGACATTTTGTTCCAAATGCTTGCTTGTGTGCGAACAACACAACACAGAGGACTAGTCATAGAACATTTTATCTCTTAATTTGCCCTCTTTTGGCAACTCTTTATCAGTGGATTCAACTTAGTTCACCAACTTGTTTCTTGCTATACTTTCTAGAATTAATAATAATAATAATAATAATAATAATAATAATAATAATAATAATAATAATAATAGGGACGCGGTGGCTCAGTGAGTTAGGACGCTGAGCTTGTCGATCGGAAGGTCGGCAGTTTGGCGGGTCGAATCCTGAGTGCCGCGTAACAGAGTGAGCGCCTGTTACTCGTCCCAGCTTCTGCCCACCTAGCAGTTCGAAAGCACGTAAAAAATGCAAGTAGAAAAATAGGGACCACTACGGTGGGAAGGTAACAGCGTTCTGTGCGCCTTTGGCGTCTAGTCATGCCGGCCACATGACCACGGAGACGTCCTCGGACAAGCGCTGGCTCTTCGGCTTTGAAACGGAGATGAGCACCGGCCCCTAGAGTTGGAAACGACTAGCACGCATGTGCGGGGGAACCTTTACCTTTTTAATAATAATAATAATAATAATAATAATAATAATAATAATAATAATAATAATAATAATAATAATAATAATAATAATAATAAATTAGTCAGCTAATTGGATCCAGTCCCCCCCCTTTCAGAATAGGGGTGGAATGAGTGCAGAGATGAAGCATCTACTCCCTGAAATCTCTTACTCTATACAGTAGCGGGCTCTTAGAAGTGGGAGCAATTTACTGGGGCCCCTTGAAATCTTCCCTGCTGGCCATTGATTTTGCTTGTGGGAAGACAGCAAATGCCTATTACATGTTGTGGCCATAATCATGACCCAGACACCCAAATGCCTGGATTGTGATCATGTGACCATGGGAATGCTCTGACACCTGTAACTTACAGAATGAATGAATGGAAGTAAGCTGAGGATTATTGGTACTGCATTACCCATCTAGAAAGGGCAGAAGTGGTTGCTTGTACAGTATTTTTGTTTATTAATATCTCTGTGGGCAGAGAAATGCAAGAGTAAAATGGCCAAACTCAGATGAATTAGAGATTCCAGGAATCTTGGGGCAGGATATCCTTCTTTCTACTACTATTTATTATTTTGATGGCATGCCTCACAAATGAAAGTGCAAAAAAAGCAAGGGAAACAGCATACCATGGAAATATCCCTCCCACCTTCACAAGATTAGTGGTATATGCAAGGGACCGGCTACAAACAGTGAGGGTCAGGTCTTTTTCATCCACCCCACTGAAGCTTTGCACAGGCTCGCCACAGGGCTGCGTGCTTAGCCCCTACCTGTACTCACTGTACACATACGATTGTGTATCGTCCGACCCATCCACTGCAATCATTACGTTCGCAGATGATACCACCGTAGTGGGTCTTATTACAGGTGTAGGTGAAACAGCGTACAGCGGGGAGGTATAAAAACTATCCTTATGGTGTTTAGACAACAACTTGCATCTGAACATCGGCAAGGCAAAAGAGATGGTGCTAGACGTCCGGAGGAAAAGAGTGGAACCTGACCCATTTTACATCAGGGGAGGGGCTGTGTGGAGAGAGTTTCCTCCTTTAAATTCCTGGGAGTCTACCTCTGTGAAGATCTTACCTGGAAAGTCAGTACAACCCAGGTGGCCAGAAAGGCCCAACAGAGACTCCACTTCCTCAGGGTCTTGCGGAAGAACGTGGTAGAACAACGGCTAATGACCCTCTTTTACTGGTCCACTATAGAGAGTGTCCTCTCGCACTGTATTGCGGTTTGGTATGCTGGCCTGACAGCTGCAGATACGAAGATATTACAGAGGGTGGTGAGCACAGCACAAAACATCATGGGCTGTCCCCTGACACCACTGGATGACATCGCCAGGGCTCGTTGCCTTGGAAGAGTGAGGAAAATTCTCAGGGACGACTCACACCCTGGTCAGTACCTCTTTACTCTCCTACCACCGGGTAGGAGATACAGGAGTATAGCCAACTGTACCAACAGGCTGAAGAACAGCTTCTATCCTTGGGCTGTCAGGCTCTTGAACGGGAAATAACTTTATGTATGATTGACTTGTGAGGCTGGTGTGTTGTGCAATTAGCTCACATGGTGTAACACGATGGTGGGTTTGTTGTCACTGTGAGTTGGGGTGGGGGGGCACTAAGGGAGGCTCAGCCAATCTCAATGTATACATGTTGTACTTTGATAATAAAGGTTCATTCATTCACTTTACATTTAAAAAAGAATAAAGTATTTTAAAAAATACCCAGAAGTTCTAGGGAGCCAATCAGTCAGAGAATGTAATTAGTTCTGCATGGGGGATGATGGAGAAAGAGAGAGGATTTGAAAAATTCAGTGCACTGGATATTGAAGTGATTGGCGCCTGCCTTTAAAAATCATCAGGTCTGATATAAGTAGTCTTCAGTTAATGATGGTATTTGGAACCAAGAACTATATTACTAAGCAACCTGGTAGTAAAGTTCAACATCATATGACCATGCTGACTTATACTGGCAATTCTAGTTGCATTCATTAGATACTTCCACACAATCATTAGGCATGACATCATGTGATTGCCATTTGTGACCACCTGCTGGCTTCCCATTGACTTTGCTTGTTGGAAATTAGCAGTGAAGGTTGCCAATTATGATCACATGATTGCAGGATGCTGCAGCTGTCATAACTGATTGTTGTAATTGCTATAAGTCTCCTTCTTCAGTGCCATTGTAACTTTGAACAGTTACCAAACAAATGGTTGTTTATTAAGGACTACCTGTACTGTGCTCAGATATGTGCATGCCAAATAAAACTATTAATACGAAAAGAAAGGATCCCTAGATACCACGCCACTAAAGGCACCTAAAAGTGGGAAACATTTTATCCATTAATGTTTCCTTGCCTTCTGAAGCCAGTGCAAAGGTGAACTAATGAGATCATGTGACTGATTAGAATTAGTCCTTTATTGTCACTAGTTTGTGTCCTTGTGTGTAAGGTCCCAGCTGTTGCAAATAATTAAATTTGCTTTGGGGGTTCATTTTGAAATTAAACATTGAAAGCAGCCATTGGAGTTGTTTACAGCTTGATGTAGGACATGAGTTGTTTAAAAATGCACAAGTACCTCCTTGTTGGATTGTTGGATATCTTGTATACATATATGCATACTTTGTTGACCTAAGCATTTGAGATTCAAATACTTTCAAATTCAAAGTTGCCAGCTTTGTACAAATTTATTGAGGGGAAAAAAGACAATGAACATAGTGGCATTTATTTTTAAGTAAATATACATAAAATTGGTCGGCATGACTTGGTGTTCTCCTTCCATGGGTCTCCTTCCTGCCAGCCCTATCCCTCCCGTGCCTCAAAAGGAAGCTGTCCTGTCAAGGATCTGCTGGGTTTTTCTCATGAACAGGATGCCTTAGCTGTGAGTTTTATGATTTTTTTAATAGGCTTTCATATTGCTTTTTCTTCTTTTTAAATCGTTGGGTTGGGTTTTTTGTGTGGTTTTTATATTTTAATTGTTTATAAGTTGCCTAAAGATATATACTGTATGAGATGGGAAGCTATATAAATTTGAATAAATAACCAAGCTAACAATAACATCACAATCATATACTGATGGATCAAAATGCCTACTTCAAACAAAGTTATAGCTTCCTAGCTCACTAGTTTGTTCGTTACCCATTTAACTAATACTTTAAAAGAAATTCTAGAAGTGAATTCTGTTTGTATTTCAGAAGGTTTTGACAGTCATTGAAGTACTGCAACATGGTAGTTGAAATTATTGTTTGTATAATAATGCTATTGATTAAAAGGAGAAAAGAAAGACTATAATTAGTCAGACCTTTTAATATAGTTCTTTATGATGTGGAGCATTGGGCAGGTTTGGGAGTCACCATCCTATTATATTTTGCATATATATGAGGACTAATTTGTTATAATTATATTCTGTATTTTCTTCTTCAGCCTTTAAACGCTTTTACTTCTTAGTACCGGTAAATGATAATCATGCCCACATCTGAAAAAGTATTAGTTAAAGATCTGAAGGGCAACAGGGTAAATTCACATGTCTGACATTTGAAGAGGAATAATATATAAGCTTCTATACTAAAAGAAGTCTTCAAGTCAAGTTGATGAATATATGGTTTAAATAGAAGGTATAATGGGTTAAACAGAAACCTGGGAGCATATATTTTTCGGGAGTCACTCCCTACATCATAGAGTGCAGAGTGCCATAACAAAAGCATAAAAAGACACAGACTTCACAAAATATAATAATCTCCAAAGTAATTTAATGATAGGAAACATTCTTTCATTTCGGAAACTGTCTAGATAGGTGGTTAAATTGTAGGGTGACAACTGAGTTAAAGGAGTACTAGAGCTCAAAAGATTATAAATCTTTGTACTTTGATCTGATCCAGACCAGCTCCACTTTATGTTTTTAAAATTAAGGGACTTCTTCCTATTTTCCTTACAAACAGAGCAAATATGGCTAGAAATTGTGTCTCAGAGTCATCATTGTGATAGTTGCCAACTTTGAATTAAAAATGTCTAAGCAAGCCCTTACTGTTTTGATACCTTAGATCAGGGGTGTCAAACTCAATTTCATTGAGGGCCACATCAGCATTGCGGTTGCCCTTAGAGGGCCAGGTGGGTATGACCTCAGTGGGCGTGGCCTACTGGGTGCGCGTGGCTAGAGTGCGTATGGCCTACTGGGTGGGCGTGGCCAGCTCTACATCGTTCGCATCAAGGGTGCCTATGGGGGCCTGGGCAGGAGTGGGACAGATCTGAGGGTTTCTGGCAGAAGGAGGGTCTCTGGGCCAGGGCCAAGGCAGTGGGGGCCGTTTCCTCACTGTTTCCAGGATGGCTTCGCGGGCCGCATGAAACCAGTTCGCGGGCCGGATCCGGTCCCCGGGCCTTGTGTTTGACATGTCTGCCTTAGATGGTAGGAAGTAGCAATGGAATTTACCCATTTGCCAAGGTTAAGTGGGGTTGTTTTTAGTTAGCTAGTCAAGCATTTTATCTCTCCTTTTGTCATAGCTACTGCTGTAGTATTTTCCTTGGGTGAAGATTTGAGTAAATACATATTCAGACCAATATAGATCCCATAATTTTGTAGTAGGATTGTCTTTGGTTTCTGAACAATTTGTACTGAAAAAGAAAAAAAAGTTGGCAGTCTTTATAAATATGGAGATATGTTGGAAATATATATTGGAAATACCTGTTGAAATTTTATTTAGCTATGTGTCTGGCTTTTAAATGAACTTGTAGTTGAAGATGGAGGCTCAGAGGTTCTTACATTCATGTTTGCTCTAAATTTTGCTCAGTTTGCATAATGTGTCTCAGGTGGACAATTGGTTGCTACAAGTTGCTTCCATTTCTAATTTGTAGGCTCAAGAATCCCCCAAGGTAAAACTGCTGAAATTTGGCATCACATCGCCAAATAATAACATGAGAGTTATCTTCTTTCTGGAACAGGAAACAGCTTTGTAATACCTCAACAGGTTCAATTCAGTTTTTAAAAAATAATAATACACTCAATCACACCTCACTCAGGAAGTGATGGAAAATTTCTGCTTTGATGTCTTCTGATAAAATCATTGTTTAATTGGCTTCATGCCTCTCAGTGGCTAACATTTTTTTTAAGAGTAGCCCTCAACTGTGTGCTTTACTCTAATTTTGCACTTGACAAAATGCAGATTTTCCTTAGTACGGTATTCTTTCTTTAACATGAAGTATACATATAGTTCTGATTGTATGTCTACAATAATATCTTTAAAAGTATGCAAAACATAGATATAATTAACGATATAATAACAAATTGGTTAGTTATTCTCTGCTCCTTACTGAATTTTGTTTCAAAACTCAAAAGACAGCTTGATTGGTAATGTGACTATATGGCCAAAGGTTATTTAACTTTGGATATAAAATTAAATATAGATCTGTCCTTGGACAGGAACAAAGAATGCATGATATTAACTCTAACACCTCTGAGATATTACATCCTACAGTTAGCTTTGGGCCATATGAAATCATACACCAACAGATTATCCTGGATATGTTGGGAAGACATCGTGTCCAACCGAAAGCTTTCTCTATGAGCATGCCATTACTAACCGTGTCTCTGTTTTTCTCTACATATACGTTTTCATTCTAATGTGGAACTAAAAAAACTTGGAAGAAATACCCACTTTCAGCCTCATCATACATATAGTATTGTGAACTCTGGATCAACCTTTTAACTTTGGAAAAGTACCCTGTAGCATCATTATACTGGATACTGTAGTGCTGGTAGGGATGCAAAGTGTGAGAGAAATGAAGACATGGCTGGAAAATCAGTGAGACTTTCAGGATTTATTCATATAGTGATGCTCTCTCTTTAATCTGTTACTGTTGAAATGTGCTGTACAGTATAAATGCAGTTCCAAATGTGTGGGTTTACCCAGTGGTGGGATTCAAATATGTGAACAACCAGTTCTCTGTGTGGATGCCACTTCCGGAAGTCCATTCTGGGCCTGGGCAACAAAAAATTAGCTACCAGTTCTGCCGAAGTGGTGCGAACTGGCTGAATCCCACCACTGGATATACCTGGTTTCATGCAATTTTGATGTAATAATTATGGAGCCACTTGTCACTTCCTGATGCTTTAAATTGTGTACTGTATTTCAAATTGAGAATTTGTATATACTAAAACTTGAGGAAGGCAAAGACTGTAAAAAGTTGTATTCCCATTTAATTCTGTGGCGTTGATAGCAAACAACTCTAATATGGGTAGTGATGGATTTTTAGGAAGGAGTTTTCTAAATTTTAATTATGACTACTCAAACTGAAAATGATATTATTCTGGAACTATAAACCCTACTTCAATAGAAAATATCAAGACTTCTCTGAAGTTGGACTGTTAAGAAACTATCCATTTGTTGCTGCTCTGATTACCAGTTTTCACAAGTTTTCGTGCAAAAGACTGGGTAGATTACGTAAACAAACATTTTTGGCCCTCTGTTATTAGGTATTCTTTCTCATGTACTTGCACTTTACCAGATGGGAGCAGATAAGAGAGGTTACATATTTCCCATTCTTTTTTTAAAACTGAGCTTTTTTCAAAGCCTGCCTGGCTCTTGGCTATGTAGCACTTTCTGAATTTCAAAGGAAAAGGAATTGAGCCATTTGTCAACATAGAAAATATCTTTTTATATGCTTGCTTATTATCCTTATAATACAGAGAGACAAGCTGTTCTCAGATGACCACAGAGATTGCCACAGAAAAAAGTTTTGATTTGTTCTTCCCCAGCTTGGTTCCGTGAATATGTTGGATAATGCTCAATAAGTGCCTGGTTTTGAATGCTGCCTCATTCTCAGGTTTAGACACTTCATTTTTTTTATATGAAGGAAGTGCATGTGTGTGTCCATATGTGCATGTGTGGACATGCTGTTTAAATGCTCAAGAAATAAATAGAAACAATGGGAAATCACTGCAGATCTAAATTATTTTTCTGACATTTTAATAATACTAAACATATTTATTTGGGACAAAGTTCATTGAAAGTCATTTATTTTTGAGTAGTCACGTTTAGGTGTGTACTGTTTACCAACTTGTCAGTTTCTCATTACATTACACTGAGTTGGATGCCTCTTCAGAAGCAGGGTAGAGATTTAGAAGGATATATCTTTATTATTTTTTTAATGGAGAAATTAATGGCTGTTGATGCTGCTTTAGAAATCCACAGACTAAAATACATCTGTAATTAACTCCATTCTGTGTACAAAGCTTTAGTGAATATTCATTTAAAATGTTAAAATCACACAGTTATGGGTTACTAGAACATCTAGAAGTATTTAATGAGTGTGCCGGATCTGGTAAACTGTGCAGTTCTGTAGAGAAGTAGTGAATGGGGATAAACTTGAAGAAAGAATGGCTGGATAAACATCAGCTTACTCTGGGTATAAAGCAGTTCAAGATAATGATGTTTATTCTCTTTGTCAGACTTTCAAGATTGTAATATAATATACATTAACTATAGAATTGTCATACTGCTTGTGGTGTCCGTTTCCTGACCTGGCCAACCTCGAAGTATTAACAAATACTAAGGAAGCACATTTAAATAATTCAATAATTTTTAGAAGAGAAGCCAAAAGAAAATAAAAAGGGCTGATAGAGGACCGAGTCTCTTAATTAAAGAAATCTGTGGCAAACTTTTAGTGGGGATTTTTTTTAAAAAAAGGAAAGAAAGAAAGCCTGTAGCAGTGTTGCCAGTTAAAATTCCATAGAAACCCAGCCAGCAATGCATATTTATAGTTTTCTAATCACCATGGTACCAAGGGACTGCTACAGTATAGCTAAAATCCATGTTAGCATCTTACACAAACATATGACGATTTAGTCTGCCTTTCTTCTCAGAGGGATGAAAACATTTAATACCTGATACATCATTATAATTATATATTTGTTGATTAATCTACTTGTATTATAGAATCTAGATCAGGGGTGTCAAACTCAATTTCATTGAGGGCCGCATCAGCATTGCGGTTGCCCTCAGGGGGCCGGGTGGGTATGGCCAGGGTGGGCGTGGCCTACTGGATGGGCGTGGCTAGAGTGCGTATGGCCTACTGGGTGAGCATGGCCAGCTCTACATCGTTCGCATCAAGGGTGCCTATGGGGGCCTGGGCAGGAGTGGGACAGATCTGATGGTCTCTGGCAGAAGGAGGGTCTCTGGGCCAGGGCCAAGGCAGTGGGGGCCGTTCCCTCACTGTTTCCAGGATGGCTTTGCGGGCCACATGAAACCACTTTGCGGGCCGGATCCGGCCCCCGGGCCTTGTGTTTGACATGTCTGATGTAGATAGTCAATAAGGTTACATAGATAATTTTATCTATCCCTTCATGGATTACTGCCTTGTCGTGGCGAAGGGGCTTGCGTAATTCAATGAAGCTATGAGCTATGCCGTGCAGGGCCACCCAAGACGGAAAGGTCATAGCAGAGAGTTCTGACAAAACGTGATCCACTGGAGAAGGAAATGGCAAACCACTCCAGTATCTTTGCCATGAAAACCCTATGGACAGTACCAAAAGGCAAAACGATATGACGCTGGAAGATGAGCCCCTCAGGTCGGAAGGCGTCCAATATGCTACTGGGGAAGAGCAGAGGGCTAGTAGTAGCGCCAGAAAGAATGAAGCGACTGGGCCAAAGCTGAAAGGACGCTCAGCTGTGGATATGTCTGGTGGTGAAAGGAAAGTCTGATGCTGTAAAGATTTTTTCTCCATAGGAACCTGGAATGTAAGATCCATGAATCAAGGAAAGCTGGACGTGGTCAAACAAGAGATGACAAGACTAAACATCGACATCTTAGGTATCAGCGAACTAAAATGGACAGGAATGGGTGAATTTAATTCAGATGACCATCAGGTATACTACTGCAGGCAAGAATCCCTCAGAAGAAATGGAGTAGCCTTCATAGTCAATAAAAGAGTAGGAAAAGCAATACTGGGATACAATCCTCAAAATGACAGAATGATCTCAGTTCGAATCCAAGGCAAACTATTCAGTCTATGCCCCAACCACCAGTGCTGAAGAGGATGAAATTGACCAGTTCTATGAAGCCCTACAGCACCTTATAGAACTAACACCCAAAAATGATGTCCTTATCATCATGGGGGATTGGAATGCTAAAGTAGGAAGCCAAAAGATAACTGGAATAACAGGCAAGTTTGGCCTTGGAGTACAAAATGAAGCAGGGCACAGGCTGATAGAATTTTGTCAAGAGAATACGATGGTCATAGCAAACACTCTTTTCCAACAACCCAAGAGACGGCTTTACACATGGACATCACCAGACGGTCAACACAGAAATCAGATTGACTATATGCTCTGCAGCCAAATATGGAGAAACTCTATACAGTCAGTAAAAACAAGACCAGGAGCTGACTGTGGCTCAGACCATGAGCTTCTTGTTGCAAAGTTTAGGCTTAAATTAAAGAAAGTAGGGAAAAGCGCTAGGCCAGTCAGGTATGAATTAAATCATATCCCTGTTGAATATACAGTAGAGGTGACAAATAGATTTAAGGAATTAGATCTGATAGACAGAGTGCCTGAAGAACTATGGACAGAGGTTCGCAACATTGTACAACAGGTAGCAACCAAAACCATCCCAAAGAAAAAGAAATGCAAGAAAGCAAAATGGCTGTCTGAGGAAGCTTTGCAAATAGCTGAGGAAAGGAGGGAAGCGAAAGGCAAAGGAGAAAAAGAAAGATACCGTATGCCCAATTAAATGCAGAATTCCAAAGAATAGCTAGAAGAGATAAGAATGCCTTCTTAAATGAACAATGCAAAGAAATAGAAGAAAACAATAGAATAGGGAGGACCAGAGATCTTTTCAAGAAAATTGGAGAGATGAAAGGAACGTTTCATGCAAAAATGGGCATGATAAAGGACCAAAATGGCAGGGACCTAACAGAGGCAGAAGAGATTAAGAAGAGGTGGCAAAATTACACAGAAGAACTATACAAGAATGAGCTTAACGTCCCTGATAATCACAATGAGGTGGTCACTGACCTCGAGCCAGACATCCTAGAATGTGAAGTGAAGTGGGCCTTAGAAAAGCTGAGAAACAACAAAGCTAGTGGAGGTGACAGTATTCCAGCTGAGCTATTCAAAATCTTAAAAGACGATGGAGTAAAAGTGCTACACTCAATTTGCCAGCAAATTTGGAAAACTCAACAGCGGCTACAGGATTGGAAAAGATCAGTTTACATTCCAATTCCAAAGAAAGGCAGTGCCAAAGAATGTTCAAACTATCGCACCATTGCACTCATTTCTCATGCTAGTAAAGTTATGCTTAAAATTCTACAAGCTAGACTCCAGCAGTATGTGGATCGAGAACTACCAGAAGTACAGGCAGGATTTCGAAGAGGCAGAGGAACTAGAGATCAAATTGCTAACATACGCTGGATCATGGAAAAAGCTAGAGAGTTCCAGAAAAACATCTACTTCTGCTTCATTGACTATGCTAAAGCCTTTGATTGTGTGGATCATAACAAACTCTGGCAAGTTCTTAAAGAAATGGGAGTACCAGACCATCTTATTTGTCTCTTGAGAAACCTATATGCGGGCCAAGAAACAACAGTGAGAACTGGACACGGAACCACTGATTGGTTCAAAATTGGGAAAGGAGTCCGGCAAGGCTGTATACTGCCGCCTTGCCTATTTAACTTATATGCAGAGCACATCATGAGAAAGGCAGGGCTAGATGAATCAAAAGTTGGAAGAAACATCAACAACCTAAGATATGCAGATGATACCACTCTAATGGCAGAAAGTGAAGAGGAACTAAAGAGCCTCTTGTTGCGAGTGAAGAAGGAGAGTGCAAAACTTGGGTTGAAACTAAACATTAAGAAAACCAAGATCATGGCATCCGGCCCTCTCAATTCCTGGCAAATAGATGGGGAAGAAATGGAGGTAGTGACAGATTTTATTTTCCTGGGCTCCAAGATCACTGCAGATGGGGACTGTAGTCAAGAAATTAAAAGACGCTTGCTCCTTGGGAGGAAAGCCGTGGCAAATCTAGACAGCACACTAAAAAGCAGAGACATCACCCTGTCAACAAAAGTGTGTACAGTCAAGGCTATGGTCTTCCCAGTTGCAATGTAGGGCAGTGAAAGCTGGACCATAAGAAAGGCTGAGCGCCAAAGAATTGAAGCCTTTGAACTATGGTGCTGGAGAAGACTCCTGCGAGTCCCTTGGACTGCAAGGCGATCAAACCGGTCAGTAGAGGACAGGAAGGCCTGGAGGAACATTGTCCATAGGGTTACGATGGGTCAGACATGACTTTGCAACTAACAACAACAGATAATTTTATATTGCACATGGTCAGTTGTGAATCTTTCTAAAATGATTAATTTTTCAGCCAGGTTATTGATATAGTAGTAGCACTTTTGATTTCAGTAAGTGGTAGCATGCTCAGTAAAATTTCTTTTTTATCTGATCAGCTATCTGTACATTTGATTTATGTATGAAATTAACCACAATGAAATATTAGCTTTCCATGCTTCTTGAGACACATTTAAAAGTACTTGCAGGGTTTGCTGGGACATCCAAATGGAATATTAGCAAAGGAGCTTACTAGCAGCTTGACTAGGTGTTAGGATGCTAACATGGCATATGAGTGACACATATGCTTCATAAATTTAAATATGGGTAAATGAATTTAATTGTTTTATGCACATGGTAAACTTACCAAAGTAAAGCCTTTCATGTGGCCTATATCTTGTAGGAATGAGGTTTAGAAGTGGGGAAAAAACTAACTTTGGGGGCATATTTTAAATCTATGTAATTAATCTAATATTGGAATTGATGAATGCCTGCAGTGCCTGGTTAGAGAATTGCTTGTCTGTAGCGACTGTAACTCTGAAGTACTCTGAATTGTATTGATTATGTATACTGTATTATTATTGTGCCAACCTTGCATTTTTAACTTGATTTTCTAAAATGCTGATATAGCCAGCTAATCTGATCTTTCTAAATCAATATGCCTAATAAATCTGGAGTCTTGGAGTCTATTAAGATTGTAAGATATTTAAATGTGAAACTCCATAACTGGCAGTTATTCCAACAGGAGTATGTAGGCTACTAACACAAAGAACATTAAAAATATCTAGTAGGTTTGAGAATAGGTTTACAGAAAATACAATTATCAATTAATAAAGATTCAGTTTTCCGAATCTGGAGCTATTGTCAGATATTAAATACTGGAAACCAACAATCTGTTAATTTTCTGATTTGGACAACTTTGGAATATGCATTTATGATTGGATGAATAATATGTGGATCAAAATATACTAATATTCTAGTATGTCTAGAAACCAATGGCATCTTCTGGTAAAGAAGTTTCTTGGATGAGAAGTGAAATGATTTCAAGAAAAATCAAGAAATTCCAGTTGCCATTTGAAAAAAAGCATCTTTTGGGAGAACTATGACCTGGATGATTGAAAACCTTCATAAAGATATATCTCTAGA
Organism: Vipera berus; assembly: GCF_964194415.1. NCBI lineage: Eukaryota > Metazoa > Chordata > Lepidosauria > Squamata > Viperidae > Vipera > Vipera berus. The sequence goes on along the minus strand of NC_138202.1, from coordinate 255,110,449 downwards.
AACATTTACATCAATTAGAAAACCATGGAATATAGTGTTTATTGAATCTTTTTTAAAGATTCAACCCTTTTCCCATGCTAAATTGAATTTATGGAGAAAACCCAACTTTAAAAATTGGGAAAAAGATAATACAAAAAAATTGGATAGAAGTGGGAATATTGACTTTGGACTGATTATTATTATTATTATTATTATTGCACTCGTGTCAGAAGCACTGAGGTGCTTCTGGAATGAAAGGATTAGCCAGTGACATCAATAATGCCCAGGAGATGCCCAGTTGCTGGGCTCCTTTCATGGCCCTGGCAGGAGCTGGAGTGAAGGATGAGAGCTCACCCCTCCCCATATGTACTTTGAACATATGCAAAGACCTACCTCTGGAGAAGGTTCTAAAGCTGGAGAGTAGGAGGAAAGGGAAGAAGAGAACAATTAATATTTTTAATTATAGCAGTGATGGATGCACTGTGCAAAGACCAGAAGGACCGTGTTGGGGACAGATTGTCATGAAGAAAATCTGTGTGGTTACTAAGAGTCAGCACTGTATGTTGGCACTGAATCAGTCAAACCAAAGATGTTTTTGATGTTTGTAGTCATGGCCTGATGTATTTAGTATTATTGACAAAGGAATCAGTGTAATGACAAACACTGGTGGTGATGACTCTCCTTGAAAAATTCTTCTCTTGATATCAACCTTTCCCAGACTATCACCCTGGTCAACTATTGAGCCTTTCATTATCTAATCATGTGGCAAGAAGTCAAATGCCTTCTTGTAATCAGTCCTTGCCGCGTGAGTTCAAATTGGTCTTCTTCCTCCTCTTATAGTTTTCCAGAATCATCTTGTTAATTAGGATCATCTGATCTTTTGTTCCTTTGCGTTTTGGAGAGTTTCCTCTCTGCTCAAGTGAAAATAACTTGTTTTCAACTAGGTGCTATTGGACTGCATCAGCTATCACACCAGTTAAACATTTGAAAGTTGATTGTAAGCAGGTAGACTGGTGCTGCTTCTTTTGCTGGGTCTTTCAGTATTAGGTAGGTTTTAGCAGATATTAGCCATTCTTCAATTACACCTCCATGCAATATGTTGTTAAACTGCTTGGCAATGAATTCCGTCAAACCATATAGTTAATTTTCACCTGTGCGGACCGATTCTTGCTGTTTTCTCCACCATTTCTGCTGTTATTACAACTTCTTTCACTTCATCTCTTTTATTTTTATCCACTTTTATCCAAGCTGCATTCTTGTTGTATATCTTTGCATTGTACCATAGGTGTGCCCAGAACTGCACTGTTTCTTTTTTTGTCATATTTTGACTGGCTTGTTGCAGTTTCTTCATTCAGGAAATTGGAGATTCTGCCTATATTATGGAATTTGAGCTTTATATCAGCTGATCTTCCTGGCTATAGCTGTTATTTTCTGCTTTATTATTTCCAGTGCTTCCTTGATCTTTCTTGTTTCTAGGTAATATTTCTTAATCAGGTATTCTTTGGTCTTCAAGTTCTTCAGCTTCTTTTCTTTCATCTGTTGTAGCCTACTTGCATCTGATCTTAGCATGCTGAACTTATTTTTCAGCCTGATCTTCCATTTTGGTGGTGCACTATATTTGGCATTGGTTTCTGTAAATTATGTCTCACCACATTGTTTATGGGAGAGACACTCTTCATCTGGCTCCTCTGATGAGGCCTGTCCAGTATGGTTGAACCTCTGGCACAGCACTCATTTTCATCAGAGCACACAAGCCCACAATTATGTCATGGTAGTGCCTCACTGGGATTTTATTATTAAAGTCTATGTGTCTGTCTGTGTGGATGCATATTTACATGTAAAAAAATTAGCTGTAAATTAAGGCCTGCAGAATTAACATTTTTTTTCTTTTTCTTTTCTCCAATTGTTTTCTTGTTTAACTCCTTAATTTTAACTAATTAAATTATTAGATAGTTAACTTCTGTTGTCTTTTGATAGTAATGGTGTCATTCTGACAGGAAATTTATACTCCTGTACATCTGTCTGCTACCTATAATATGGCAAGCAGCTGAGGAAAAAAGATTCCATTTACCCCTTGCTTAGTAAAAATGCAGAAAGGAAATTTCTTTGTAGAATGGTGATGACAAGCCCCCTTGCAAAGTGTGGGGGATGTGACACTTGGTTTTTTTGGGGGAAGGACATAAGGATCCTTGCTTGGAGGAGCTAGAACAGCCAACCTACCATACTGCTGTATGGGTGCTCATATAGGTGCAAATTCAAATATTTATTCACTTGTTGTTAGCTGCGAAGTTGTGTCCGACCCATCGCGACCCTATGGACAACATTCTTCCAGGCCTTCCTGTCCTCTATCATCTTCTGGAGTCCATTTAAGCTCACGCCTACTGCTTCAGTGACTCCATCCAGCCACCTCATTCTCTGTCGTCCCCTTCTTCTCTTGCCCTCAACCTTTCCCAAGATTAGGCTCTTCTCCAGTGAGTCCTTCCTTCTCATTAGATGGCCAAAGTATTTGAGTTTCACCTTCATGATCTGGCCTTCTAAAGAGCAGTCAGGGTTGATCTCCTCTAGGACTGACTGGTTTGATCTCCTTGCAGTCCAAGGGACTCGCAGGAGTCTTCTCCAGCACCATAGTTTAAAGGCCTCAATTCTTTGGTGCTCAGCCTTTCTTATGGTCCAACTTTCACTGCCATACAATGAAACTGGGAAGACCATAGCCTTGACTGCTTTTTAGTGTGCTGTCTAGATTTGCCATGGCTTTCCTCCCGAGGAGCAAGCGTCTTTTAATTTCTTGGCTACAGTCCCCATCTGCAGTGATCTTGGAGCCTAGGAAAATAAAATCTGTCACTACCTCCATTTCTTCCCCATCTATTTGCCAGGAATTGAGAGGGCCGGATGCCATGATCTTGGTTTTCTTAATGTTAAGTTTCAACCCAAGTTTTGCATTCTTTTTCTTCACCTGCAACAAGAGGCTTTTTAGCTCCTCTTCACTTTCTGCCATTAGAGTTGTATCATCTGCAGATGATTTATTCACTTAGTGCAATTTAATTTCTTTTACACAATTCCATTGGAATATCGCTGTTATAGTTCATACTGTCCTACAGGATACTGGATAGCCTTGGAAAGAAAAGGAAGATATATTTCAGAATAATAGCATGTGTGGATTATTGTTTAGTAATGCTCTTCTTGGGTCCAAATCAAGTAATGTAGATTAAGGGATTTTAAATAATAAAATCCCTGTGAGGATCTGTAAAATGAATGCTGCAGTTTCCTTAGTAAGTTTTGTAATTATAGTACTAAGTTGTCTGCAATTTGTCACCATTGTGGTTCCCATTCTGCATGCAGATTTGATGTTACAATCAAAAATGCAAGAGTGGGCATCTCCCTATCAACCACCACCACTGTTGCTGCAATAGATCATAGGGTTTATTGTACTTAACCAGTGTTAAATAATTAACTATCATCTGTAATTGTAATTATGTCTCATTAGATTAAAAAAATATAAATTTGTATGGTACCTGCACCACTGATGTCTATTTAGCTTTATCACTCTTTATTCCTTCCTTACAGATAAAGTTTTAATTTTTATTTAAAATGTATGAATGCTTCTAGGATATACATTTTTTAAAAATGTTTTCATCAAAACATTTTACCATTATGCTATCCCCACTTTCTCTTGAAGCAACAGCTGTGGAGTTTTCTTCTGTCTAAAAGTGATTGATGAATTCTGTGCTGGGTGTTGTAACCTTTTCTTGTGCTAAATGGCAAAGATTTTGAAATATATCCCCTCCAATGAAGATTATTTCCCTCATATCATAAAGTTAGGATAAGTCCAGATATTAATGAAAGGCTTTTTTAAAAAAAAAGTACTTGTGTTTACTTTCAAAAGCACAAACCAGAATGTTCATGATGGTTTTCAATTTATTTTGTGCAGTGTGTGAATCAGCAGTGCTAGGCTGGATACAGATAATAGTTGTGGTTTTCCACTGAGTTGAAGGTGGTTCAAAAGAAAGGTTCTCATCCTATTTCTACTTCTAGTAAGCATTTACGGTATTTTTAAATGTTATAGTTGTGAAATGTGCTCAGCCAGAATTAACTGTGGGACAGAAAAAGGAGATGTAGTATATGCCATAGGAGGCAAAGTGTTTTTCAAATGGCGTTTGCTTTTTAAAAGATTGCCTATTTCCATCTTAGAGTATACCAGAAGAAGAGAACCATATTTGCTTATTTGATTCCTTGACAACTTTTCAACTACTTGAAAGGGTTTAGTTTGTCAATGATCTTGTTTCCAAATAGTGTGCCTGCTTATTAAAAACTGGCTCCATGGATATCTAGAGACTAGGCAGTGCTGAGTTCTGAGACGTGAATCCTGTATATCTACATAAATTTCTGCCTTTTACTTCTGCTGTGTTCATAGATTCCAATGGGCTTCGTATATGGACTTCAAACCTTGGAGGTAGCAAGATACTCAGCAGAAGGTAAAGAGGAGTGCTGTCTTCTGGCATCATAATGTGTGCCTGTGTGCGAGTGTGCACTGAGATAGTACTGTGCAGTCCTTGAAGGTGAAAAATAAATACATGTATAACATCGGGGTCCTGGTTAATGGTCAGTCATGTCATTAGACTGCTTGTTTGAGCTGTTCATATAATCCATGAAATTAAGAAGGCCCTTTTGTTGGTATCTACTCTAACTCTGCATTCCATTCTAAAAGGGTCCACTGGCAAGTTAGGAATAAAGGGGTAGAATGAAGGGAGGAGGGGAAGACAGAAATTTCGGATGTATTTCTCACATGCACGTATACCTGCCTGTCTCTTTATGGTGGATATTTATCTCTGGAGTTCTGAAACCATATAACAAGTTAAACTAAAATCAGACATATGGTTTAGCACAGGGATCTCCAAACTTGGTCCTTTTATGACTTGTGAACTTCAACTCCCAGAAATCATCAGCTAGCATACCTGGCTGAGGAATTCTGGGAGTTGAAGTCCACAAGTCATAAAAGGGCCAAGTTTGAAGACCCCTGGTTTAGCACGATGCATGAATCCAGCCTAAATAAAAGCTGAAATTCTGCACAATAAATATATGTTTTATTGGTTCATACTCCGTGTGACTTAAGGTTGCAGAATTTATTAGACTCTTTAGTTCCTTACACTTTGTTAGAACTTAAATCTTTTCTTAACATAGAAGGAAGAAATATTTTGAAATATTTAATTTCAAACCCTCTATTTATTGCAGTGTGAGATTTGATAGACAACTTTGATGATAATCTCTTTTACATTATCCTTGAACTGAAATATTTTAGACTTTTGCTTTATATATAAACTCATCAGGAACAAATGGAAATAAATATTCTTTTCTTCAGTGATAATGTTTTAGTTTAAATAGCTGCTGTGGGTCTGCTTCTACTGCAGTAATTGCAGTTAAAGACTGAAGTGACTCTGGCTATGTAAAGTCATTTATGGACAATAATGAAGAATGGTTACCTATGATAGTGTCTGAATTGGGCCATTTTAGGGCTGTCATTATTGGATAAGTACCATTTACATGCAAGAAAAATATTAAATAATATGCAGGGCAGAACATAGGATAGTTCGTTGCATGTAGAATTTTCCTGCATATACACAGATGGTTTGTAATTGAATTTTATTTCCTGAGGTAAAGGAGAACTATAAACATAAACGTGTTTCAGTTCCTTTGGAACAAGTACGGGGAACTTATTTTTTTATTGTGATTCAGGTATGCATCATATCTCTCTTGTCTTGCTGCTGAAATGTACCTCTGTGCCCAAGTATGTAAAGCGTATGAAAAAAAATATTCTACAGAACTGCAAAATAAAGATGGTTAGTTATTAGTTAGTTAGTTACAGAAATTAAATTACCGTTATTATTATTATTATTATTATTATTATTATTATTATTATTATTATTATTATTATTATTATTATTATTATTATTATTATTTTGTGCTTTCAGTTCTGTTAAGAATTTTTACTGCTCCATACTGTGTAACAATTTTCAGTGCACATTTATATCTGCAAGAAGGGTGAAATCATTAGTTTTAGGAATTCCTTTTACTGACGAGAATAGAATTGGCTTCAGAGGTGACACTCAGCAGGAAATTATTTTAGGATTGCAATAATAGCATGTGGTTGAAGAGCTTTATTAGAAGTTTAGAAGAACTGAATATAAACCAGACATTCTTTTAGACAAATTCTCTGCCCTTAAGTCAGGCTCCATCAGACCCCTTTTTCCTTTAACTTTCCTAATCCATATTATAATGTTCTACAGGACAGCACTTTTGAATATCATATCAAGTTACATGCACTCAGATAACCCAATTTAACTCAGAAAAGGGAAATACATTGTTATTACCTGACTTGAACTGGGAACTGTGTTATTTCAAATAAATGTTATCAAAATCTATTGTTTTCTAGTGAAATAGGTTGTGGAATTGAGTGCTGTAATGTGAGAGGGAAAGTCAAGCACACATGGATTGCAATAACCCACAGAGTTGGTTTCTTATCTCGGAATATCTTGCCTGGCATGGAACTACAATATGGTAGTTTTGAAGCACCTTTGGGATACCACTTGGCCAAATAGACACAACACTCAAAATTGGGTAAAATGAAGGCCCTAGTATGTGAGCCTGCCAGATTTTGGGACTTTGTTTTCACTTAAGGTTTATTACAGATCTACTTTAAATAGTTTCCTATTTAGTCATTCATCTTAACAACTAGGTTGATGGAAGAATGATCAAGAGTGCCTGCCTATTTGCTATGTCTTCTCCCCAACTTGCAACAGTGCAGAACATCCAGGGCAAGAAGTTAGAGGACTTCACAAAGCATCAAAAGAATAGTACAGTCATTTAAAGAAATATGCATTTTCAGCAAAAATCTCCCAGTTATAGAAGATAATATTTTGCTTAAAGCACAGTCCATTACTTATCAGCCATGTGGAATATCTCTGAGTGGAGCAAGGTATTTTCCCCCAAATAAAACCACAATTCTGTGGATAACCATTATGCGCAATTATACTTGATTTTAATAGTAGTTTGTCATATGTATTTTAATTAGATGCTTAACAAAAATTAAAAAAATCTGCATTTTAAATTCTAAAATACTTTTATGTGAGGGTAGGTTGTAAAAGAACGGTATCTTTTTAAATCCCTTTCCCTCCTGGATGATTAAGACTTGCAGGATGGTGATTTCTAGGTGGGTTCAGAGAGCAACAATGCCAATCAAGGAGGCCTTGGTCTGCCTCTTCTTAAGAAGCCATCATTGGAACTTACCTATCTGGAGAATTTTTTTCAGTCTCCCACCTTCCTTTTTTGGTGTTGGAAATGTGGTCGTGCTATATAGCTATATAGCTCCAGAGGGCCCTGGAGAAAATCGATTATCTGGATCCATTTCAATCCCATTTTAGGCTTGATTATGGGACAGAAGCAGCATTGGTTGCGCTTGTAGAAGATCTCTGACAAGAGCAGGATGGGGATAGTGCATTCATCATCTCCCTCCTTGATCTCTCAGAGGCTTTTGATACTAATGGCCATGGTATCCTTTTCAGGTGCTGCAGGATTTGGGGCTGGACAATGCAGTCTTACGCTTATTTGGTTCCTCTGTCTAATGCTGGTCCCAGTTGGTGTTGATAGGGATTCTGAGGTCCATCTGAAGGCCCCTCTTGTGGTATGCCACAGGGCTTGGTACTCTTTCTGCTCCTTTTTAACAACTACATGAAGTTGCTGGGTGACATCATATGACACCACAGGATTAGGTATTATGAGGTTGTCACCTTTAAATCCATTCATGGCATGGAACCAGGAAGTGAGGAAGTCTCTTACCAAATACGATTGGCCTGCCCCACTCGTTCCGCAGGGGCTTGCCGCAGTTAAGGAATTTTGAATAGCATTTAAGAAAACAGCCTTTTCTGCTATAGCCTCTGCCCTCTAGAATATCTTGTTGCCAAAGGTGAGATTTGCCACCATTTTTTTTTTGCCTTCTAGAAAGGCCTTAAAACAGGAGTTCCCAACCGGGGCTGCAAGATGATATTCCAGGGGGTGTGAAAACTTGGGTTTTTTTAAATTATAAGTGTATGTGCATAATTCATTGCCATTATTTTGAACTTTTCTAAGGGGTGCAAGAATATATCAGAAGCGTTCTAGGGGTGCAGGGCATAGAAAAGGTTGGGAGCCGCTGCCTTAAAATCTGGATCTGCTGGTTGGCTTAGGGCACTGATGGGAGTGTGCTATACTTGGAAGTGGTTGGTGGAGTGATAGACGTGATCCCACCCCTGTACCATTCATGCTCTTACTTTTTAGTCTTTATTTAATTGTTGTTAATTTTAATACTTTTATATTTATGGTTTTATGGCACTGTGAGTCACTCGGTCACATTGGATAGTGAAATGGGTAGCATATAAATTTAATAATAAATAAATGAAATCAACTTCCTAGCCCTTTTTTATTATTATCCCTAAATTGGTGCATTTTTAGAAACTGGCTATTGTAAATGGAATTCTGTAAATAAATTGAAATTACAAGAAGCGCTACTAAAATTAGACGTTGTATTCCTAAACCGATTCCTAACTAGACCAGAAAATTAGGAATATAAAAGCTGATTGCAAAGACAAAATTTGCTAGTTACTTTAACAACTGTTGATTTGCTAGACAAGATGATTTTTTTAAAAAAAGTATGTAAACTATTGGCATTGGAATTCTATTGTGAATGTTGAGATGCTCTGGTATATTATTTACTCTTTGATTTTCCTTTCTGCTTAGAAAAATATTTTTCTGATTACGAGAGAACTTCAGGAGGGAAGAGAGTTTCTTTTTATTATATTTTATAACATCACTATATACTGGTATTTCTCCAAAATATTTGGAAATGAGTGTACTTCAGCTTTAATTTGCTTTACAGATCTGTGAGGGTCATAAACAATTGATTGTAAGATTACTTTTTCATCACCTGCATAACTGCAAACAGTCATTAAACAAAGCAGTTGCTAAACAAGAACTACTGGTACTGACATTTTACCTTAATATCTAATAATTGGTACATTATTGTATGTGTGCCAGTGCGATTTGGTTGTCTTTAAAGAGTGCATGCAAACATATGGGTGGTACAGTTATTTTTAATTAGACATTTGTTAGCTTCTAGCTTGTCAGCTACATAAAAACCAGTCTTGCCTCCGCTCCAGCCAAATTCATTTCAAAACTGAAAGAGAAAAATATCTGAAGACAGCACTTGTTCAGACAAACCTTCAGCTTTTCTTAGATTCTGTGCATCATAGCCATGTTTGCAGAGGCCATACCAAAGCAGAAGTCAACAAACTCTGGATTTTCAAAGATGAATATAATCCTGCATTGGTTGCAAATTCAAAATTTCTGGAAAAACTGAAGATGTGGTTAGAAAGATTTTTTTTGAGATAGAAACTGAACATTTTCGAGAAGTTGCTTTCTTATCAAATCTAAACTTTCTTGATGCATAAAGGGCATAAAATTCTATTGCTTGGTTCAATTTTTGAATTAATATACAAGTAATCTTCGTCTTAAACCATAATTGAGCCCACAATTTCCATTGCTAAGTGAAACATTTGTTAAGTGAATTTTGCTCCATTTTACAAACTTTCTTGCCACAGTTCTTAAGCGAGTGAATCACTGCAGTTGTTAATAACACGGTTGTTAAGTGAATCTGGTTCTCCCATTGACTTTGCTTGTCAGAAGGTCGCCAAAGGGGATCACATGACCCTGAGACAGTACTACGGTCAAAAATGTGAGTCAGTGCCCAAGTGTCTGATTTTTGATCATGTCACCATGGGGATGCTGCAACAGTCATAAATGTGAAAAATGGTCATGTCACTTTTTTCAGTGCTGTTTGAAGGGTCACTAAATGAACTGTGTAAGTTGAGGACTGTAAAACCTTTTTAGAAATATAATAGATATCTACTACACTCTATGATACCAATAAACTGTTGCATAGACCCAACAAAATAAATTAATATGAGGCATGGGTTTTGATTGGTATTAAATCAGTAAAAATATTTTATGACTAAAATCAATGTTCCTAATAAAGGTAACAGGAAATATACATACATGCTCACCATTTGGGGTTATAGATCTTATAGTTAAGCCAAATTTTATTTATATGTATATGTATATGTATATGTATATATATATGTATATGTATGTGTATAATACACACACACACACACACACACACACACACACACACACCATTTTTGTAACACAATGGCTCAAATCTTAATAACAGTTAACAGAATAAAAATAGCATGACTGGTCTTTGCGTTTAAACCATTGTAGCATCCCCATGGTTAGGTGATCAAAGTTTGGGCATTTTGCAACCCTCATTTTTTACAATAGTTGAAGTATCCCAAGGCCATGTGATCACCCTTTGCAACCTTTCAAGCAGCTTCTGACAAGAAAAATCAATGGAGGAAGCCAGATTCACTTAACAACATATGATTCACTTAACAAGCATGGCAAAAAAAGGTTTACAATCAGGCGTGACTCATTTAACAGCTACATTGCATAGCAATGAAAATTCTGGTCCAATTGTGATTGCAAGGACTACTTGTATGGACTGTTGTCAGAGGTCAGAATTTCCCTTTGAAGTGCTCCAGGTCAAGTGAAATTTTAAAATTAAACAAAAATGTTTTAATATTACTGCTGTGAGCAAGCTGTTTTGTTAATGTCCATGGGTGCTGACAGAGTGCTGCTAATTGCCACTCCTTTGGCAATATTGTCTTATTCAGGGCAACCATTCCTTCCTACACCCAGTTTTGCTCCACCCTTGCCAACACTGCCATCATCACTGTGTTTTCCCACATCTCTAATTAGGAGGGCATTTTGATAATTATCACTTGAATAATCAGGTGTTCTCATTAGATCGCAATATATACTTTATTGTGGGGTTTGTTGTTGGTTTTTTTTGCCTATCGAAAAGCTGCCTGTCAAAGTGATAATTGGTTATGGAAAAATAGAACAAATCGCTAACTGCACTGTACCATCAATTAGTCCATTATAGGAGAATAGAGATTAAGCTGTGTAAGTCCTGTTATATATTTCAAGTGTTAATAAGTCTTGTAAAATTCACTTTTTTCTTGCAGAAAAGATGAAAAGGAATATGCACTGAAACAGATTGAAGGCACAGGGATATCCATGTCGGCATGTAGAGAAATAGCAGTAAGTGAACCCAACGAAAGTATTTAACTCTTTCTACAATTAACAGCATGGAGAGAATCCAACTAGTTTCCATCATGGGAAAGCTGTAGTACAGTGCATCCGGCTTTCTCTGCAGAAAGTCCCATCTGCAGTACTTGGCATTTAATTCAGAAATTGCTAGGCTAGTTGGAACAACAATCCAAATTAATATGTAAGGCAGCTTCTTCTGTTTCTATTTCAGCAGAGAAGGGGAAAGTTAGTTTTTCCATTATAAACTACGATATATACACTTCAGTGCCGCCCTGGACTACTTAGGAATGTGCAGAGTGCATGAAGTCAGATTGAAGGGGAAGGAGTATTGCTGAAATCAAGCCCATCCATGCCTTATCAGCCAGTAAAACCTTGCACTTCTAGAGAGAAACTAGCTGAATTTTGCCATGTTGATTTTTAATTGTTCTGCTAAGTGTCAACTTTAAGTCTCCATAAATTTGAACATACTTGGTTCAAATGCCGCATTTGACATCTGTGGTATATTTTAAATTCAGATTTAAAAGATACCATACATACAGTAATTCACATTTAAAAGATACTTAGACACTTAAAAATAATTAGATTAATTTTCCAATCTTTAAATTTTAATAGAAAATATTATTAATGTCCTAATAGTTGTACTATTAGTTTATTATTATTATTTTAGTTTTTAGGAGATTTTACTTCTTGGAATATTTCAGAAAAGTGCAATATACAATATTTTAACTAAACTAAAGAAATGAAAATAAAATAATATGGATTTGGTTTAGGTAGTAGTGATTGTAGTTTCCAGAAAACTTACAGGATGCTTTCTATTTACTTAGTAATTTAACAATATAATTAACTTCAATAAACCCCTCATTAATGGAACATGTAAGAGTTTGTTAAATCAGTTAGTGATGTAATTTAAATAATTGGCATATTTTTATTGTTTGTGTAATGCTGTCATTACACAAATGTTGTAAATTGATAAATAATATAACGTACATAAAACGTCTGGATTATTCTGAATACATACTGACATTGTTATTTGGGGATGATGTCTGGAGGTACATTTTATCTATTAAAGCAGAAATCTTCTAAATCAAGGATTTAATGTTTACGTGCACTGTTTTATTTGTACCACTTTATTATCTGCGGTTGAATGCATTAACATATAGTGCAGGGGTGTCAAACTGCCGGCCCACGGGCCAGACATATCATCAGGAAACCACGCCCACCCCACTGCCGGCAATGGCAAAAAAGCTCCGATATGTTGCGCGATGTCATGTGATGTCGCAAGTTTGACATGTCTGATATAGTGCATTTAAAGGGATGCAAAATGCTCTGTAACATTAAGTCTGTGACAATTATGTTATATATGTATATAACTTTCTGATACAGCATTTGGTTAGTCTGTTTCATCACTCCAACAAAAAGAATAGACAAACCTTGTACATCCTTAAAGAACATTATTACATCAACATTTGTGACCCTGATTTCATTTCAGTAAAATCTCACTCTGTAGGAATTAACAAGTGATGTGTTAACCAATCCTAAGATTTTTTTTAAAAAAAATCTGAAATGATATACAAATACCTTTTTCTAGGATTTATAGAATTGTAGAGATAGTTGGAGGAACTCTTCCCCATCCTAAGTTCTCCATATGTGTTGGGAGTTACAGTCTGGAAGGTATCAATTTGAAAAATCCATTACTGTGCAGAGCAAAACTATGGGTTGCAGCTGTTTCATGACTGTTTGATTAGGAAATATGGAAATATGTCTATCCAATCAATCAATTATATATGGCTGCTCACTCACCAAGTGATGCTGGCAGCTAACAAATTAAAACATCAAAAAATTATGTCCAAAATAAAACAAAACTGCAAAGAGATGAATATAGCGCTTGAAACAGTGATTCACATAACCCAACTAACATGTACTGATTACTCATTTTACAGCCTCAGTGCTTGAGGAAAGAACCAGACCTTCAGAGCCTTTATAAAGGCCAGGAGATTTGTGACCATCTAAATCTATACTAATTTATAGGGCTATATGTGGGAACACTAAGGTAGAATATATACATAATTACACTTGCTGCAGTCTTCTGAACCATCTGTAGCTTCTGACCTTCAGCCACAGTCCTATCTGTGTAGAGTACATTACAAATGCATGAGTGACTTTGAGCAGGGGCTCCTGATCCAGGAACAAGCACAACTGGTGCAGACGATTTATGCAAAGGGTCTCCTAGCTCCTGGCAAGAGCCATAAATACAAGAGGACCCACAATTTGCATTTCCAGCCAGGTATTCCAATCCTATTCAGAACTAAAGATGAAGATCTCCAGCTTCAGGTGATCTCAGCATCCACATCCATTCGGTCTTGCTAAGATTGAGATTCAGCCTATTTCTATTCAGAGTCCCACAACTGAGTATGTATAACTAGGTGCTTTCAGTATGTTGCCATTGGATGACCTGTGACCTCATGTAAATAATAAATAGAGAGGAGAGCATTGAGTCCTACAGCATCTTTCCAAGTAAACCCCTAAGACTTGATCTCCCCGCCCCATAACCAATACTGACTAACCAGTAACCAGTCCTGTAACCAAGACACGTGAGAATACTGTGCTGTGCCTGCCACTCCCAGCCTTCTGAGTCAGTTCAGAAGAATACTGGAAGATACATTGATTTGTTTGAAAGCTATCAAGAGTTAAGAAAGGTGCAGGATGGACAGACCATCCCACTTTCATTCCTGTTCAGTCATAGTCATCAAAAACAAAGTCATCAGTTAATGTGTACTGAGTATTCTACTGAGGCCTGAAACCTGATGGGAACTCACATAATCCATTTCCTCCAAGGCCATCTGAAAGCTCGAGTACAAAGAAACAAAAGTAGGAGATTGGACACTGGACAAAATTTGGGAAGCTCCATCGCTAGCTCTACTATGGCATCTAGTAGCTGATATAGTAGCATTTTTCCATCAGATCCTTGAGCCAGCTTCACAAATAGGTTTCACATCCAGTTTTCTTTAGAGCAGCCCCTCTGGAAATCACATTAACCACTCTACCATCACTACTTTAGGATTATAGCTGGTGCCACACTTGATATGTAGGTGAGTACATCTCCAAAGGGCCACATATCCCACAGTGTTTATCAGTGTTCTGGTTATACTTGCCAGGTCAGTCCTCTCATATTTGATCTTGGATGAGAAGAGACTTATTACAGGCTAACGTACAGAGCACCAGTTTAGCATAGTGGTTTAAAATGTTGGCTTAGAAACCCAAAGACTGAATTTTAGCCCTCCCTTAGATATGAAAGCTGACTGGGTGACTTTGGACCAGTCACTCTCAGTCAAACACATCTCACAGGATTGATGATGTGAGGAAAATAGGCACAAGTATTATGTATGTTACCACTTTGAGTTGACCAAATATATATTTTAAAAGGTGGTCATAAAAAAAAAAGAACAAGGTAGTGTTAAGCAGCATCAGCAACAGCTGTAAGCCAGGATCACCAAAGATCTTCCAGGCTCAGGGCCCATTTGAGGAAGGTGGAAGATGAAATCAGTTGTAAACACCAAATATATCTTCCCCATTAGTGGCCTGCTGCTATCTCCTGTCGTATTTCCTTTTGCCTACCAACATAAAAATATTCCTCTCTGTCCCCGTCCCCCCCCCCCATTAGACTAAGTTCCCTTCTTGGTTTTCATTCCTCCAAGACCCTAAGGTCCATCCAGCATCATAATACTATATCTTAACCAACTAGCAATCACTGCATATTCTCAAGTTTTAAGTTCCCAATCTGATAATTTAAGGTGACATTTTTCTTTTTCCAATATTGTGCTAAATTTATCCTTGCTGCCTTAAACATGTATCTTAGTGGCACGTAATATTTTTGATGGAAAGTTTTGGAATTATGCCTAGTAAAAAGAATTATGGTTCAATTTCAAATTTTATTTTTTAATTTCTTTGAATACTGCTGTGTATTTCTTTCCAGTAATTTTTGAGTTCTTCCCATTGTTGTGTGGCAACTGTTTCTTTAAAGTTGTGCATCCATTTTGTCACACAATTTTTATTGTTTCTGTCTCTATGTGTCGTATCTGAAGTTATATATGTGCTCTAGTAGATGGTCTTGATAGTTTATGAGCATTTCAAATCCTGTCATTTTTCTTAAAAGCCCTCTCTCATTTTTAAGGTTATTTTTTATTCTTCCAGCAATTTGTAAGTACAAGATCCATGGCATATATACTATCCTTTCCCAAGTAGTCTTTGGTTTGTCTTTAGTCTTCTTGTGGAGTTTAGATTATACAGTATCGGCATGTGTATTTCAACTTTTACTTATACCTATCCCTGACATGAAAAGCATTTATTTTAAAAGAGAATAGCAGTGAGATTATTGCATGTAATATTTTTTTTCTTGTAATGTTCCATACATTTATCAAACATTGTCTTATAATATGTTTTATGCATGGTTTGAGATAGGTAATTTTAAACGTTTCTTAATTATTGCAGAAATAGTTTTCAAAAATGGAAAATGTCTAAATAGATTATAGAACAGGACTTTATCAGTTTTTCAGTCAGTGGCATAGATCATGTGGAAACACATGACTATCATGAATTGAACTTCTGATCTGGATAACTTTAATTTCCAGATTAAAACTTTATTGCTAACTCACCCTATAAGATAAATAAGCTATTACTATATAATGAACATTATAAAACAGTGAACGTCATAATGAATAATATTTCCAGTGCACATATGGATTACAAATATATTAATATAAGGTTAATTAAGTGAAGATAATATTGTGGGAATCTATCCACACACTAAGTTCTCATGTGCTGAAGAGTGCATGTTGAATTTCCTGAGTATAAGAGGTTTGGGAGGAGGTCCTGTCTACTCTGCAGATGGCACATGCTTTTCTAGCACAGTTCTTGTTGACCCCAAGTTCCTTTTTAATTACCATGGTAGCATATTGGAAAGTTTTCTCCAGGGTGTTATTCTCTGTTGTCATTCGAGCCTTCCTGACTTTGTTGCCACCTTTTTTTGTATTCTGCTATACATGAGATCTTGTTTTTGCTTTCATGTTCTTGGAAACACTTGGCCAGGTCCATAATTGTGAGAGCTACAGGAGCAAACACTTGCTATGAAATGTTGATTGGCTCTGATTAGCTGACCAGGGAGAGGGGCAAGTGATAAAATCCTACCCCTACTGCTGGTTATTGATAAAACTGATATAAAGGAATCATTCCTTGCCTTTTTATAGCAGTTAATTGACATTCTGGTCTTTTTGAGGTTATCTGTTCATTTTGAAAAATCTTATTTAGCTTGGTAGGGCCTGGCTGGATATGACATCTAGCATGTTCTATCTGGCAGTACTCAGTACTTGGTCCTCAAAATCTGTTCTTGATCCACCTCATCATTGCATTAACCATAGACATTACACTGCTTACCATACTTCGATGCATATTCTAGAGGCACCGTCACTCAGCATCAAATGATACAGACTAGCCTGCGTTCCTACTTCTACAAGAAATTCTGGATATTGGACTTGTTAGATGATATGCTGACAGGAATTTCATTTTTCTCTTCTGCTTTCATAACAGTAGTAGCCTATTACAATACTTGAAATTTGATTGAGTTGCACCGTGCTTAAATATCACTCATGGAGTTTCCAAATCCATGGAATTTGGTCCATGGAGATGTCTCATTAAGAAGCTCAAATTATTATCAGTAGTCAGGGCTGTTTGAGTGTTTGAGAATGGTCAGATCTTGGGTGGACCAGTTTATATTGATCAGCTATACAGAATCGTATAAAAATTCACCCATTTTGGTGAATCTTTGCTACTTGTAGAGGGAATAGGGGGCCTTAAAGGACAGAGCTACAAAGATGAGATAAGAGGAGTCTGAGCCAAGTCAAGAAGCTAACTCGAAAAAGCATCTCAGACAAAAACCTTCCTAGTTGATATAGAAATAAAGTGAAGGTGGGGAAACACCATCAGACTTGCAAGATTCTGTTACTATAACTGCTACAATAAAAGTAGTCATGACTGGTAGGGATTTAATTTCTCAGTCTAGTCTGCCTTGTAGGGGCAGCCAATACTACAATGAGGAATTGGTTATGTGCCTATTATTCTGTTTGTTAAAGTGGTCTTTGAATTCAACTATCTGCCTACTGCTCTCAGGTGGTATCATGCCAGTAATGATTGGTTTGTACACTGTTGTGATTATTCTGGGAACTAAAGGGTGACTGGATGCACTGTCTTAAGACATGTAATAGAAGGAATGGATTGAGATCCTATCATGCTTCCCAAGCTCTGGAAGATTCCAGGTAATTTCTGCATAAGCAGGATATCATTTATGTGAATTCATTGTCACTTGAAGAATCATAGTTACTGGCTCTTTTATTAGAAAAGTGTGTGTGTGTGTGTATGTGTTTGTACACACATACACACACTTTTACAACTTATTAATTTTTTAATTTAAGTATAATAAGTAGTTTGGAGACTAAGAGATCCTTTCATTTGTATCAAATAACGTCTTAAGCTTCAGGTGAAAATATAATGAAGATGGAATCCTAAAATAGTTTTGCCATGTGTGTGTGTGTGTGTCTGTGTGTGTGTGTGTATTCAGGCTAGTGTTGATTCCTGATGACTGTGAGGACTAATCAGTGCAGTTTTGTTGGCAAGCTTTCAGAAGTGGCTTGCCATTGCTTTGTTCCTAAGATGGAAAGAGTGACTGGCCCAATAACATCCAGCTGGCTTCATGCCTAAGACATGACCAGAATTCTTAGTTTCCTAGTTTTTAATATGTTATCTTAAGTATTACACCAAGATGACTGACTCTTCTGCTATACTTTTCTTCAAATATTTAAAAACTAGGTTATTTTAACTTTTAGTGAGAATTGTAACACATGCTGAGACTGGTTGAAGTTCTTTATTAAGGTCCCTAACCTGAATTCTGGAAGATAACTAAGTAAACAATTTATGTTTCAAGTAAAATAAAATGAAAGCATAATAACAAGATGCCATTAAGCTGATCAGAGAGTCTTGAGTTTTGCAAACAATGTAACCAATTTTTCCACATTCAAGGAAATGCATTATATTGACAGTTAACATAATAACTGTCAAATACCTCAAATAAATCAAAATTGCCTGAGTACTTTACCAATCTGGGAGTTTTGAAATGGACCTATAGCCTAATAGAAGGCACAGTATAACCCAGTATGTTTTTTTGATTCAGTGAGTTCTTCTCCACTAGTGGATAATCTTTGGTTATAAAGAATTTATGGGAAAAGAATTAAAACCTAAGGTTAGTGCTCCTTGGTGTTTGGGAATAGTTATTTATTTTATTTTGTCGGCAAGTTCACTCTGAAATGCCTTCAGGTAAAATAACTCGTCTCTTGTAGAGAAAGCCTAACTTCTGGCCATTAACTTTTGTAGAGTATAGTAGAGTTTCAACTAGAGTAGAAAAATGTATTTATGTGAAATGATGCTTATAATTCTTACTCCCATAAAGTTTCACCCAAATTCACTATTATTTTACCTGGTATGGGCATCCAAATACGTAGATTCAATTTAGCAACAAGCAAATATTGTTTATTTATTTATTTATTTATTTATTTATTAAAGGTTTATATCGCCCATCTCCTATAAGTGTTAATCCAGGAATACATGATGTACTTAATCTTTGGATTAGAAATACATCACTTGGGGATATGATATATAGCTGTACCACCCATCTATCACTAGAAGTTGTTAGAAACCTATTTCTAATCTTCCTGAGACTCCATAGAATAAAGGACACAATGCTAATTGTTTCATTTCCTTTATTTTAGCCATAGTATAATCCTTTCAAAAAATCACTTGCGATGCTTTTGTTTAAGAAGAATGCTGTTTAGCAGTGCCAGAATGTTTTCAGAAGTACAATTATTTATAGAACAATTCCTTTTCAAAATGCTTATTACTTATTATTACAGAATGCGGGTGTTACGTGACATGAACAATTGTAGCCAAAATGGGCCTCTCTCAGAAACAATACACAGAAAAATAAAAACCAAGTTTTTATTATATGGTCTGTGAGTTTCAAATCCTAAATATTATTTGCTCCTCTAGGAGTGGATAGCTATTCTTAATCGGTAGGATAATTTCTCTAATTAATAGTGTTAGTCATTGAGATTCTGGCTTGACAGCAAGTCAATTATTAGTAGTTTTACAAAATAGTCTTGTACCTCCAGTAATCTCAAAAACAAAGCTGTAAAAAAGTATATTATTTTGGGATGAATCATTTTTCTCTTTTTAGACATCTACAAATTAGGTTTTTACAAGCTGCATCTATTACTACGGTAGGTGCATTTTAACTACAGTTTTACAAATCTTACAAGCTGTGTTTTGTATTTCCATCTTCCAGGGGAGAAAGTTAGCAAAGTTGCTTCCCAGATTATCCCTTTCCAACTTCTGATGCTGTTAAAATTGTGCAAAATCATTCTCTTTCTCTGTGTCATTAAGCTGACTTGGCAGGTGACACAGGCCGTTCCTCCCCAGGCTCTTGTAATATCATCTGGATTTTGCTTCTAAGAGTTGCCTAGGTGAAATGGATGGAGACTGGCTTGCAGCAGTAAATTTTCTTTTGCACTATGTTATGTGACTTGGCAAGTAGCATATTAAGATTGAAGACAACATGAGATTCTCACAGGCAGATAATGGAGAGGAAGGGTTACAAGGTTTAAACAAGGCCATATAGTAAAAGCAATAGGTGATCAATATCATAATCTACTTAATATGCAGACATTTCTGTATTTTAATTTTTTATGTAATGAAAGAAATAAAATAATTGTTATAATTGATATATCCAAAGAGAATCTATCTTTAATCTTTGCTTTTCATTCCTTTTTAATAACCCAGCAAAATCAGTAACATAAAAAGCAAAAAGTATTTACCATTTCTCTGATTTAAAAATAGACTCCACCTATTAATCAACTACAATTTATGTCAAAACTCTGAGCTTTTTAATGCTTCTATGACAAAAGATTTATTCTCTCTCTCTATTGTTTTCCCTTTTATGAGAATCTGTTGCTTCACTGCTGTATTTTTTTGTTATTGCAGATTATTCATGAACTTTCTGAGCAATATATTTAAAATTCTATTGTAAATTATGTGTATATTCTGTTACAAAGATACTCTCAAAGGTTTACATCCAAAGATTATGGAAATACCCATAATGACATACCTAGTATATAAGATATTAATTTTGCAGTTTGTTTAGCATTTGGTAATTTTAGAAGGTCATGTATTGAAATGATTTAAAATCCTTTCAGTTCATCAGTGAAAAGGATAATTTTTGTTCAAGGGCTGCACTACAAAATGATGGATCCAATCACTTGTTTTAAATGTTAACTTAATAAAAGAAACATCAGATTATTGAGAAATGACTAGTTTGAAAGTAAGCTTTTTGAAGTTCACACTTGACTTCTTTTTAAGTACAGAGTACAATATATTGTAAGACTAATTTATGTTATTTTAATGACATGTATATTTTACCAAAAGTTTATAATACTGTGTTTGTTCTTAATAATCAGTGGAGCAAAAACCAGGTTGTTTATTTAATTTGTTCGTTTGGCATTCCAAATATTTGAAGTTTGGTTATAGTTATATAGTCTGAAGCCTGAAACACACATTCTGGAAACAGTTTTACATTTCATGTTGAAATATTACTTCAATTTCCATGTTCATTTCTACTGAAGGGAAGTACAAAATATAAACCAGCACAGGATATTTCTTGAACAGTAAAATATCTGAATGACTTATGAAAGTTTTACATATAAAAAAATTTCACTTTTCAGTTATCCCAGAGTAATGTGATGAAGCCAGATTCATTTAAGAAATGCATGATTCACTTAAAACTGCAATGATCCGCTTAACAACAGTGGCAAAAAAGATCATTAAATGGGGCACAGCTTACTTAACAACTGTCTTGCTTAATATCTATGGAGATTCTTGGTCATCTCCGTCATGGTTGTCTCGAAGATGCTTTTTCAAGAGGCAGCCGTGCTTTCTGCATGATGTTTTTTGCCCTGTGTCAACAGTGAAGGGTCACAGAACAGAGAACATCCTGCAGAAAGCGCAGCTCCACAACACAGTCCTTTCAGCAGTTCCAAGAAGGCTCCACACCTATTTGCAGTACTCAGGTGACCCTGAGGACACAACCCCCCCAAGTGGCCTCAACGACTCACTAAACGACTGCAAATGGCCAGCTGTCTGCAAGGAATATAAACCCTTCCATTCCCCACCATCCAGTCAGAGCTGAAGAAGCTTCTTGGATGAGTCAAGAGTCAGTTGCCTCTTGAAAAAAAAACACCTTTAGGACAGCTGTCTTGCTTAGCAACAGAAATTTAGGCCCCCTTTGTGATTGTAAATCTGTACTAATCAGATTTTGGGATAATGGCATCCCTTCAGGATAGAAAATAAAGGACACTTCTGATCATTTTTGCTAGCTAGTACCGACAGCTTCCAAAGGGACATTCAGAGGAAATCAGGAGGCTTACAACAAAATATACTGGTGAACCAGTGCCTTTTTGTGGTTTGCCTCATAAAACCAGGATGGATGCCAAAATCACATCGAAATGTAATGACAAGATAATCTGAGATGCAGGAGCAAATATTCCTTGGTTTTTGTTTAATATGAAACAAATGCAGGTTTTTTTTGTTAAAAAATGAAAGCGTATGTGTTAAATAAGAAGGTTTTTTTTAAAGAATGTTAGCTGCAGTTGCCATCTAGTGTATATTCACTATATCTTTGTTTTGGGAAAGGGTGCATGACTCCTGGCAGTCAGAAAGGGGAGTATTCTGATCATAGTCTATAGGTTGCCTCCCTTTGTTGAATCAGGAATCAATGATTTGTATGTTTGCTATACTCTTGCAGAAATAGGAGATATTCCAGCTATATATGAATGCTTTGGAGACTTTTCATGTTGCAGTGTTCTGAAATAATTATTATTACAAGTATTCAATATACGTATTTATTTTATCTGTTAGATTTTTTATCCCCATAGCGACCCTCTGAAGTAGGTTAGGCTGAAAGAAAATAACTGATTGAAAGTAACTTTTGAATTTTCACGTCTAAGGGTGAACTTGAACTTGTGTCACTCTAATACAAGAGCAAGGCATTAATTAATTAATTAATTAATTAATTAATTAATTAACATGCCGCCCATCTCACCATTTAGGCTATAACCACTGTTTCTTGTTTCTATCCATAGAATACTCGAAAAGGCCAACTCATATAACTCACCTAACTCATTCTCCTTCATTGGTATCATATACTGTTACTCAGTCTGAACTGGGAGCTATTGAAAAGGCTACCTTGTCTTTTGCCCTAGCGGCCACTTGAATCCCATCATAACTTTGGGTAGAGCATAGCTCTAACATACATTTAGAAAGGAAATATGAATGGGAGGATAAGAGCAACAAAGATTCCGTATTTCTCTTATTCCCATAGGTAATATGGATAAATTTTGATGGATTTCGGTATGTTGTTCTGTTTAATATTAAGTTTTCCATGGAAGGCTTTTGATAAAAAGAATCAATTCTCACATTTTTCCTGCTGTGACCCTCTCCTTCTGTGTTGCTTTCCCCAAGCCTTGAGATTTGATTGGAAAGTAGGATAAAATGTAGATAGTGAGTGAGGGATTATAAACTAAAAAAATTACTAGCTATCCTTCCGTCAACGGGAGCATTTCCTGAATAAAACCGGTCCGGATGTTTCTTGCAGAGGGAGCAAAACTTGCCTCCAAATATGCAATGGACTTTTTTTTTAATATCGTTTTCTACTAAATGGAAAAACAAGCTTTCTACTTTGTTCACAGATTGTTTCAGAGTTGTTGGAATGAAAAAGAATAATTTTATCGACAACGTCTCTTTCACTAATTAAAGCATTTTGTTTATTGGTACTTTATGGAAAGATTTATGTTATTTGTCTCTTTACTTGCAGCTTTTGAGAGAACTGAAGCACCCTAATGTGATTGCATTACAGAAGGTTTTCCTTTCTCATAGTGACAGAAAGGTGTGGCTGCTGTTTGATTATGCTGAACATGATTTGTGGGTAAGTTCTGAAGTTCCTTTTTTTTTACACTGGAATTATGTTATGTTTTAAAAGAAGTAAGGGACGCGGTGGCTCAGTGGGTTAGTATGCTGAGCTTGTCGATCAGAAGGTTGGCAGTTTTGCGGGTCGAATCCCGAGTGCCGTGTAGCAGAGTGAGCGCCTGTTACTCGTCCCAGCTTCTGCCAACCTAGCAGTTCGAAAGCACGTAAAAATGCAAGTAGAAAAATAGGGACCACTACGGTGGGAAGGTAACAGCGTTCCGTGCGCCTTTGGCGTCTAGTCATGCCGGCCACATGACCATGGAGACGTCCTCGGACAAGCGCTGGCTCTTCGGATTTGAAACGGAGATGAGCACCGGCCCCTAGAGTCGGAAACGACTAGCACGCAGGTGCGGGGGAACCTTTACCTTTACCTTAAAAGAAGTAACTACAGTCAGAATGGATTTGAAACCTTTGCCCAATCTCACGTATCTTAACCTATATAGCTACACAAAACATGTTAGGAAAGAGGAACCAGGATGAAATTCATGCATCTGTCTTCGTTATAAGTTGTATAGAAAAGTTTCATTATGAGATATAATCAGGTAGTCTCTGAAGATGCAGAAACGTTTTCAGGACTTTTAAAAAAAGTAACATAAACTGAAAAACTCCCCATTAGCCTTTCCTGAGAAGTTGAGATTGCTTTGCATTTATTTAAGTAATTAAAATCTTTAGAGGCTTAATTGTGTGCTCTGTGTATGATGTGATTTGGAATTCATATACTGAAAGCCTTACACGACCTTAAAACCAGGATTGGCTACAAAAAACAAGTAGAAATAGATAGAGGCATTTTGGAGGAGGCCCTAATGCCATTTTGAGATACAAAACTATCCACAAGTTACAGCCATGTGGTATCAGAACGGTTCTCAGCTTCATTTTCCCACAGGATTTAAGAGCGAAAAAAGCTTAACTACCTATGTGTTTTCTGTTCTCCTGGCTAAAGATCAATGTCATTTTTTTTTAAAAAAAATATATTTTGGAAATCAAATATGTAATTTCCTTCCGTAACTTAGTTATTAAGAGTTGTAGGCCAATTGTATCATTATATCATTGAGCTTGTAGGTTTCCACAGTTATAAAAGAGAACTAATTAATGAAAAGTAATATTATAACCATGCTCAGAGAATAGGCACTGTAAGGACCTGGGTGTGTCTAGAACAGGACTAGGCAGAGCTACACTTCAGTAATAACTCTGGTTTTATTCAAACCCTGAGGAGTTTTTTGTCTCATGGGGGAGAAATAGGTATATAAATTCAGATTTTAAATGCAACGATACCAAGAATGTATTTTACCCATCAGAACTAAATGAAGTTCACAGTTCTTTCACAAAGAGATATGCATTTAGTAATTCCTCCTCTAATTTTTTTCATTTGAACTGGTGTACACATTCAAGATTCCAAGATGTATATGCCTTGGGTCACTTGTAAAATTTAAACTTTTGGTGTTAGCCTTTCCCAAGGCATCAACTTCTCCCAGCCACTGAAATTTCTTTTCCAGTGGATTGTTTGTAGTGGACTTGTAAACTATTGTCAGGATTTTTTTTGCCACGGGAAATGATATTGAGATCTTTTTGATAGCAATTATAAATAATTAATTTCTCCTTCTATTTAAAAGATTCGCATGTGATTGGGTTTTCCTGTATTTTTCCTCAGTGGAGCAAATTTCCAGCTGAAGGGAGAAATTGACATTGTGTCTCACTCCAATACCTCTGGTCTGCAATCCAGTTTGAGAAAGCAAGTGGCTGCTTTTGTGAAGAAACAAAAATGTTAGCCAGCTTTCTCATTTGTCTTCCAGTTTGGCCTCAGAAAGTGCTTTAGAATTAAAGGTTTTGAAAGCTCTGAGCTATATGCTGGCAGCTGCCGTATAACTCAGATGTGATCTTGAAGATCATGTAAGAAAGAACTCATTCAGATTTCAACTGTAAGCTAGGATTTTATATGTGCAATTAGTGTGATGTTTTTGAACTATTACATTTAATATGAAATGAAATATCTGCCTTTTTGCAGCATGTTGTGATAGGTTTCATAGGGAAGTATTCCTCTTCTCTTTTTGCCGGATCAGTTCAAGCTATGCTTAATGAATATTAAATTAACATGAAAGTTAGATCTGCTAGAGACAAATTACTGTGTTGCTTAAACAGTATGATGAAAACTCATTATGAAACCCGTGAGTAATACTTTACTGTCAAGAAAATTATGTGTATAAACTGTTCCAACCAAAGAGAAACTTGGGTGAAAATGATATAAAGTGATGAGACTTCATGCTATTGCATGTGCCATATAATTTAATTGGAGAGTCTTGTTCTTATAGTTTTACTAACTTTGCATCCGCTCTGGAAGCTTTCTCCATCACAGTTAATTACACCAAGAGCAAATGTACACGTCATAGCTCAAAAGTGCCATAGTCTCATTATGAAAAGCTTCATTTGATATGCACAAAACTTTATCTCTGTGTTTTAGTTGTTTGCTTTTAAAAGCAGCTACAGAAGAATGTATTGCCGCTATAATAGGAAGCATGTTTAATAATCCAGTGTGCAGTTCTTGCCACCTGAATACTGCATGCTTTGTTTGAAAGAGGACCATCTGACAATAGTTTTGTAGGGGCACTCTTTCTTGTTGATTGTCTGTTGTAAAGTCATAATGCAAAGTGTACATTCTTCCTAATATGCTCCCTAGCTTCCAGTGTCTCGATACGTGCAATACACCATTATCACAAATTCCTAGGCTAATATCATTTCATACAAATGGTGCCAATATTTGCATGCGTTTGTACTGTGGGTGTTTTTTGTTGTTGTTGTTGTTCACTTTCTAGTAGTTTTGAAATAAAGCATGCAACTCGTTAAAAAGTTATATATTTCCCATTCCAATTGTTAGAATAATGACCACTTCACATTTACCTGGATTGTTCAGGGAGCCACTTCCTGCATGGTATGTTCCCATGCAATTTTGTTATACAACACAAACCAGATGAACGGGATGTATCCTGCTGTTCCTTCCCAACCAAATATTTTTCTACCGCTTGGCTGCGAAGTAGCCACAAGAATTGACCTTGCCTGTTTGATTCTTGGAATGTTCTATATTAAGGGCTCTCATTCAATGGAGTAAATATAAATTGGTCATTTCCACAACCCTTCACTTTCTCTAGTGCAACTTTTCTTGTTCTTTTGTTTTTGCACAGGAACAATTAATCATCTCTTGAAACCTAGAAGTCAGCAACATTATTGCTCTCCAAATAGATTTCTTTCTCTCTCGTCTCTCTCTCCCTCTCCCTCCCTCCCTCTCCCTCTCTTTCAATGAAGTGTAGAAAGCAGTCGCACTGGTTTAACATTGAGTAATCGTGTACCACTGTGAGCAAGAGATTTTTTTTAAAATGATAACTTGGGGCTAGTGAAGAACTTTAATCGAAATGAAATATGAAGAAAATGTTGTCCTGGAGATAGCTGCCGGATTTTGAACCCATGCAATTTTTTTCTTGCTGTACAGAATTGAAAACTATTTAATGTGCTTTTCTAGCATTTGGTGATGGCCCAAATTAATATCCTTCGTGGTCTGAATAGCTCCCCCTCTCAATTATCCTAAGCATCTCTCCATATTTCCCCATTGTCTTTTTTGCTCACTCCCAACTTTGTCTCTTTCCATGCTGCCTCTTACACTTGGAACAGCCTCCCAGTCAACGTATGTAAAGCTCTCCTCCTTCAAAAAACAGTGTTGAATTCCACATGCTCAGGAGCATATTTCTTTTGTTCACACCATAACATTCTCTGTGTTCTACTAGTTTATATGCTTCATTCTAAAAACTTTTTATAGCATTTAAACTTTATAGGACAGAGAAGATGATAGCCTAGAGGGGTTATTCTTTTATACTTGGTACTGAGAGCCAGCATGGTATAGCCAGTAAAGGTGTGGGGAGACCCCAATTTAAATCTTGAACAAGTCATTAGAAGTCATTGATTTGCCTTGGAGCAAACATAATTTCTCGTTTCACATTTTTCCTCTTATAGTATACAGATTAAAATGTTAACTAATTTATTGTCAGGGTAAACCTAACCCAGAATTTGCAGGACCAAATTCTGTGTCAAAAGATAATTTCCCTATGTGGCCATTAATATTGATGGGTTGATATTTATCGTTCTCCAGAAAACCCTTTCCTGTATGAGTGTTAGGAAGTTAATTAGTTATGTACTGAGAAATCAGTTGGAGCATCTTCATAGTTTTCATATAGTAACTCTGCCGTCCGTTTCCCTTCCCAACTCAGAAGAGAGTTATAATGTTGCAAAAACTTTGGGCTGCCTACCACCATTGTGCCTTCCAGATTGGGAGCAGGACTAATACCAAAACAGCAAAGGCATATTTGGTGGGTGAAGATATTGAATGAAAACATGGCATTTGTAACATTCATCAATTTTATGATGAATGTTTTATGTTTTATGTTTTATGATGAATGATTTATGTTTTAGGGGCAAGCATTCTCTTCATTTCTTGATATCTATATCAATAATATTTTAAGGAATTATTTTGCTAGATAAATATTCATTTGTTGGAAGGATGTTGTTATGCATTGACTTTTCCTATTATTATGGTTACATACCAATTTAATTGGAGAAAAAAATCTCTCATTTGTAGTACTGCCATTTGTCTTTCTGTTGATGTGTGTCAACAAGACAAACAATACTTGTTTTGGCTTTAATTCATTATTAATCCATGGGGCTCTTTTGTGTGTATTGAATTAGCAACTTATGTGATAAGCAATAACTGAAATAATTTTGCTTTTCAACATTCCTTTTTTGGAAGTTGTAGGTTGGGGTCCTTCAGATTCCTTTTCTATAAAGACTCTGTATTGTGGATAGCTTGTGCTTCTTCACTTCAGTCCTTAAGAATGTTATTCAGTCCTTAAAATCTCGATGGGTGTATCAAAGTCATATTATTCCCCTGGGTTTATTTAAGTCTAGTGCAGATGTAATTCTGACTTTCTGCTAACCATCATTTGCAAATTAGCCTCAAATTGACATTTTTCTTCTCATTACTCATTCATACTTTCATATACATTTTCCCATCCCTTTCCTTGACAATTTTAATAAAGTTTTGCATTACATTTGTCATGGATAGTAACCATCTAGTTGTGATGTCCTTGATGTTCTTTCAGCTTGGTTGTTTGCCTACAAATGTTTTGTTATCTAACTAGGTAGCACCATCAGTGCAAGTGGGTGCAGGGTTTGATTCTTGTTTATATACATTGCTTGCCCTGCCAGTTTTGGTGGGGATATGGTTTTCTCCTTGATAATTTCTTGATTAGGGTATTGTTTCCTGCTTGCTTGCTTGTTTCCCCTAGTGTTAATCCTTGATTATCTGGGTGATGGCTGCTGGAGAGGATATTCTGCTTTTTTAAAAATTTTCTTCATTTTTTTGTCTCTTTTGAATGGTGAATAAATATGGTTTACTAATGATCTCAGTTCGAATCCAAGGCAAACCATTCAGTGTTACAGTAGTCCAAATCTATGCCCCAACCACCGGTGCTGAAGAGGATGAAATTGACCGGTTCTATGAAGCCCTACAGCACCTTATAGAACTAACACCAAAAAAGCCCTAATAAGCAGGCATATACATAGAATGAAGGCTATTGATAAGCACATTGATTTGTGCTTTAAATTGTAAGCCACCCTGAGTCTTCTGAGAAGGGCGGGATATAAATGGGATAAAAAAAAATATGATGTCCTTATCATCATGGGGGATTGGAATGCTAAAGTAGGAAGCCAAAAGATAACCAGAATAACAGGCAAGTTTGGCCTTGGAGTACAAAATGAAGCAGGGCACAGGCTGATAGAATTTTGTCAAGAGAATACGATGGTCATAGCAAACACTCTTTTCCAACAACCCAAAAGACGGCTCTACACATGGACATCACCAGACGGTCAACACAGAAATCAGATTGACTATGTGCTCTGCAGCCAAAGATGGAGAACCTCTATACAGTCAGTAAAAAAAAAGACCAGGAGCTGACTGTGGCTCAGACCATGAGCTTCTTGGTGCAAAATTTAGGCTTAAACTGAAGAAAGTAGGGAAACGCACTAGGCCAGTCAGGTATGAATTAAATCATATCCCTGTTGAATATACAGTAGAGGTGACAAATAGATTTAAGGAATTAGATCTGATAGACAGAGTGCCTGAAGAACTATGGACGGAGGTTCACAACATTGTACAAGAGGTAGCAACTAAAACCATCCCAAAGAAAGAGAAATGCAAGAAAGCAAAATGGCTGTCTGAGGAAGCTTTGCAAATAGCTGAGGAAAGTAGGGAAGCGAAAGACAAGGGAGAGAAAGAAAGATACGCCCAATTGAATACAGAATTCAAGAGAATAGCTAGAAGAGATAAGAATGCCTTCTTAAATGAACAGTGCAAAGAAATAGAAGAAAACAATAGAATAGGGAGGACCAGAGATCTCTTCAAGAAAATTGGAGAGATGAAGGGAATGTTCCATACAAAAATGGGCATAATAAAGGACCAAAATGGCAGGGACCTAACAGAGGCAGAAGAGATTAAGAAGAGGTGGCAAAATTATACAGAAGAACTATACAAGAATGAGCTTAACGTCCCTGATAATCACAATGAGGTGGTCACTGACCTTGAGCCAGACTTCCTAGAATGTGAAGTGAAGTGGGCCATAGAAAAACTGAGCAACAACAAAGCTAGTGGAGGTGACAGTATTCCAGCTGAGCTATTCAAAATCTTAAAAGACGATGTAGTAAAAGTGCTACACTCAATTTGCCAGCAAATTTGGAAAACTCAACAGCGGCCACAGGATTGGAAAAGATCAGTTTACATTCCAATTCCAAAGAAAGGCAGTACCAAAGAATGTTCAAACTATCGCACCATTGCACTCATTTCACATGCTAGTAAAGTTATGCTTAAAATCCTACAAGCTAGACTCCAGCAGTATGTGGATCGAGAACTACCAGAAGTACAGGCAGGATTTCGAAGAGGCAGAGGAACTAGAGATGAAATTGCCAACATACGCTGGATCATGGAGAAAGCTAGGGAGTTCCAGAAAAACATCTACTTCTGCTTCATTGACTATGCTAAAGCCTTTGATTGTGTGGATCATAACAAACTGTGGCAAGTTCTTAAAGAGATGGGAGTACCAGACCATCTTATTTGTCTCTTGAGAAACCTATATGCGGGTCAAGAAGCAACAGTGAGAACTGGACACAGAACCATCAATTGGTTCAAAATTGGGAAAGGAGTCCGGCAAGGCTGTATACTGTCGCCCTGCCTATTTAACCTATATGCAGAGCACATCATGAGAAAGGCAGGGCTAGATGAATCAAAAGTTGGAATTAAGATTGCCGGAAGAAATATTAACAACCTAACATATGCAGGTGACACCACTCTAATGACAGAAAGTGAAGAAGAACTAAAGAGCCTCTTGTTTGCGGGTGAAGAAGGAGAGTGCAAAAGTTGGGTTGGAACTTAACATTAAGAAAACCAAGATCATGGCAACCGGCCCTCTCAATTCCTGGCAAATAGATGGGGAAGAAATGGAGGTAGTGACAGATTTTATTTTCCTGGGCTCCCTGTCAACAAAAGTGCGTATAGTCAAGGCTATGGTCTTCCCAGTTTCATTGTATGGCAGTGAAAGTTGGACCATAAGAAAGGCTGAGCACCAAAGAATTGAGGCCTTTGAACTATGGTGCTGGAGAAGACTCCTGCGAGTCCCTTGGACTGCAAGGCGATCAAACCGGTCAGTCCTAGAGGAGATCAACCCTGACTGCTCTTTAGAAGGCCAGATCATGAAGTTGAAACTCAAATACTTTGGCCACCTAATGAGAAGGAAGGACTCACTGGAGAAGAGGCTAATGCTGGGAAAGATTGAGGGCAATAGAAAAAGGGGACAACAGAGAATGAGGTGGCTGGATGGAGTCACTGAAGCAGTAGGCGTGAGCTTAAATGGACTCCAGAAGATGGTAGAGGACAGGAAGGCCTGGAGGAACATTGTCCATAGGGTCGTGATGGGTCGGACACGACTTTGCAGCTAACAGCAACAATATTTCTATGTGTCTGTTGATTGCTGAATTGTTTGAATGTCAAGCTTCCAAGAATTCTCTAGTGTTTTTGGATTTAGTTTGGTCTAGGATTCACATAGTTTCCCAGTTGAAATTATGGTTGACTCTATCCATGTGAGATTATGGGATTTTCATTTCATCTTCTGATTGCTAGTTGGTGTTCATGGATACCCTCTGTTAATCTTCTACTTATCTGACCTACAAAATGACTGGTTACAGTCTTTACATTCAATGTTGTAGATGACTTTTTTTCTTGTGTTACTTTTGGTTTACCTAGGATGTTTTAGAAAGCTTTGGTTGTTTTGTGTGCTATAATAATGTGTAGTTGTAACAGTGTATTGGTTTCTGAGATTTTTGATATATGGTAGTATTATCTTTTTCATAGTTTGTGTTGGTTGTGCTGCAGTGGATTGAGTGGTCAAGCACTTTTTTATAAAGTTGTGTGGATATCCGTTTTGTTGGAATATGTTATATAGGTGGTCTGTTTTCTTTGTTTTGGTGTTCTGGATTGTTACAGTGCATTTGTACTTATCTGAGTAATAGTTTTATACAGGTTCTCTTCTGGGAGGTTGAGCTGTTACTTTAGTAATGCAGTACTTGGTTAGTGGGGTTGTTTTTTGATAGTAGCAATTCCAATGTGCTACTTTTTTCTCTGCCAATGTGGATATACAAAATGGGTAATGTGTTGTTTTCTTCTTCCCTTGTGAATTTTATTTCTTTGAGTATGTTGATGAATTCATATATCTTTTTTAATTGTTTCTTTTTTATTATGAAGAAGAGTCTATACTTTTGGTATATCTGGGAGTGCTACAGTGTCTAGACACTGAATTATGCTCTCTGCTATAAGTCCTGAGTGTGGTGATCCCATGGGTGTTCCTCAGATTTGTTGGCACATTTGTTCATCAAACTGAAAGTAGATAGTAAGCAAAGTCTATGATTCTGGTATTTTAATCTTAGTATATTTGGCTAGGTTGGGTGTGTTGTGTAATATTTCTGCCATTGATTTTTTTTTACTATTTCTGGATTTCTGGATGTAGAGAATGCTGGGACATTGAATGAAACTATAATTTCATCTTCTATTTTAGGTCTTTGATTTTCTGGAGGCATTGTAGTGGGGGAGTTGATGGAATATTCACTCCTCTCTGTGAGGTGTCCAAGCTCTTTTATAAGTTCTTTGGCTGCGTTTCATGTTAGGATTCCTGGGAATTATACATTTGGACAAAGAGATATGTTGCACTTGTATATTTTGGGGCATTCTGCCACACTGCAAGCAAACAGCCAGGCTCAGAGAGCACCAGAACTACATTGTTCAACTTTGAGCTACATATATTTTCTTCGATTGGAATCATCTAATCCAACCATCCATTGGAATATGAAATAAATTGATAGAATCTTATCTGATTCTCATACATACAGGATTAAGTGATATGAGTTAGTAGCATCTGCACAGATGTAAATTAAATTTAATTGAAAAATGACCAATCAAGGGGGATTTCATGTTGGAGATAGAATGAAGAATGGGCATTCCGGGGTTTGTTTCCAGTTTGAAAAGTTCATTTTGGAAAAAGCTCCAGATATTTCTTCATTGGAATTCAGAAATAAAGGAGGTATTGTCCAGAAGAGTGAAGAGACTGCATCTTATTATCCAATGTTTCTTAGCTGAGTTTTTGCACTGGAAAAATTGTTCTAGTTTACTACATTATAATGTATGGATCATATTAGAGTTTTCTGTTAGCACTGATGTGCTGCCAACATTTTTCCAAATATCTAGAAAAATATGCATTACTGTTTTCATACCCTGGAGAGCCCATTTCTGACTTGAAAAGGGTGCCTTGGGTTTGAAACGGATTTTGAATGCAAGATCAGTCAAAAGCCTAGAAGCCTTCCCAAACTTTCAGACTACAATGAATGGAAATCCTGGAAATTGTCATCTATCATGCCCAGTGGGTATCCGTTTGAGAAGATTGAACCAAAGGAAAATTTAGGGATTTAGGGCCTCGTGGACTTCATTGCTTCTGTTTTCATTTTGCGTAGTTTCTTTTCTTATTCCAATTACTGATAAATGTTCAAACAAAAAGTTCCTAACCTGTATTGCTTTACCATCAACCTGTAAGGTAAGCAAAGCCAAATAGGCAAATTTGTCATATTTCTGAAATTTGTTCCAGATGCAGTCCATAAAATATTTCAGAGCTTTAAGTATTTATTTATTTATTTAAAAGGGTGTTGGAATTATACTAAAATGGTTTTAGAACTATAATTTCATGAAAATGTCATAAACAAAACCTGTTTCAATCCATGTACCTTTAAAGCTGAGGAAACAATGTGATGTTTCACTGTTACGTTTTCTTTAATATTGGATATAAAAAGCTCATACTGAATTCCATTTTTAGATTTCAAAATTAAAAGACTTTCATCTTTCGCAATTATTTTGTGGGGTTTTTTTTTACATGATGCTTTCATGTTTCTATTCTTTTTTGTTTCCAGCATATTATCAAGTTTCACCGTGCTTCAAAAGCAAACAAAAAACCCATGCAGCTGCCAAGATCTATGGTCAAATCACTACTTTATCAGATTCTTGATGGAATCCATTATCTGCATGCAAACTGGGTGCTTCACAGAGACTTAGTAAGTGCTGTGACTTTAACTGCCTACAGTTAAATTAAAGTTAAAGAGTTATATTTGTATTTCTTGTAAATTAAATAAAAATGCAAAATATTAATCTCATGGATTACTACATGTCTTCCTGACAATGTTACCGTATTTACCCAATAGCAAGATGAGCCAGAAGGTAAATGTGCTTGTTTCAAAAGGAAGAGAATGAAGAATAAATAGAGAAATCCCATGGAGTTCCAAGCTTGTCACCCTAGGTTTGCCAGCTTCAGCTGAAACCAGTCCTAAAGATTTCCTCCTTTCAGTATCTGTAAGCAGCTGATAGGCAGGCAGGAAGGCAGGCAGTCATTGGCCAAAAGCCGCACTCCAAAATGGCGGGGCAGAACAGCAACAATAACAAAAGATACAACAAAACAACAACTTTTAAAAAATCTATGTAAAATCAAATACCTCATTTATAAAGTTAACTGATCCCCTATTCCATATATCAATTATTATCCCCCAAACATAGCAGAAATAGCAAAAAGAAGAAAACAGGATGGAATGAGGTGAGGGAGAAAATAGATATAAATGGGAAAGACAGGAAGGACAAAGCTAGAGATGAGGTGAGAAGAAATAATCATCAGAGAAGAAAAGTCCTCTTTAGTAATTTCAGAATAGGAATAATCTTAAAAGGCACCCATACTTTTCAGCAGTGGTGCCTGCAACCATTTCAATCCGCTGCCATGTTTGTTTTTAGTAGCCTGTATATCTGGAGTAAGATATTGTCTCATTGTCAGTAAAAAATTTCATAGGCAAAACTAATTCTAGCAATAGCATACCGCTTCATAGTGTTTACAGCCCTCTCTAAGCGGTTTACAGAGTCAGCCTATTGCCCCCAACAGTCTAGGTCAGGGGTCAGCAACCTGAAACAGTGAAAGAGCCACTCAGAACCGGTTCCCTGACAAAAGGAAAAACTGGGAGCCGCAAAAAAACGTGTGTGCATGCGCGTACATGTGTGCATGTGCAGAACAGGGTTTGACTGAAGAGTGGAGCCAAGGCGAGATATGCACCTACCCTGCCTATTTGAATTGATTGGTTGAACTTTTTTAGTCCCACTTTTTTTTTGGACTGCACATGGCAGAAGACTGGGAGCCGCAGGAGATGGCTGAAAGAGCCGCATGCGGCTCCGGAGCCGCGGGTTGCAGACCTGTGGTCTAGGTCCTCTTTTTACCGACCTCGGAAGGATGGAAGGCTGAGTCAGCCTTTAACTGGTAGCAATCGACAGGCAGCAGAATGAGCCTGCAATGCTGCATTCTAACCACTGCATCACCACAGCTCATTTTAATGACATCATAGGATGTTTTTACCTACAGGTTAGTTTTAAAACTGTTAAAAACAGCTATACAGTCTGCTACATTTTACATCGGAAGATATTAAAATATAGCAGGGCTGTTGTACTTTTCTACTATTGTAAAAACCGCAGCTACCATTTTGTTGAAATTCTCTCAACTTTTCTCATAGTTTATAGGAAACAAACTATTGGTGACATAATTCTGCATCCGCTTAAATGATTCCTTAATAATATTGAAAATATTGTCTAAAAAGAAACTTAAAATAACCCTGCCTTGATCCTGCTTGGTGGAACAGAGTACAGAGGGAAATTCTTTCAAGGTTCTGTTACTGTATCCTATAATGATAAGGCAGAATATCATTAGTTCTTGTAGAAACTGTTCCTTGACCTGACCTACCTTGAAGGATTCAGAGAGTTGTAGTGTTTTGGGTATAGAAACAAATACAATTCCAGAAAAGACAGTCAAGAGAAAATTAATTAAATTTAATTATTAAAATTATTAAATTTTACAGTTGTTAAATTAAATTAAATTAAATTTTAATGTGTAAAAAGGTAAGACTTCCCTTGAATTTTCTGTTCTTTAAAGGACTACTTGAATAATTAGCATTATTACAAGGCCTTGTGTCTTTGAGCTGCCTTCTCAATCCGATGTTAAATGATATCCAGTTGTATACCCTGAAATAGTTACACTGCGGTCTAGGAATATTGCAGTAGTGGTAGAGTAAGTGAATAGGGAGTGGGCAAATGGGAGCTGCCTTTCAGTTCAGTAGGGAGAACCTAAACAAATTTCCCTCTAATTCATCCTGGTTTTAGCTGACTTTAAAGTCTGCAAAAAGAACCAGAAAAAATACAAGCAATGGCTATTCAGGCCTGTTTTAAGAAGCAGGGACGTTTTAGTTGTGAACTGTAGTGTTTGTGCTCCTGCTTGAGAACAACTTGTGAAGACTGTAGCAATCCTTGAAAAAAGCGCAAACTTATTGGAAAGCAAATGTCCCGTAGAATGTCCGGAGAGGACCTTGAGGCTGGAACATTCCTTAAGTCCTGAGAAACGAGACCGTATTTTGGAAGAGACTCAGACTCAGGCAGACGCTACCCCTGATACATTGAGGTGTAAAAGGCAAGAGAGGTAAAGCACAATCAGGCTTGTAAGATTCTGGTACTATACTCTTTCTCAGTAAAATATAGCTCTAATCTTCCTATGGAGTTGGTTTCCTGATCTGGTCCATCTTGTACGGCTGACATGGCCATCTTTCAGTTTGTAAGAGAGGTACAACGTTTTTCAAGAAAATCAAGAAAGGTGCTATAACAGGGATTGATAGGGGAGAAAAACCCAATTCTTTATAAGAAAAACAAAGAAATAATTGAAATAAGAGTCACAGAAGATACTTTGGACCATTGGAGCTAAGAAACAGTTTTCAGGCCTTTGTAAATTGAATTGGTTCAGAGCCTTTGGGAAAAGAAAAAAGGCTGGGATTGCTACAGATAGTAGAATCCTAAAGAACAGAGGGGATGCAAATAAACCCTTCAAGAAGAGCCTCCTTGTTTTGGTAAATCATGACTCACTACCAGGAAGAACTAAGACAGAAGTGTGTTCACTGGAACTAAAAAAATTTCATGTTAATTCTTAGTATTAAAATTGGTATCGGCATGCTTTACGGTAAGAAATACTCAAGCATTTCTCAAAAATGTTTCTTCAAGTCCAAACTCATTGCTCTCTATGGGAAATAGTAACTTAAGTTTTAATCTGAGATATGTGCTACGGATTGTAGCAGCAGTGCGATCATTCCCGTGACAGAATTATAAACTCTTTCTGTATGTCTATTCAGTATAAATTAATATATATTTTTTTCCTTTTAAATAGCTTTGATCTATTTAATGTAAATGTTATTTTGGCCATTTAGAGAGGCTATGGTGGCAATAAAAATCATAGCATAGGAGAAACATGTTAGATAGTCCCTTACAAAGACCACGTTAGGGGATCCATCTATTACCTCAGCAGAACATATCTTTATAAAGGTGGATGAAGGTGGAATGTATGCAGTAGACAGTTCATTCATTAGGAACTTAGATGAATTGGGGTAAGCATTTTTTTAAAAAATTGTGGTTAGCTTACCTGATATCATAGCTATGAGTTAATAGCAGGGAGGAAGGACTTCTGGTTGTGGCCTACGCTGACACCAACTGTATTTGAGAAATATAGTCCTGAAGTTGTAGACAATGGCTTTTTGAAAGGCATTGACTTACATTATTTAATGTCTAGCAACAAAATGATAACCAGCATTTTTAGATGACAAGAGAACTGAAGTCAGGGGTTGCTTGAATCCAAAGTCCCAGGCTGACTCTGCATGCCCAGACTAGACATTAGATCCTCACAGGGAAAAATGGAGTACGTAGCTTCCTATTCTTGTTCGGCCCTGTCAGAGCAACAAATATCTATATACCTATATCTGTTGCTGGCTTTCTTTTCGTACTTTTTTTGGTACTGTCTCCTGGTTTGTCCTTTTGTCCTGAGTTGTTCTTTGCTCCTAGCCTTCTGCTTCATCTCTTCCCATCTTTCCACACATTTCTGAAGCTGAAACTGAAATATCTGAAAAGTGATAACTGGAAGAGCAACTGAAGTGAAATCTCATGACAGCTTTTGTTCTGGATAGCAGCCTTATCAGAACCTTTTATTTAAAGTAGGTGTTCTGTGGGGTGCAGCTCTATGAGGCTAATTTTTAGCTTGCTGCCTCATGACCATTCTAACTAAACTGATAGCGCAGAGCTGTTTTCCTTTGCCTTCTCAATCCAATGGCAAAACATTTCACACTTGAACAGTAGGACAGCAAAAACTATGCTAATCTCCTGGTTTATCCTTCCTACTGTGCTGAGATTCCATTTGCAATCATTTTGTGAACATTGTTTATATCTTCTGGATAAAATATGTCCTTCAAGGGACATTTCTAAGAGCATTTTTAGAATTCTGCTCTGACACATTGTTGCTGACTGTGTATTTTAATAAGGTTCAGAACAGCAGGCACAGATAGTGAACCAATCCCACTGTTTTTACTAGAATATAGTGGTACTATTGTTACAATATTAAAAAAAAAGTTCTGAAATATACAATTGCCATGTGAATACTTTAATTTCTTAACACTTATTGTTTGGTGGAAAAAATGATTTCTCTCTTGCTTACCATTTTAAATTAGAAAGAGGTTTCCTTTGAGATTCCCACCCCCAGTCCAGGCAGAAATAAAAAGACACAAATTCTACAGGCTACCCCCTATAAATAATGAGGTCACATTCTTGCCTTTCTCCTTCCTCTTTTCCCCTAACCCTTAAATCCGATTTCAGTTAGCTTACAGTTCAATCAGATGGTCAAATCATATATGTTTCAAGTGTTAGAAAATACTTTCATTCTTTCTCAGAATTTGGACCTAGTTGAAAGAAGATAATTTTTCTAAATACTTTCTAAATAAACCTGACAAAACACCACATGGACAGAATCACCACACATTATAAAATTGAGTTTTCATATTTCAAGCTTCTAAGTGCCAAACTTAACCTTCAAATTGCATGTTTAGATCTTGTATTATACTTTTCTTTTACATGGATCATTCCTAAATAATTAGGTTGAGACTGTAGTATTGCTGGCTGAGTCTAACTTTTATTTTTTCCCATCCTGCTATTTGTCATGCTCATTTATTGAGTAGTGGTTTTCAAAAAGAACCAAGATAAAAATAAGCCCCCCCTTTTAAAGAAAATAATAAATGAGACTATGATCTATGATCCTTATTCTTTTACTTTTATATTGTCCCCCTTATACATTTATATTTCAGGCACTTACACTGATTCATTCTAACTAAGTAGTTCAGAAGACATGATACGAAGGTGGCAAGCCTTCCAGTATTTTACTAATCTTCCTTTTAGTTAAAACTGTGTCCCAGGGTTTGTTTGTTTTTTAATTAAAGTTAAGTCCAGGATCCAAACCGTAATGGATGTAAATGTACCAAGCACATGGCTGTCCTACTAAAACTCTCCTCTCCTTCTTTATACAAAATACAAAATGTTGTAAAGTAATACAAAAAAAGAGACGCTGAGGCTCTAGAAAGAGTGCAGAGAAGAGCAACAGATTATGAGGAGTCTGGAGGCTAAACCGTACAATGAACTATTGGGAGAATTAGGCATGTCTAATACACAGTGCCAGTGTATTCTGTCTGTATGCGCATTTGCACAATAATGATCACACAAGGCCTTATGTACAAGAGATGTTGAAATCCAGTGCATTAAGTCCATGATACATTTACCATGTTAAAGCCAGTGGCTTAATTTATCAAATAATATCTGTGCCATGTTAAATAATCATACAACTGTTGAAGGAAAAGTCTTCATCATGATTCAGTCTAAGCCGGGAATAAACAACATGGTGACTGCTGTAGAAAGAAGGTTGCAGTTTATTGAAGAGCAGAGCCAGACAGAAAGATGGCTCTGGAAGAAAAGAGAGAGAGCACATGTAGGGAGTGGGTTTTTATACCCTCTGGGGCTCTTGAGGGTGTTTCTTGTTCCAATTTGAGGCTTTGTATTTCCTGTGTCATGTATTTTGACCTGAGTCTGGGTGTGCCCCTTGACATCTGTGGGTTAATCCTATTATGTCCTGTGTTAGAGTTTGGGTGGGGTATGTAGATTTTTGGTGTCTTTGTCTTCCTAAACTTCTAGCTGGAGGCCTCCAACCTTCCTGGATTATTTA
Source organism: Vipera berus (assembly GCF_964194415.1). Taxonomy (NCBI): domain Eukaryota; kingdom Metazoa; phylum Chordata; class Lepidosauria; order Squamata; family Viperidae; genus Vipera; species Vipera berus. The sequence continues at coordinate 255,070,433 of NC_138202.1, read as the reverse complement.
CATCTGCATTTCTACAGAGCTGGTTTCTGCTTGTGGGAGGGAGAGTTAGGGCTATTAAGAAAAAACGGCATGCTTTTCTGCCTCTTTAAGCTCTTTTGAGGAAATATAATATTTTGCCCTTTTAATATTTCCTGCTCTGGGGAGCTGACTTCCCACACAACCATTATTGATTATTCATTTTCATCGGCCAAGATTATGTTATGAGGATCTGTATTTTTAAGGATCTCTGTTACCCTGGTGCAAACTATTATTGAGTGTTTAAAACCTTTTTTTTAAATTGGATTTTCTCTTTAGGAGAGGGTGTTTCCCTAATTTCAGTTTTAGTTTTTTGCAAGTATCTCAGCAATGTTTATACTTTTCAGAGTTAATTTACCATACAAATATTTTCATGTATGATAATGAGTCCTTGCAATATGGTCTCATAATATAATATATAAGGCAATGCAACACATATTTTTTTATAAAAACATGCATGGACAACAGCACTATGCTAAAGAGATTTTTTTCCCCTCATGGGAATGTCAAATCTCAAAAGAATTATATTCTAGATAAGCCTGGGAACAGTAAGAGTTACTAAATGCTAGCATTCTGTTGTCCATTGTTTCTCTTATCATTTAATCGGGTGTGTTCCTCTCATTCAAAACTGCAGACAGCTTTACTTCTGTTTGTTTTTGCTGGCTCCCTTCTGACTTTCTCCTTACTAAAAGAATTGATCACACTGAGCTGATGCAGTAGCAATGTTCATATGGATTGATTTCTTTTTTTTTAAAATGTTAAATGAGTTTTATTTAAGAGCGTGTCATAATTGCCTTTGTGTTTTCTTTCTCTGTGAGATGTTTATATATTGTCAATGTCTGCTAATCTGAATGGAGTGATTACATAATCAATTCAATGTTTACATCTCTCAGGATTTTGTTTTAAATTGCAACATGTATATTTTTCCCCCCACAGCAAATATTGTATTTATTTTTGATCTTGTTCATTCTGCATTATATCTTTACTGGATAGTCAAACCCTATGTTTTAGTCTCAGTTGGAATCTCTTTGTTCAATTTTTATTCCTGATAATTTAAACATGAAATTCCAAAACTTTGTTTCTATAGCAACTAGCATGGCTTACTCCAGGGCTAGCATTTTCTTTTAAGTAAGGATGAAAACCAGCAAGACCCATCTGTAAGCAGAATGTTTATTGCTAAGCAGAAAAAATTCCTTCACTCTCTTATTATATCCAAATGCCCTCAAATCTGTTTTCTGTACATTTAGGAGGACAGAAATAGAGGACACTCCTACAAAACGGAATATGCCCTAATTTTAGTGATGACTTTCATAAAAGAATAACTATTTTGAGTGAATTTAAATCTTCAGACTCAAAATCAGATGAATTGCACATGCACCAGATTTGAACATATTTTTTTCTTTTTTTCTCAACAAAGTTTTCACTGAGAGCAGACAATATTAGAAGTCATACTAGATCTGATTCCTTCTAGGTCATGTTCGCATTTGTTTGTGAAACTTCTTCAAATTTATATTTATTTGTATATCTCTTTTCTATATAACTTTTGAGAACATGCATGTACAGAGGTAGTCCTCGACTTATAACCATTCATTTCATGATCAAAGTTACAACAGCACTGGGAAAAGTGACTTATGACCAATTTTCACACTTATGACTGTTGCCGCACCCCATGGTCACGTGATCTAAATTCAGGTGCTTGGCCCCTGGGGTGTATTTTTGACAGTTGGGCTGTCCCAGGATCATGTGATCACTATTAGTAGCCTTCCCAGCCGGCTTCTGACAAACAGTCAATGGGGGAACCAGATTTGCTTAATGACCAAATGATTCACTTAACAACTGTGGCAAGAAAGGTCATAAAATGGGGTAAAACTCTCTTACCAACTGCCTTGCTTAGCAGTGGAAATTTTGGGCTCAATTGTGGTTGTAAGTCAAGGACTACCTGTAGTTAATAGTATCTTAGAAATGTGGTCTCAAAAAATATGCTTTCTCTAACAGTTTTGTCATACCAATTGATCAGACTATTCTCCTTGTTTGGGGCACAAGCCCTGCAAGATTGAATTTACAAGGAAGCATTCTCTGCCATTGCCCTCTTTTTCTGAAATACTGTGCTTTTAGAAATGTGAGGGCCCCCTGCACACTGGGAATTCAATAAAGCCATTAACATTTGGCTATTTCAGCAAGCCTGAGAGACTTGAAAGATAGCATGGTTCATTCCTGTTGGGAAATATTTGTGAGTTTCCTGATGCTCCCTCCTTCCCCCCCTCCCCATTTTGATTGTAATTGTTGCTTTGTTATCATTTGGTATTTTTAATCTGGCTACTGCATGAAGTACGTGAGCCCCTCAGAGTCCATTTTTAATTGGAGAGGCGTATAAATGTAGCAGATAATTAAACAATGAAAAGCTCAGTTCTTCGTATCTTCTGCTTCTCTTTGTATCCCTTACTCTGTTCTGACAAACGTAAGGTTGTGTTGGTGCCTTCAGGAGTGGAATGTTTCATAAATATTAAGTAGAGCCCGAGAAACATTAGGAGTTTTGATTTATGTAGCAGAATACCTTTGGAAGGTATCTAAAAGAGAGAAATAAGGATGGGAACAGAGACTTTGCAGGAAAGGGGGATTTCTAAATGGTAAGATAAAGGCCAAATTACAAAGTGAATCAGAAGAAACTGGTCAAGGAGAGATTAGAGTGGGGGTGGGGATGAAAAAGGAGAGATTACATAATAGAAAACTTGCCTGGGAAAGGAATTTCTGAGTGCCATAGTGACTTTAATAGCCGTTCATTGTTCAGGTAAGATCCAAAGTGTTTCTCAACCCCAGCTACTTTAAAATGTGTGGATTTAAAATTCCCTGCCCAGGGAATTTTGGTAGTTGAAGTCCACATATCTTAAAATTGCTAATACGGAATATTAGCAGGTAGTCCTCAACTTGCGACTACAATTGAACCCAGAATTTGTGTTGCTAAGTGAGACATATGTTAAGAGAATTTGCCCCTTTATATGACCCTGCCACAGTTGTTAAGTGAATTACTGCAGTTAGATTACTGACACAGTTGTTAAATGAATCTGGCTTCCCTATTGATTTTTGTTAGGAGGTCGCAAAAGCTGATCCTATGACCCCAGGACACTGCAGCCGTCATAAACCGACTCATGAAGGAGGCCACACCCTTGACCTTGTTTTCTTGTCTGGACGGTGGTTAGATGATCTTGGTGGGGGCTCTCCAATTATTATGCCCCTGTCATGGACCGATCATCATCTCCTGCGGCTGGTCTTCCGTTTTGCCACCCCCCGCCGTGGGTGCTTGGAACCACTTAAATGGTACCGCCCCAGACGCTTAATGGATCCCCAGAGGTTCCAGGCGGCGCTGGGGTCCCCACCTGCCTCCCTCGCTCACAGCTCGGCCGAGGCCTTAGTGGAAGCCTGGGAAAGGACGGCCACTGAGGCCCTTGACCGAGTTGTACCCTTGCGGCCCCTGACCCGGTGCAGATCCCGTCGGGCTCCATGGTTTTCTGCGGAGCTCCGGGAGATGAAGCGTCGGAGACGGGGCCTAGAGAGCGGTTGGAGGTCCAGCCGATCCGAACCCGACCGATTGCGACTAAGAGCCTTTATTAGGTCTTATCTCGCTGCAATTAGGGAGGCGAGGTCCAACCACTTCGCCACCCTTATTGCGTCCGCAGATAATCGCCCGGCTGCCCTGTTTAGGGTGACTCGCTCCCTCCTAAATCAGGAGGTGAGGGAGGATCCCTTGCAGGGACGTGCCGAGGAGTTTAACCAACATCTGTCGGACAAAATCGCTCGGATTCGGACCGGTTTGGACTCTGACTGGGCAGAGTCTGACGATCAGGACACGGGTGGTCTTGTCGATATCATCTGGGAGGAGTTTGATTCTGTGACTCCGGAGGAAGTGGACAGGATCATGGGGAGGCTGAGCACCACCACATGTTTACTGGACCCGTGCCCTTCCTGGCTGGTTTATGCAGCCAGGGAGAGGACACGCAGCTGGTTCCAGGCAGTTATATCGGCTTCTTTGAGTGAGGGTATCTTCCCCACCGTCTTGAAGGAGGCGGTGGTGAGGCCTCTCCTCAAGAAGCCTGCTCTGGACCCGGCTGTATTGAACAACTTTCGTCCTGTCTCCAACCTTCGCTTTCTTGCGAAGGTTGTTGAGAGTGTGGTGGCGCATCAGCTCCCTCTGGTCCTGGATGAAGCGGATTATCTAGACCCGTACCAATCGGGTTTCAGGCCCGGGCACAGCACGGAGACGGCATTGGTCGCGCTGGTGAATGATCTCTGGAGGGCTCGGGACAGGGGGCATTCCTCTGTCCTAGTCCTATTAGACCTCTCGGCGGCTTTCGATACCATCGACCATGGTATCTTGCTGCGGCGTCTCAGGGGATTGGGAGTGGGAGGCACAGTTTTACAGTGGTTCTCCTCCTATCTCTTGGGACGTTCGCAGTCGGTGTTGGCAGGGGGGCAGAGGTCGACCGCGAGGTCTCTCATTTGTGGAGTTCCTCAGGGGTCGGTCCTCTCGCCTCTCCTGTTCAACATCTACATGAAGCCGCTGGGTGAGATCATTCGTGGCTTTGGAGTTGGGTATCATCAGTACGCTGATGATACCCAACTTTTCTTTTCGACCCCAAACCACCCCAGTGATGCCCTCAACGTGATGTCCCGTTGCCTGGAGGCGGTTCGGGTCTGGATGGGGAGGAACAGACTCCAGCTCAACCCCGACAAGACTGAGTGGCTTTGCATATCTTCATCCCGGGTTTATTCGGACATTCCACCTCTAGCTATGGGGGGTGAATTATTACCCCCCGTAGATAGGGCTCGCAACTTGGGGGTCCTCCTAGATTCACGGCTCGCCTTGGAAGATCATATAGGAGCCGTGACTAGGGGGGCCTTCGCACAGGTTCGCCTGGTGCGTCAGTTGCGGCCCTATCTTAGCCGGGATGATCTATGCACGGTCACTCATGCGCTCGTGTCCTCTCGTCTGGACTACTGCAACGCTCTCTACATGGGGCTGCCCTTGAGGACCACTCGGAAGCTCCAACTGGTACAGAATGCAGCCGCGAGAGTGGTGTTGGGAGTCTCCCGATACTCCCACGTTACACCTCTGCTCCGTGAGCTGCATTGGTTGCCAGTTGTCTTCCGGGTGAGATTCAAGGTACTGGTAACGGTATTCAAAGCACTCCATGGCATGGGGCCGGAGTACCTCAGGGAACATCTGCTGCCGGCATCAAGCTCCCTGCGCCCTGTGCGTTCCCACAGAGAGGGCCTCCTCAGGGTGCCACCGATCAGAGAATGTCGATTGGTGGCCCCCAGGGGGAGATCCTTCTCTGTGGGCGCTCCGGAGCTGTGGAATCAGCTACCGGTAGAGCTCCGGACGGCGCCCGATCTTCGCTCCTTTCGTCGCGATCTCAAGACATTTTTGTTTGTACAAGCCGGCCTAGCCTGAGGGGGGGGTGTTGGGGTTGTTTTATCTTTCGCTTTTTAATTTTTCTGGGGGTTTTTAGCGTTGTATTTATATTGTTTTTAACTAGGGCAATTGTTTAATCTTTTTTAATGTTTGTATTTGCTATTTTATTCTGCCCTGTGAACCGCCCTGAGTCCTCAGGGAGAAGGGCGGTATATAAATGTTATTAAATTAAAAATTAAATTAAATATGAGTCAGTTGCCAAATGTCAGAATTTTGTTCATGTGACCATGGGGATGCTGCAACCATCATAAATGTGAGAAATGGTCAGAAGTCACTTTTCCCAGTGGTCACTAAACAAACTGTTGTAAATCAAAGACTATCTGTATTGGAAAAAATGAGAGTCATGAACAGTTTGGAATCTGACAGGGAATCTTCCACATAAAGAAAAATGTGCAGATTATAGTCAGAGCAATTAAAGTTAGTTTTAGGATCCAAAATCAGCTACAAGCCCAAAATAAAAATAAATTGATTTCTTCCAGTTGAAGGAAAAACAGGGCTGGCTGTACTTTCCTCAACAGAGAAACACTGTTCATAGATCACATATTTCAGTTGTCAGTCAAAGAGTGACAATGTGTTGTCTTTAATTCAAGAGACTAGAGAGAGATTTAAGCATTTCTAGGATACCATTTTTTATTTCAATAAAACATTTGTCAGATAAGTTGGAGTCTGAGAGGCCAACATGGGTAGTTATGAAGAGATAAAACAGAGGTAACAATTTCAATAGAGATTTTGAAACTGAAGTCAGATTTATTAGCTGCATAGATTTATTGTAGTGTAGATAACATGAAGTATTTGTTAACATGTATTTTCCCTCTTAAAACAGTTATTTTCATTTAAGCTATATTGAAAGAATGTTTAACAATATGGTTGTTTCAAGCAGTTTCATATAAAATAAAACAGAATAATTCTATTTCTATATTGTAAAGAAATCTACATTATATAAAATTTTAAATAATGTCAAGGCAGGAAAGTGCCCGATTGTGCATTATAAACCTTTTATATGTAAACTTATACCATTAAATTAATATGTAATACGTGAGATATATGGATATTTTGCTTTCATTTCCCAGAAACCAGCAAATATTCTAGTAATGGGAGAAGGTCCTGAAAGAGGAAGAGTTAAGATAGGTAAGTTTTATAATTACCCATATTTATAAATTTAATTGTAATAGAACTTAACAGAAATCCAAAGCAAAGCATCTCAGTCACACTTACTTACAGATGGTATAGATAGTTGGGTCTAAAGGAAAGCTTGTAGGAGAATGTGAGAAAGGAAAATGACTTTCCTGTATCCATTCAGGAGCCTCCAGAATTCAGCTGAATGTGGTAAGAGGTGGGTAAGTAAGGTATCAAATAATATGGGAGAAAGTCCCATATTCTCAGGAGAACAGTAGCAACTTGTACTTCATTTAGAGACAATACCAGCTGCGCTGGTATACGGAGTAAGTGCAAAAACAAACATTTAGAATTATTCAATTATTATAAAATATATAATAAGTTGCTAAGATAGATTGTTATTACCTCTAAAATTTCTAGGCTACTTCCAAACCCCCCAGAAATATCTAATAGAAAGTCTACCATGGGTAAAATGCAGATGAGAAACTTCTGTGTATATTAATAGCAGGAAACTGTTTGGAGTGATTGATGTATGAACCAGTTTTGAGTATATGAATAGGAATAGATTCTACTGAAGCTATAATAAAAATACATGTTAAAGACTGGTGTTACCAGTTTCTCTGGCTCTTGGAGCCACTGAAAGTGAGCAATTAAAACTGTGTATACTTCTTCAGCTATGACTGAATGTTTAAAAGCTTGACTCTGTGGGTAAAGTTTGCTTTTTCTTTGGATCGGTAGGAAAACCTGCCAGATCTCAAAATTTGTTACTTGCCTATCTCTACAGAGCAATTTATAGCAGAATGGTACAAGCTGTTTACTTGAGATTAATTATTAGTTATCGTGATTCTTCATTCCAGACACCGCAATAGATCATTACTCTCCAGATATTAAACTGCATATTCATTAACTTGCTTATTGTGAAAATTCATAGACATTAAACGACTACATTAGCTTTTTTATTAGTTTTAATGAAGTCATATTTGCACAAAAGATGTTTTTGCTGCAATATACAGAAATTCAAGTCTCTTTCTGTGACTTTGGGATTTAAATTCAAGGCCTTTTCTCCATGTTTTTCGAGTCAATGGAAATTTGGCCATTCACTTCATGGTTTTGAGATCAATACTGATAAACTGGTTCACTCTGACCTGAGACTCAACCTGTTCCTGCTTTACCAGTTTCATTTTTAATGTATACTTTTATATTTAACATGCTTTTTAATTGATTATGTCAATAGCAAAAAAAGACAAAATTGCCAGTAAAATGTTTCGTGGCACAGACGCTACTTTTTTCCTGCAAAAATGTCATTCATCAATCAGAACTGTGAATGTGAAAAAATCTCAAAGTAATAATGTACTACATTCCATAATGAGATGTATGTAGCACCTAGGTTGAGACACAATTCACTTGTGTTTAGTATAGAACATAAATGCTTTTAAACTCCCTTCTAACCAAATGTTGCCATTTTGAGGCCTAACAGCAGTACAAACCAAGGTGTAAACTGTATTTTATTCTTAACACCTGCTTACATCAGCCTTTACATCAGTCCTTACCAGTACATCTCATTTGCCTTGCTTTATTCAAAACTGCATTTGTAAATTGTTCAGAAAGCTCATTTAGTGTAAAATAGAGAAGCCAGATTTTTTTTCTGTCAGATGCCTATTAAATTGTACAAAACCACTCATATTTGGATTAAATTGGTTTCCAGTGTGTTGCTCAGATCCTTTCATGGTACTGTTTTTTTATCTATAAAGTTCCAGAGCTGTTGGTAACCAACAACTGTGTTACTTATAGACGTTATCAGTCTCACTTAATAATTTTTTTAAAAATTCCATTTATATCCCGCCCTTCTCCGAAGACTCAGGGCGGCTTACAAGCTTAGCAGTAGCCTTCATTCTATGTATATGCCTGCTTATTAGGGCTTTCACACACACCCCAAGCGGCATTATTACAAAGTCAGCTTAATTGCCCCCAACAATCTGGGTCCTCATTTTACCTACCTCGGAAGGATGGAAGGCTGAGTCAACCTTGAGCCTGGTGGGATGCGAACCTGCACTAATTGCAGGCAGCTGGTGTTATTTCAGGAGGCATTAGCCCACTGCTCCACCAAGGCTCTTATTTACAGACATTTCTAACATTCTCTTTTCACTTTGTCACTATGGGGTACTGAGTGTAGATTAATCAGAAAGAAATAAATTTCAACAACTGTAGAATTAGGCTGCAGCATAACAAAGTTAGCAAAAGTGAAGGGGTTCTGAATACTTTCTGAATGCTTGTAGGTGCTTCATTTTTGCTCTGCATGCCATGAAGCATATTTTTGGTCCTGACTGTCATGAACATCAGCCTTTTATGTATTTTATGTTAGATATTAAAATCTTTGACACTATAAGTTTTATATCAAGTCTATTAATCTGAACAAGAATATGAATTTGTTTTAATAATAATGAAGTGTTTGGACTTGCACAAATCAGTTATATTTCTAATAGCTACCCAGAATATTTCTTTTGGCCTATGTTATGACATATTTGATATAATATAGTAAATCATGGTGTTGTTCAAGTCAACATACATGTTCAGAAGCACTCATGTTCAATTTATGATGTTAAGGGAGTGGCAGTAGGGAATGTTTGTAGCTCCTAACGGATGAAATGCATTTGTAATTAAAATTTTTGAGTATGTTCAGGATTGTCAGCAATGTTAGCATATTGTACATGAAAATACATTGTTTGGGATGTGGAGTAAGCAAAAAAAAAGGTGTGTGGGGGGGAAGAAATAAACTAGCTAATATCCTCAAACAGTTCCAATAGGAAAGTTCTAGATGTGTCAGCAATGTAAGATTGTGTACTTCACCTAGCTTTGAGATCAGTCAGGCATTGATAATATCAGGAATAGCAGTATAGAAGAATTTACTTTAGAAAAGTTTTGTTTGGTGTAATACAGATACTGGTTATTTTGCAGCTGATATGGGTTTTGCAAGGCTATTCAATTCTCCTCTTAAGCCGCTGGCAGACCTTGACCCAGTTGTGGTGACATTTTGGTATAGAGCTCCAGAATTGTTACTTGGGGCAAGGCACTACACAAAGGCAATTGGTAAGTGTTTTGATTTAAAAAATATAGCTCAATAATTATCAGAATTATCAATGTGCAGAATAAATGTAAGAGTTATAAAGCTATTAAATAGACCAATATTTTAAATTATCTACTCCATTTCAGAAATAAAATTCAGTTTTGTTAATTCATACAAACTAAAGCATGCCATATTTCAAGTACCACTATTTGAGGATGTTTCACAAATATTTTGACTGTGTTTCTATCAGACTTAATTGCTTTTTATTCCAAAAGTATCCAACTGCCATTTCCTTTCCTGGTCTCCTGGTGTAAAAGATCCTGTGTTTTAGGCCATCTCTATCCAGAAACCTTCTGTATCTGCAGGAAAAAGAGCAAAATGTTCTTATCAAATCATTTCCTCTGCCTACTTTCACCAATCTGGGTTGTCCAAATGGACTGCAGCTTCCAGGTTCTCCAGCCAGCATCAGCCCTTGAGAATTCTCGGGTTGCAGTTCTGACAAATTTTGATGGTGCCTGGTTGAAGACGATTTTGCTTTTGCCGATAATTTTAAAACCTTGCAGGAGTTGAACAGTTGAAGAATATACTATGCTGATGCAGCCGTATAAAGTCATGTTCCTATAATGGTCACTTAGTAACCATCTTCTGTTTTATCTATCAATTTTATTTGATTGACTGAACTGCCTGAACCCTGCAGAACCATTATCTACATTAATTACATCACTGCTGTCAGAGATCATCCTCCTTTGTTGTTAGCTATCTCATATATTTAATTCCCTTGGCTTATTATTTCTCATTCCTTTTCCACACTCAGCGTTGCATTGTTTTCCTGGGAAAGAATAGCCCATGGGTATGATTCTCTGAGGGATTAATATACATAAAAAAATGTTCAGGAATGACATAGAGACAGCTAAACAGTGAGGGAACCTGTGGCACAGATAGTCTCTCTTACTTGGGTTGTAAAAATGCAGAATTCTGAATGTCCTTCAGGTCCCCCTATTTCTTCAATATATTCAGGTTCTTCTATTTCTATTTCTATGATCTATTAATGAAATCAGTATACATGCTTTAGAGACACTGCCATTGAACACTCTTGCCAGTGTATAAATGTATTAGTAATTCTTATTTCTAAAAGCAGAAATACGTATGTGGGAAAAGAAGGACCAAACAATTTTTTTAAAAATTTCCCATCTCCATTCTGTCATGCTTCTTTTCTCGTTGTCCATGCTCTTTTCAAAGCAGCATTATTATAAATGTGATCCTGTGTACATGTACAGAATATTGAACTTAAATATGAGACATGGGTAATTTTCCTCTATTCCAAATCCTGAATCCTAGTGGTTAAGAAATATTCTATGTGTAAAATAGTCTTGTTTCACTAATCTTGTACTTTTAAGAAATATTTAAATGTTCTTTGGGATAGGGAGAGAATGATTTTCCAGTTTCTTTGCTTGCCTTTCTTTTCTTATTGGTTCTATGTTTCTAATCTTCCAAGATCAGGAAAAAAAATCATTTACCGGTATAGGTCTACTCTGAACATTCTTATTATCCTTGAATACGCCAGAGCTATGTCCTTTACTGAAAAATAACCAAAGTTTGTCTGAAAAATACTAACTTTCTTTCAGCAGTTAGTTAGGGGAATGGGAACAGTTTAACTTCCAGAGGTCTCATGTTCCCACTCAAGGTCATTAGAGATGAGCCTAGCATGTTTTTTGGTAGAAGACTTAATATTAGACTTAATATTTCTTCCTTGCTTGTAGAGGAACTTACTTCCCTTCAATGTTTTAAATTCAGCTGTGTGTTATTTAATTTCTTCTTCGTTGCATATTCCACTGTAACAGCCAACTTGCAATTGCTAAAGCATATGAGAATGGAAGAATAAGGTATAAACATTTGATATTACCCACATCAGACACAGACAAGCAAATCCACTCTTGAAAAGTCGAAGTCAACAACTTTATTGTGTTCTATCTATATTACAAGATTCTCTGCAGACTGCTTGCCTTCCCAAGTGGGAACAACTAGATAAGGTTCCATGGAACGCGGGGGGATGGGGGGCACAGACCTGTGCCTCTTGTGGCTACACAAGGACTCAAGGCTAGTTCGCTGTTTGATCCCTTCTCCCTGCCTGACTGGGAATTTCCCATAAATACAGTAATATAACTCACATGTCAGCCCTTGGGTCACTTGAATATACTGTGTTAATCTATTTCTTTTCCTAAATAAAATGAGAACATTGGGCCTGTCTTCTGATACCCAGAAAAATACTTCATAATAAGTCAAACTATTGTACTTGATCAATGCATTCTCCAACACTGTCAGTTCTTACTGGAATAGGAAATTTATATCTTCTGATTCGCTGTTGTAGAAAGCAATCAAACATAGAGGACTTGAAGGACAGAAGGAAGAGCCACTATCAAGGAAACAGTCAGATAAGTGGGCTTGAGCCCAGACCAAGAAAATAATTTGAGAAAATTTCTCAGACAAGCCCTAGATAACATGGGGGGAGACACACACTGACCTTGAGATAACAAGGTTGCTATTGGCCCTACAAGGTAAAGCAGACTTTAGAACCAATGCCATATAGGTCAACACTATTTTTACTGTGACTACTATAATAACAATCTTGCAAGTCTGAATGTGTTTTTGCCAGCATCTAACTTTATTGTCTGAAGGTAGGAGCAGCTTGAGACATTTTCTCGAGTTATTTTCTTGGCCCAGGGTCATCTGCTGCTCTTTTTGTTTACTTATTTAAAAGATACACCCACTACCCTTTGGGTGAGGTTTCAGAATTACATGCAGAAACAAGATAATATTTTAAATATGTAAAATGCAGTCATTGGTAAGGGGAATGAAACAAAGATATAGAATGCAGTTGAACAGGACTAAATTGGACAAAAAGAGGTGAAAGCTAATTATCAAGCTTATTTTGGGAGGGTGAAGGTAACAAAGAATAATTTTTCACTAATGTTGAATTGTTCACAGTTTTATCCTGCAGGGACTTTTCAAATACTTTTTATAGACTAATTAAAGGGGGAAAATCCCAGCTGAACTCTTGATTACCTGTTGAACATGTTTGCTATGGATAAGATTGCTTAGAGTGCCATGATCTGGACTTCATGACTCATGCAAGCCATTATTGTTGAAAAGTTTGTGAAGCAGCCACATGAGCCTAATAAATGATGTGACTGCTTCAACAGTTCAAAGAGAGATGCTTTGTGTACATTCCCAAAACACCTCTTTACAACAAATTGTACAACCATAGTATCTTTATTTCTCTTCAGAAGACTTGTGATCAATTTCTTCAGCAGTCCTGTGAAAGTTTCCTTCTTAATATACTTTCATTGTCAAGTTCTATCCAATTTGGTAAATTCAGAAATATTGTACAGCAATTGCTTTTCTTCTCAGGCTTTGGGCTTGATCTGCAGATATTAATATTTAATCTGCACTTGGCCATAGAGCTCACTGATGATTTTGGATCAGTCACTCAATCTCAGCCCAGCCTATGTTATCAGGTTACTGTTGTGAGGATGAAATTAGGGGAAACTTCATATAAAAAGCCTTGAACTGTTAGAGACAGGAGAGATTTAAATCCTTCATTCATATATTGGTTCATTGAATTCCTTTAACTTGTACTTAGTTGATCTGGCACATGGAAAATGAAGCATTTCAGAAAATATAATCTATTAATTCGAGTATCCAATTTAGCAATTTAAATTTGCCCTTCCAGAGTTTCAAAATTAGATTTTGTTTTCACACTAATGATGCTGGTATGCAGTCTGATTTCTCCTATATCTCCACCCTATGTCTATTAGCTGTAATGAATGTGCAGAAATTCTATTTCATGAGATCCAGACACAGAAAGATTAAAAAGACACATTAGCAGATCTGTTCATCTAGATAATGGGCAGAAACAATTGAAGCCCAGAAAAATAAGAGGCCAAGAAACCAATCAAGAAGGTCAGTATCCCCTCAGGGCTTTAAAAATGGGAAAGACAACCTCCATTTTGTCTTTGCTTTTGTCTTCAGTATTTTTCCCCCATTAAGGCTGGCTGAAGACAAGGTAAGAGCAAAGCCTCTAGTCTAGACAGCAATTACCAAGCTGGATACCAAGTATTGCCTCTAGACAGCAGTTACCAAGTGAATTTGGACAGCAAGCTATCACCAGTGGGGCTGGTTGTAGTATAGATCTTGCTCTTGTGAGAAGCAGGTGGGAGAGAAAGAGTTCAATTTATGTGAAAAAGGTAGGTGTTTTTACCCCTGAGTAGTGCTAAACTTCTTGAACTCCACATGGTTTTTTCTTCTTTAGCTCAACAGCTATTTGGGGCTTGATAATTTTGTTTTATGGGCTGAGATCTAGGTTATGTGAATCTGTTTTGGAGTGCGTGCATTTGTTGAGATCCAGGATCTGAGAGCAGCTAGCTCATTCCTTTCAGAAAATAACTGTCTATTCCTTTTTTCCCCTTTCAAACTTTGTTCTACCGGTAGGTCTTGAACCTAGATATAATAAAAATGGAAAGTTCTTAATGAGCCAGAGGGTCTCATTCTGGGAAGGGAATTTAGCTTTTAGCACAGATCTCCAGGCCTCCAAAAGAACAGGGTTATAACTTGCATATTGGTAAACCAACAACAGAAGGGGATTTTCCTGGAGTAACATGGCTGGTAGCATTCATATTTGACTGTGCCAAAGAGTTGTAGGGAGAATTGGCAGAATCATGGAAGTTGGTTTTGGAGACCAATTGTGGCAATGCATGGGATTTCAAACTATCATATTTTTAATGCATTGTTCCAACCCATTTATATAAACTGACTTCATAGCAAGTCTTCAAGCTGTTCATTACCCAGAAGATGGATACTGTGTAAGGACTTTTTTCTTCTTTGCAACTGATATAGATTATAACTAGTTGGGAACAGTCCTGCTAGATTTTGTAAAATTAAAATAAATGTATTAGATTTTCCTAGTAAAATAAATGCATTTTATTTTCTCAGTTTGCTTTTCCAGCTGTCCTGGCTAATCCTTGACATGATTGCTGAAAACTAAGAAAAGTATCTTGAAGCCACAACTTAGTAAAGATGTTGGGCATCAGCTAGGAAAAAGGCAAATTCTGTGCTAGGGATCATTAGGAAAGAGATTGCAAGTAAAATTGCTAATTTTGTAAAATAGGCTAGGCTAGAGTAGAGTAGAGTAGAGTAGAGTAGAGTAGAGTAGAATAGAATAGAATAGAATAGAATAGAATAGAATAGAATAGAATAGAATAGAATAGAATAGAATTCTTTATTGGTCAAGAGTGATTGGACACAGAAGGAATTTGTCTCCAGTGCAATAAGCTCACAGTGTACATATAAACAGCAAGTAATAGGTCATAAATCATAAATCATAAAAAGCCATAGAGGAAGATAATAGGAAAGAAGAGAAATTGAGAAAAGATAAGAAATTATATATCCCTCACTTGACACAACCCACATTTAACCTATCACAAGACCCTGACCTGATGTGACCCTCACCAGATGTGACCTCACCATCACAACACCTACTGATCACACGAAGCCCTTATAAGCAGAAGAACACTGATAGTGGCATCCCTTAAATTCTGCTGAAGAAGTTACCTAGCCTGGTAACTAAATGTTCGGAAACCAACCCACAAGCTTGGAGACTGAACCTCCACTCTCAGCTATCTTTGTGTTTAGTTGTTTAGGTATACAATGCTCTATAGCAGCGTCTTCAGGGGAGAAGTGAAAATAGATTATGTCCAGGATGTGAGAGGTCTATAGATATTTTCTCAGCCTTCTTTCTGGTTTGTGTAGTATACAGATCTTCAATGGAAACCAGGCTGGGGGTGATGTTTTTTTTCTGCAGTCCTATCCGTTGAAGTCTGTACCTGTCTTGTTTGGTTGCTGTGCCAAACCAGACAGTTACTGAGGTACAAATGACAGACTCAATAATTCCTCTGTAGAACTGTATCAGCAGATCAGTGGGCAGTTTTCTGAATTGACGCAGGCATTAATTTCAATGGCTTTAAAAGGGTCAATCAAATGCAATTAATCTTGAAGATTCATTGCTATTAGGGATGTGAGAAATTCACTGAGGCAGGAGTAGAACGTAGTGTTTTCTTCTGAGCTATGAATCTTTCCCATGGTTATGCTATTCTGGGAAAATTGGAGGCAGTTTGTGGTGTTTGTGGTGTTCTTGAGATGGTCCAGCCCCCAAACAGGATTGTTTCTCCAAAATGATGCAGGAGGCTGATGACTCTAAGTGAAATAGGATGGGCACTACACAGCATTTTTAATCTGTTTTATTTTATTCTATTCTGTCTACTCTTTCATGCAAAGGGATCTGTAATAAATATAAATTTCTATATAAAAATATGGTGATACCTTACTCATTTGAAGTAGATCCTCAAGTGAAATTTATGCATGGTTTGTTCATCTTGTCATAACATCACTATGTTATTTTTTTTGTCTGACTGTTATACACCTACTGTAACAAATAGTTAAATGTAGTATTTTATTCTTTAAAAAGCTATTTAGATTTTATATCTTATTTTGTTTCCTAGATATATGGGCTATTGGCTGTATATTTGCTGAGCTATTGACGTCAGAACCTATATTTCACTGTCGGCAGGAAGACATCAAAACAAGCAATCCTTTCCATCATGATCAGCTTGATCGCATATTTAGTGTCATGGGATTTCCTGCAGGTGATTCAGTGACTCTTAAAACATTATAAGAAATCTTTGATCTGAATTGTTTTCAATAAATTGATTTTTCTTCCTATGCATGTATTCCATTCAAATACAATTTTATTATGACTTTTGGTCAGCAAATTTATATGCCTGTACAGATAGTCTTCTACCTAGGATCACAACTGAGCCCAAAATTTCCATTGCTAAACAAGACAGTGGTTCAATGAGTTTTATTCCATTTTATGACCTTTCTTGCCACAGTTATTAAGTGAACCACTGCAGCTGTTGAGTTAGTAACACAGTTGTTCAGTGAATCTGGCTTCCCCATTGACTTTGCTTGTCAGAAGCTCACATGACCCAAGGACACTGCAACCGTTGTAAATCCATGCCAGTTGCCAAGCATCCATATTTTTATCACATGACCATGGGATGCTGCAACAGTTTTAAGTGTGAAAAACTGTCATAAGTCCACTTTTTTCAGTGCCACTGTAACTTTGAACAGTCATTAAACGAATGGTTGTGAGTCGAGTTACTGTAGAACATAGGATAGGCTGTATTTTATCTTGTGCTTCTTTAATATTTTCTAAATTTTTACTTTACAAAGATAAAGACTGGGAAGACATTAGGAAAATGCCAGAATATCCTACACTTCAAAAAGATTTCAGAAGAACAACGTAAGTTACATAATTCTGGTCGTCATGCTTTAAATATATAATTATCAGTATATAGTTTTTATTATTTTTATTTTGGAGATTTGGTAGTAGAAAGAGGCACAATGTAGACTTGGACATAAAGTTTCACCCTTCTCTGTGTTTCTTTTCATGAAAGGATCATGATTGTTTGTAACAAATTCTTCCTTTGTTGGGATGAATTTCAGAAACACATTTGTCAAACTTAAATGGCAGAAAATGGGATAAATTCAGTATGACCAAGAAACTAATTTGATTTATAGAGTATGTGAAATCTCACTTGTCTTTTCCTTATAGAAAGAGGGAGTATGTCATACTGAGACTTTTATTACAATACATAACTCTAAATCATGAGTTGTATCTGAAGATGGCTACTATATAGGCATCCTCATTTACCAATTGCAACTGAGACTGGCAACTAAGCAACACAGTCATGTTAAAGTAAAACATCACCTTACCAGCCCCAGCTTATAATGTCAGTTAAGCATGTGACGTAACCATTGACTGCTTGTTTAATGCCCGCTTTGAAAGCTGTAAAGAGCAATCGCTTGTCTGTAAGATGCTGCAACCATCATAAACATACATCAGTTACCAAGTGTCCAAATTATGATCACCCAACTGCAGGAATGCTGCAATGGCCACATGTTCAAGGACCACTGATAAATCTCCTTTTTAGGGCTGTTGTAGCTTCCAATGGTGGCTAAAGAAGGCATCAGTAAGCAAGGATTGTATTTTTAAATTCCATCCTGAGGCTTAAAATACAAGTGCTTTCTATGTCCCAGCCTTCTGTCATGTAAGGTCATTTTTTTCCCTTGGAATTTGAGGGTCAGCAGCCACAGTCCAGGTGCAAATTAGTGGCTTATTAAGGCAGATACCTGCTGCCTGCATCCCCATGAATAAATGATCAACCAAAGGATTTGCGATCAGTATCAAAGCCAAGCTTAGGTCGACTTTAAAGATTTCTTCCCTTTAAAGATCCCCCCCCCAGTAATCTAGTTAATGGATAATTTTTAGTTGCTGTGTTTAGAACTTGTGAATCAGGTCCTAACAGAAACAGGAACCCTAATAGGGACAGTAAATGCTGGTGATGACCTATAAAGCCCTAAATGGCATGGGCCCGGATTATCTTAGGGAGCACCTGCTGCCAGCATCAACTTCCCATCGTCCTGTGTGCTCCCATAGGGAGGGCCTCCTTAGGGTGCCACCGGTCAGGGAATGCCGGCGGGTGATCCCCAGAGGGAGGGCATTCTCTGTGGGTGCGCCTGCCCTTTGGAATGATTTACCTGTGGAACTCCGGACTGCCCCAGACCTGTGCTCATTTCGCCGGGACCTGAAAATCTGGCTTTTCGATCTATCTGGCCTGGACTGAGGGGGTTTTTAGTTTCAAATTTTTAACATTGCCTTATTGTTAGGCTATTAATTAATTTAATTCTTTTTAATTCTATTTTTTATCTTAATTTTATATTGTCTTTTAAATATTGCCCTGTAAACTGCCCTGAGTCCTTCGGGAATAGGGCGGTATAGAAAACTAACTAACTAACTAACTAACTAACTAACTAACTAACTAACTAACTAAATAAATAAATAAATAAATAAATAAATAAATAAATAATATCATTATTGAGAGAGTTGCTGTTGTTTTCAGACTCATATCAACATGTAGCAACTTGTGCCCTTCACATAGGTTGCTCAGCTTCAGTTCCCATCATCTTTAACATTTTAAGAATCACAGATGCTGATTATTAGGCTATGGGCCTGGCAAATAAAATCTTCATTGGATGCCCTTCTCCAGATATTCTACTGCCTCTTGGAATTTGGATTGATGAATAGAACAAAGGTTCAGTTTATCACATTCCATTCCTTAACATAGACAATCCTGTTATTTTATGTCGTACTACCATATCTGGTCTCTAAAATCTGCACTTCTTTTTGTATCTCCTTGCAGCTGTTCCAATGGAATTTTGCAAGCCATATACAATAGTCCAAATCTTATCTTACTTTTCTTGAACATTCGATAGGATTTCATCTGCATTTTTAGAATATTTGCTCCTATTTTAATTTTAATTTTTTATCTCATTAACTTTGGTGAAGGGAGAAGATCTGTATAACTCAATGGACACAAGGTAGTCATGGAATATAATGGTACCTTCAAAACTAATTGCTTTTATTGGGCATTAGCTTTCTTGCAACTCACGTCCACAGATCCATAATGTGGGCTTGCATTCTGTGGATCTGATAAAGTGAGCTGCTGTTCACAAAAGATTACGTCCCAATCAAGTTGATTAGTCTTGAAGGTGTTATCAGACTCTATATCTATTTTATTACCTTGGCTTCTATTGCCTATTGCTTTTATGCTTTAATTAAGTTTTCACATTAGGTTTATTAGTCATTTCAGATTTTGTTAAAAAGGAGTATAATTGAAGTATATATATATATATATATATATGGATCTTTGGTTATTCGGGTTTTTCCCCGCGTAGAACTAAAGTTGTAGGCGCAACGTTTCGACGGAATCCCATCCGTCATCATCAGGCTGGTGGCTTTAGCTTCCTTCTTCTGGGAGAAGCATGTGGCTGTTTGTTCCTCTTTTTTAAACTGCCAGAGGGGGTGTGTTCTGTGGAGGTGTGCTCTGATTGGGTGGGGGACCAAGTGTGTTCTGATTGGGTGGGAGTGTGTTTTGAATGGTGGGTGTGTTCTGATTGGGTGGGGGTGTGTTCTGAGTGGATGGGCTGGCCACATGCTTCTCCCAGAAGAAGGAAGCTAAAGCCACCAGCCTGATGATGACGGATGGGATTCCGTCGAAACATTGCGCCTACAACTTTAGTTCTACGCGGGGAAAAACCCGAATAACCAAAGATCCACATACAAATACCCGCGAAAACCTCAGAAAACATATATATATATATATATATATATATATATATATATATATATATATATATATATATATATATATATATATATATATATATATATATATATATATATATATATATATATATATATATATATATATATATATATATATATATATATATATATATATATATATATATATATATATATATATAGCAGGCACACATTACGATACATTAGAGAAACCTGGATTAGTGTATCTTTATAACTGCTTTAAATATTCCACAGTAGAGCCTATTTCAAGATTAGTTTTATCTAGTGTTCAGATAAAATGGGATTGGCACCTGTATATTAATAAAAACTGCCGCTGCTATCTGCATGGGGTTCGTTGTATGCACCAGGAAATAAAAGCTTATGAAATGTAATTAACATATAGTAAAACTTTTTTAAAAAACTTTTGATGCTGCCTTACTCTTTTGATTTTGTTCTTTGTTTCTTTTTTCAGATACGCCAATAGTAGCCTCCTCAAATACATGGAGAAACACAAAGTCAAGCCTGATAGCAAAGTATTCCTTTTGGTAAGTGACATGGAAGCTTTATTTTTCTCTTTAAATAAGTTACATTCTTAGTATCAAATAGCTGTAGAAGAAAACTTTGTTGCTGCTGAAGTCATCTTTCGCTTTGTAAAGTTAACAGCACAGTCTTTTACATTCTACACAGAAGTAAACCCCATTCAGAGAGGTTTACTCTCAGGGAAAGGATAAGATGTCACCCTTATTATGTCAGAAGCTGAGTTTTTTAATGTACAGGTCTAAAATATAATGCATAAAAAAACCTAAATTCTTTCTAGTGGCCAGTTCTCCTAGTAATTTTAATATTATTTAAAGTTTTGCCAACGTTGACATTAATAATTCATGTATTAACTAATTTGTTAGGTTTATAGCTCCTCTTTTCTCCAGAAATTAAGATTTAGATTAGATTAGATTAGATTAGATTAGATTAGATTAGATTAGATTGCCTGCCAGAATTGTTTCCCCTTCTTGTGCTGGACTATGATCAATATAAGGGAGACCTCGATATTTTAGTTTTTCTCATTTTTATCACTATATGATACATATTTTCTGTACATAGAATCCCATAAATTTATTTGCATTTGTTTCATTTTAGTATTATTGGTCATGCTAGTCGTTGAGTTTTACTGAGAAATTCATATAAACTGGCTTCTTTGCAGCTTCAAAAACTTCTGACTATGGATCCGACTAAAAGAATTACCTCAGAGCAAGCTATGCAGGATCCTTACTTCCAGGAAGACCCATTGCCTACATCAGAGTATGTTTATTTTCCTGGTCTTTGGAATATTATTTATTTTATAATATTATTTATTCTCCAAATAATTCTCTAAAGTTATAAAAAATAAAATAGTAGCCATAATGTGTGTTTGATTATGTCTCTGAAATATCTATTATATAAGATAAAAGATTCATCTTTTATAATGGAGCCCACATTTGGATTTAAAATGACATATCCAGGATTCCATTCTTAGAGTGGTGTGCATGGGAAGGACATTTATATTTAAACTGAATTGAATGTAGAAATAGACAGAATATACTCCAGTCATTTATCAACATTTCTTTGCTAGTGAAAGATTTCATTGCAATTTGCAGCCTCTGAGGAAATACTGCAGAGGTGATAGATGCCTTACATGACATTATTATCAGCTTTTTCTTAGTTTTTTCCCCCCAAGTTTGCTTCAATTTCTATACTCTTAGGTAAAGTAAAGTAAAGTTTCCCCCGCACATGTGTGCTAGTCGTTTCCGACTCTAGGGGCCGGTGCTCATCTCCGTTTCAAAGCCGAAGAGCCAGCGCTTGTCCGAGGACATCTCCGTGGTCATGTGGCCGGCATGACTAGACGCCAAAGGCGCACGGAACGCTGTTACCTTCCCACCGTAGTGGTCCCTATTTTTCTACTTGCATTTTTACGTGCTTTCGAACTGCTAGGTTGGCAGAAGCTGGGACGAGTAACAGGCACTCACTCTGTTACGCGGCACTCGGGATTCGACCCGCCAAACTGCCGACCTTCCGATCGACAAGCTCAGCGTCCTAACCCACTTACTGGGTATTAAATCCTTTTAATATACAAAACTTCATTTTGAGTAAACATGGAATGGACTGCACTGTAAATTACTTAAATTTTATCCTAAAAGATGAGTACACTAGATCTGTTTTGTTCATTGAGGTGACAAAGGCTTATTGATGGGCAAAATAATATTATTTGCTAAATCCTTTTTAAGCAGCAGTAATGCTAAAATTGCGTTAAGAACACTTTTTGAAATGAATGCTAAATTAGATAGAAACTTCAAACCAATAATTCTTCTTATGCTATACACACCTAGTGTTTTTCAACTGATTTGAAATGACTAATATAGAGCCATAAAAGATAATTATAGCCTTCCTGTTTTGAGAGAATTATAAACAAAATGCCATGAGCATCTTGTTACCAATACCTAATTGTTAGTGCTTTTGGTTGATGTTTTTTGAAGGAATTGGGAAAAATCAGTACTTTTTTTATAATGAATTACTGTTGATTTACTGCCCATATTTTCTGATGCATATAAATTGCTGAAACAAAAACAGTTGAATTAAATTCTTTTTTTTAGCTATCTTGTTTGTTTGCTGCAAAATATTAGAAAAGTACAGGCAGTCCACAAGTTATGACCAGTTGCTTAATGAGTGGCCAAAGTTACAACGAACTTCAAAAAAGCTACTTACAACCTATTCTCCAAGTTATGACTACTACACCACCACATTCCCAAGCTCAAGTAATCACATTTGAGGTGCTTAGCAACTGGCGTCCCATTTACAACCAGTTAGAGTGTCTTGCCATCACATGACTGTGATTTGTGAATTTTTTTGCACTTTTCCAGCAAATAGCGCCCATTGAATATGCTGGATTTGCTTAACAACCACATGATTTGCTTAGCCACCATGGTGCCTTGCTTTATGACTATCGTAAAAATGGTTGTAAAATTGAATTCAGTCATGTGATGCCTCAACGTTATGACCAAAATGAAATTCTGGGCATCCCTGCTGTAGAACAGAATGTAAGTTTGGATTCTCAGATTGATAAGGGGTCTATTAGCTATTTTCAAAATAATCAACAGGCTCAGTCTGACCCTTCTTCCAGGTCATAAAAGAAGGAGTACATGGGGAAAAAGCAGAACCTTCCCATCTTAATTTGTCTGTATATATACTGTATTTGAAAGTAGAGTAGCTGTAGAATTCTTTTGTTCTGATTAGTAATAAATCTTACTCAATTGCTCTAGCCTGCTTCAATCCAGGCTGATGCTATAAATCTGACATAAAAATTAAAATGGACTTCACTCTATTCTAGTTCTAACATGTCTTAATATTTCCTTCACTTGCATTTCAGGTAATACCCTATGCATATCATTACTCTACAATTCTACACTTATTGTTAAATTGGGGGGCCTGATTTAGCTTTGTGAGAGGCAAGAAGTGTTTAAGAGGAATAGTGACAAACACATGGACTATGTTACACATCACTGCCATGGCATTTTAACAGTATTGTCACAGTCTACATTTTTGTAATGGATCTATCAATCCCTCATAGCAACATTCTAACAGATCTTCCATCACTGCAGATTTACGGCAGGCATCAGTTTAAAACTGATGACAGAGTGATTTGTCTATGTGACAAGAGAATCACATTGGATTCCTCACCGTCAGTTCCACCTATCAAATTCCATGTGTCCATGTTGTAAGCATGGAATCAAATTCCAATTGGAAGAGATCTATAGTTGTCACAGAGGGTATGAAATTCTGAGTTGCTTTTAACATGTACATTGAAATAGCCTAAAATAAGGAGACTAAAATAATTCAACTTCAATCTGAAATCACCATGACTAGTTCAGGAAGAAAGACATTAGTGATTACCAGTCATAGTTTGTGTGAATATGTCCATATTAAAATAGAAGCAAATGTTTTTAATTTCATCACATTGCTGCTAGAGATGTCCAAAATTTTATTTGGTCTCTGCTATGTTTTTAAGTGAATGTAAACTAACATATACTGGTGCAATTCCACTGTATTCTTCTGTTCTAGTGTTTTTGCTGGTTGCCAGATTCCATACCCCAAACGAGAATTTCTTAATGAAGATGAACCCGAGGAAAAGGGCGATAAGGTATACTTCATAGACCATGTTACCATTCGTAAAAAACTAATAATGTTTCTGAGGGGGAAGTCTTACAGAACATCAAAGGTGTACTCTGACCAGGATTTCTGGTCAATATGATTGCCATGAGACATTCTCAAAAAGGATTGCATGTTGATAGGTGATAATTATGAGAAATTAGATTGTTTAAAACTGAATAATCTTTAGTAAGTTTAGATAACGGAAGTAACATAGCTGAAATAAAAAAAGGAAAAGGTCTTAAAGCACGGGTGTCAAACTTGCCATGTCATGTATCGCAACTTTTTTCGCATTGCCGGAGCTGGGGTGGGTGCGGCCTCCACATGATGCAACCGGCCCGTGGGCTGGCAGTTTGACACCCCAGTCTTAAACCGTTATATCCTAATAATAACAGAGCCTTGGTGGAGCAGTGGGCTAATGCCTCCTTAAGTAACACCAGCTGCCTGCAATTAGTGCAGGTTCGCATCCCACCAGGCTCAAGGTTGACTCAGCCTTCCATCCTTCCGAGGTAGGTAAAATGAGGACCCAGATTGTTGGGGGCAATTAAGCTGACTTTGTAATAATGCCGCTTGGGTGTGTGTGTGAAAGCCCTAATAAGCAGGCATATACATAGAATGAAGGCTACTGCTAAGCTTGTAAGCCGCCCTGAGTCTTCGGAGAAGGGTGGGATATAAATGGAATTAAAATAATAAAAAAATGTCTTTAAAAAGATCAAAATTGTGGAAGAAAGCCAAAAGTCTGTTAAGAATGAGAATACAATATTTCATGCAGGACATGAAATATTCTAGTAAATGAGCTATCTTTACCTTTGTTCCCCTTAAATAATATTTCAGGCATATGTTTTTATTCATTTATTGATTCAGTTCATGTGGTTGCCCATCTCAACAAGTGACCCAAGGTAGCGAACAAAATTAAAGTAAAAACAATTACAAGAATTAAATTAGAAAGCAACCAAGAACACTATCACAAGTACAACCAAGAAGCAGACTCCTGTTTTGATTCTGAGACTTAAGAAACAGAATTTTCCTTGAGTGGAGCTTGACTCCTGCTGATTGCATAGACTTTAGCCATAAAATTTTCTCAGCAACAATAAAAAAATACTTATGAATTGCTTTTAGTCTAGGAGCTAGGTGCAGAGATAGATATAGATGTCAGTATCTTTACCTCTGGTTTTTGCTCCACTTTGTTTTTCAGAATTGCCATTTTCTGTGACATTAAGTCTGCTGAATTCCAGAATAGATTGTAAATAGGTTTAGTGGTTGCAGATGTTAACTAATGGCTCCATCTGGTTAAATTTCAACCAATTACATTCCATTAGCTATTTTGTCTTGGGGCATCATCACGATCATATTCCTTTGATTAATGCACAATTGCAGATTATAGTTCTAACTGGCTTGTCCAATAGGACAGAATCGTTCCTGAATATTGTGTCGTCTATTATAGTAAAAGTATAAATACGGCTTTAATTGTAATTCTTGGCAGTGATAACAGTTGTATAATTAATGGGGGGAATTTTATTTGGTTTGTGTTCTCCTTTTTTCATCTTACAGTGAAAGTTCTTTATTGCATTGAGACACATGAGAAAAAAACCATGCTGACTTCAAAGCCTTTTGTTTAAAATGTTTGTTTGGCCATTATTGTACCTCAACATTTAATTGCACTTACTTTGCTGAAAGTTTATAGTCAAAGTCTATAAACATTGGGATCAAATGTTAAAAGGATAATCTAGTTTGACTCTTAAAATTTGTTTAAGATTTGTTGTTATGTTGCCATCTTTTCTTGTCCTCAGACTAGTACAAACTTTCTGCTGCTGCTTTATTGTTCTGTTCGCTGGAGTACTTTCTCTGTCTTTGACCTGACTTGGAAAATCTATGTCTCAATCAGCTATACCCTGCTCTTTTTATAATTACCGTATATACTTGAGTATAAGCCGAATTTTTCAGCCCACTTTTTGGGCTGAAAAATTCCACTTCGGCTTATACTCCAGTCAACAAAAAAAACTTACCGAGGACTTGTGCGCGGCCGAGGCTTTGGTGCTTCTGGGATCGCCCGCACCTCTCCCAAGCCACCGCCGTCCGAGACCTGCCGAAGTTTGGGGAGGTTTGGGGAGGTGCGCGCGCACCTCCCCAAACTCCGCGCCTTGCCTGCCTGCTTCTTTCCGCAGCGGAAAGAAGCAGGCAGGCAGGGCGCGGAGGAACGGAGACTTGCCGACGTTTGGGGAGGTTTGGGCGCCTCCCCAAACCTCGGCAGGTCTCCGTTCCTCCGCGCAGACCTGCCGACGTTTGGGGAGGTTTGGGCGCCTCCCCAAACCTCCCCAAACCTCGGCAGGTCTCCGTTCCTCCTGCCGACCTTTGGGGAGGTTTGGGCGCCTCCCCAAACCTCCCCAAACCTCGGCAGGTCTCCGTTCCTCCTGCCGACCTTTGGGGAGGTTTGGGCGCCTCCCCAAACCTCGGCAGGTCTCCGTTCCTCCGCGCAGACCTGCCGACGTTTGGGAAGGTTTGGGCGCCTCCCCAAACCTCCCCAGGTCTCCGTTCCTGTTTGGGGAGGTTTGGGCGCCTCCCCAAACCTCCCCAAACCTCGGCAGGTCTCCGTTCCTCCGCGCAGACCTGCCGACCTTTGGGGAGGTTTGGGCGCCTCCCCAAACGTCCCCAAACCTCGGCAGGTCTCCGTTCCTCCGCGCAGACCTGCCGACCTTTGGGGAGGTTTGGGCGCCTCCCCAAACGTCCCCAAACCTCGGCAGGTCTCCGTTCCTGTTTGGGGAGGTTTGGGCGCCTCCCCAAACCTCCCCAAACCTCGGCAGGTCTCCGTTCCTCCGCGCAGACCTGCCGACCTTTGGGGAGGTTTGGGCGCCTCCCCAAACGTCCCCAAACCTCGGCAGGTCTCCGTTCCTGTTTGGGGAGGTTTGGGCGCCTCCCCAAACCTCCCCAAACCTCGGCAGGTCTCCGTTCCTCCGCGCAGACCTGCCGACCTTTGGGGAGGTTTGGGCGCCTCCCCAAACGTCCCCAAACCTCGGCAGGTCTCCGTTCCTGTTTGGGGAGGTTTGGGCGCCTCCCCAAACCTCCCCAAACCTCGGCAGGTCTCCGTTCCTCCGCGCAGACCTGCCGACCTTTGGGGAGGTTTGGGCGCCTCCCCAAACGTCCCCAAACCTCGGCAGGTCTCCGTTCCTGTTTGGGGAGGTTTGGGCGCCTCCCCAAACCTCCCCAAACCTCGGCAGGTCTCCGTTCCTCCGCGCAGACCTGCCGACCTTTGGGGAGGTTTGGGCGCCTCCCCAAACCTCCCCAAACCTCGGCAGGTCTCCGTTCCTGTTTGGGGAGGTTTGGGCGCCTCCCCAAACCTCCCCAAACCTCGGCAGGTCTCCGTTCCTCCGCGCAGACCTGCCGACCTTTGGGGAGGTTTGGGCGCCTCCCCAAACCTCCCCAAACCTCGGCAGGTCTCTGTTCTTCCTGCCGACCTTTGGGGAGGTTTGGGCGCCTCCCCAAACCTCCCCAAACCTCAGCAGGTCTGCGCGGAGGAACGGAGACCTGCCGAGGTTTGGGGAGGTTTGGGGAGGCGCCCAAACCTCCCCAAACAGGAACGGAGACCTGCCGAGGTTTGGGGAGGTTTGGGGAGGCGCCCAAACCTCCCCAAAGGTCGGCAGGTCTGCGCGGAGGAACGGAGACCTGCCGAGGTTTGGGGAGGCGCCCAAACCTCCCCAAAGGTCGGCAGGAGGAACGGAGACCTGCCGAGGTTTGGGGAGGTTTGGGGAGGCGCCCAAACCTCCCCAAAGGTCGGCAGGAGGAACGGAGACCTGCCGAGGTTTGGGGAGGTTTGGGGAGGCGCCCAAACCTCCCCAAAGGTCGGCAGGAGGAACGGAGACCTGCCGAGGTTTGGGGAGGCGCCCAAACCTCCCCAAAGGTCGGCAGGAGGAACGGAGACCTGCCGAGGTTTGGGGAGGTTTGGGGAGGCGCCCAAACCTCCCCAAACCTCGGCAGGTCTGCGCGGAGGAACGGAGACCTGCCGAGGTTTGGGGAGGTTTGGGGAGGCGCCCAAACCTCCCCAAACAGGAACGGAGACCTGCCGAGGTTTGGGGAGGTTTGGGGAGGCGCCCAAACCTCCCCAAAGGTCGGCAGGTCTGCGCGGAGGAACGGAGACCTGCCGAGGTTTGGGGAGGCGCCCAAACCTCCCCAAAGGTCGGCAGGAGGAACGGAGACCTGCCGAGGTTTGGGGAGGTTTGGGGAGGCGCCCAAACCTCCCCAAAGGTCGGCAGGAGGAACGGAGACCTGCCGAGGTTTGGGGAGGCGCCCAAACCTCCCCAAAGGTCGGCAGGAGGAACGGAGACCTGCCGAGGTTTGGGGAGGTTTGGGGAGGCGCCCAAACCTCCCCAAAGGTCGGCAGGAGGAACGGAGACCTGCCGAGGTTTGGGGAGGTTTGGGGAGGCGCCCAAACCTCCCCAAAGGTCGGCAGGTCTGCGCGGAGGAACGGAGACCTGCAGAGGTTTGGGGAGGTTTGGGGAGGCGCCCAAACCTCCCCAAAGGTCGGCAGGAGGAACGGAGACCTGCCGAGGTTTGGGGAGGTTTGGGGAGGCGCCCAAACCTCCCCAAAGGTCGGCAGGAGGAACGGAGACCTGCCGAGGTTTGGGGAGGCGCCCAAACCTCCCCAAAGGTCGGCAGGAGGAACGGAGACCTGCCGAGGTTTGGGGAGGTTTGGGGAGGCGCCCAAACCTCCCCAAAGGTCGGCAGGAGGAACGGAGACCTGCCGAGGTTTGGGGAGGTTTGGGGAGGCGCCCAAACCTCCCCAAAGGTCGGCAGGTCTGCGCGGAGGAACGGAGACCTGCAGAGGTTTGGGGAGGTTTGGGGAGGCGCCCAAACCTCCCCAAAGGTCGGCAGGAGGAACGGAGACCTGCCGAGGTTTGGGGAGGTTTGGGGAGGCGCCCAAACCTCCCCAAAGGTCGGCAGGAGGAACGGAGACCTGCCGAGGTTTGGGGAGGCGCCCAAACCTCCCCAAAGGTCGGCAGGTCTGCGCGGAGGAACGGAGACCTGCCGAGGTTTGGGGAGGTTTGGGGAGGCGCCCAAACCTCCCCAAAGGTCGGCAGGAGGAACGGAGACCTGCCGAGGTTTGGGGAGGTTTGGGGAGGCGCCCAAACCTCCCCAAAGGTCGGCAGGAGGAACGGAGACCTGCCGAGGTTTGGGGAGGTTTGGGGAGGCGCCCAAACCTCCCCAAAGGTCGGCAGGAGGAACGGAGACCTGCCGACGAGCCGCGGCCACACAGGGTATTCCTGTGTATTCAGGCTTGCAAAATGGCGGATCGAGCCTCTGCTGGCGGCAGAGGCTTGCAGAACGGCGGATCGGCTTATACTCGAGTCAATAACTTTTTCCAGTTTTGGGGGGTGAAATTGGGGGTCTCGGCTTATACTCGAGTCGGCTTATACTCAAGTATATACGGTAAATGAAAGATTCATTCCTTTCCTCTCTATATAATTGTTTTCCATGATTGTCTCCAGGAATTCTGATACTGAAACGTACATTTTGAGTAATATGGATTTCAATTACTATGAATCAACCAAACCATAGATGAAGTATGTACTGCTTAGTACTTACAAGCTTAGTACTGCTAAGCTTGTAAGCCGCCCTGAGTCTTCGGAGAAGGGCGGGATATAAATGGAATTAAAATAAAAAATAAAGAAAAGTATAAGAGGCAAGCACTTAAGCTGTAACCATCTCATCTCAAGATTTGAGATAAGGATCTTTGCAGCTTTTATGGACATTGTATATTCCTTTTTCCCCTCTGTTACTTTTGTTACTATTGGGTTAGGGTTTTAAGAAGAAAATCTCTTTTCATTTCAAGATTTATAGACTGTATTTATTTATAAATAACTCAAAGTGGCAAACATCTCCAACACATTTTTCTCTTCCTGCTTCCCACACAACAATCTTATGAGATGAGTTGGGCTGAGAGAGAGTAACTGGCCCAAGATCAGCTAGCTAGCTTTCATGGCTAAGGCAGGACTTGAACTAACCATATCCAGCTTTCTAGCCTAGTGTCTTTACCACTGGACCAAACTGGCTGTCTTTTTAAACAACTGATGGAAGAAGATGTGACAGTAGAAAGCAAAGCAGTGTACATCTAAAAAAAACCTACAGTTTGCCGTCTTTCCTCTAAAAAATGAACATGTTCAAACATACCATTATTTCAAGCAAAGCCTATTACTGTATATATATATATAGAGAGAGAGAGAATACTCAGAAGAAATTGGTGAGGCAGTGAAGGAGCCTGTACCCATTTATGAGGCACCAATGTGTCACACATACATTAACCCTTTTTTTTAAAAAAAAGAAAGAAAGATGGCCACTGTAGTATATTTAAAAGACATTCAGACAATGGCTGAATAAATGGAAACCACCTACCTACCAAAAGAGAGGGAATTCAGTATAGTATTTAAATGATAAGCTTGTTTATCATTATCCTGTGATTTTCCTAAGGAACCTATATAGTCCTTGGCTCAGTTGGAGACCTGATATCAGATGGGCATGAGAAGGTCAGGCTTATATAAAAGGTTCATGGCTCAGTGGCGTTTAGCTTTTCTCTTCCCAGTACAGATGTTCCTATCTCCGTAGGCTCTCTAAAAGTCATATCACCCTTATTGACCCACTGTACATTTCTAGGAGGACTCTGGAATAATAACTACCCTAACACTAAACCTCATGGTGATCTCAGCTCTCTCTCATTCCCTTGGATTTGATCTAGAATCAACAGCAGCAGAACCAACATCAGCAACAAACAGGACCTCAGCAGCAGCAGCAAGCAGCACCTCAGCAGCCGCAGCAACCACAGCCGCAAGCGGCACCTCAGCAGCAAAACAGCACCCAGACCAATGGAACTGCGGGGGGTGGCGGGACAGGAGGTGGCGGGACTGGGGCAGGCCTCCAGCACAGCCAGGACTCCAGCCTCAACCAGGTGCCTCCAAACAAGAAACCACGCCTTGGGCCTTCAGGCACGAATTCAGGCGGGCCTGTCATGCCTTCAGACTATCAAGTATGTCCCTTTTTCCCCGGTCTTTATATCGTCTTTGATTTCTTTTCAAGGATTGAGGGGAAATGTGTAAAGGAAATGATACTAGAGGATGGCTTGTCCTAGAACTAGACTGTTTTTATGGGCCCTGCTCAATTTATGAGCATGAGTGTGTATGGATGAAGGCTCATATTCCTGCATAAAAAAATATTTATTAGCACTTTCCAAGGTAGATCTTATTCAAGACAGTTTTCAAAGTTCGAGATACAGGTATGGTTAATTAAAACAATACTCTTTGTTTTATTAGAAGATGGATCCAGTTCAGAGAGCTGAAGCTTTTTGCATTTCTTTTGCTGATAATACTATAAAGTTTCACAAGTAAAGTTTATTGTAAAGTGCTGTAAATGTTCACAGATAGTTACAGGTATCAAAGACAGTAATTCCATATCCTTCCTCACCCAGCTATTTGATCGGTAAAGATGTTGGACCGTTTTCCATAATTCTTAACTAGCATGGAGCATAATGACTGAAAATATGCTGTTATTATTAAATAAATTGAAATATAATGCCTGTGGAAAGTAAGTTGCTGTATCCAAATTCATAATCTTGAGTGTAGGAGTCTGGTCATTACATGTTGAAGATAATCATCTCTGTAGTTACATGCATAACATTTTCTGCCTGTTCCACTGGGCTCTGTGCATTATCTCTAGCACATTTATGACTTCATCTGACCATGGTAACTGCAACAACAGTCATATGATACCTTCATTTTTACAAAATTAAGATATATTAGCTGTCACAAATAATAGCATTTGTGTATATGTGCATGTATTTTTCATTAAATGGTTTTTAAAAAGTTAATACTGAAGTATCAGTAAATATATTCAGGCCTATCACGTTCTGGCATCAAGCTGTTTTCTTATATTATGCATTGAAGTTTATGAATCCTTTTCTTCATTCCCATTTTCTAAATTTTCTAAATGCAAATTAGACACGGCTGTTTTCATTATATTTTATACACACACACACACACACACACACACACACACACACTATTATATTTACTATTTTCCTCTTTGAGAGAAAGTATCTCTCAATGACAAACCATCTGTATTTTATTTGTTTAATGTAAATTGTTACATAGACAATTTGCTTTCTATATTTAAGCATACTAATACCAAATAAGCTTTCCAATTGGCATTTTATCGAATGGAAAGCTTTCCCCATAATTAACACGCTTGAAACATGGCTAAGCTTGCTTGTTGATTGATACTGCAAACACACTACATATACGATGTCACTAAAACTTTGAACAAATTTTGGATGGTAATCTGGGGGCCTTTCCCCAAGTTTGTGGGAATGTATGCAGCCCATAGATAACCATCTCTGCCTTATACAATGATTTTGCTTCAGAGAGCTAGCTGTTTAAAAGTGCAGCTCAGAATGTAGTCCCACCTTAATCCAGAAGGATTGTGGACCTTTAGCCCAAGACCTGGTTAGCTAGTTTGCATGGAAACAGTAAAATATTAGTCTCTCTTCATGTAAGTCTGTGCAAGAAGATGTCCGTTTGAGGCTCTAGTTATACATAGATTTCAAGGAGAAGTTCACTAGTATCTTGTTTGTCCTCACTGTCAAATCCAGTTTTATGAACTCATCTTCAAAGATTATAACATATATTAGATCAATATTAGCATAATATTAGCAGCTGGCTTTTAGTTATTCAACCTATTTTATTTCCAATAGCTAAATATTCCATAGACAAAGCAGAAGTTAGGAAGACGGGAAAAGACAGACAGGCCAGTCTCATTTCTGTACTTAAACCCATCCAAAGGAAATTAGAGGGAGTTTGCTGCAATAATTCTTTATGGCCATCCTTCACCCCCTCTTTTATGATACAGTTCTGCTTCATAAAAATGTTTATTTTTTGCTTTTTTTTTTGTAGCACTCCAGTTCACGCCTGACTTACCAAAGCAACATTCAGGGATCTTCTCAGTCCCAGAATACAATGGGCTATTCAACAACATCTCAGCAGAGTTCTCAGTACCATCCGTCCCATCAATCTCACCGGTACTAAAGAGACTTCATAAAGGGTGTTAGAAAGGAACGAACTAACAATGAGTGGACTCCAGCAATATGAAGTTCATAACCATGAGAAGAACCAAAAATGCAAATTGTGATGCAGATTTTAGAATTGCAAACTTTTATTTACTACTTATTTTAAAACAAGAGACAATTTTTATCCTTTTTTTGCCATAAAGGAGATTCTTGTGAAGTTTCCCTTCAGCTTGCTTTCGCATGTGTTCCATTGTGGTTACTCAATCTGATCTGAACCAAGCACTTAAACTTCCTTAACCTATGGAATTGTTGAAGGATTCCTGGTGCACCTTTCTCGTGTTGTAGTAATTGCCATAAATCTAACCTTTTCCAAATCCTTTTACCAGGATTTTAAATTTTTGGAATCTTGAACTCCTGGGCTTTTCAAGCTTGTATATAGTTAATTTTTTTACTAGGCAGACCAGTTTAGCTATACAGGTATAATGCACCTTTTAAAAGCACTATGTTATTTTCACAGGATATTACTCTTTTGCTCATGGATGTCAAGAACAGCAGATTTTACTATTCAAGAGTATTTTATTATCTTTTTAGTAGTCTAAATTTCAGATGAGATATTTAAAAAAAAAGAAGAAAAGAAAAATATACAACCCATGTCTCTGCAGCAGCTATTACATGTTATGTGTTTGGATTGAACACCAAACAGAAGATTATGAATGTTTCTTTTATCATTCAGATGAGCATCCCATAGATAATTGGTCATTTTCTTCCAAGTGAATTGACTGAAGCTTTGCTTTATATTAAGGTATGGAAGCAAAGCAGAAGACATCAACTTTTGTGGCTCCAGTAGAACAAATGTGTCTATAGTGTCTTCTTTAGTGGTTATCTGTTACCTGCAGTGGTGTCTTTGCTCTGTGTTGAATCTCTACAATCGGGCTTCAGCATTAATGGGATAAAGGGCAAAGGAGGTTTGGGGAGGCTGGGTGGAGGGACAAAGTGTACTCTGATATATATGTGCATCTTTCATTTGTTTCTTACCTAGACTTTGATTTTGCAACTTGCAGCAGAAACAAACTAAATGTGCTGTGGCACCTTAAAAGACTTAATAATTTTGTTCTTGCATTAGTATCTGCCTAGTTGCAGAAGACTTGCAATCATGAACCTTGAGAAGCCATTATTGTCATTGCTGTCATTCCTTCATTATCCAGCTGAAGCAGATCAAATACTGAAAAAGGAGTAGTTGAACAACGTATTGAAGTTGCTTGGCCTTCTCGTGTACAAAATGCATCTGATGTTGTTGTGTCACTGCGGTGATTGATCCAGATTAGATGTGATAGATAAGATACACTATATTGAAATGCTTTTTAATCCTAAGACAGGAATAGACTCCCTGCTGTCCTTCCAGTGTTTTGGCTACAGTCCTTGCCGTTGGCTGTGCTAGCTAAAGCTGATTAAAAATGAAAGTTCAGGACACCTTGAGGGCACTAGGTTGCCTGTCTCTGCCCTAAGATCTGACATAATGTGTCCCGAAGAAATATTGTGATCCTGGACAAGCACTTCACATGAAAAATAACAAAGCTTATGAACAGATCCTATATGTTGGAGACTTGTCAAATTACTAGTTATAATTTCTGTGAACAGAAGCCACATAGAGTATGAAGCAAGTCCTTCCCACATCCTTTTTTTAAAAAAAAGAACTACATAAATAAGGTAGTGCGTTTTAATCAGAAATTTAGAATTCATCGTTGAATTCACCATATTTTCTGACTTTTCTTCTTTTCAAAGTAGATTTTCTCTTTCTACGTATGAAGATAACTTAAAGTAAGCATCTCTTAGTTAACATTTTAGATTGTGAGGGAATGCAACTGAATAGGGCTTTCCAAGGGTAATCACTATTACTTCCCCATGACTACTAAAAGTAGAATAATTAGATATCAGTGCAAATTTGTGTTGTTTGTACGAATTATAGAATTCAGTTTCTTTGTGTGGGAATTTGGCTCATCATGGTGCGGAAGCTTTTTAAGCATACTAGGCCCTAACTTTATTGCACTAAATGTGAAAGGATATATACTTTAGAGTATACACAATAAGCAGCACTCAATATTTTAAAAATAATTATTAAGAGAGATGGAGGAAGAAACCAGGTTATATAGGCATTTTATGGGCATTTACACTATACAGCATAAGGTTATGCCTCATGGTTTTTTTCTTCTTATATATAAGAACCCCCTTAACAAAAGTTAAAACTTTATACTAAGACTGCAATACAAATTTGTGTCGGGTATGTTTGCCACCTTGAGTTATTTGTAAAAATAATAAAGGCGGAATATAAATAAATAATAAATAATTAGACAGTGGATCCACTCGCTTGGAAGGGAAATTTTGATTCTGAGTGTAATAGAGGTGTCTGATTCATGAAATAACGAGTACTTTATTTCAGAAGATATATAACTGGATCTTTTCCCCCCAAAAAACTTTTATTTTTGGTAATACTTTGCGCATCTTGTGTCTAAATTAGTTTTGTTGGATGGAGTTTGCATCTTCCATACAAATCTTCAGTGAAAACATTCCTTTTCTTTCATACGTCTCCAATTTTATCTGTCTTACTGCATTCAAGTTAATGTCTGGTCAGCAGCTGAGAAGGTTATTAAATTTCATTTTGACCAGCTTATGAACAACCCATTTTCTTTTTGCTACTCCAGCCTTCTTCTTGTTGCAATTGCAACTATTGTGAGTTCTGTCAAAATATAGCTTCCTCTGTGCATGCAGTGTGATAATCTGTGTTGAATGTGCTTTATTTCCATGAGCTTCCGGTCCCCTAAGATAAGGCCATGATTATACTCTGTATTGATATCTTTGCATATTTGCTGGAAAATAATGGCTTGCTGTTCTCCATTTCCCTGCAGCGTCTGTGCATACATATGTAGCTGTGCTCAATACTTCATGGCCTTCCAAATAAGCTTTGACAGGGGAATAGATGAAAGTTTAGGTTTACACTTTTGAAATGTTTACTGCACTCTTTCTCTATGTGTATCTTGGCTTTGCGGCATACTTGGCCTATTAGGGTGAACTATTTGTGTATAATATGATGAGTGTCTCATGTATCGCAGGACTAAAGTGAGATGGCTTTGTTTCAGGGGAATTTAACAAATCAGAATACATTGTATAATAAATCATGTGTTGTGGTGTTATGGAAACAGGACACAGAAATGTTCATAACTGTGCAGCTTTGCTTTAATCTATAGTTTTCATGTCGCTATCTCATTGGCTCTTGGAAGTGGACGTCAAGCAATTGACCAGTTTTGCTACCCTCATTCTGCAGCGCTTCTCTTCTGGTCTTCAAAGAAAAGGGCCAAGAAAATATAATTAGCAAAGCAGGGATGACATGAACAGTAACACAGACTGCATAATGAAGGAAGAATCATGTGAAAGCTGCGGGTCCTGCACTGTAATCTGTGACACTGTATCTGGTTGGGTGGGAATTGGGTGGGGAGGTTGGGAAGACATCTTGTTGTTAGGGAAGTGGAAGCTTGAAGTATTTGATTATGTATAATATTTTATATAAACGTAATAAGCTTAGTTCCCCTTCATAATCTTCATTGATGGTACTTAAGCAACTTTAAGTAAAGGTAACTGTTTTAAGACAAAAAATAAACATACTGTATATAAGATCATGTGTAATCTTTGTTTTGCCAGCAGAGTAATATGTATTGCTTTATGTAGTAAATTAATTCTATTTAATTTTTTTTAAAAAAATATCTGTCTTCAGTAGACACTAAAAAGTATTACATAATGTGGACTGAAATGGTCCCTTTTGAAAAGCAGTTTAATAATTTTTATATCTGTAAGTAGTTTGCTTTTTTGTTTGTTTTATTTGCTCATGTATAACTGTGGAAGATTGCCTGCCCTCAGTGCTCTTTTATATGTTGCTTCACATATTCATCTTTGGTTCTTGCATTTGTTTTTATTATATCCTTGTGTGTCCTCTTTAATGTCTCTTCAGTTCATCAGTAATAGTCCATGATTACCAATATATTTTTGCCTGTTGAGGATGGATGGATGGACAGACAGACAGTTGCATTTGTTAAGATTCCATGGCATACTTACACTTAAATGGAAATAATTACATCATCATGTTTTACATCAGTAAAGTATTATTGATGCAACATTTTGTTCTCCTTCCTTTGTGTCCCCCCCTCCCCCCAGTCTTTAGAGGGTGCCCCAACCACTCCATGGGGAAAGGAAATTAGTGCTGTTTCATCAGAGGACAGATGTAGGGGGATATAACTCTTTGTAGGACTCTTTGTCTTAACTTTTTAAAAAACTCCAAGCTCACTTTTTAATGTATACAAGATCCTCCCTGCTCCTAACTTTAATCATTGGAGGTTTTTTTTTACTCACTATCGCAATATTGATCTCAATATTGCTGAATAAGCTAGTTACTTAGGAACTGTCCTATATAATTTCCAAACCTGGCCTTGCTTAAGTAGTGCAGATGAAAGGTGAGTAGAAATACAGTATGTAGATGGGGAATTTAGTTCCTAACATCCCCCAGGTCAATTTACCTTGCCTGACTCTGTTTAATAATTGGCTTAAAGTTTGGAACTGCTGTGCTGGGCATTTGCAACTAAGAGAATCCAACAAACTTTGCCCTCATTAAATATTTGTGCTTTTTAAAATGTCCTTACATTGCTCTTGATAGACTGTTAAAAACTATGTTTTCATTCATTACATCTGCAGTATTTTAATTTTTGTTGTAATTATTTTGAATTGCTTCCATGTGGATTTTAAAAAATAAAATAATATACATTTGTAATAATAAAAAGTTTGAAGTCAAGCAGGTGTGTGACGGGAAATCTGTAAACTTTGGACTGCAGGAGGAATATGTGCAATTTTATTTAAAACCTTCCTCTTCTACTCACATGCTGCACAAGAATTTTACACGTCCCCCCAAATGGCATGATTCATAGTTTTGTAAATATTTCTCCTAAGTGAGGTCTTTTGTGCAAATTTTCAGGTCCAGGTGTGAAGGTTCAATTAAGCTGTTTTATTGCTAAAAGCCTATGCACTGGAATCTTCTCAATTAATGGTTGACACTTGCTTAGAGTTAAATAAGGGTCATCGACATTTAAGGGGAGTTGGACTTTTTAATACTCTTGTGGCTATGTAAGGATTCTAGGTTGATCCTTTTTTAACTCTGCCCCCAGGTTCTGTCATCCCTTTTCCTTTATCAATCAATGGTACCTAATGGAAACAATATAATTGTTCTTAAATGATAGGCTGATTAGAATATTTCACCACCAGAGAACAATTGTGATAGATTTGCAATATCCTTATGGCAGCAGCTGTGGTATTGTAAAGGGTGAACCTAGGTAAAATGAGTGTGGCATCTCAGTTTAAAAGTTGTGAACCTTTTGAAATTTCAGTATGCATAAAAATAACCTTGAACATTTAAAACTTGACAAAGAGAACCCAGTTAAACAAATGAATCAAAATGTATACTTCTACAATTATTGAGGAAAATTGATTCAAAGCTACATATTTATGTGTGTCAAATGTATGTGAACCTCTAGGACAGGGGTCTTCAAACTTGGCCCTTTTATGACTTGTGGACTTCAACTCCCAGAATTCCTCAGCCAGCTTTGCTGGCTGAGGAATTCTGGGAGTTGAAGTCCACAAGTCATAAAAGGGCCAAGTTTGAAGACCCCTGCTCTAGGAGTATCAGTTTACTTGAAGGGGAAATTAGAATCAGGTGTTTAGTCAATGGGATGATAATTGGGTGGGAATGTGGGAAGTGCTGCCTTATTTAAAGAACAGAATTCTGGTTATTCACTATCAAAGTCTGATCTTTGGAACACAACTGTGTCATGGTTTAAAGAAAGATTTTTAAGGACCTCCAAAAAACCAGGGGTTTTTTATGATCAGGAAATGTTAACAAAACTTCTTCCAAAGGGTTTAGATTTTGCCAATCCACTGTGAGACAGATTGTGTATAAATGGTGGCAATTCAGCATCATTGTAACCTTCATCAAGACTGTTCAATCAACTAAGATCACTCCAAAAGCAAAGCATGTAATATACTCTGAGAGATCTCAACCTCAGGATAACATCTAAGGAACTAAAGCAGGGGTGTCAAACTGCCGGCCCGCGGGCCGGAGCGTCACAGAGAAACCGTGCCCATCCCATTTTCGGCAATGGGAAAAAGTTCTGATACGTCGCGCGACGTCAAGTGACGTCGCGAGTTTGACATGCCTGAACTAAAGGCCTCTCTTGCATTAGCAAATGTCAGCTTTCATGAGACCACCATCAGGAAAATACTGAACCACAATGGTGTGCATGGTAGAGTTGCAAAAAGAAAACTGCTACATAACTGCCCACTTACAATTTGCAAAACCACAGAAGGCTATTGGAAGAATGTTCTGTAGATGGATGAGACCAAAATAGAATTTTTCAGCTTCAGCAAAAAACTTACGTTTGGCAAAAGGCAAAAATTGCATTCCAGCACAAAAATCTTATCCCATCTATGAAACGTGATGGCCTAATCCTGTTTCGGGCCTGCTTTATTACCTCTGGACCAAAATGGCTTTCCCATCATTGAATTTTGAACTGTACCAGCAAGTTATACAGAAAAACTTCAGTGTATTTCTCTGTGAGTGAAACTCAAGAGGAAGTGGATCATGCAGAAAGCCAATAACCCAAAACACCTGTTATTCAACCAAAGAATGATTAAAAACACTAGAAAGTTAATGTTTCAGGATGGCCAAGTCAAAGCCCAGACCTTAACCCTATAGAAATATGGTGGAAGGACCCAAAGCAGGCAGTTCATGTGAGGAAGCTCACCGACAGGGCTAAAAATTGGATTGATCAACAGTTATTGAAAATGTTTTGTGGCAGTTACTGCTACTGGAGGTGGGTACACCTCTTTTGCCACCCACAAATATGTAGCTTTGGATCGTTTTCCTCAATAGATAAATGAACGTGGTTTTTGACTTATTTGTAAAATTGGGTTCTCTTTGACAGATCGCATTTTAGCTTATATTTAACCAGAAATGGAACATTCAAAAGGTTTCACAAACTTTGGAGCTCCACAGTAGGTAAGATCCTATACTTATGAGAGCATCAGCTTCTTTTATAAGAATTAGATTACATTTTATCGGCAGACTAGACAGTAGGTACTACTCTATTCCTAAGTAAACGGAGGGGTTTTTTTCCTCCTGCTTCAGCTTTTTTTGTCTGCTTATAACATCGTTGAAGGAAAGAAGTTTAGAAAATAATGAGCAAATGTGGAGAAATTTGGTGCTTCTTTGATGTTATTGTCAAAGCTATAAGAGGAGAGGCAGAGTTAACCATCCTTCAATTGTTTCAAAGAGCTTATGATTAGGAAGCAAATACACAGATCTCAATTGAGTTAAGGGGTGAAAACAGTGTGTTGATGGAAAGAAGATACTATTGTACTTATTTATTTGCAATATTTGTGTATGTCCCCAGGCATCTGTTTCTGGACAATGTAGCAAGTGTGTTAGATTTATTTCCCAGAAAATGTGGTTATCTGGAACTTCTGATTACAGAACTAGAGTTATCCCAGTTTCTTAACAGAAGTTGTAAAATTACAGTACTTCAGGCTGACACATATATACCCATTAACGTTCATTTGGCGTGTGTATCAGTGAGGATAATGACTCACATAGCAATAGCGGTCAACCTACAATCAAGTGCACCTCTTCTGGATGTTGCCAATTATTGACAATAGACACTTCCAAAATCATAACCTTCAGAGTCTTGGTCTTCACATTATTGATGCCATTATGTTGAGAACTGATAAAGGAAGCATACTTACTTTAGTGATAATTCTCAGTACTATTTGTTATACAGCTGCAATGGGGGGGGATATCCTTTTTTGCATTGTATAGCTCATTATCAGTTGTTTCAATAACAGCTCATTATTGAAAAGAAAATGCGCAGCTTCCAATCCAGCTTGGATATCTGTTGTGTCAGTGAAATCAATATGGTCATGGTTGGGGGGAGAGGATAATTTTATTTCATTTGCGTGAACGTTGGATTGTTTGATTTGCTCCACCATTGCACTAGCTTGCAGTATGTTTATCTTTGCTTTACCTATGTAGGTTTTTTCACTCAGTAATTTTTGAACACCCAGCCTGTTACCTGAGCATGCAATAGAAAAGGTGTATTCTCCCTGCCATCATCTGATCCAAATATAGCTTTTCTCAGTGCTTGGCATACATCAGGATGGGTTTCGTATATACACGAAGAGGCAACCAGAGACCTTGGTTGATTTACTGCCAATGTCTGTAATGCCTTTTACCTAAAGCTGGGATGTTGAATCTCTTGTGTCAAATTTGCTCTCAGTCTTTTGCACTGCTAAGCAATATCTATTTTTTTATCCCTTCTCCATCCACCTTCAGCAATGAGGCAATAGCTTAGCAAAGTGTTTACAGGCATTTGTTCTCTACTCCACAAAAAAATGAGGATAGTTATTTTTCATGAATGAAGGAGAATATACGTGTCCCAGGATAACGTTGCAGGATCCAATCTGGGCCAGTCACCAGCACCAGAGGTTTTGTCTTCTGAGCTTTCATACTCGTACTGGAGCCCATCCTCAGGGATCCTCTCTCTAGCAGAGTGTGTCCCTAAGCGTGAGCTCCAGCACAAATCCGAAAGCTTGGAAGACAAAATCTCTGGTCCCAGTGACCGACCGAGGTTGTATCCTGCGTAGTTATTTTTCTTCAGTTGCTGTGCAGAACAACAGGACATAAAAAAGATATCCACACATTTAACTATCTTCGAAAGAAAGAGACTGGCTTTCAGGATGTTAAGTGGAGCATATTTTTGCTACTATTGTAGTTGGCTTCTTCACCAGTAGTTTTGGTGCATTGAAGCTCCACATGCACAGCAGACAGGATGAATTGTTTCCTCCTGATATCCAAATATCTGAGTCTTCTTTGAAAATGCAAACTCTGACACATGTCCTTTGCATACTTTTGACCACTTTTTATTTTGATACACGTTTTAATCTATTATGTACATAGACAGAGATGCACAAACACAGAGTAAAATAAGCCACTTCTTTATGGGAGTACTCCCATCCACCAATCCTGGGTTTCCTTGTGCGGATTGTGTTATCTCCATTCCTTATTTTCTTGTGTTCATTTTTTCCAATGCAGCTAAAGATTCTGAGCCCTGGGATGTCGGCCCTCTGAGATAGGCCAGGCCTTGAAGTAAAGTAGAATAACAGAATCCTGAAAATGTGTCTCAAGTTTCTTTCTGACCCAACATCAATGAGGGGTTCATTTGAATTTTTTTTCTCACACTTCTCTCATGACTGCCTTTTTTTTCTGGTAATGACTCTTAACAGTAGACTCAGTCCTTCTCTGTTTTCAAAGTCAATTCTACACTCCTTCATATAGAATGTTATGGTAAAAAACCTGAAATAAATTTTAACAAATGAATATCAATTTTCCTTTGTTTCAGGTTTTATTAGTAGGGAGGCATTTTTGGAATAGTTAGTGCTCTGCTGTCCCAAACATGGTGGATCAAACAGATCCTGCAGATGGTTTGAGTCCCTCCAATGTTCTGTGGAAAATCTTGCTTGCCGTTGAACACCACATGTTTGCTGCAATGGCTGATATCACAAACCAAGTGAAAATATAGGCGGTCCTTGATTTATGATGCTGCAACTATTGTAAATGTGAGCCAGTTGCCAAGCACCTGAATTGTGATTGTGTGACCATGGGGGTGGTGCAATAGTTGTAACTTTGAGGATGCGTCATAAGCTCCTTTTGGCTACTATTTAATTAATGTATTTGATTTTAATGTGTTGAAACCTTTCCCTGAGTTCTTGTTTGCTCTCTTGGAAATTTCAGGAGAAAGGGAAGTTATAAACATCATTTTAAATAAATAAATGAGAGTGTAATGGACTTTGGACTCCACACAGCAAAACCCAAAAAGATGGTTCCCTCCCCCTTTTGTTGATAAGGTGATTTTGATTTTAAATATTTAGCATAACACGCAATGCATCACACTCCAGCCAAATAATTGCATTTCATAATATTGTCAATATGATGTCAATTCCTACCTTAACTATTATTGAGTGTCTTTGGATTTTAAATTAGTAGGCTTGTGGAGGGGGGAGTTGGCAACACCCCCTATGTCCAATCCAATCACTTCCATGGTCCTGGGGTTTTTGGAACTGGATTTGGGCATAAAACCCAAGACCTTGATTACTGGAATAAGCAAGACAGCTCCCTGGTGGTTCACCCATGTTTTGAATTGTGAGGTAGTGTCATCAGCTAAAGCAGCTTGGAAAGTATTTGGGCCTCCAAATGTTGCTGAACTACAACTTCCAGCTGCCTCAGCCCTAATGCCAAATAATGATATAATGGCATACTGGTTCATGTCCACTTTTGAACTAAGCAGAGAAGAGGGTTCAGGAAATGCCAAGGATGATACTGGAATCATGTAAAACTTTTATCCAATAATAGCCTTTCCTCATTCGTGGGATTTTATTCAGAAGGGAAAGAGTCCAGTTTTCCTTATTTCCCACTTTAAAGTATTCACATGCAGTATTTTCCCATTCATCTTGTTTCTTAGTTTTGAGAAAATAGTAGCTATATATTCATACAATATGGATGCAAAATGAGTGTATTTGCCAACTAACCTTTATTAATGTTAACATTGTTTGGTGTGGGGTTGTTGTTATTGCTTTGATAGTTTAGCATGTTTGATGAGCCTGGGTCATTTGTTTAGTCTGCTTAGCATCCATTTTGCTCTTTTCCTCAGGATGGTGAAGCAGTATTGCATCATGTACTCTGGTGGCACAGTGGTTAGAATGCTGTATTGCAGGCTAATTCTGCCAACTGCCAGCAGTTTGATTCTCACTGGCTCAAGGTTGACTCAGTCTTCCATTCTTCCGAGATTGGTAAAATGAGGACCCAGATTGTTGGGGGCAATATGATGACTCTGTAAAC
Organism: Vipera berus; assembly: GCF_964194415.1. NCBI lineage: Eukaryota > Metazoa > Chordata > Lepidosauria > Squamata > Viperidae > Vipera > Vipera berus. The sequence goes on along the minus strand of NC_138202.1, from coordinate 255,026,307 downwards.
TGTTTAGAGAGGGCTGTAAAAGTCCTGTGAAGTGGTATAAAAGCCTAAATGCTATTGCTATAAACTGCATCCACTTGGAGGCATGTGTGAAATATCACAGTACATATAGAAAAAGAGGGACTTTGCATCATATGACACAGGGCTGCTTTCATCAGTTAGACTTCGCACATCTGCAAGCAAACAACCAAGCTCAAAGCACACCAAGGAATTCAGAATTTTCTACTTAAAGTCCACAAACCATGAATCACATCCAAAGTATGTGATTGCAGCCATCCTTGTATATAGTTATAGTATTCTGTTGTGGAAGGACAAAATCCAAATATTTCAAACAATAATGACATGACTTTCTGATATTTGAAATTTAATTAAGGCTAAACAACCTGAGCTGAATAACCACTGGGTAACTGCTATCACTTTCTGCCACCTTGTCTGGACTCTAGCAGCCCATATGGTAATCCTAGTTAAGACTAGATTAGATAATCTTTATTGTCATTTTTTCCTGTGGGCACAATGGCACACATTAAAAATGAAATTTAGTTGCTTGCTCTCAAAGTGTACGCATACATAACACATTTAAAACATATTATATACAACATATGTATAGACCTACACCCTTACATATAAGTAACATATAAATATTAATCACGTTTAGGACAGTTTCCTGCTTCCATGCTCCTCAGTCTGCTAAGCCAGGGCTTTTCAACCAGTGGTACGGTACATTGGCACCTGGCAGGTGGTACGCGACCATCCTAGAAAAGTGGTAGCGGGGGAGGGGAATGAGCTGAACCGGTGGCAGCACCGCACAAGCCTGAGCGAGAGATGGCTGGAGCTTCAGGGCTGTCAGGGCTCAGCAAAAGCACCAGGATCAGTGCTTCTTTGGGGCTGTCAGGGCTCAGTGGAAGTGCCAGGATCAGCGCCAGGCTCCATCTGGAGCTTGGCGCTGATCCTGGCACTTCTGAGCCCAGAAGAAGCACCAATCAGATGGAATGTTGCAGCATCTCCACAGTCTTATGATTTACATTCAGATGCTTGGCAACTGATTCATATTTATGATGGTCACAGTGTCCCAGGGTCATGTGAAGGGACCAAAATCTCCTGCAACCACCCAGCAGACGGGGGGAATAAAAACCAAACACCCCCCACCCCTGCTGCCAATCCTCAACAGAAATGCTTACAACAATGAAAACCTCGGATAGGAGGAACAGTGCCACCAGGCAGGTAGGCAGGTGCCTTGCTCGGCTGTGGCTTGGGGGGCACTTTTTTTCAATGCCATTGTAACTTCGAAAGGTCATTAAGTGAACTGTTGTAAGTCGAGGACTACCTGTACTTCATCACTTTTTTCCTTTTGACACCTTGCTAAGCGACTGGTGGTACTCGGATGTTGCCATACCTAAAAGTGGTGCAATGGGTGAAAAGGTTGAAAAGCCCTGTCCTAAGCATTAGTGTAATGCTTCATATTAGACTTGGTCCCATCCACCCAGCTCCTGGGCTGTTTTCCCTTTGCATTTTGGAGAAAGTTGAAAATGATGTCATCTGAATTACTCTTGGCCCCTACAGCACACATTTATGTGCCCATGTGATGTTGCTGTCCAAACTGTGTAAACAGTTGATGTGCAATATTCCAACATCTGCCAAACATCATCCACTATGTGAAAAGTGTCCTTCAATTGGCATGAATAATGCCATATCTTCTTTTTTCCCATTTTTCTTTTCCTTTCTATTGGCAATTGAAGTTTTTATTCCTTACAACTGTGGGTCAGCTATTTAATATTTCAACCACTAAGTGGAGCAAAGATTTAGGGTTTTTGAAAAAAATATCTTGACTGTCATCTAGTGATTGTCTGGATGTATGCAACGATGGTGCAGTTGCTGGTTAAGAATTTTTGAGGAAGAAATGTCAGCTGTGGGGGATTGGGAAACTACCCTAAGAACATAATGTGAAGAGAAACAAGGGATTCTTCAAGAACCCCTTGTGGCAATTGTGAAGGGAATTCTGCACTAGGCAGGCTTTATAACAGGGTTCTTCAAACTTGGCAACTTTAAGACTTGTGGACTTCAACTCCCAGAATTCCTCAGCCAGCCAAGTTTGAAGACCCCTGCTTTAGAAGTCCAAGAGCCGAGTTCTTTGAATTGCATTTTCAGTTATATGCCTTAAACCAGAAATTATTTCAGTCGCTTTGTGACTACTGTTGTGGAAAAAACCCAATGGAAAAGACAAGAGACAGCAACACAAACCAATAATTCTTACTTTAAGATTCAGAGGTTTATTTTTCTAATAATTTGGAACATAGCAAGCATAATAACACATCATCACGTACATTAATAACCCATTGCAATGAGGACCAAATGGCAATAGCAGATTCCAATAGAACAGCTATAGGCCAATGGCAAATCAATCAGGTCCAGTCCCAACCTTTTATACCCTTTCTTGTTCTAAGGCTGTAGTCAGATGGTCTGCTGACTTTTGCTGACCTCTTACTGACCCCCTGCTGAACTACTTTCCACATATACTTTCTGCTGAACGTAACTTTCTGCATATATCCGTGTACATTGGAACCCTCATCCAGCATCTACTTTTAGTTCCCTATTTCTCCCATGGTTATAATACTCGTGTTCCAAATATACATAGACCTATCTACTTTGCAATTTCATATTGCACAAAGCTCAGTAGATTACCAATAGTACGTTTGTATTGTGAAATAATATAAAGTTCAAGTCAAAGCTGTTATGTATAGGGATAATTAAATATAAGCAGCAGTTCATTGTTACCATCAGGTGGTGCTGTGCTGTAATGGGATTGGCTGGTAAGCGCTTGGTGGGAAAACCCAAATTAGGGATTGGCTGCCAGTGCACCTGGCCAGGTATATAAGGGGGTACAGGCAGGGCTTTTTTCCTCATAGAACGCTCAGAACGGAGTTCCGGCACCTTTTTTGGATGGAACCTTGTAGGGTAGGCAAGGTGGGTTGTATGACATGTGTGAGTTCCGGCACCTTTTTCTTTTACAAAAAAAGCACTGGGTACAGGTAACCCCTTTGTTCACTTCAGTACTACGACTAATAAAGAGCTGCCATGCTAAGTCCTTTGTCTGTTGTCTGACCATGCAGCCAAGAACCCACTACACAACAGTGGCGACAAAGGTGGGATCCTGTTTCTCCTGAGGAGCTGAAGTCACTAAGGAACGGTGGAAAAACAATTCCCCGAACCTTCCTCGGCCGGTTAAGCAAGCGCTTGCGGGCAGCAAAGCAGAGAAACAGGATAACCATGGCGCAGTACGGGCAGGTTCTGCCATTCGATATGCGGCATCCCGAGAGATGGGCTTCACACTTGAGCCAGGTAGAAGGGTTTTTACAGGCTAACCATATCACTGATGATATCCAGAAAGCAGCATTCCTGACCTGCCTGAGCGGCCCCGCGATCCACGACCTGGCCGTTAGCCTGTGCGCACTGACAGCGATCGAGACCGTGTCGTACAAGGACGTCATGGAGAAGCTGAATAATCATTTCAAGCCACGAATGTCTGAACTGGCATGGCGAGGCCAGTTCGACCAACAATGCCAGTGGCCAGGTGAGACGGCTTCCGAATATATCGCTGCTCTACGGGAAGCCGCACGCCTGTGCAATTTTACCAATTTAGAAGAAAGGTTGCGGGATTGGTTGGTGTGTGGGCTCTGAGACAAGCGACTGCAGCAGCGCTTATACGCCTGGCCGACTATCACATTACAAGATGCTCAGGATGAGATCTTGGCCAGCAAAGCTGCTGGGGGAGCAGTAAACGCGACCCATCAAACTCGACCCAGCAGCCCAGGCGGTTCCATTCATCATGGAGAGGCTGTGGACGGCGGAATGGGAGAAGCGGCGGAGGAGGCTGAGATTGATGCCATGCATGAAAAGCAAGGAAGACAGCAACCACGGCGCGACAACAATGGAAGCCAGCGGAAGACACCAACAACTAGCAAATGCACAAGCTGCAACTGCAAAGAAACCACTCAAAAATGCGCTACCTGCGGGGGAAACCATCCGAGGGCGACCTGCAAGTTCAGATCTGTTAAGTGCTGGTCCTGCGGTAAGACAGGGCACATCACGGCCGTCTGCCAAAATCGCACGTGGGACAATTTGCACGAACTTCAATTGGTGGACACGTGGCAAGGTACTGAGTCCCCTCATCTCAACTCTCCTCAGCCCTCTCCTACCAAATTCCATGGGAACAAAGTGACCGTCTCACACACTGACATTCACCAGGTTTTCACACCAAAAATAACATTAGAGGTCCAGTTGCAATGGGTACCATGCAAGATGGAACTTGACTCCGGATCTGCAGTCTCCATCATTTCTAGTGATACATTTAGAGCAGTTTGCGGCTGGAGTAAACAGTGGGCTCCTTTGAAGCCCACCAACATTCAGTTAGCTGATTTCCAGCATGCACCCATTAAAGTTAAGGGGGTGGCCACCATGTTAGTGGGGTTCAAGAACTTCCAGGGTCCTTTGGACATCCTGGTAGCCGAGGGCTGGAGGACCAGTTTAGTGGGGCTTAATTGGTTTCAGGATCTGGGAATAGGGATCTCAGGGATCCATAGCACGCAGACCAGAAGCCTCGAATCCGTCTGCAAAACATTTGCCGACGTATTCGATGGTAAGTTGGGTAAATACACAGAGCCCCCAATTAAGTTTAAATTGAACCCCAATATTCTCCCCGTAAGAATAAAGCCCTGTAGAGTCCCCTTCGCTCTCAAGCACAAGATTGAGAGCAAATTGGATAAATTAGTGAGTCAAGGGGTGTTAGAACCCATGGACGGGGGAGAGTGGGAGACCCCGATAATCACCCCACTCAAAGCCAACGGGGAAGTGAGAATTTGTGCGGATTATAAGGCCATGGTGAATCGGGCCCTAAATCCACATGCTTACCCGGTTCCGACGGTGAGAACCGTCCTCTCTGTACTCCAGGGCTGCGCCATCTTTGCCAAGCTCGACTTGGCGCAAGCATATCAGCAGCTCCCCGTTACCAGGGAGACAGCTGATGCTCAGACTATTGTAATTCACAGACGAGCCTTCAGAGTCAACCGATTGCAATTCGGAGTCTCTGTGGCTCCTGGAATCCTTCAGGAGGTGATGGAGAGGACTCTGAAGGGCATACCTGGAGTATGCCCATACTTTGATGATGTCCTCATTGCTGGAGATTCTGAGGAGGTCCTGGCTGACAGGTTGCAGGCTGTGTTAAGCAGATTCCGTTCTGCAGGGCTGAAACTTAAGAAGGACAAATGAAGTATTGGAGTGGCATCAACTGAATTCCTGAGGTTCAGAATTGATGCCAAAGGAATTCACCCTACTGATTCAAAGGTAAGGGCAATGTGCTAAGCACATTGATTTGTGCTTAGATTGTAAGCCGCCCTGAGTCTTCGGAGATTTTTAAAATAAAAAAAATAAAAAAATTAAAATGGCTCCTACTCCAAAGAACAAAGCTGAATTGCAAGCTTTCTTGGGGTTGCTTAATTTCTATCACGCATTCTTACCCCACAAAGCAGCAATTGCTGAGCCGTTACACAGGCTCTTAGACAAGAAAACTCCTTGGAATTGGACCAAGGTCCACGAACAGAGTTTTAGGAATTTAAAAGACCTATTGTCATGTAACTCAACTGTCACACATTTTATTGAAACCAAACCCATCTGCATCGCATGCGATGCATCCCCCTATGGAGTGGGTGTCGTCCTAAGTCACATAGAGGACAATGGGGAGCAGAGACCTATCGCTTATTACTCCCAGACACTGTCAAGGGCAGAAAGGAATTACGCCCAAATAGATAAGGAGGCCCTGGCAATAGTGTCAGGGGTCAAGAAATTTCATGATTACTTATATGGCAGGGAATTCACTATTTTCACGGACCATAAGCCTCTGTTGGGGTTGTTCATGACTGACAGACAGACCCCACAAATCCTATCCCCAAGGATGATGAGGTGGTCCATATTCCTTTCAGCATACACATGCAAACTGGTTCATAAACCAGGAAAAGACATGGGTCATGCTGATGCATTAAAAGCAGATTACCAGTAGCCACTACAGAACCGGATCCAGCACCTGCTGAACAGATTATGGCAATCCAGGACCTGCCAGAATGCCCACTCCACGCTAAGGACATTGCTGCAGGTACCACAACAGATAAGGTTCTCAGCAGAGTACTGGTGTGGGTGGCCTCAGGGTGGCAAGAAAAGAGTCCAGGCCCGGAATTTCAGGCATTCTTCACGAGGAGACATGAGCTGTCTTCTCATAAGGGATGCCTATTGTGGGGTAGCAGGGTCATCATTCCTGAGAAATTTAGAGATAAGGTTTTACGGTCATTACATGAGGGACACCCGGGCATAGTCAGGATGAAAGCCTTAGCCAGGAGTTATTTGTGGTGGCCGGGCCTGGATAAAGCTATTGAGGAACAGGTAACGGGATGTTACACATCCCAAAGATCTAGACCAGATCAGCCTCACGCACTGGTCCACAAGTGGGAGGTCACACACAACCCCTGGTCCAGAATCCACATAGATTATGCTGGCCCCTTTCAAGGCCAGACTTTCTTAGTGGTAGTGGACAGCTACTCCAAGTGGCTAGAGGTGGTACCAGTGACCAGTATGACCACAGCCAAAATGGTTCAGGTACTAAAGGCACTCTTTGCTACTCATGGCCTGCCTGATGTGATAGTTTTGGATAATGGCCCACAATTCACATCTGCTGATTTCCAGGATTTCACGAGGGCCAACTTGATTAGACACGTCACCTCCGCGCCCTTTCACCCATTGTCTAATGGGCAGGCAGAACGTATGGTGAGGATGACTAAGGATGCTTTGAGATGCATCATCAGCGGTGACTGGCATCAGAGGTTGGCCCAATTCCTTCTGGCTCAACACATTACCCCGTGCACAACCACAGGCAAGAGCCCAACTGAACTGCGTTGGGGCAGACATCTCATCACAAAGTTGGACAGACTCCCCCCTGACAGAGTGGCCCCAGAGACAGAACAACCTTTGCCCCCCAGGGAACTACACACGGGAAACCTGATTTGGGTCAGAAACTACAGGCCGGGACATGTGTGGTTTCCTGGGAAGGTAACTGACAGAACAGGGCCACTGTCTTACATTGTAGAGGTGGAGGGGGGTCGCCAGGTCAGGAGACACATCAACCAAATCAGGAAACGGGTTCCTGAAAGGTCACAGGGTGACCAATCCACCCAACCACAAACATGGGGTTTAGGGGAGGAAGAAGACCTTCCGGACTCTGTACTGTTGCCTGAGGCTTTTGGCAGGCCTGAACAGCAATGGTGATGATGCTACTGTCCAGGGAGGGGAGCAAACCCTGAGAAGGTCAACCAGGACTCATAGGCCACCTGCTTATCTAGAGGACTGTATAAGGACGTAATGGAGGATGCAAAGTGTCTAAGCATCATCAAGAAGCATGTGTTAGAAATAAAAAAATGTTTATTGTTTTTTTATTATGGGGGAAGAGGTGTTATGTATGGGGATAATTAAATATAAGCAGCAGTTCATTGTTGCCATCAGGTGGCACTGTGCTGTAACGGGATTGGCTGGTAAGCGCTCGGCGGGAAAACCCAGATTAGGGATTGGCTGCCAGTGCACCTGGTCAGGTATATAAGGGGGTACAGGCAGGGCTTTTTTTCTCATAGAACACTCAGAACGGAGTTCCAGCACCTTTTTTGGATGGAACCTTGTAGGGTAGGCAAGGTGGGTTGTATGACATGTGTGAGTTCCGGCACCTTTTTCTTTTACAAAAAAAGCACTGGGTACAGGTAACCCCTTTGTTCACTTCAGTACTACGACCAATAAAGAGCTGCCATGCTGAGTCCTTTGTCTATTGTCTGACCATGCAGCCAAGAACCCACTACACAATAAAAGTTTGTTTTAAATCACTACTGTGGGGCCTATGACATTCTCATCTTGTTATATGAAGAGGGGACTATATTTTCATCTATCACACTACTATTTGACCTTTCAACCATTAGGTGGTAGCAAAGAGTCAACATATCTTAATTGACTGCTCGCTCAACCACTGATTAAGTTAAACAGTTGAGCACATGAAAAAATATTAAGAAGATTATATTAACATAATCTTGATAGAATGCCCAAAATCTTCACTGCCCCTTTTTAAAGTCAAGATAGGGCTGTTCTGAGCCTCTTTCTTATGCTTTCTATTTTCCCAGAGCACAGTATTTTTTTCATCTCTCCCACTTCCTTTGGAAGACCAGATACAAATACCATGCACCTTCCCTAACCTGCTGTTGTCCAAATGAGTTGGATTTCCCTCCCATAATCTGGGCAGAGAATTGGACTAGATCTCCAAGATCCTTCCAACACCACGATTCTATGGTCTTCACTCAATGTGGCAATTGCTATGGAGTTCTGTATGAGTTCCCACCTGTGAATTAGTAAGCTACATTTAAGTCTCATGTTCCTGCTATGCAATAAGTTTCTATAGTTAATTTATTCTTCTCTTTTTAAAGAAATCTCTAGAAAAAAATAGCACGAGCAATAGCACTTAGAGTTCTATATTGCTTCAAAGTGTTTTACAACTCTCTCTAAGCTGTTTACAGAGTCAGCATATTGCCCCCCAACAATCTGGGTCCTCATTTTACCGACATCGGAAGGATGCAAGGCTGAGTCCACCTTGAGCCAGTGAGAATTGAACTGCTGGCAGTCAGCAGAATTAGCTTGCAATACTGCATTCTAACCACTGGGCCACTATGGCTCTCTGTAGCTGTATACATTTCCTAGGTTCAAGATGTAAGCCTAGATTCTGAATTGGAGTCTGAAAGAGTAAAGATTTCCAAATAGTGAGGTGTTGTCATGTTCCAAAACCAAGAAAGACATGTTAGGACTCTTGAGTCTTTCCTTTATTGTTTCTCCCCTATAAACCAAATTAAACTTGTACCATAAACATGTACAGCTAGGAAGGAGCCACTTTCACCCTTTTTCTCCCGCACAATCTAACCTAGGTTGTCTTTTGCTATTCTGGAATGCACCCTTTAGTTTTAGGGGAAACTAAAAACTCATTGCATTGGTTGCCTCTGTTTGGTTTTATTGTGGCTTTTAGAATTTAATTAATTAAAGATTTTATTACCTGTCTTGTTTTATGGGCCATAACTACACTGCACCGTCTGTAGCTTAGCAAATCAGGCAAAAACATTTTAAAGTGTGTGTGTATAGTTTGTTGCAGGCTAGCAGTTAGTTCACTTGTCAGTGCTGAGACCGAAAATGCATAGGATTTTGTAGGTACTGCCTAATACTATGTACTGTATTTACTAGATTCCACCTTGCATTGCCACATCAGTTCCACATTACATCCACATCTATACTAAGGCATGGGGTCTCAAGCTATGAATCAGGAGTCCCTAAGGGTTTTCATCTTGCCCCTCAAAAAACCCTGGCCAGTTGTTCTTGTTGTTGTTGTTGTTGTTGTTGTTGTTGTTGTTGTTGTTGTTATTATTATTATTATTATTATTATTATTATTATTATTATTATTATTATTTAAAAAAAACTTATGTAGGAGAAGTGTCACAGGTTGTTTTAGAACATCTGAGGCTTGTACAAAGTGAAAGGGTTTGAAACTCATTTGGCACTTTGATTCTCATTTCGCCTGTGTAAGTGTAGAGTGGGAGAATGGCTGTGCTGCAAAGTACAGGTAGTCCTTGACTTACAACAGTTCGTTTAGTGACCATTCAAAGTTACAACGGCACTAAAAAAAGTGACGTATGACCGTTTTTCACAGTTACAGTTTTTGCAGCATCCCCATGATTGTGTGATCAAAATTCAAGTGCTTGACAACTAGTTCATATTTATGATGGTGGCAATGTCCCTGGGGTCACGGAATCAGCGTTTACAACCTTCTGACCAGCAAGGTCAATGGGGAAGCCAGGTTCACTTAACAACCAGGTTACTAATGTAACAAGTGATTCATTTAACAACCAGTTTGCTAACTTATCAACTGCAGTGATTCACTTAACAACCGTGGCAAGAAAAGTCATACAACTGGGCAAGCGTCACTTCACAAATGTCTCCCTTAACAACAGAAATGTTGGACTCAGTTGTGGTTGTAAGTTGAGGACTACCTGTATAAAAAAATCCTGAGATATATCCATTTTAATGTATACCGTAGTTTCCGGCGTATAAGACGACTTTTTAACCCATGAAAATCTTCTCAAAAGTCAGGGGTCGTCTTATACGCCGGGTGCTGAAAGTTTAGGGACAGGGCTGGCTGGAAAACCTGGAGCAGATCTTCCATTTAGTCTGCGCAGGGAAAGCGGGACCAATTGGAGTAGAAGCTGCAGTCTGTGATTTTTTTACAGGCTGGGGTCTGGGCGTCTTTCCTTCTAAAGTTGAAGAGCAGCTGTAGGCAGGTGGGGAATGCAAGAGCAACTTGAAAGGCAGGTGGGGAATGCTGTAGCCAGAGCACCTGCTTAGCTCTAAGGACACATTTGACTCAGGAACTGGGCAGGCTGGCTGGAAAACCTGGAGCGGATCTCCCATTTGGTCTTTTTTTTTTAAAATCCCATTTATATCCCGCCCTTCTCCGAAGACTCAGGGCGGCTTACAATTTAAAGCACAAATCAATGTGCTTAGCAATAGCCTTCATTCTATGTATATGCCTGCTTATTAGAGCTTTCACACACCCCCACAAGCAGCATTATTACAAAGTCAGCTTATTGCTCCCAACAATCTGAGTCCTCATTTTACCTACCTCGGAAGGATGGAAGGCTGACTCAACCTTCAGCCTGGTGGGATGCGAACCTGCACTAATTGCAGGCAGCTGGTGTTACTTAAGGCTCTGCGCAGGGAAAGCTTTAGAGTGAATTAGGAAAAGTGAAAAAGTGAATTAGGAAAATAGGAAACGGTTGCTGGAATTGGGTATGTGTAGTTTAACGAAGAGAAGGGTGAGGGGTGACATGATAGCAGTGATCCAATATCTCAGGGCTGCCACAAAGAAGAGGGAGTCAAGCTATTCTCCAAAGCACCTGAAAGCAGGACAAGAAGCAATGGATGGAAACTAGTCAAGGAGAGAAGCAACCTAGAACTAAGGAGAAACTTCCTGACAGTTAGAACAATTAACCAGTGGAACAACCTGCCTCCAGAAGTGGTGAATGCTCCAACACTGGAAGTTTTTAAGAAGAGACTGGACAGCCATTTGTCTGAAATGGTATAGGGTTTCCTGCCTTAGCAGGGGGTTGGACTAGATGACCTCCAAGGTCCCTTCCAACTTCTTCTTCTTCTTCTTCTTCTTCTTCTTCTTCTTCTTCTTCTTCTTCTTCTTCTTCTTCTTCTTCTTCTTCTTCTTCTTATTATTATTATTATTATTATTATTATTATTATTATTATTATTATTATTATTATTATTAAGTTTAATCCACTTGCACTGTTTTATGTATACATGTTTGATGACAAACAGCCTTATGTTTATAAGTGACAGTTTTCCTACTAAGTACCTGCATGTCATAAGCATTTGAATTAAAATTACCATATTAGAATCAAATCTGATGTTTTTTAATTTTTATTTGGTGTACGTTGGAAGAGGGGTAGTCTTATACGGCGAGTATAGCCCAAACCCTATAATTTAACAGGAAATGTAGGGGGTCGTCTTATACGCCCAGTCGTCTTATACGCCGGAAAATACGGTACATATAATGTATATTCACTTCTTGCCCAACCCTAACAACAATAAAAATAATTTTATAGGGGCAGGGTCACAAATTCATTTATCATTTTAAGGGGTTGGTGTAAAGCAGAATTTCCCAAACTGGGAGATGTACCTCCTTTGAGGAGATGAAAACAGAGTGCAGAACCTTCCTTACACTAAATCCACCTTTCCCAAAGAGTCATTGTATTGTTTTCATTCTTCACTTGTGTTCATTCTGGTGCTTCGATTTTTAGGGGAGGTGTACACATTATGATTGAGGGCAAGAGAAGAAGGGGACGACAGAGAATGAGGTGGCTGGATGGAGTCACTGGAGCAGTAGGCGTGAGCTTAAATGGACTCCAGAAGATGGTAGAGGACAGGAAGGCCTGGAGGAACGTTGTCCATAGGGTTGTGATGGGTCAGACACGACTTCGCAGCTAACAACAACAACACATTATGATTACATGGAGTAAAAAAAAAAGGTTTAGGAACTCCTGCTGTAAAGGAATGTGGAGCTGACAGGGAAGGAGTGCATGAAGCATTCAGGAGAATGTTTTTTTTTAAAAAGGCTACAGATTCCTGGGGGAGAGAGAGAATAAGCATGAGAAAGAAACTCAAAATCACCCCACCTTGATTTCGTCAAGTAGAAGATGAGGCAAAGAGAAATTCATTATTCTGTCTTACTACATTCAAAGGCATTCCTGAAATGCCTGCTGTGCTGGTTTCTAGACCTGGCCTGCCTCAAAGGAACGGACAACAAGCAATCTGGTCTATAATTTCTAGTCACTTGATTCCTTTTTTTAAAAAAATGTAATAGTGTCTGCTGTGCTTCTTCCTGGTAGGTACAGAACAGTTTAGGAGCATGTGGTTGCACAGGTTTCTTAGGTATGCATTTAGTAGCATCTATAATAACCTGAACCATTACACACACAGACAGACAGACACGCACGCATGCATACATGAAGCTAAGGGCTCTTATACTGAACAAATGGAACAGGTATATGAAACCCTGGTTTTAAGCATCCAAAATCATGATTATTTTTGGAATGCTATGCATTTGTGCTCATCAACTTGAGTCATGCTGCTTGCATCCCTCTTCCCAATATATGTTTATTTAAAGTACAGGGGTTGATATTTTTCTTCGGTCAATCCTTTGTTTTTTTAGATTAAAAGCATAGGAATGTCCGTCAGCAGAAAACGCCTAAAACAGAATGTATGGTTCAGGCTATCTCTATTTCACGTCATAGCAGCCACGACTATAGATTTGCCTCCAACATAATACAGGTAGTCCTCAACGTAGGACCCACAATTGACCCCAAAATTTATGTTGATCAGTGAGATGTTTATTAAGTGAGTTTTGCTTCATTTTACAACTTTCCTTGTCCCAGTTGTTAAGTGAATTGCTACAGCTGTTAAGTTAGTAACATGATTATTAAGTGAATCTGGCTTCCCCCATTGACTTTGCTTGTCAGAAGGTCATAAAAAAGGTGATCACGTGACTCTCCAGGACACTGCAGCCGTCATTTATTTTATTTAATTCCATTTATATCCCGCCCTTCTCCGAAGACTCAGGGCAGCTTACAAGCTTAGCAGTAGCCTTCATTCTATGTATATGCCTGCTTATTAGGGCTTTCACACACACCCCAAGCGGCATTATTACAAAG